>NW_027361677.1:16877500-17610000 GCF_039654945.1 Dendrobates tinctorius
GGCGGCCACTAGTGGTCTCTCTTTGGTGTATCTTGCTGTCCACTGCCTGTTGTCAAGCGTAATTTGTCACCAGCAGAGACACAAAAACAGAATACAGGAAGTGGGGTGGGTCTTTATGTCTCTACAGGAAATGGGGGTGGGACTTTGTCTCTATAGTAAGTAGGAGCAGGACTTTGTCTTCCTGCTCTTGCTCTCCTGTCTGCCAAACTTCATAGAGGCATAAAACAGTGCTGGGCTTTCAGTCTAAGGCAGGCAAGCTTTGGGATAATAGTAGGCATGATTCATGCGGAGTAGTGAAACTTTAGCAAAGTGAAGATTATCATGATGTCCAGGTTAGGCTCACGGAAAGGATGAGATCCGGAGAGTAAAAGGAAGATTTTTACTCATACCTAATGATTAAACCTTGATGACGGGAAATGGTTAAGCCTAGGAAATTGCTAGCATTCTTAAAGGTAATTCCTCAACTATTGTAGTTATAGGGAATCTGTCACCCCATTTTTGGCCTATAAGATGCGGCCACTGCCATAATAATGCTGTAGATAAGCCCCCAATGTAACCTGAAAGATAAAAAAACGAGTTAGATTATATTTACCGAGGGGCGCGGTGAGTGTCGTGGTCCTGTCCGGCGCCTTCCATCCCCATACAATGCTGTCCTCCTTCTTACTTCTCCCCTGGCTCCTGTGCAGGCATACTTTATCTGCTCTGTTGAGGGCAGAGTAAAGTACTGCAGTGCTCAGGCGACAGGAAAGGTCAGAGAGGTCCGGTGCCTGCGCACTGCAGTACTTTACTCTGCCCTCAACAGAGCAGATAAAGTATGCCTGCACAGGAGCCGCGGCAGAAGTAAGAAGGAGGATGTCATCGTATGAAGATGGGAGGCGCCGGATCGGACCGCGACACCCATTGGACCGGACCGGATGCCCGGGTGAGTATAATCTAACTCGTTTTTCTTATCTTTCAGGTTACATCGAAGGCTTATCTACAGCATTACAGAATGCTGTAGATAAGCCCCTGATGGCGGTGGCCGCAGCTCATTGAGCAAAAATGGGGTGACAGATTCCTTTTAAGTTCTTCTACAAAAAGGGGGAAAGGAAGCTTTAGCAATGGTGATGAGTGAACGTGCTAGGATAAGGTGTATCCGAGCATGCTCAGGTGCTAACCAAGTGTCTTCGACGTGATTGAAAAATGTGTTCGAGTGAGATGATAAGGGCAGCGAAACCATGCATTTGTACAGATACTCTTTAAGAGGCCTTTTAAATAATACCTTTTGCAAACATTTTTTTTTTCCAACAATATTGCCTCAGATGACAAAACAGCATCTTCCCTTGGACATCGGCACAAGTTTTGTTTTGAAAGGCATAGACATTTTATAAAGGTCATCCTAATTGAAATTCACATCCAAAGTTGGCAAATTAAGAAGTTGGAACATTTTTATGGATTATCTGACCAGCAAGAGTTAACAAATTCAAGATGAAAACTCGGGCGGTGACGGACGCACCTCGTGGAAATGTGGAAGGAAATTGGAGCATTATAATGCAAAGATGAGTCTCGGAGAGAATGTCAAGTGGGCGGCATGTAAGCCGAGCGTGTTTATTCACACTGCGCTCACATTGTTAGGGTCCTCAAATGATGCACTCGTGACATTTTGCTACATGAAAAGCCACTTGGGTGGTGTAACTGTTCAATCTATTTTCTCTCCTTTAAATAAGAATTTAATCCGTTCCATTTTTGATCGTAAATTGACAGGCTTTGTGCATCGAGAATTTATTTATGGGGATGTAAATAGGAAATTGCATTGACATTTGATGGTATTTCACTGCTATGTATAATAAATACTGTTTACTCGGACAAATGTTATGTTTGCGTCTAGAATTTTTTGTATAAATTTGTCCAAAAATCTTTAAAGTGTACCTGACCGTTCACACAAAACATGCACTAAAGTATGACCCTGCTACCCTCATGAACCAACATAATATAAAACTGCTTTTTTGTGTGCCTAATATGTACAGAAACTGTGGACTTGTCACATTCTAGATCTGTAACTTGTCATTCACTGCTGCTCTTCATCAGAATTCTGACAGGACTATTAGTGCTGGAACGTTTGTTCCCTCACTTTCCAAAATATATTGCTCCTAATTTTGTCTTCTGGCTTGCTTGCCCAGAATTGAAAGCCCGCTTCTATGGTAAGCCTACATGCAGTTTGATAGGCAGTATAGGGGAGGAAGAAAGAGGCAAAGACTTGCACCTATTTCCTTTACAGTGACATAGACCCACCCCTCACTTCCTGTGTAATGACCACCACTTCCTGTAATATGATATAGACCAGCCCAACTTTCTGTAGAGTGATATTGACCTACCTTCACTTTGTTTAAAGTGACACTGACCATCTTACCTTCCTGTAGAGTGATAGACATTCTCCCAAGTCCTGAATAGTGACATAGCCCTGCTCCCCTCCCTGGAGAGTGACCTAGACCTGCTCCACTTCCTGAAAAATGACATAGCCCTGCTCCCCTCCCTGTAGACTGACCTAGACCTGCCCCACTTCCTGAAAAATGACATAGCCCTGCCCCCTCCCTGTAGAGTGACCTAGACCTGCCCCACTTCCTGAAAAATGACATAGCCCTGCCCCCTTCCCTGTAGAGTGACCTAGACCTGCCCCACTTCCTGAAAAATGACATAGCCCTGCCCCCTTCCCTGTAGAGTGACCTACACCTGCCCCACTTCCTGGAAAATTATATAGCCCTGCCCCCTTCTCAGGAGAGTGACCTAGACATTCCCCACTTCCTGAAAAATTATATAGCCCTGCCCCCTTCCCTGGAGAGTGACCTAGACATGCCCCACTTCCTGAAAAATGACATAGCCCTGACCTCCTCCCTTTAGAATGACCTAGACATGCCCCACTTCCTATAAAGTGATATAACCCTGCCCCATCTCCCTGTTGAATGACCTAGACATGCCCCCACTTCTTGTAGTTACCGAGACCTGCCCCACTTCCTATAAAGTGACAAAGCCCTCCTCCTACTCCCTGAAGAGTGACCTAGACCTCCCCTCACTTCCTTAAAAATGACATAGCCCTGCCCTCACTCCCTATAGAGTGACCAAGACATTTCCCACTTCTTATAGAGTTACTTAGACCTGCCCCCACTTCCTGTAAAGTGACTTAGACCTTCCCCCACTTCTTGTAAATTGGCAGCCCTGCCTCCACTTTCTATAGAGTGATACACCTGCCTCCACTTCCTGTAGGGTAGCATAGAACCGCCTCCACTTCCTGAATAGTGACGTAGACCTGCATATAATTACTGCATTAATTGTACCATTCCCGCTTCCTGTAAAAGGGACATAACCCTGACCTCATTTCTTGAATAGTGATACAAATCCACCCTCACTTCTTCTAGAGAGACTCAGCCTTGCACCCACTTCCTGTAGACTGACCTAGACCTGCCCCTACTTCCTGTAAAGTGGCATAGCCCTGCCCCCACTTCCTGAAAAGTGACATAGCCCTGCCCCCACTTCCTGTAGAGTGACATAGCCCTGCCTCCACTTCCAGTAAAGTGACATAGCCCTGCCCCCACTTCCTGTAAAGTGGAATAGCCCTGCCCCCACTTCCTGTAAAGTGACATAGCCCTGCCCCCACTTCCTGTAAAGTGACATAGCCCTGCCCCCACCCCCCACTTCCTGTAAAGAGGAATAGCCCTGCCCCCACTTCCTGAAAAGTGACATAGCCCTGCCCCCACTTCCTGTAAAGTGACATAGCCCTGCCCCCACTTCCAGTAAAGTGACATAGCCCTGCCCCCACTTCCTGTAAAGTGGAATAGCCCTGCCCCCACTTCCTGTAAAGTGACATAGCCCTGCCCCCACTTCCTGTAAAGTGACATAGCCCTGCTCCCACTTCCAGTAAAGTGACATAGCCCTGTCCTCACTTCCTGTAAAGTGACATAGCCCTGCTCCCACTTCCAGTAAAGTGACATAGCCCTGTCCTCACTTCCTGTAGTGACATAAACCTGCCTCCACTTCCTGTAAAGTGACATAGCCTTGCCCCCACTTCCAGTAAAGTGACATAGCCCTGCCCCCACTTCCTGTAAAGTGGAATAGCCCTGCCCCCACTTCCAGTAAAGTGACATAGCCCTGCCCCCACTTCCTGTAAAGTGACATAGCCCTGCCCCCACTTCCAGTAAAGTGACATAGCCCTGTCCTCACTTCCTGTAAAGTGACATAGCCCTGCTCCCACTTCCAGTAAAGTGACATAGCCCTGTCCTCACTTCCTGTAGTGACATAAACCTGCCTCCACTTCCTGTAAAGTGACATAGCCCTGCTCCCACTTCCAGTAAAGTGACATAGCCCTGTCCTCACTTCCTGAAAAGTGACATAGCCCTGCTCCCACTTCCAGTAAAGTGACATAGCCCTGTCCTCACTTCCTGTAGTGACATAAACCTGCCTCCACTTCCTGTAAAGTGACATAGCCCTGTCCTCACTTCCTGTAGTGACATAAACCTGCCTCCACTTCCTGTAAAGTGACATAGCCCTGCTCCCACTTCCAGTAAAGTGACATAGCCCTGTCCTCACTTCCTGTAGTGACATAAACCTGCCTCCACTTCCTGTAAAGTGACATAGCCCTGTCCTCACTTCCTGTAGTGACATAAACCTGCCTCCACTTCCTGTAAAGTGACATAGCCCTGCTCCCACTTCCAGTAAAGTGACATAAACCCGCCTCCACTTGTAATCTCAGTGTTACACTTGGCAACAGGCAGCAAACTACAGCTTACAAAGAAGGCAGATGATGAGTAACTATCACTGGCCAACATAATTTAAATAAAGTGATTTCTCTATCATAATTTCCAAGACCCATGCTTGCGCTCAGTAAAAAGAAGCATTCATTTGTTTTCTAATTTTAAAATAAGCACTTAAAGTGTTAAATTAAATAGTGTAGTCCGAGAAAGACAGATTATGATTAGGGATGAGCGAACCCATTGAAGTTCAGCGAGTTTGGTCGAACCAGAGAAAAAAGTTTGGTTTCAGTACCTGAACATGACTTGAACTTGACCCCGGACCTGAACCCCATACTAGTTAATGGGGACCTGAGCTTTGGTGCTTTAAAATGGCTATAAAATGGTCATAGTAAGGCCTAGGGGGCTGCAAAAGGAAGCAAAATGGGGGTCAGAGCAGGACAATTGCCCTGCAGCAAATGTGGATAGGAAAAAGACTTAAAATAAAATCGAAAAAAATCTTGAACCAGAAGGTGTAGGACCGAGTGGAGGAGTGGAGCAGTGCCTTGCATGTGTATTTAATGTTTTTCTTAATAAATAAATAAATGAAAAAATTGATGTGGGGTCCCCCCTATTTTTATAACTATTCATGGCTAAGCAGACAATTGTGAGCTGATCTTATTTTGCTGAGAAGAGGATAATATTCTTATACCTTCCCAACTTAATAATATCAGCTCACAGCTTTGCCTTTGCTGGTTATTAAAAATGAGGGGACCCTAAAAAAATGAGATGGTATCCCCCCTATTTTTAACAACCAGCTAAGGCAAAGCAGACAGATGTGGGCTGATAGTAATAGGCTGTGAAGGGACATGATATAATAAGACCAGCCATCAGCCAACCCAGAATTGGCATATCCATTAAATGTGCCAATTCTGGTGGTTAGCCTCAGTTCTTCCCATTTGCCTTGATGCTGTGGCAATCAGGGTAATAGTTTTGGGGTTAATGTCAGCTTTATAAAGTCTGCTGACATCAAGCTCATGGATAATTAAAGGAGAGGTATCTATAAGACAACCCCTATTACTAATCCCGTAATCAAGGGCGGGGTTACACAGATTAGCTGGACTAGTCCTGTGGTGATAATCTCCTGGTGATAAAACACAGATTGTGTTGAAACTACAGCAAGCTGCTGAGCAAGTAACGCATCCCTGATATCAGGATCTCTGCCCCTACATTATGCCTTTAAGAAAGTAAAGAAGTTTCGAAAAGAAAGTTTTTATAACTATTACACAAAGGACAACATTAGATAAAACAAAATTCAACTTCATCACCGATCGGAACCTGCCAGGGTATCACTAAAGCCGATAAGCAGTTGCTTGCCAAAGCCTTGCTTACGCTGCAAGGATATATTGAAGGGTATGTAGCGGAAGTAATTTCATCCACACATAGCAAGTTTTGACAGAATATGTAGATTGTCCAATGCATAATATTTGCAGCAATGAGCAATCAAATCAGCAGGTTCTCAAATCTCTCCCATGGCATCTAGTGAGGCAGAAATCTTCATCTATTTCTTCATTATTGGAAGTGCGTTTAAACTTTCCTATCTCCTTCCAAATTTGGACTTAATGCAAGTCATGCATAAAGCTGTGTGGATTAATTAAGATTATCATTAGCTGTTTGACATGATCAGTGGATGGATTCGCTTCTTTGCTCGGCTAAAGTAACAGCACAATATGTGCTTGGAATGTTGAAGCTGATTAACGCGGCGATGTGCGGATATCATCGCCAATGATATATGTTGGTTCACCACCATTTGGTCGTATTTTAAAGGTATCACAAGACAATAATCACAAGATTTTTGTGTTACATCTATCATGTTTAGTTACGTTTTTATCTTTCCTGTTTTATTTTTTTAAAAAAAGAAATCTTGAAATTTTCACACATTTTTCAGCAGCCTCACTATCATCAGAGAGATTATGACAGGTAAAGCCTCTAGAAACAACTGATAAAAAAATCCACAAATGACAATAGACAAATTTCACAGCTCCTTCCCTCAAAATGACCTTTGCACACACTCATTAGATGCTTTAGTATAAAAGATAGAGTAGGGAGTCTCTATCATTGCTGCTAATGTACATGTGAAGTTCCTGAAAAAAAAATAGGAAGTTTGAGTCTAGTCCAATCCCAGTAGCCAGTGTGATAATTACTTGATTTTGTTATTAACACAGAATCATAAATGGAATAAATGGAATAATAAAAAAAATTATGAGTTCTATAAAAGATAAAAGCCTGATTTAACCACTGAAACTAGCAGTTTTTCATTATTGCACCCCCCATTTATTCCTCCTCTTCTTCCAAGAGTGGTAGTCGTAAGAGGGCATTTTTTTGTGGGACAGGTTGTTGTTTTGAATTTTTAACAAAAATGAAAAATTAAAAAAAAAAATGAAATGGTGAAAAAAAAGGTATCAGTCATCGTTTTTGGGGGGATTTTATTTTTTAGGGTGTTCATTATGTTGAAAAAAACTCATGCAAGAATATAGCAAGGCTTCTAGTAGGAATGTGGTCGGAAGAATGCAAATTAAATATTTGTAGTCACATGACCACCTGCTCTCACCGCCGACGCTTTTAATTCTGCAGGTCAGCATGATTGGGGCAACACCAAACTTTTTTATTTTACATATTTTAGTATCTAAAAAAAATGGGAACTTTGTAAAAAATTAAACTGATTTGTGTCGCCATTCTCTGAGACCTGTAACTTTTTCTCTATTTTTGGACCTGTACGAGACTAATTTTTTTTGCATGTCGAGCTGACCTTTTTATGCAATTTATTAAACTTTTATATTTTTGGAGGGAATTTTTGTACTTTTTAAATTTTTTTTTACATTTTTTATTTCCCACTTATGGGACGTCATCCTACAATAACTTCATCTCTCATAAAATGCATTGCAATACCACAACATATGGTAAATCACTGGTTTTCTATGAAGCCCAGCCAGAGACTTGGCTTCATGAGTTTTCTCATGGCAAGCATGGAGGCCTACAGAAGGCTCATAATTTGCCACCCTGCAAACCTGTCGTGTTATCCATAAACGGGGGAGTAATTATAGTGAGTGGTCTAGAGTTTATGGTCCAAGAAGGCCCATATGAGAATATCAATGATATTAAAGTCCCGTGATAGTTGGGATCCCCGTTGGAGATTTTCTATGGGGACCTATAAGTTTCAAGTACACTGCCTGTAAATGTCTCCAACTTCCATCCATAATTTTGAAGACCACTGGATTGGTCATAGCATGTGTTCATTTGCAGTAATTTTACTTGATCTGTAAAATGTATGAATCCAAAATATCAGGGCACAATTAGCCTTTCCGCATAACTACGTTCCATTTTTTTTCTCCAAAAGATATTTGGAACAACAACAAAAAATAGCGAAGCTGGACTATAATCTGGTCTAAGTGAAAAGTGTAAGCGTATGTTCACACGGTGGCCATTTCACAGACAAAACCCAAGGAAATTAAAAAAAAGCAAAATGAGCATATACCCTATGACAAATAAATAAGTAGTAGTAATAGTACATGTAAATAACTTAGAATACTTAGTTTACCCTAATTTGAGCAAAGGAGCTTAAAAGCCATCCAACCTCGACAAGGTGACCCATCAGGACAGTCCTATCCCGTGTCTAATATTAAAACCTTACCATGTTTCAAAAGCCGTCAAAGTGAATAAGGGCAGAGCAGGCCAGGACCCCGAATGAGATGAAGCTATCCTTTCCACATCTCATTTTTTAACTCTATAAGATATTTGGAACAACAATTACACATTAGCGGCAAAATAACATTTAGAAAAAGTTGGCAAAAAGTTGGATGAAAACTTTTAATCTTTTTTATCTGTACTTTTTAATATTTTTTTAATTCCTTTTATTTTAATTTTTGTCTCAGGGAATTTTTTTAAGGCAGCCTTTATATTCAGGAATATATAAGTTTTTCACATAAGTTGCTTTTGGAATATTTTGATGCTTACATCCACAGCACCACGGGCCGCTCCGTACACTCCAAAATGTTTTACAAATAACATCATATTTAATTTGGACAGCTTCAAGGACCTCGGCGTGTCAGCTGTAACCATCACATAGAGCGGCGCGTATGTGACTGCCTGCTTAAAAACTCCAGGCTTAATTAGGCCTCTTGTATCCAAGTGTAACTAGCTTCTCACACACTTGCTCACCTGCTGGGATCCTGCCGTGGAGCAAATCTCTTCTCTCTGCTCATTTGACTCGGATACCCCTGATGAGAGAAAAAAAATCACTTGACAACAGCGAGAAAATGATGTATGCGACTGTGTAAATAATAATTTGTTCTTGGAGCTGAGAAGCAAGGAATGATTCTGAGCCCTACAGGAACAACATGCACTCTTTAACCCTATGGAGGCTGACCCACAACGGAAGCCGCCGACTGAACGGAGACTCCAATTAAAGAGCTATTCTAGGCAGTCCACATGGGTCGTAGCCAAAGGATTAGTAATTACTTAATGAAGGCAATCACGTTCTGTACACCAAATTACCATGTGGGCTCATATTTACTGTATCCCTTCCTGTATTTCCCCCTCCTTCTTACAGTGATGCCTGAAAGTTTGTAAAACCTTTCAAATGTTCCATATTTCTTCATAAATTTGACATAAAACTACAGTATAATACCAGATTTTCACGCAAGTCCGAAAAGTAGATGGAGAGTCAAATAAAAGTGTAACGCTAGTGGGTGTGGACCCACTGTGTCACGGGCTGGGCTTACCCTGGAGGGGCGTAACTGACTACCGTGTAGTCACTAGAGCCTCTGATGGTGAGGGTAGGATTTGCCACCGGTAGTCACCAGGTAAAACTCCAGGGCAGTCCACAGGTCTGCCACAGTGGATGTAAGGTACAAAGGGGTGAGATAGAGGCGTAGTCAGATGGTCCGAGGCCGGGGCAGGCAGCAAAGGTTCAGTAAATGTAGCTAACATCAAGAGCAGAGAGTTCAGACAATATGGGTATAGCGGAATATGGAGGAATGCTTAAAAGCGTTCTATCAGTATAGGAACCAATGTTCGGGCAAGGACTGGTAGGAAGAGCTGCCTGATAAAAGCACTGCTAGCACAGGATAGGCCAGAAAACCTAAACTCTGCAGGACACAGCAGAGTTAAATTCCTGCAGAGACCGGCCACACCTGCCTATTACTAAATGAATGCCATATGCAAATGCATCCCTGTGCTTCAAGAAGCAGACTCAGCGAGATGGCCTGGCGTGGGCAGAAATTGCACGGTAAGTAGAAGTGCACTAAGGAAGCATGCGAGTTACCGCTATGACAAAAAGGAATTAGTAAAAATATTAGACTTTTTTATTTTGCTAAATAAACAAAATTATCCAATATCACATGTCTGTGAGTGAAAAAAGTATGTGAACCTTTAGGATTAGCAGATAATTTAAAAGTGGTATCGGAGTATGGTGTTTTCAATCAATGGGATGACAATCAGATGTGAGTGGGCAACCTGTTTATTTTTTAAAGAACATTGATCTAGCAAAGTCTGATCTTCACAACACGTTCGTGGAAGTTTATCATGACAGAAACAAAGGAGAATTCCGAGTACCTCAGAAGAAAGTTGTTGATGCTTATAAGACTGAAATAGGTTATAAAACCATCTGTGAAGCGTATGGCCTCCACCAATCCACAACCAGAAAGATTGGTACAAAAAGATGAAACTCAAGAATTTTTTAGCCTCTCTAGGAGCAATCAACCAAGTGAAAAGCCAACAGACCCCATTCATATATTGGACCTGAGATGATTTGGTTGTGATAACTGCTCCGAACACCTTTATGATGGAGCCTCTAACATGAAAAAGAAAATAGCCTACCTGACCAAAGTCTGTGGGCCTCTATGGCGATGGACATTTAAGAACTGGCCAAATGCTCAAACAGTCCATAGTCATTACATCTTCTGCATCTTTTAGTCCAGAAAATTCTCCAAGAAAATTAATTAATGCATGAACAGATATTTTATGGGGAGAGCATAGTGGGGAGAGTTCGGGATACTCTATGAGATCTTGGTAGAACTGTTTAACTACCGTCATGTGTCGAACACTTTTTCTAAATCTCACATTCCCATGCTTCACGTTTGTGAAAAATTTCTCAATTTTGTGGACCTGGATATTTTATTCATCAGCTGGTTTATTTGCTAAAAAAATGAACATATTTGAGAAAAGACAAGGTTGCTGGCTTGGTCCACTGTGTATAGAGCGAGTTTTCCATTTCAGACACATGAAGACCTTGGCAAGGAGACAAATCTGTACTGGCAGGCCAAATGTCTTTTTGATGGAATAAATAAAATACTTAGTTATTCTCTTGCCACTTCTCTTTGTTGATGGAAGACATATTGCTTGTGCCCTCCTCGTGCCCTTTGTGCTCCTGCCTTTGGATTCCTAACCAACCTCTATCCCTTTATGTGCCTCATAAGCCATTGCAAAGTTTCAGAACGTTTGATAGGATTGTCAAAAAAAAACTGAGCCCGTGAAAAATAGAACAGATTTCACAAAATTGCAATTGACTTCACCGGCTGCGTTTTGTTGGCCGAAAATAGAACGTAAATACTAGAGGAATTGCATCAAGATTGAATAAAGTTAGAAATATGTTTCGCAGTTGGTATAAATAAAGTTTTTTTTAAGTAAATTAGAGTGTGTGAATTTAGTATAGCCTTTAAGGAACATTGACCTACATGGCAAGAACATCAGGTCATAATTTAAATAATACTGGTTTTTAACAGAAATGATTCACAAAACTTTGGTCAAGAGCCACGTCTGTATTCCATGGCCAATAGACCAGAGGTTGCCTAACTGCCTCCTATCTGCCAGAATCGCCAATGCCTCTTCTGATTAGTAGGACTGGCGCAACCTCAAACTTTTCTGATGCTACAATGAGGAAATTACAAAGGGTCTATCAATTCAAAGAATCAAATTCAAACAATAATAATAATAATTTTATTTCTATAGCACCAACATATTCCGCAGCACTTTACATTTTAGCCCTCTTGACCAGAAAATAGACATTACAGCATAACAATAGACACATAGATCAAAACAGATACCAAGAGGAATGAGGGCCCTGCTTGCAAGCTTACAATCCATGAGGAAAAGGGGAGACACGAGACACGAAAGGTGGATGGTAACAATTGTTTTCGTTGTTCGGACCAGCCATAGTGTATCATGAACCGGTTATCAGCTTAAGTGTGTAACAACACAGAGGGATATTAAATGTATAAAGCATGTGAGAACATAATGCGAGGAACCTGGTTATGGTAAAAGATTTTGAAAGAGCCACACAGGGATATTTAGGTTAATGCGTTGAGGCGGTAGGCCAGTCTGAACAAATACGGTTTTAGGGCATGCTTAAAACTGTGGGATTGGGGATTAATCATATTAACCTGGGTAGTGCATTCCGAAAAATTGGTGCAGCATGTGAAAAGTCTTGGAGATGGGAGTGGGAGGTTCTGATTATTGAAGATGTTAACCTCAGGACATTAGCAGAACGGAGGGCACGGGTAGAGTAGTAGGCTGAGACAAGGGAGGAGATGTAGGGTGGTGCTGAGCCATGGAGTGCTTTGTGGGTGAGGGTAATAAATTTGTACAGAATTCTGGAGTGGATGGGTAACCAGTGTAAGGGCTGGTACAAGAAAGAGGCATCGGTATAACGACTGGTGAGAAATATGATCCTAGCTGTAGCATTCAGGACAAATTGAAGGGGGGAGAGTTTAGTAAGAAGGAGACCGATTAGTAGAGAGTTACAATAGTCCAGACGAGAATGAATAAGAGAAACAGTAGGAGTTTTTGCAGAGTCTAAAGTAAGAAAGGGTCGAATTCTAGAATTGTTTTTGAGGTGCAGATAACAAGAGATAATTTGTGATTCAATTTGCACAGATCTTCTAAAATTGCTTCTGCCATTTTACATATTCCAGGAGATTGCACCAACTGGAGTGAGGGTAATAAGTTTGTACTTTATTCTTGAGTGGATGGGTAACCAGTGTAATGACTGGCACAAGGTAGAGGCATCGGTGTAACAATTTGTGATTCAATTTGCACAGATCTCCAGGGAATGCACTAGCCATTTTGAGTTGAATCTGAATAGTGAGAGGACATCACAACTCACAGCTTAACAATAGAAATGGGGAGAAAAAGTTATAAAACAATGAAAAAACTGTACAGATAGTGTGCAACAGCACTGAAAGGTTACGATTCATTTATGCACAGCAAATACGTTGAGACTTTTGTGTTGAAAAACTTGAAATGAGTTGAATACAGTCCTAGGAGACCCTAGAGTGTTATTATCTTTTTAGGCCAATAGGAGTACTTGGGAATGGGACACATGGTGAATTCAATTTCTGGGAAAAATTTGGTAAAGCTAAACTTTGAAAAGATTTGTTCATCCCTAGTCTTTGCGTGGGTTTTTGTTTTTTCTCAAAATTTGGGGGAAATTTGTAAAGAATTTGCATCCTTATGGTTTAATTTGCCCATCTATGGTCTAGGTCACCAGATTAGATCCTGATTATCCTAAAGACAGATTCATGCTTCCTTCCTTTTTTCATTGGCTTGACATATTCGAGAAGTCAACTAACCAGATTGTTTCTTTTTTTAGCAGTCTATGGGGTTATGATTAAAGTTGAGCGAATTTGTTCGGATTCGGTTCCGAATACGATCGGTATCGAATATTGTTTTTGCAATATTCGTCGAACACAGCTGAACATCATTAGAGTCAATGGGAGTAGAAATTACCAAACATGTTCGGAACCGATCATCATCAGCACGAATAGGGTACCAATATGGCATGAATATGGCAAATTCAGATTCCGCGACCGATTCCGAACAAATTCGCTCAACTCTAGTTATGATGTGAATTTTATCCTTTTGAGGATTTCTCTCCCATGTTTGTGATAATTTTTTTCAATTTGTACTTTGCCAATAATTGTGTCGACACCATGGAGGTCATCGATAGGGCCAGGGATTGATTACACTGATCATATGTGGTGCCGACGTCACTGGAGCCATGTGAAGTCAGTGAGGAACATCAACATGGGAGAACAAAGTGATTGATCAACTGTTTGCATAAATAAAGTGTATGGACTTGGTTATTTATCGATATTGGCTATTGCTCCACTTTGATTGATTCCATCAGATTCTTGAAGACGACTTATGTTTTTTTTTTATCATGAAAAAGATCAACTGCTTTATAAATAGTTTTAGTCCAATTTAAAGAACTTTGAGCCGTGTGCGTGAGAGTTATATCTGTAATATCATTATTTAGAATGAGAGAGACTATTCAATGAATCTATTAGCTGCTCTCTGAAGTAGCGCTCGCTCACATTTCCCGAGAGTCTCACATCCTTCAGCTTCTTTGAAATTACTTTCCTCTTCTTTACTATGCTGATTTACATGAAACATAAAAAAAAAAAAATCACACATTCAAACTTGACCATTTCAGTTCTCCAGAGCATAAGTACTTAAAAAGTGGTTGCTCCATCAAGACAACCGGTGACTATTGGTGCTATTAGAGAAAATCGGCATCGAGTTTGGGGTTAATTTCCTATACAGGATCCCTCTGTGAATAAAAATTTTTTTTTTGGGGGGGAGAGTTTAGCCTATACATCTGAGTTGTACTTATCATAAAATGTTGAGCCCTTCAGGACCCTACAAGTTTGATCCTTAAAGGGGTTCTATGGGACTATTTTAATTTATTACTATGGTGCCAAGAATTAACAGGCAGGTAGTTGCTAACTACATGACTAAACTGCCTGCCGCAGATCTCTGCAAGCACAGAGCTCCTACCGGTAATTCTGCAACTTCCGCTGATGTCACATCGACAAGAGTGGCTGCTTTTCTTCAGCTCTGCTCTGTTGATGGGGTGTGACTGTCGATGTCATGCTGATAGGCAGCGGGGAGCCGGCTGTCAAACTGCGGGAAGCCAGATATCAATCAGCATGACGTCAGCAGTCGCATCCCGTTGACAGAGCAGTCCGGAAGAGGACGAGCTGCTCTGTTGACACGGAGCTGCTGATTTGCCCCTCTTCATAGAATCTTATCAGTAGCGGCTGTCACCTCCTATCTCAGTAATGTAAAAATCTGTCTTCACTGAACACAGATTTTTCCCGTGAACTGAAAGTGAAAGCTCAGTCCTACCGGAGAAAGAAGCAGATTTCTCTGATAAAATATATTACAAAGTTTCTTATTTTCACCCCCACTATTAAATTAAGAAATAAAAACTAAAACAATTGTAACCCTTTCAGCCCCCTCTAGTGGTAGCTGGAGGCATCCAGAATTTTATTAATGTCTATTTCTTTACAGTCTATTGGGAGCTTTTTATTCGGGGAAACTAAAATCCAAAATTTAAGAAATTATTTTGCACCGGTTTTCAGCTTTACTTAGTTTTAAAAAAAAATACTTCTGGGTATTAATTTTGAGGCTTTATGATTTATATTCGGCTTACCGTCCTTTCCTTAGTACACATGATCTGGTAGAAGTTTACCGGCTCATTTATTAGTATGAATCTTACCCCACATCTTCACATAGGAGGATGCACAGGCTTAGCACACATTTGGTACGGAAATGCATTGTGCCTACTAATTAATATGGCCACATTCATCTAATGTATATTTCATATGCGGGGTCCTGTGAATAGATTGTGCATAATTTTGCATCAAATTGAATGGAAGGCAGCATCCTGTATGGCACATAACTTATTTACAAGTCAATCTGCAAGTGCAGAAAATACCTTTTGTAGCTGTATCTGATTACTGTGGATTCTCTTTGTTCAGCTTCCTCAGGGTTCAGGACAAAGACAAGTACTTGATCAATGCCCAAGGAGAAAAATGGCCTGGAAACTGCAGGGTCCTAGAGGAGTAAAACTGTAACGCGCATATATATATCAATGCTATTACCTGTGCTTGCAGATTTATGAAATTCTGTACAATCCCATAGTCAAGTTATTTTTTTTTTCTTTGTCTTTTCCTTTTTTTTTGTTAATAAACATATTATATTTCTTTTCTCCTTTTTATTGAATGATTTTTCACTGCTTTGTGTCTTTAGTTCCTTAGTGCCAAAGCCAATTTTGGTGGAGCCTTTTTCATGTTTTTTTTTTAACATTTTTACTTGTTTTTTTGGGACCAGTTTTTTTTTTTGAATGCCTGTGCAAGTATAAAATGAATACAAAATGTATTCTATATTGGATAACAAAATAATTAAAAGCATAAAAATAAACATAAATGTCAGGCATATAAAGTACTAAAGGTAGGTAAGTGATTGTAACAAAACTGTTAGGTGAATGTTACAAATCAATACAGAGTTATATTATGTGCAATCAAAGTATTGAGGATGATCAAATCAAAATAATCAAAAGGTACAAATCAAAATAATCAAAAGGTACAAATCAAAATAATCAAAAGGTACAAGCCAAAATAGCCAGTGCTATATGAGTTAAGGCCGTTTAAGGTACATAGAGAGTGATATCACATGAAAGTTCACATAACTATAATAATTCACACTGGCATAGAATATACTTTACCTATCAAAGAAAATGCACACGATGCAGGTTTCGCATAACGCTTCATCAGGGGGTTCTATATTTACAAACAGTATCTATAGCTCCTTATACTCATGTAGATGTTTTAGATTTTTTTTTTAGCTGCATCATTTAATGCACTATGTAATGTATGAAAAAATGTAAAAAAATAAGTTATTTGTGGGGTGTTATGGGATATAAAAATCAATTTAGCATTTTTTGGAAGATTATGTTTTGCGGTTTTTGTGTATTCTCAAATCAAAAACTTTTTTTTATCTATGTAACTGTGTGAGTGCTCATTTGAGTAGAGTGAGATATAGTTTTTATTGACACTTTTTTTGCAGAATATTTTAGGCTTCATTCTCATCTGAAAGAAATGAAACAATTTGTTTTTCTCAGGTGTCACCTTGGTTGCTTGTTTTTTCTTTTTTTTTACTGAAGTGGTTAGATTGTCTGAACTTTTTTTTTTAACCACTGTCTATTGACTTTTATATTTTAATGCTTACTGTATTTTTTATGCTATTTTTATTTGATTTGTTTATTTTTCCTTTTTTTAGTAACACTAAAGGACATAAATATGCTATTCTTGTTAATTGCATCACATTGGCCTGTCAGCATTATCCTAGCGGCACGGAATAATAGGAATACTAAAATGGCGGACCTTGAGCCTTTATTTGGATCTTCACTGCCTTGACATCTCATGAGAACCCTGCAATTGTGTTGTGTTGGTAGATTGCAATGTGGTGATAGAGGAAAGCTATTGACTTACATCAAAGAATTAAACAGCCGGGATCAGAATTAACACTGATTCCAGTCATTGCAGCATAGGACACAGCTTTGTATTACAGTGATGATTCTGGCATTGTTTTATACAGTCCCTATACTTTTTGCAATAAAAAATGGCAGAAAAAGAAAAACAATCATATTCGCATTGGAAATGTAATGGTGACAATTCTGGCATTGCAATTCAGAATCGCAGGCGTGTCCCGCTAGGAATAGAAACGATGATGCGCCAATGGTGCCATGTCTTTCAATAAATCGCTAAAGGGTCACCTTGCTTTGAGGATCATACTTGATAAAAGTTCATAGATGACTATCGGGCTGAAAGCTACTGAGACAAGCTGAGTTGCAGGAGCATCGCCCCTTCCTTCACTTGTGCGGCCGGTAGTGGTGGACCATCATGGAGCTGGCGTGTGTCCTTCCTTGATGAAGGACTGTGTTCTTTTGAAACTCGTTTAGTTTCTCTGGCTGCCTCGGCATTTTAGGCTGGGTTCACACGAAGCGGAACTCTCACGGAAATTACAGCGAGAATTCCGGAATTCCATTCTGCGGGAAAATCGCTTTTTAAATTCCTGCGATTTTCCCGCGGAAAAACTAGCATTTTGCAAGCATAATTAGCTTGCAGAATTGCTAGCGATTTCCAAACGATCTGGAGCATCGCTTGGAGAACTGACTGACAGGTTGGTCACACTCGTCAAACATAGTGTTTGACGAGTGTGACCAACTTTTTACTATCGAGGCTGCCTATGCGGCATCAATAGTAAAAGATGGAATGTAAAAAATAATAATAAAAAAAATCTATTGTTATTCTCACCTTCCGACATCCCGCGCAGCCTTCCCGCCTCTCTCCACGCTCCCGGTCTCAGTAATCCTTTGCAAAAATTACCGTGATGACGTCCGTTCTCGCGGGATCGCAACGTCTCACGGTCATTCGCGATGACGTCGCGCGAATGACCGCGAGACTTCGCGATCCCGCGAGAATGGACGCCATCGCTCGCAAAGGCTTACTGGGATCGGGAGCGTGGAGAGAGGCGGGAAGGCTGCGCGGGACGTCGGAAGGTGAGAATAACAATATTTTTTATTTTAAATTCTATTTTTTACAGGGATATGGACAGTCTCCTCTCCTCCGGACCGTGGGTACCATCCGCAAATGTTCTGCTTACTTTTCGCATGGTGTGCACAGCCACATGCGGAAAGTAAGCAGAGCTATGCATTCCTATGGGTGTGGGATCGCTGCGATTCCGCGAAATTAATGAGCATGCTGCGTTTTTTACCACGAAGCGATTCCGCCGCGGTAGCATTGCGGAATCCCATAGGAATGCTTATTTTTCACGTTTTCGTGGCAAAATTGCGCGGTTAAAACCGCCGTGGAAACACGAAAAAAAATGCCACGTGTGAACTCAGCCTTACAGTCTCCTTAGGTGAGGTCATACCCAAGCTCCACATGGGTATAGCACTGCTACTGGCCACCATGCCATTATAGTAGTAGTTGAGGACAATCAAAAGATCTAACAGGTTTCTTTTGAAACTTGTCAGTTCCTCTGGCCTCCTCAGCATTCCATAGTCTCCTTAGGTGACATCACACATGAGCTCCACATGGGTCTAGCACTGCTACAAACCACAATGACGACATTATAGTAGTCGTTGATGACAATCAAGAGATCTAACAGATTTTCTTTGAAACTTGTTCTTATGGCCTCCTTGGCATTCCACAGTCTACTTAGGTGACGTCACACGAGCGCTTCACATGGGTCTACCACTGCTACTGGCCACCATGCCATTATAATAGTTGCTGATGGCAATCAAGAGATCTAACATGTTTCCTTTGAAACTTGTCAGTTCCTCTGGCCACCTTGGAATTCCCTAGTCTTCTAAGGTGACATCACACACGAGCTCCACATGGGTCTGCTACCGGCCACCATGCAATTATAGTAGTAGTTGAGGACAATCAAGAGATATAGCAGGTTTCCTTTGAATCTTATCAATTCTTCTGGCCTCCTCAGCATTCCACAGTTACATGGGTCTAGCACTGCTACCGGCCACCATGATGTTATACTAGTCATTGATGACAATCTAGAGATCTAACAGGTTTCCTTGTCAGTTCCTCTGGCACCCTAGGCATTCCATAGTCTCCTTAGGTGACATCACACACGAGCTCCACATGGGTCTAGCTCTGCTACCGGCCACCATGACGATGTTATAGTAGCCGTTGATGACAATCAAGAGATCTAACAGATTTCCTTTGAAACTTGTCAGTTCCTCTGGCCTCCTTGGCATTCCACAGTCTCCTTAGGTGACCTCTCACGAGAGCTGCACATGGGTCTAGCATTGCTACCGGCCACCATGCCATTATAGTAGTTGCTGGCGACAATCAAGAGATCTCACATGGTTCTTTTGAAACTTGTCAGTTCCTCTGGCCTCCTCAGCATTCCACAGTCTCTTAGGTGACATCACACACGAGCTCCACATGGGTCTACTACCGGCCACCATACCATTATAGTAGAAGTTGAGGACAATCAAGAGATCTAACAGGTTTCCTTTGAAACTTGTCAGTTCCTCTGGCCTCCTTAGCATTCCACAATCTCCTTAGGAGATGTCACACGAGAGCTTCACATGGGTCTAGCACTGCTATCGGCCACCATGACAACATTATAGTAGTCGTTGATGACTATCAAGAGATCTAACAGGTTTCCTTTGACTAAATTGACATAAATGGAGCTGAGCTGCAGAATATCACACAATGTGTTTTGCTGTTTTTGGAAGAAAGCTGCCATGTTTTTCTTATCTTGGTCATCCCGAGCAAAAGCTGAGTTGACCAAATGGATAAGAAAATTGGATGTATGTGGAAATCAGAGAATGAGCACAGACTTTCTAGCGTACATACAAGAGAACCCTTTCCTCAAGGTTGCAGTCATTACAGATGTCAATGATGAAGAGCACGGACCTGCTCAGCCTACTTGTAAATTAACCATCCAGCTCCTATGTCTGCTAATGTTTATATACAGGGACAACACCATGTGAGATCTCTTAATTGCCATCAGCAACTATTATAATGGCATGGTGGCCAGTAGCAGTGGTAGACCCATGTGAAGCTCTCGTGTGACGTCACCTAAGTAGACTGTGGAATGCCAAGGAGGCCAGAAGAACAAGTTTCAAAGAAAATCTGTTAGATCTCTTGATTGTCGTCAACGACTACTATAACGTCGTCATGGTGGCCTGTAGCAGTGCTAGACCCATGTGGAGCTCATGTGTGATGTCACCTAAGGAGACTATGGAATGCTAAGGAGGCCAGAGGAACTGACAAGTTTCAAAAGAAACCTGTTAGATCTTTTGATTGTCCTCAACTACTACTATAATGGCATGGTGGCCAGTAGCAGTGCTATACCCATGTGGAGCTTGGGTATGATGTCACCTAAGGAGACTGTAAGGCTGAGCTCACACGTGGCTTTTATTCGTGTTTCCGCTGCGGTTTTAACCTCTCGATTTTGAAGCGAAAAATAAGCATCCCATTCATTCCTATGGGATTCCGCAATGCTGTGCTAATGCTCCGGTTTTTACCGCGGCGGAATCGCTTCGTGGTAAAAACGCAGCATGCTCATTAATTTCGCGGAATCGTGGCGATCCCGCACCCATAGGAATGCATTGTTCTGCTTACTTTCCGCATGTGGCTGTGCACACCATGCGAAAAGTAAGCAGAACATTTGCGGATGGTACCCACGGTCCGGAGGAGAGAAGACTGTCCATATCCCTGTAAAAAATAGAATTTAAAATAAAAAATATTTTTATTTTCACCTTCGGACGTCCCGCGCAGCCTTCCCACCTCTCTCCACGCTCCCGGTCCCAGTAAGCTTTTGCGAGCGATGACGTCCGTTCTCGCGGGATCGCGAAGTCTCGCGGTCATTCGCGCGCCGTCATCGCGAATGACCGTGAGACGTCGCGATCCCGCGAGAACGGACGTCATCGCGGTAATTGTTGCAAAGGATTACTGGGAGCGGGAGCGTGGAGAGAGGCAGGAAGGCTGCGCGGGACGTCGGAAGGTGAGAATAACAATATATTTTTTTTTATTATTATTTTTTACATTCTATCTTTTACTATTAAGTACATGCAACAATGCAAATTCTACATATTTAAATAATAAAAGACAAATTTTATTTAGTAAATGCAACAATGCCAATTAAAAGCGGGTAACACCAATACAAAAAATTGCTGCGCAAATATCCTACGGTATAGATGGATGATGCATTCCCTGCATAAAAATGTACCCAGATAAAGTTTGATGCAAAAAGGTTATTTTACCAAAAAATGTCCAAAGGACTAGCCTGCATGACCAAATCCTTATGAGATGTTTATATATAGACAAAGGCTTGTACCAAATATTAGAGAGAAGTCTCTATTAATAGAGCAATGCAAGCATAACAATAATAGAGTAAATAAAATGACTGTGCAAAAAAAGGGAACCAATTCCAGACAAACAAGAGATCTAACAGATTTCCTGTGAAACTTGTCAGTTCCTCTGGCCTCCTTTGCATTCCACAGTCTCCTTAGGTGACCTCTCACGAGAGCTGCACATGGGTCTAGCATTGCTACCGGCCACCATGCCATTATAGTAGTTGCTGGCGACAATCAAGAGATCTCACATGGTTCTTTTGAAACTTGTCAGTTCCTCTGGCCTCCTCAGCATTCCACAGTCTCTTTAGGTGACATCACACATGAGCTCCACATGGGTCTGCTACCGGCCACCATACCATTATAGTAGAAGTTGAGGACAATCAAGAGATCTAACAGGTTTCCTTTGAAACTTGTCAGTTCCTCTGGCCTCCTTAGCATTCCACAATCTCCTTAGGAGACGTCACACGAGAGCTTCACATGGGTCTAGCACTGCTATCGGCCACCATGACGACATTATAGTAGTCGTTGATGACTATCAAGAGATCTAACAGGTTTCCTTTGACTAAATTGACGTAAATGGAGCAGAGCTGCAGAATATCACACAACGTGTTTTGCTGTCTTTGGAAGAAAGCTGCCATGTTTTTCTTATCTTGGTCATCCCGCGCAAAAGCTGAGTTGACCAAATGGATAAGAAAATTGGATGTATGTGGAAATCAGAGAATGAGCACAGACGTTCTAGCGTACATACAAGAGAACCCTTTCCTCAAGGTTGCAGTCATTACAGATGTCAATGATGAAGAGCACGGACCTGCTCAGCCTACTTGTAAATTAATCATCCAGCTCCTATGTCTGCTAATGTTTATATACAGGGACAACACCATCCACTCACAAAAGATTAATAGCAAATCTTTGCCCAGGATGTTTAATGTCTTCATAGATCAATAGACGGCTGGAAGGCTTTTATAAAGCAATTGGGACAGAAATAAATATATAAAGCAAATTTCCAGATGATTGCCTCTACATATTACTTATCTGAGTGAGGAATAAGGGGGTCTCTATAATGTTGGGCCTTTATTGTTCCGTAGGGGCCACATGTCTATTAATAGAGAACTTCAATTTGATACACAGCAGACAGAAGAGATTGGGGCACCGTCCGTTAATCAATAATGTTATAGAATGTTCCATGTTTTCTTTTATTTACTTTTCAAAATATAGCTTAAATTTAAATTTTTAATTAGAAGGGTTCCACAAAAATAATCGGTTATGCTTAGCTACGTATGGTCACAGGAGACATCTGCCTACAGTGGAGCAGTGTTATCAACCAACCAGAAATTCCCGGACTGCACTGTCCACAAAACTAAAATATATTATCCACCATTAATTTTTTTGGAAGATGGAGAAATTTTTTTACAGATTTTTATAACTGTAATTATCATCATTTTACAGGTCACAATTAATTTATTATGGTTTCTTAAATTGTTCGTAAAAAATGTTGTCTCTCCGTGATTTTTTCTTAACCTGTCCAGAAACTGAAAAAAAAAATGAAGCTGCCAACCTTGTAAAGGTGGCAATGGCAGCCAGAAGCTTTCACTAAAGTTCTGCTCAGCTTCAGTAGTGTAGGAGAAGTATCATTTGGCACGTCCACCGGTATCGGCTGATCTCTGTTCCATCTGCTTGCCGAACTCTGCTCCTATCTAGAAACTAGTGGACTGATTGGCCGGACTCTGATCCAGCATTGGGGTCAGTAGTGAATGGTGGCTACTAGAAAGGAGGCACATAAATTTGATACCTTCTGGCATCCTCGGTGTGGTATTTGATTTGTCAGAGCTGGCGAAACATCATCTGTCCGACGTTTCACACAGATGACATCGCAACAGCCTTGGCCAATCAAAAGCTGTGCCGGGAATGCCGGAAGATTATGTCAGAAGATGAGAGATTTGCGGGCTTCCCATCTAGCCATCAGGTACCACCTACCTGAATGCTAGAATGAAATCCCACAAATCAATCCACTCTTCTCTACTCCTTTCCTGTGTAGTTTCTTATACAGGACACCACCATGATGTTCTTTAGGACAGGACATTGTGGGGAATGACACTGAGGAATCTGACTACTCTTTGTGGATGCCTCTAAATAGTTTGTTGATTCTTATCTTCTTGGAGTTTGTTTAGTGATTAGTGAAGAGTGAACGTGTTCGGATAAGGTTATATGAGCATGTTCAGGTGCTATAGAGTGACTTCGGTGTGCTCGAAAAATATGTTCTAGTCCCCGCGGCTGCATGTACCGCTGCTGTTCGACAGCCGCAACACATGCAGGGACTGCCTGTTTGTTAGGCATTCAAGCCCAGGATCCATAGTATAGAAGGCAAAAACTTTAACAGTGAACCACAGGCTGCACAGATTGGCAAGAATTTACTATGCCTAAGAATCTCAATCTTATGTTTATCAGGCATAACGTACTATAGTGTATATTGTATAATAGTATTATAGCCTATTACAGAGCCATCTCTCTCTCTCTCTATATATATATCTATATTAGCTGAAGAGCCCGGTGCTGCCCGGGCATAGTAACTAACTGTGGTTAGTTATAACAAATTATAATTATCCTCCATCCCATAGTCCCGTGCCCATATACCCATCATACATATCCTCCATCCCATAGTCGAGTGCCCATATACCCATCACACATCCTCCATCCCATAGTCGAGTGCCCATATACCCATCACACATATCCTCCATCCCATAGTCCCGTGCCCATATACCCATCATACATATTCTCCATCCCATAGTCCTGTGCCCATATACCCATCACACATATCCTCCATCCCATAGTCCAGTGCCCATATACCCATCATACATATCCTCCATCCCATAGTCCCGTGCCCATATATGGATGGAGGATATGTATGATGGGTATATGGGCACGGGACTATAGGATGGAGGATATGTATGATGGGTATATGGGCACGGGACTATGGGATGGAGGATATGTATGATGGGTATATGGGCACGGGACTATGGGATGGAGAATATGTATGATGGGTATATGGGCACGGGACTATGGGATGGAGGATATGTATGATGGGTATATAGGCACGGAACTATGGGATAGAGGATATGTATGATGGGTATATGGGCACGGGACTATAGGATGGAGGATATGTATGATGGGTATATGGGCACGGGACTATGGGATGGAGGATATGTATGATGGGTATATGGGCACGGAACTATGGGATGGAGGATATGTATGATGGGTATATGGGCACGGGACTATAGGATGGAGGATATGTATGATGGGTATATGGGCACGGAACTATGGGATGGAGGATATGTATGATGGGTATATGGGCACGGGACTATGGGATGGAGAATATGTATGATGGGTATATGGGCATGGGACTATGGGATGGAGGATATGTATGATGGGTATATGGGCACGGAACTATGGGATGGAGGATATGTATGATGGGTATATGGGCACGGGACTATGGGATGGAGGATATGTATGATGGGTATATGGGCATGGGACTATGGGATGGAGGATATGTATGATGGGTATATGGGCACTGGACTATGGGATGGAGGATATGTATGACGGGTATATGGGCACGGGACTATGGGATGGAGGATGTGTGATGGGTATATGGGCACTGGACTATGGGATGGAGAATATGTATGACGGGTATATGGGCACGGGACTATGGGATGACGGATGTGTGATGGGTATATGGGCACAGGACTATGGGATGGAGAATATGTATGATGGGTATATGGGCACGGGACTATGGGATGGAGGATATGTATGATAGGCATATGGGCACGGGCCTATGGGATCGTGGATATGTATGATGGGTATATGGGCATGGGACTATGGGATCGTGGATATATATGATGGGTATATGGGCACGGGACTATGAGATGGAGGATATGTATGATGGGCATATGGGCACGGGCCTATGGGATCGTGGATATGTATGATGGGTATATGGGCACGGGACTATGGGATGGAGGATATGTATGATGGGTATATGGGCACGGGGCTATGGGATGGAGGATATGTATGATGGGCATATAGGCACGGGCCTATGGGATCGTGGATATGTATGATGGGTATATGGGCATGGGACTATGGGATGGAGGATATGTATGATGGGCATATGGGCACGGGACTATGGGATGGAGGATATGTATGATGGGTATATGGGCACGGGACTATGGGATAGAGGATATGTATGATGGGTATATGGGCACGGGACTATTGGATGGAGGATATGTATGATGGGTATATGGGCACGGGACTATAGGATGTAGGAGAATTATAATTTGCTATAACTAACCACAGTTAGTTACTATGCCCGGGCAGTGCCGGGCTCTTCAGCTAGTATATATATATATATATATATATATAAATATATATATATATATATATATAAATTAGATGTGAAAATCCAAACAATAAAGAAACATATTTGTTTTTGAGAAATCCGTAACTGTCTAAAATGTTTATTTTGTAAAAGTAATAAAACATAACTTTTTTAGTATGATCAATGGTAAAAGTGAATTTTGACATTAAAAAAATCCTACAAAAAATAAGTATTTATACAGCTAAATCCATAGAAAATAAAGTGATGGCTCTAGAAAGGCATTTTTGAAAAAAATGAATGTGAAAAAATAAAAGGGATGGAGGATGTGTATGATGGGTATATGGGCATGGGACTATGGGATGGAGGATGTGTGATGGGTATATGGGCGCTCGACTATGGGATGGCGAATATGTATGATGGGTATATGGGCACTCGACTATGGGATGGAGGATGTGTGATGGGTATATGGGATTTTATTCTGGGCTGTATAATATTAAATCTGTATATATTTGATATAATTTTCCCAAATATAAAATTGGATGATTATTTATGTTGGGTATTTAACCCCTTCACCCCCAAGGGTGGTTTGCACGTTCATGACCGGGCCAATTTTTACAATTCTGACCACTGTACCTTTATGAGGTCATAACTCTGGAACGCTTCCATGGATCCCGGTGATTCTGACATTGTTTTCTCATGACATATTGTACTTCATGTTAGTGGTAAAATTTCATTCAAATAACTTGCGTTTATTTGTGAGAAAAACGGAAATTTGGCAAAAATTTTGAAAATTTCGCAATTTTCCAACTTTGAATTTTTATGCCCTTAAATCACAGAGATACGGCACACAAAAAACTTGATAACTAACATTTCCCACATGTTTACTTTACATCAGCACAATTTTGGAACCAAAATTTTTTTTTGTTAGGAAGTTATAAGGGTTAAAAGTTGACCAGCGATTTCTCATTTTTACAACACCATTTTATTTTTAGGACCACATCACATTTGAAGCCACTTTGAGGGGTCTATATGATAGAAAATACCCAAAAGTGACACCATTCTAAAAACTGCACCCCTTAAAGTGCTCAAAACCACATTCAAGAAGTTTATTAACCCTTTAGGTGCGTCACAGGAATTTTTTTGAATATTTAAAAAAAAATGAACATCTAACTTTTTTTCATAAAAAAAATACTTCAGGTTCAATTTTTTTTATTTTACCAAGGGTAACAGGAGAAATTGGACTGCAAAAGTTATTGTGCAATTTGTCCTGAGTACGCAGATACCTGATATGTGGGGGGGAACCACTGTTTCGGTGCATGGCAGAGCTCAGAATGGAAGGAGCGCCGTTTGACTTTTTCAATGCAAAATTGGCTGGAATTCAGATTGGACGCCATGTCACGTTTGGAGAGTCCCTGATGTACCTAAACAGTGGAAACCCCCTACAAGTGACCCCATTTTGGAAACTAGACCCCCCAAGGAACTTAGCTAGATATGTGGTGAGAACTTGGAACCCACAAGGGCTTTACAGAAGTTTATAACGTACAGCGGTACAATTAAAAAATCATATTTTTTCCACAAAAATGATCTTTTCACCCCAATTTTTATTTTCCCAAGGGTAACAGGACCCTAAAGGTTATTGTGCAATTTGTCCTGAGTACGCTGATACCCCACATGTGGGGTTAAACCACTGTTTGGGCGCATGGCAGAGCTCGGAAGGGAAGCAGCGCCATTTGACGTTTTTGGCTGGAATTGAGATCGGACACCATGTCGCGTTTGGAAAACCCCTGATGTACCAAAACAGTGGAAACCCCCCACATATGACACCATTTTGGAAACTAGACCCCCTAAGGAACTTATCTAGATGTGTGGTGAGAACTTTGAACCCCCATGGGCTTCACAGAAGTTTATAACATAAAGCCATACAATTAAAAAATCATATTTTTTCCACAAAAATGATCTTTTCACCCTCAATTCTTATTTTTCCAAGGGTAACAGGACCATAAAAGTTATTGTGCAATTTGTCCTGAGTACGCTGATACCCCACATGTGGGGGTAAACCACTATTTGGGCGCATGGCAGAGCTCGGAAGGGAAGCAGCGCCATTTGACGTTTTTGGCTGGAATTGAGATCGGACACCATGTCGCGTTTGGAAAACTCCTGATGTACCAAAACAGTGGAAACCCCCCACAAATTACACCATTTTGGAAACTAGAACCCCTAAGGAACTTATCTAGATGTGTGGTGAGCACTTTGACCCCCCCAGTGCTTCACAGAAGTTTATAATGCCCGGGCGTGAAAATAAAAAATTCGTATTTTTTCCACAAACATGATCTTTTAGTCACCATTTTTTTATTTTCCCAAGGGTACCAAGAGAAATTGGACCCCAAAAGTTGTTGTCCAATTTGTCCTGAGTATGCTGATACCCCATATGTGGGAGAAAACTACTGTATGGGCACACGACGGGGATCGGAAGGGAAGTAGTGACGTTTTGGAATGCAGACTTTGATGGAATGGTCTGTGGGTGTCATGTTGCCTTTGGAGAGCCCCTAATGTACCTAAACAGTGGAAACCCCCCACAAATGACACCATTTTGTAAACTAGACCCCCCAAGGAACTTATCTAGATGTGTGGTGAGCACTTTGAACCCCCCAGTGCTTCACAGAAGTTTATAACGCCCGGGCGTGAAAATAAAAAATTCGTATTTTTTCCACAAACATGATCTTTTAGTCACCATTTTTTTATTTTCCCAAGGGTACCAGGAGAAATTGGACCCCAAAAGTTGTTGTCCAATTTGTCCTGAGTATGCTGATACCCCATATGTGGGAGAAAACTAGTGTATGGGCACACGTCGGGGCTCGGAAGGGAAGTAGTGACGTTTTGGAATGCAGACTTTGATGGAATGGTCTGCGGGTGTCATGTTGCCTTTGGAGAGCCCCTAATGTACCTAAACAGTGGAAACCCCCCACAAATGACCCCATTTTGAAAACTAGACCCACTAAGGAACTTATCTAGATGTGAGGTGAGCACTTTGAACCCCCAAGGGCTTCACAGAAGTTTATAATGCCAGGGCATGAAAATAAAAAAATCGTATTTTTTCCAGAAACATGATCAATTAGTCCCCAATTTTTTCATTTTCCCAAGGGTAACAGGAGAAATTGGACCCCCAAAAGTTGTTGTCCAATTTGGCCTGAGTACGCTGACACCCCATATGTGGGAGAAAACTACTGTATGGACACATGTCGGGGCTCGGAAGGGAAGCAGTGACGTTTTGGAATGCAGACTTTGATGGAATGGTCTGCGGGTGTCATGTGCGTTTGGAGAGCCCCTGATGTACCTAAACTATTGAAACTCCCCACAAGTGACCCCATTTTGGACACTGGACCCCCCACGGAACTTATCTAGATGTGTGGTGAGCACTTTGAACCCCCAAGTGCTTCACAGAAGTTTATAACACTCGGACGTGAAAATAAAAAAATCATTTTTTTCCACAAAAATGATATTTTTGCCCCCAATTTTTTATTTTCCTAAGGGTAACAGGAGAAATTGGACCCCAAAAGTTGTTTTGCAATTTGTCCTGAGTAGGCTGATACCCTACATGTGGGGGTAAAACACTGTTTGGGCGCATGGCAGAGCTTTTAAGGGAAGGAGCACCATTTGACTTTTTCAACTCAGAATTGGCTGGAATTGAGATCAGACGCCATGTTGCATTTAGAGAGCCCCTGATTTGCCCAAACAGTGGAAACCCCCCAATTATAACTCCAACCCTAACCCCAACACACCCCTAACCCTAATTTGAGCCCTAATCCTAGCCCTAACCCTAGCCCTAACCCTAGCCCTAACCCTAACCCTAGCCCTAACCCTAGCCCTAACCCTAGCCCTAACCCTAATGGAAAAATGGAAATAAATACATTTTCTTTTAATTTTATTATTTTTCCCTAACTAAGGGGGTGATATCGGTGGGTTTGATTTACTATTTATGGCGGTTTTTATGTTTGGCGGCTGTCGCACTCTAAAAGACGCTTTTTATTGTAAAAATAGTTTTTGCATCACCACATATTGAGAGCTATAATTTTTCCGTATTTTGACCCACCGAGTCATGTGAGGTCTTATTTTTTGCGGGACGAGTTGACGTTTTTATTGGTACCATTTTCGGGCACGTGACATTTTTTGATCGCTTTTTATTCCTATTTTTGGGACGCAGAATGAACAAAAACCAGCGTTTCATGAATTTCTTTTGGGGGGGGGTGCGTTTACACCGTTCCGCGTGCGGTAAAATTGATAAAGCGGTTTTATTCTTCGGGTCAGTACAGTTACAGCGATACCTCATTTAGGTCGTTTTTTTATGTTTTTGTCGGTTTTATGCAATGAAAACTATTTTATATAAAAAATAATTATTTTTGCATCGCTTTATTCTGCGAGCTATAACTTTTTTATTTTTTCGCTGATGATGCTGTGTGGCAGCTCGTTTTTTGCGGGACAAGATGACGTTTTCAGCGGTACCATGGATATTTATATGCGTCTTTTTGATCGCGCGTTATTACACTTTTTGTTTGGCGGTATGATAATAAATCATTATTTTTTGCTTCGTTTTTTATTTTTATTTTTTAAGGGGTTCGCTAAAGGGGTTAACTAATGGGACAGTGTTATAGGGCGGGTCGTTACGGACGCGGCGATACCTAATATGTGTACTTTTATTGTTTTTTTTTTATTATTTCCAAAAAATGGATTTATTGGGGGAATATATATTTTTTTTTTTTCTAATTTATTTGGCGATTTTTTTTTAATTATTTTAACACTTTTTTTATTTTTTTTTTAACTTTATTAAATAGTCCCAGGTGGGACATCACTGTCCTGTGACAGATCACTGATCTGTCACATCACAGATCACTGTGACAGATCAGCGATCTGGCACAGGCACTGCTGAAGGCTTCCTCATGCCTGCGCTTTGCAGGCACTGAGGAAGCCAGCTTCCTCAGGCCCCCGTCGCCATCTTGGATTCGGGGGCCTGGAGGAAAGAAGCCCCCCGCAGCAGCGCTGCACATTGCGCTGCCGTGGGGGGCTCAGGGAAGCACGGAGGGAGCCCCCTCCCTGCCGATGCTTCCCTTTAACCCCCGGTACACAGCGATCATGTTTGATCGCGGTGTGCAAGGGGTTAACGTGTCGGGGGCGGTCCGTGACCGCCCCTGACACATTGTGCCGGGTGTCAGCTGTGATAATCAGCTGACACCCGGCCGCGATCAGCGGCGCTCACCACGTGGGCGCCGCTGATCGCGCCGACGTACTATCCCGTCCATGGGCATAGGGGCCCAGGGCACATGGACGGGATAGTACGTCGGATGGCAGAAAGGGGTTAATTCTATATCACTTATATTATAGCATAATGTGAAAAAAAAATCTATTTTGTGTGGCAAATCAAAAATAGTGTTTCTGATTCATTCTAAAATATATATGCCTAAAAAAGAATTACAATACATTAAAACAAAACTCATTAAATAAAACTGTTAGGGACGGCGGAACGCACTAAATATAAATAATAGGGAGTGCGTTTGCCGCCCGGGGTCCACCGTGCAGTAGGTGTAACAACCGCTGCTGAGTAATGGCAGACTCGCTATATAGCGGTATACTGCGCTCGGGTTAAACGTCACCCGAGGTGCGCAGAGCGGACTCTGTTAAACTCACAGAGGCGCTTTAGTATAAATAAAGCATAAACGCTGAGCCTGTTAGCTTCACAGGTCTCAGCTGGCGTGCACACACGGTATATGGTCACAGGACACGGCCCAAGGCAGAGGTCGGTGTCCGTCTTGACCTACCGTGCGTGCGACGTCGCTACCGCGGACGCCGATAAGTGCTGCTAACTGCAGCGCAGCGGTAACTACTGCCGCTGTACGACAGTGCCGTGAGGCATAACACTATCGGACGCTAGTGTAGCGGTGCGGTATGCACTGTGGCATATGGCTTGCAACTGACTGGCGCTGACTATAACTCTATTTCCCTAACCACATACGTAATATCAGAGGGAAGGGGTTTCAAATGAGTCAGTCACCAGAATCATACATCCGTCACCATTCACACATAGCAAGTATAGTCTATACTAGCGCATGGCCGAGTGGCCATGCGGGCCTTTTATAGCCGTGCGCTTTTGGCCCTTCCAGACCTCTGAGATGGGCCAATCAGATCAGGAGAAGGACCTGAGCATGTGACCCCCGATCTCCACTGGGAGATTGTCTCGTGGGCATGCCCAGTAGCGCAGCGAGAAGACTTAGGCTCTGGAGTGGTTTCCTGCAAAGCAGGTTGCGCTCCCATTGCTGGTCCAGAGGTGGCAGCAACATCCAGACCCAGAGAGCTAGTCTGAGCAGGGCGCCTGGATCGATGAGATTGCTGTGCAGGTCCCTGAGCAGTCGGGAAGGAATGGGAGACCTCTGAATATATGGCTCCGGTTACCTGCTGTGCAGCTGCAGGAACCTGACACCTGACAAAAACATAGATCATTGCTGCTGTTTTCTAATAGAAGTTTTATCTCAACCCACTTCTGGATTCACAGCTACACTGTTTAAAACTGCTACTAATGTTCTCCATGCTGATGCTAATTAACTGTTATGCAACAATCTCAGATCCAAGCATTCTCTGGTTTGCTGAACTCTGTTGTGCTCTTTGTCAGACATTGCAGATAACCCAGCATGATCCCATTTGATCATCTGCCCGAGCCTTACCAAGACACACACCTGTATTTTGGTATTAAGACTTCCTAGTTACTCCAGAGTTCTGTCTGATACCTGTTCCCGGTCATCCAGAACCTCTGCTATGTATCCAGTTATGGTTTCCGGGACATCTCCTGTCTGCATGCGACTTCCAGAACCTCTACCTGTTCCCAGTTTTCCAGGACCTCTCTAACATGTCTGCCTATGGATTTTGTTACATCTCCTGCCATCTGTGGCTTCCAGGACCTCTGATACCTGTCTGTGGTCTTCCATGACCTTTGCTACCTTTTCCTCATCTTCAGGGACCTCTACTACCTTTCTGCTGTCTCCCAGGACCTGTTACCTGTTCTCGGTTTTCCACACTTTTTGCTAGGTGTTCACCTGAGGCTTCCAGGGCATATCCGGTCTTCCTGTGGCTTCTAGGACCTCTGCTACCTTTTTCTTGCCTTCTAGAACACCTTCACGGTTTTCCAGGACCTCTCCAATGAGTCCGCCTGCAGCTTCCAGGACGTCTTCTCTCTGTCTGCAGCTTCTAGGACCTCTGCTACCTGTCTGTGGTCTTCCAGGACTTCTGCTGTCTGTTTCTTATCTTCTAGGACCTCTTTTACCCATCTGCGATCTTCCAGGAACTATGCTACCTGTTCTCGGCTTTCTATATTCTTTGCTATCAGTTCCTGGTCTTCCAGGACCTATGCTACGTGTCCATCTGTGACTTCCAGGACATGTTTTGCACACTTGCAACTTCCAAGACTTCTGCTACCTGTTCCCGGTCTCCTGTCTGTCTGCAGCTTCCAAGACTTGTCTGTGATCTCCAGTACCTCTGCTACTTGTTTCCCCGCTTGCCTCAACTGCCTGCTACACCAACGCAATTGTGCCCACCTGGACCTTGTACTTTGAGGATCCACCTCTCCTAGTGAGCCTAACATTAACATTTGCTAAATAGAAACAGAGAAACAAGAATACCCCATATTTCTGTGCACTGTGAATGGGAGAAATCTTAGCAGCTAGTCTCTACCCACTAGCTCAGTAACAGTTGAAAATTAGAGATAATACCTATAAAAGTAAAACTGCTGAAAATGCAGGATACAAGTAATATATTCCTCATGTACACACACGACTGATTATTCTGAAAAGTCACCTGAAACGACAGATACACTTTAAGATACATCTACTCTTTAAATGCATTTCTTGACGTATAGGTGAAACGTCAAAATTATACTTTTTCTCCCCTAAAATTATGTACAATAGACAATCCGGCGTGACTCGTTTCCTAGGTCCATATTAATCACTCAGCGGACCTTTGAAGTCAGCTTTAAAATCAATTTGTGTCAGTGGCAAAAAGTCTTGGCAAACCATAATAATTACAGTATGTATTCCCTACCTACGCAGGCACATTGCTCAACTTTCTGAAATCTTAGAGAAAGCTATTACTCGTAGGATTTTCTTTGTTTGTGTAATTTACAGTTTCATTGGCACTTTAGTCAGTACAAACAATTCTCAGCACTGGCGGTATTGAATAATGCATAATGTATCTGGTTATGGAAAATGTGTATTCATGAGTCTTGTTTGGCTTTTGTCAAAAGGAACTGTGAAATATTATGATGGAAACTATCTTCATTTCTGCCACATTGTTTTTTTTAAAAGCATGCTCTTAACTGGGAATTGTGAGTCTTCGGAATTACGGCACGGTCTGTGTTACTTAAAGGGAATTTAAGAGAAGAGGCTTCTTTTGCTTTTTTTTCCCCTGGAAGATGTGACAAGACTAATTAAGCTACACCAAATAGAAAAAAAACAAAAGGGCAAAATTTTTGAAAAAGTGTTTCGATAGAAGCTTAAGGTTTCAAGACACTGGGCAGTATGCTTTCCCCTGATTCTAAAATGACTTGTGGTCTTAAAGGGAATCTGTGACATATTTATTGGTATATAAGATGCCGCCACCGCCATCAGGGGCTTATCTACAGCATTACAGAATGCTGTAGATCAGCCCACGATGTAACCTGAAAGAGAAGAAAAACGAGTTATACTATACTCACCCAGTGGCGGTCCGGGTCCGGTTCAGGTCCGGAGGGTGTCGCTCTCCGGTCCAGCGCCTCCCATCTTCTAGCGATGCCGTCCTCTTCTTTGCTTCCCATTGCGGATCCGTCGCAGGTGCACTGCTCTGCCCTGTTGAGGGCAGAGCAGAGTACTGCAGTGCGCAGGCGCCGGGAAAGGTCAGAGAGGTCCGGCGCCTGCGGGAAGCCCAGCAGGAAGCAGCCGACGAGCGATGCGTGGTCGCGGGTGGGAGCCGAGTCTGAAAGGTAAGTAACGACCGCTGCTGCGTCGCTGCATCGCTGTGAGATCTGCCTGTTTGGCAGCTCACTAGCGACCATTTAGCGATGCACCAGCGATCCTGACCGGGTCATATCGTGGTCGGGATCGCTGGTGCATCGCTAAATGTAAAGGGGGCTTTAATGACAAGTGGCGTAAACTTTGAAGAATTTGCTGGCTAGGATTTGCCACACCCAGTCCTGCCGCAGTGCAGGATACTTTGGCAAATGTAGCCGAGACTGGAGTAAATACACCACAAGTCACAAAATGCCATAGGGTCTCTATTTTTCATGATCTCAGGTTGATTGAGGGTTTATTTTTTGTGGGCCAAGCTGTTGTTTTTAATGATACCATTTTGGTGCAGATACGATCCTTTGATCACCCATTATTGCATTTTAATGCAATGTTGCGGCGACCAAAAAAACAAAACTCTGGTGTTTTGACTTTCTTTTCTCATTGTGCCATTTTGCGATTGGGTTAATTCTTTTTTTATATTAAAAAATTGGGAGATTCTGAATGTGGCGATACCAAATATATGTATGTTTGATTTTTTTTTTTTGCTTCATTTTGAATGAGGCAAAAGGGGGACAATGTGAACTTTTATATATTTTTTTAATATTTTTAAAAACATTTTTTTTACTTTTAGTATGCTTCAATAGTCTCCATGGGAGACTAGAAGCTGCCATTATTCAATCAGCTCTGCTACATACAGGCAATGATCAAATCGCCTGTATGTAGCAGAATTGCTGACTTGCTATGAGCGCCGACCACTGGTCTGCTGGAGACCTCTGGTTGTCATTCAAACCCATCAGCAACCGCGGTCATGTGACACAGGCGCCAATGGGCGAAAAATGCCAGAAGCATGTGTTAAATGCCTCTGTCAGAGTTTGACAGCAGCATTTAACTATTTAACAGCCGGGGGTGAATCACGATTCCACCTGCGGCTGTTAGAGGCACATGTCAGCTGTTCAAAACAGCTGAGATGTGCAGGAAAAGATGTGGGCTCAGCGCCGGAGCCAACATCAAAGAGAGGGTGTCCGACATTGGCATACTATTGCGCTCGATGTTGGAAAGGGGTTATTGGTCTTCTTTCTTAATCGGCTGTTCAATGTTGCTGCCTCCTGGCAATCTTTCATTTTTGTGTATTATTCTAGTAGTCATCCCAATAGATAAAGTGGACATTAATACTATCACTTGGGAACAGACTGGTTTAAGTCAGCCCTAAGTGCATTCTACTTTTTGGGTCAAGGACAGTCATGAACTCCATATTTTGACCATTTGTCATTTCCTTCACTGATTTGATACAGAAACTTTTTAGAACTTCCAACTACCAATATATTTTCAGACGTCAATGACCACCTTGCCTTTGGTAAGTGGCTTGATATAGAGAGGAGCCCACATTTTTGACAAATCTCCAAAGATGAAACAAAATTTTTAAAGATTGTGAAGCTTTCTTTTTTTTCCTTTCTAACATTTTTTTTATGGTTTAGTAATCAGACCTGAGATTATTGCTTCTCTTCAGAACATAAGATATTTTACATTCTTGCTGTACCTACTCGGAGCTGACCTTGCTTATGCTAATGCTTATCCAAATAATAGATATGAGATTATGGTTATATATACTTTTTTTTTTTCAATCAGGAATGTGAATCCGTTTCATCTGCCAAGATTACTTAAGTCTGTTTGGACTTCATCCCTGTAAAATCTGACTGTAATACTATCGTCTGGAGGTCTATGCGCCTGATACCATGTTGTCCCAGCTGCGAGAGTCTGATCTTTGACTTGCTAATCATCTCGCTTTCATTTCTCAAACATGAAATGCACAGTGTCTGCACAATTCCTTCACATAAAAAATAAATTGTACAGGACGCAAGGAAAAAAAAAATGAGATATTTTTTTTTTCTCAACAGTCACGTAAATCATTGGCTGCTTATGATTCAGGAATGTTCTCCTTAAGACATCTTAAGATTTAATGTTGATGTGTGCTCCCCACCTACGCAAAGTAGATGAAGCCATTCTAGAGATTAAACGGAAATCAAAGAAAAAATGATAGAGCTGTGAAGTCCCCAAATAATATAAAATAGACAGTGCCGTATAATTTCTACTGTGTGATAATGAATGAATGAAGACATTTTTTAGCAAAGTTTTAGGCATTTTTTCTTTGCCACTGTATGGTTGTATTAATTGGAGTATATCATATGATTCATGGTTATAGTTAACAATCCATAGGAAACAAGACAAACCGACACCAGTGCAAATACTGACGCATTTCAAATCAAATATGAGCCTTAATCATAGAAACCGTAACGAGTGGCTAGCTCTGTTGCTTTGCAGCGCTGGGGTCCTGGGTTCAAATCCCACCAATGAAAACATCTACAAGGAGTTTGTATTTTCTCCCTGTGTTTGCGTGGGTTTCCTCCGGGTTCTCCGGTTTCCTCCCACACTCCAAAATCAATACTGTCCTCATGCCATAATTCGATAGGAAAATCGACTTATGTTGAACTGAACACACAATGTAATAGTGGCTGCAGAAGACAACAAAATATATATATAGTTTTCATTTTTCCTCTCATTGCAAACATATTGAGGCTCAAAGTAACTAAACGGTTATTTTTTATTTTAAGTCCAAGTGAGCATTGCCAGAGAGATTTTACTGGGGGCGTGTACTTCTTCCTCTTACTGACACTGACCAATCACAAGCAAGCAGAAATACACTGGAGAAAATAGAACACGCCCCCACAATAGCATTGACAAACAGTCTGCTCTCCTCACTGTTGGATGACGTGCTGGAGCACACCAGACCTGAGTGTGATTAACTGATAGTTTTCAGCGCTTATCTCTGGCAGTCAGTGTGAGGAGAGAGGCAGTGCTACAAAAGTTGAGTTCATTAAAAAACACTTATAATAACTATAGACTTTATATCCTCTTTAAGAACATTTATATACCATGCAATTCATGTGAACATTCTTCCCTAGTAATGAGTAATCTATAAAGATTAAGATAATTGGACCACATTGTAGATATCAGGCATATTGGCATAGACAAATGGTTATGATATAGTGTGTGATACAAATTACTCTCTGACCTCCAGACAATCTTACGTGTCTCTGTCTTCTCCATGCTCTTTCCATTTCCTTGTAGCGCTTCACATTTTTGCTACAATCCTTTCAACTCCATCTGGCAGCTTTTACAGAAGAAGCCAAGTACTGAGCCCCATCTGTATACTGTAGGGATTTTATATACATATATACAGTTACAAGGACACTGCATAACTTTGGTTTTCTCTCTCTTTTACATACATACATATTAAAAAGAGAGTCATAAAATATTCAGAAAAGTTAGGAAGCATTGTAAAATGTCTAGTATTCAAACTGCATTTGGTTAAACACATTTGGCATATCCCGACCTAGAAAAGCTGTAGAAACATACAGTATTTAGAATGTAACAAAGTAATTTTAGCTCCCAATTAAACCTGGCAGAGGCCAAAATGGTACTGATTTGGGCATTATCTTGATGCCATCTCACCTCTACAGCCATTCCTCCAGCTGCCATTCTGGCTCTACAGTCACCATTCTCCCAGCTGCATCCTGCCTCTACAGACATCATTCCTAAAGCTGTAATCCCACATCTAAAGTCACCATTTAGTCAGCTGTAGAGTTGAGCGAAACAGGTCGAAAAAATTCAAAAGTCGCCGACTTTTGGCAAAGTCGGGTTTCATGAAACGAAACCCGACCCTAGGATGAGGTCGGCCACGAGGTCGGCGACTTACGCGCCAAAGTCGAGTTTCAAAAGTTTGTTTTGCGATCTTTTTCAGCCAATCAGGATCCACGGACACTGTGGGCAACGTGATGACATAGGCACGGGTCACCACCATCTTTCAGAAGGGCATGCAAGTGATTGGCTTGCTTTGGTGGGCGTCACAGGGGGTATAAAAGGGCGTGCACGCCGACCGCCATCTTACTTCTGCCGATCTCAGTATAGGGAGAGGTTGCTGATGATTCTGTAGGGAGAGCGTTAGGCAGGGAAGAAGACCAAAAAACTGCTTCTGCTGCTAGCGATTTGGCCTGCACAACACACCAGTCACTGTGTGTGCAGTGCAAGGTGAGGCTATATAGTGGTGTATCAGTGGTGTTGGTTGTTGGGCTGCCTTCTAAGGCTTCCTGACAGGCTGGCATTGCTGTTTACCCACTGCTCCGCAAACTGCTTTTTTAAAAGCAATCCAATCTCCCTTATCCTCTAGTCACTTTGGTCACAGCTGTGCCATCGAGCCTGTCACATAGCGCTCAGATATTCATTGGGCCTCAAACTGCTTTTTTAAAAGCAATCCCAATTTTTTTTTTTTGTCCTGCTGAGAAGAAAAAAAAACTGCTTCTGCTGCTGATAGCAATTTGGCCTGCACAACACACCAGTCACTGTGTGTGCAGTGCAAGGGGAGGCTATATAGTGGTGTATCAGTGGTGTTGGTTGTTGGGCTGCCTTTTAAGGCTTCCTGACAGGCTGGCATTGCTGTTTACCCACTGCTCCGCAAACTGCTTTTTTAAAAGCAATCCAATCTCCCTTATCCTCTAGTCACTTAGGTCACAGCTGTGCCATCGAGCTTGTCACATAGCGCTCAGATATTCATTGGGCCTCACACAATCCAAAAGTGTCCAGTGTCCAAAAGTGTGTGCAGAGATTCAAACTCTCACTTATCCTCTAGTCACTTAGGTCACAGCTGTGCCATCGAGCTTGTCACATAGCGCTCAGATATTCATTGGGCCTCACACAATCCAAAAGTGTCCAGTGTCCAAAAGTGTGCGCAGAGATTCAAAATCTCACTTATTCTCTAGTCACTTAGGTCACAGCTGTGCCATCGAGCCTGTCACATAGCGCTCAGATATCAGTGGGCCTCACACAATCCAAAAGTGTCCAGTGTCCAAAAGTGTGTGCAGAGATTCAAAATCTCACTTATTCTCTAGTCACTTAGGTCACAGCTGTGCCATCGAGCCTGTCACATAGCGCTCAGATATCAGTGGGCCTCACACAATCCAAAAGTGTCCAGTGTCCAAAAGTGTGTGCAGAACTTCAAAATCTCCCCTGTCCTATAGACACCTTGTTTTACATACTATATAGTTTGTTGGATTTTGTCTACATTTCTACCAAAAATGAGGAAGGCTGGTGGAAGAGGCCGTGGAATTGGGCGGGGGTTGGCAGCTGGTAATGATGGTGTTGGTGGTGGATCTGATGGTAGTGGCAAGAGCAAAATAGGACCGAATGCAGGAGGTGTTGAGCCTGCGTCATCGTCTGGCTACATAAGGCCTCGAACGCTTAGTTTTCTAGGAGTTGGCAAACCGCTTTTAAAGCCAGAGCATCAGGAAAAAGTTTTGTCTTACATTGCTGACTCAGCCTCCAGCTCTATCGCCTCCTCTTCTTCAGTTGTAAAAAGTAGAAGCACTGAGTCGTCATTGGAGGCTCTTGTTCATGAACCACACCTTTCCTTGTGTCCTTCACCCCAACCAAGATTGAAGGATGACGCAGGCCATACTACTGATTACTCCATGGAGCTGTTTTCACATACCATGCCTGGATTATCAAGTGAAATGGTGAATTACCCAGGCCAAGATGAATCTGACATGGAGTGCACTGATGCACAGCCGCTGATGGATGATTCTGCTGGTACATTCACTCAGAGCACTACATTGTCCTCGCAGTGTACAGAGCCAGATTCTGACCCTGATGAGACTCAGGTGCCCCTTCCCGCACACTATACCACCATACACGGTGACACAGAGGAAGGTGCACATGACATAGAAGAGGAGGTGATGGATGACCCAGTTGTTGACCCAGATTGGCATCCATTGGGGGAAGAGGGTGCTGCTTCCAATAGCTCAGATGAGGAGCATCCACAGCAGACATCGACATCGCAACAGCTGTTATCTGGCAGGCCCGGAGCACTCCAAAGACAGGTTCCAAACATCAAAAGAGTTGCTGGACAGCTTGTCCAGAGGGTCAAAAGATCACAGCGTGCTAGGCCGCAAAATGTCTGCCAAAGTAGGAAGAGTGCAGTGTGGCACTTTTTTGAACAAAATCCTCATGATCAGGCCAAGGTTATCTGTAAGAAGTGCGCAAAGACCTTTAGCCGAGGGAAAAATCTGAAAAATTTGAATACCAGTTGCATGCTTAGACATTTAACCAGCATGCACTTGCAAGCGTGGACACAACAGCAAACCTCAAGTGCCACATGTGCAACTGATCACAACGAAGGTAGTCAGCAACGCTACATTGTTTCCCCCACTGTAAGCCCACCGGTTAGCACAGCAGCAAATGTTGAGATGTCGTTGCAAGGCCACAGCAGTCAGGGAATCCCACTGTTATATCAACGAAAGACTGATTCTAGGCCATCAGAAAGAACACCAACTCCATCACCATCATCAACCCTCTCTCAGTCCGCCCTGTCCACCGCTACTTCCACCATATGCAGCTCTCAAGTCCAGCTCACCCTCCCAGACACTATGAGTAGGTCAAGAAAGTACTCAGTCTCTCATCCGCGTACACTGGGTTTGAACGCCCACATTGCCAAACTAATCTCGTTTGAGATGATGCCCTTTCGGTTGGTGGAAAGCACAGCTTTCCGCGAACTCATGGCCTATGCAGTACCACGCTATGACCTACCCAGTCGCCACTTCTTCTCTCGCAAAGCCATCCCAGCCCTCCACCATCATGTGAAAGACCGCATTGTCCATGCACTCAAGCAGTCAGTGAGCGGAAAGGTGCACCTCACAACTGATGCATGGTCCAGTCGGCATGGCCAGGGCCGTTACGTGTCCATCACTGCGCACTGGGTTAATGTGGTGGATGCAGGGTCCACAGGGGACAGCGGTGGTGGGACAGTGCTGCCTAGCCCACGGTATAGGAAACAGTTGGCTGTAGGCGTTCGACCCTCCTCCTCCTCCACCTCCTCCAGAAGCGAAAGCTCGTCCACAGAGCGCAGTCGTACGAGCACTCCATCTGCAGCTGCCACTGTTGCACACGATGTGTCCCCCTATCGAGCAGCTAGTGGAAAGCGTCAGCAGGCTGTGTTGCAGATGATGTGTTTGGGGGACAGACACACCGCCGAGGTGCTGGCCGAGTACTTGAAGCGACAAACTGAGTCATGGCTGGGCAGTGTACATCTTGAGGCAGGCAAGGTAGTTAGTGATAACGGCCGTAATTTTGTGGCAGCCATAGCCCTTTCAAAACTCAGCCACATACCTTGCTTGGCTCACACCTTGAACCTGGTGGTGCAGTGCTTCCTCAAAAATTATCCGGAGTTAACAGCCCTGCTCCAGAAGGTGCGAAGACTGTGCGCGCACATCCGCCGGTCGCCTGTACACTCCGTTCGTATGCAGAAGCTGCAGCGATTGCTCCACCTTCCCAACCACCGCCTCATTATCAACATTGCAACAAGGTGGAACTCCACCCTGCACATGGTGGAGCGGCTGTGTGAGCAGAGGCAGGCCATAATGCATTTGTGGGAGGATACACGGCCAGGCGGCACTTTGAGAGCAGACATGGAGTTGACAGGTGTGCAGTGGTCGAAGCTGAAAGACCTTTGTAAAGTCCTTCAGTGTTTTGAGGAATGCACACGGCTGGTAAGCGCAGACGACGCCATCCTAAGCATGAGCATCCCACTTATGCGTCTGCTCATGCAAACTTTGACGCACCTTAAGGAGCAGGCGTCTGCAGCCAATGTTGATGAGGAGGAAGAGGAGGAGGGAATCCTTGATGACATTCAGCCATTGTCTGCTCAGGGACCTCTCCTGGACGAGGTGGAGGAAGAAGAGGAGGAGGAGGAGGCTGATGGGGATGATTACTTAGGGGAGGAGGATGCATCTTGTGGGGCAAGTGAAAATGTTGGCGTGGCAAGGTCTGGTACAGAGTTTGTGCGTGACTGGAGGGATGTGGATTTGCCAGAAAGTGCTCCTCCACCCAGCACTCGCAGTGCATCATTGACACCGGGAACATTGGCCCACATGTCAGATTATGCCTTGCAGATCCTAAAAAGGGACCCCCGCATTGCCAAAATGATGAACGATGACGACTACTGGTTGGCCAGCATCCTGGATCCACGCTATAAAGGCAAATTACAAAACATCATGCCACAGGAGAACCTTGACCTAATATTGGCTAATAAACAAGCAACTCTGGTAAATCGGTTGCTTGAGGCATTCCCAGCACACAGCAGCGGTGATGGTTCTCACACGAGCCGTACGGGCCGGGGGCAGCTTGGCAGAGGTGTTCGTGGTGCACACAGCAGAAGTGGCGTTGGAGACAGGGGTTTCATGACAATGTTGTGGACTGATTTTTCAAATACCGCTCACACAACTGGTAATACTGCATCGATGGAAAGTGACAGGAGACAGCAGTTGTCAACTATGGTAACAAACTACTTTTCCTCCCATATCGATGTTCTCCCACACAGGTCATTCCCCTTTGACTATTGGGCCGCTAAACTGGACACCTGGCCTGAATTGGCCCAATATGCCTTACAGGAGCTCGCTTGCCCAGCTGCAAGTGTGCTATCGGAAAGAGTCTTCAGTGCAGCTGGATCAATCCTGACAGAAAAAAGGACCCGTCTGTCAACCCAAAATGTGGATGATCTAACCTTCATTAAAATGAACCACGCATGGGTTTCCAAGGATTTTGTCCCACCTTCCCCTGATGACACATAGAGTGACAGAAAAATGGCTTGCTTTGGTCCACCTCTTCCTGGTACTTCACCTATTTCACCTTTTGCATCAGCTGAATGTCCAACATCAACATATGCCACTTTCTAAAACTCCCTAACTGTGCTGCCTCCCCCCCATGGCCGGGGTCACCACCTACCGCACGACACCGTGCGAGTGCCGTTGCCCTGGACAGGTGGGTAGGCCGACTCTTGGGCGCGGGCACTGGCACAGGGTCCCTCATAGTGCAATCAAGTGTCTCTGACGGTGGTGGTGCACACCCGCCGTCAGACACACCGCTGCACTATGAGGGGCCCAGTGCCAGTACCGACGCCCACGAGTGGGCCCCCCTTGCTTGGGCAGGGCCCCAGCATTTGCAATCTTTACCTCTCCCTGCTCCTCCGCTGTGTAATCTGGGCCGTCAAATCCATACTGTGCCTGACACCGTCTGAGCCTGCCTCCTGAGACATATATATTTTGAATGTGTACGCTATCCATACATGTTATCCAGGGATACGGTACCCTTTCTAACCTTTGTGCAATCACGTGCAATCCATACTGGGCCTAACACCGTCTGAGCCTGCCTCATGCTGTATAGACATATATTTTGAATGTGTACGCTATCCATACATGTTATCCAGGGATACGGTACCCTTTCTAACCTTTGTGCAATCACGTGCAATCCATACTGGGCCTAACACCGTCTGAGCCTGCCTCATGCTGTATAGACATATATTTTGAATGTGTACGCTATCCATACATGTTATCCAGGGATACGGTACCCTTTCTAACCTTTGTGCAATCACGTGCAATCCATACTGGGCCTAACACCATCTGAGCCTGCCTCATGCTGTATAGACATATATTTTGAATGTGTACGCTATCCATACATGTTATCCGGGGATACGGTACCCTTTCTAACCTTTGTGCAATCACGTGCAATCCATACTGGGCCTAACACCGTCTGAGCCTGCCTCATGCTGTATAGACATATATTTTGAATGTGTACGCTATTCATACATGTTATCCGGGGATACGGTACCCTTTCTAACCTTTGTGCAATCACGTGCAATCCATACTGGGCCTAACACCGTCTGAGCCTGCCTCCTGAGACATATATTTTGAATGTGTACGCTATCCATACATGTTATCTGGGGATACGGTACCCTTTCTCACCTTTGTGCAATCACGTGTAATCCATACTGGGCGTGAGAACGGCTGGCGAGCTGTTAAGCAAGCTACAGCACCTGTCCAGACAAGTACAGGGATTCCCTAGCGAGGAGACTTATTTGATTGTTTTCAATGTTGGGACAGCAATTTTTGGGGAGCACTATACTCTGGAGAATGATAGATGGGGCCCACCATACACTGGAACATTCCAAAGGTGGACATCAGACACTGGAGCAGCATTTACAGGGCCCATTATACACTAGAGCATTAGAAATGGGGCCCATTATGTTTGGAGCATTATTTGGGCCCATAAGACAGTGGAGCTTCATCCATGGGGACCAACATATACTGTAGCATTATGTGGAGCTCATCATATACTGTTTCAAACATTATATGGGACCAATGATTCTGTATGGAGAAATAGATGGGCCTCGTCATGAGATGTAAAAAGTGAGGTATTTTTCATTGTACTATACCGCTATTTCTCTGCCGTATCGGAGCATGATGAGTTGTGGTATGTGTTAAAGGGGCGCTCTTTCGCCCAGGGCACATGAAAACCTGGAGCCAGCCCTCCCCCCCCACAGTTTGTAGCCAAATAACCCCCATTTTTCAGTGCGTAACTTGTATTATGAAGTTAATTAAGGTTGACAAGCTTAAGAAAGAAGAATTGATGCTTTTGGCATTCAAATGGGCACTGTAGGTGTGTTTCCTGTCCTCCTCTCACTGCCGACTTTTATTCCCCATTGACTTACATTGGGTTTCGTGTTTCGGGACGACCCCGACTTTTCCCTATAATCGGACGATCTTGCTCGACCCGACTTTTGGAAAAGTCGGGTTTCACGAAACGAAACGCGACCCTAAAAAACCAAAAGTCGCTCAACTCTAGTCAGCTGTTATCCAACCTCCACAGCCCAGCCCAAAATCCTTTAGCCAACATCCAAACTCACTAGCCACCATTCCTCTAGCTGTTAATCAACCTCTACATCAACTAATCCTTCAGCTGTCATTCCACTTCTACAGCCACCATTCCTCCAGTTGTCATTTGGCCTCTACAGCCACCATTCCTCCAGTTGCCATCTTCCCTCTACAGCCATCATTCCTCCAGTTGTCTTTTTGCCTCTACAGCCACCATTCCTCCAGCAGCCATTCGGCCTCTAGAGCAACCATTATTATAGCTGTCTATTTGCCTATTATTCCTCCAGCTGCAATCCTGCCTCTACAGCCACCATTGCTACAGCTGCCGTTCTGTCTCTACAAAAACCATTCCTCCAGCTGCCAACCCACCAGTACAGTCACCACTCCTCCAGCTCCCAACTCATCTCTACAGCCACCATTCCATCAGGTGCCATCCCATCTCTACAGTCACCATTACTCCAGATGCCATTCTGCATTTACAGTCACTAGGCCTCCAGCTGCCATCCCACCTCTACAGTCATCACTCCTCCAGCAGCCATCCCGCCATTATAGCCACTAGATTTGAGCGACTTTGGTCGGATCGGGTTTCATGAAACAAAATTTGTTTCAGATGAAACTGGTCCGACTAGGGCAAAAAAAAGTTGGAGTTTCATCCAAAACCCAATCCCAATGCAAGTCAATGGGGAATAAAAGTCGGCATTGAGCGGATGACATTCGTGGTTCCACGGATGACATCCGTGGTTCACAAGCAGTACATGGAAAATTCGTATTATTTGATCATATGATGGCCTGATTATTTCCCTCGGTCTGACAGAATATGTGGAGAGGATGAAGAGGATCAGGAATTTTCTCCATTCACCTGGCTGGGACTTTTTGAATATTTATATTCACATCAATATTCCTTTATTATATGACCCTCGTTCCATGGGTCTCATTTGGTTAATATTCCATTTCACTTCATGTTATCCTCCACTCCTCCCCTCCCCTTCCTTCCCTTCCAGGATCAATCATGTTTATGTTTATGTCCGTCCTCCTCCCTCATCCTCACACATCTTTTTGCTTGGTCTGACTGAGACTTTGTCTACCATCACTACAATTACCTCTCCGCCCCCCTTCACATATCATTAGAATCATTTTTCCCTTCCCTTCCAGGATCAATCATGTTTATGTTTAGGTCCGTCCTCCTTCCTCATCCTCACACATCTTTTTGCTTGGTTTGACTGAGACGTTGTCTACCATCACTACAATTACCTCTCCGCCCCCCCTTCACATATCATCAGAATCATTTTTTTTTTTTTCCCCTCCCCACATTTCCCTCACACACACCATTCACAATTTTTCACACATTCACTTTATTATCATTCATTTTTTCTGCATATTGCTTTAACTGGATAATCTCTTATTGACTGCACGATCCTCCTATTTTTCATACATCATTTCACGTGGACACTGTTCTCACGCCTTCCTTTTTTCCTGGTTCCTTTTCCCCTCCTTTTCTGCCCCCTTCCCTTTCCATGTTATGATCTTTACACACGTAAATACTGCCACACTGGCCCTACATGTTTTCCTTGGTGACCTATGCGCACGCGCCCGGTTTGACGGCCTTCTCTGACTTCCGGGAGCGCTCATACACGTGACCGCAGTGTATTCCACTGTGGAGCACAGAGCGCGGTCCTGGAAAGTCCCTTTTGCTTAAGAGGGCAGAACTGGTCGCGCGCGCTATCCACAGGTCCTATTCCATTTCCGGTATCTTACCGGAATTAAAATACCTAATGGCAGGTCCTGTGCACACAACTCCGGTCACGTGACCGGTTATACTGATCCACGGTAGCTATAAAAATTGCAGGAACACCCTTACCTGTTAGAACGCCCCGGGAAGAAGCAACTTATGCGAAACAGTGCTGTCGGGCGGCGGTGGGGGAACTAGGTTCACCAGCATACAGCCTTTCCATTGGCCTCATTTCACATTGGTCAGTGACAGGTAACATCTTACCCTTTATATTTACTAACCGCATTGTTATTTCCATGCTGTGCCTCCCTATTCCAGATATAATTTCTGCATATTATTTCCCTCCCCAGCCAATTGGCATATTAGGCCTTGTTTCCTTGTGTAGTACTCATAGTACCCACTGTTGCAAGTTCTTTGTAATTGCTGTTGGAACACAGGCCTTTAACATTTTTGGTGGGATTATTTCCGTTTCATTTTGAATTTTGAATATATTCTAAATAGCTATTGGGCACCCCCTGGAGATACTATATATCTTTTGCTGTTTTTTTCCTACCCCCCATGTTGGAGACCTCAGTCCTGTCTTTTTAATACAATTTATGTTATTTTTAATTTGCAATTAATAAACATTTATAATTTTATTAATCTCATTGTTTTTCACTTCTTTGATCCTCACGGTACCTTACGTGATGATTTTTGTTTGGAACATATTTATTGAAGTGATTATTGCCTTTTTGATTTAGGATCATGGGTATAACAAAGTTGAGATAGGCTGCAGGACAATAGGCAAGCAGCTTGGTGAGAAGGCAACAACTGTTGACACAGTCTTCCTCAGTTTGAGGCTACATGCAAGATCTCACCTCGTGGGGTAGGAATGATTCTGAGAAAGGTCAAAAATCAGCTCAGAACTACACAGGAGGACCTGGTAAATGACCTGACGAGAGCTGGGTAGTAATACACATTAGTAACACACTATGATGTCATGGATAAAAATCCTGCAGGGAATGCAAGGGTCCTCTGCTCATGCCAGGACATGTCCAGGCCCATTTGAGGTTCACCAATGAACATATGGATGATCCAGGGGAGGCATGGGAGGAGGTCATGTGGTCAGATGAGTCCAAAATACAACTTTTTGGTATCAACTCCACTTGCCATGTTTGGAGGAAGAAGAATTCTGAGTACAACCACAAGAACACCATTCCAACCACGAAGCATGGTGGGGAAACATCATACTTTGGGGATGCTTTTCTGCAAAGGGGATAGGACGACTGCACCGTATTGAAGGGAAAATGGATAAGGTCATGTATCGCAAGATTTTGGCTAACAACCTCCTTCCCTCAGTAAGAGCATTGAAGTTGTGTCATGGCTGGGTCTTCCAGCATGACAGTGACCTGAATGACACAGCCAGGGCATCTAAGAAGTGGCTCCGTAAGAAGCATTTCAAGGTCCTGGAGTGGCTTAGCCAGCCTCCAGACCTAAACCCAATAGAAAATTTTTGGAGGGAGCAGAAATTCAATGTTGCCCAATGACAACCCTGAAACCTGAATGATCTGGAGAAGATCTGTTCGGAGGATTGGGCCAAAATCCTTGCTGCAGTGTGTGCAAACCTGGTCAGGAACTACAGGAAACGTCTGACCTCTGTAATTGCAAACAAAGGTTTATATAACAAATATTAAATGTTGTTTTTCTATTGAATCAAATACTTATTTCATGCAGTAAAGCGCAAATTAATTATGCAAGTCATACAATGTGATTTTCGGGATTTTTTTACGATTCTATATCATACAGTTGAAGTGTACCTATGATAAAAAAATATAGATCTCTCCATTCTTTGTAGATGGGAAAACTTGCAAAATTGGCAGTGTACGAAATATTTATTTTTCACACTGTATTTAGATAGATAGATAAATAGAATACCTGAGCCGCCTCTACAACTCTCAAAGCCTAGACTCACATACCATTCAGCAATGCAGCAGATGAATAATTGGCGAAAACTAAATAATGGACACTATAAAGTGTACGAATCACACTCATGTCACAACACAGAGCCCTAAAATAAAGAGAAAATCAGCACAATGATCAATCCCCAGACACCAGATAAACTTATTGCTTTGGGATATGGGGCCCATATAAAAAAAGAGTAACGCACTTTGATTTTTTTTTTTATCATCGCTTTGTGTCGATGTTATTGCCAGTGACATCTGTGAGACAGTTTCAAAAATTCCCCATCTGCCTTTTCAGAGAGATGACTTTTTGTTGCTGATTGCCATTAAATACAGAAATTTGAATATACATAGACAAATGTCACTTTCCCAGATAATTGTTTCATAAATCTGACAATCTTCTTTCTGGAACTTACGACGGCAAAGATTTAGTGTAAGTCTTACACGATGTCTGAGAGTTCTCATTCTAGCAGCAGAAGGATCAGAGAAAAGTAATGACATCAATAAATAGAGGAAATGGAACCATGGGTAATCCCCAAAATTGGTACCCGCTGGTTTAAGCCACCACAACCCTTCATATGTGTAGAGCAGACCTGGGCAAAGTGCAACCCGCGGGCCACATCCGGCCCTTTGGCTGTCTCAGTCTGGCCCGTAGACCGAGACAGACGAGGGGCTGGAAAACAGCGGTCCACGGGCCGCACCGTGCCCGCCCGCTCACTGTCTCCATTGTCTCCATAGGCGCCGCTGCCTGCATTGGTGGAGGAGAGGCCTCCGGGTGCTATGGGGTGAGGCTATGGGGGTGCCGTGCTGTAAAGGGTAGGCTATGGGGGTGTCGTTCTGCACAAGGCGAGGCTATGGGGGCCTCGTGCGTCACATTGGGAGGCTGTGTAGGGTTTGTGCAGTATATGGGGAGGCTGTGTGGGGCTTGTGCTGTATATAGGGAGGCTGTGTGGGGCTCCTGCAGTGTATATAGGGAGGCTGTGTGGGGCTCATGCAGTATATATAGGGAGGCTGTGTGGGGCTCATGCAGTGTATATAGGGAGGCTGTGTGGGGCTCATGCAGCATATATAGGGAGGCTGTGTGGGGCTCATGCAGCATATATAGGGAGGCAATGTGGGGCTCATACACTGTATATAGGGAGCCTGTGTGGGGCTCATGCAGCATATATAGAGAGGCTGTGTGGGGCTCCTGCAATGTATATAAGGAGTCTGTGTGGGGCTCATGCAGTATATATGGGGAGGCTGTGTGGGGCTCATGCAGTATGTATGGGGAGTCTGTGTGGGGCTCAGGTAGTGTATATAGGGAGGCTGTGTGGGGCTCATGCAGTATTTATAGGGAGGCTGTGTGGGGCTCATGCAGTGTATATGGGGAGGTGGTGTGGGGCTTATGCTCTATATAGGGAGGCTGTGTGGGGCTCATGCTCTATATAGGGAGGCTGTTTGGGGCTCATGCTCTATATAGGGAGGCTGTGTGGGGTTCATGCAGTGTATATGGGGAGGCTGTGGGGGGCTCATGCAGTGTATTGGGGAGGCTGTGTGGGGCTCATGCTCTATATAGGGAGGCTGTGTGAGGCTCATGCAGTGTATATGGGGAGGCTGTGGGGGGCTCATGCAGTGTATATGGGGAGGCTGTGTGGGGCTCATGCAGTATATATAGGGAGGCTGTGTGGGGCTCATACAGTATATAAGGGGGGCTCATACAATATACAGAAGGTTCAAATGATATTTAGGATGATGTCAGCATACTTAATTCTGCTCAATATTAATACAATTAATAATATAATTATCAATAATATAATTATAATATATTGATATTAATGTTGAGTAGAATTAATTTTGGCCTATTGGTTCGGCCCTCGACAACAGTCACGGTGTCTTATGTGGCCTATCAAGAAAATTAATTGCCCACACCTGATGTAGAATATATAATCAGGCTTTTTTTCTTTGCTTTCTGTCCTTTTGGCTCTTGGATGAGATGAGTGATCTACGGATAGAGGACATTTGTTAAACTAGGACATCTAGTGTATATAGTCCCTTATCTACTAATTATTGGGGATGGCTTCAATGTTTATCCTTATAGAAGGACTCGCAGAAAACTGTATGCACTGTAGTGGTCACATGTTCCAATACTTACTGATCACCGTCTTTTCCCATTCCTAGCATTGTTCCGATCTTTTTCTGAATCATGTTACCACTGGCCGGCTCACTTTGTGTCCTTGGTATGGACCCAAATTAATTTTCTCAATATAAGTCTATGAGAAGCTTCATGTTCGCCTTATAAACATACATTGGGAAGGAAACTATCAGACGGTCTCCTGCTTAAAAGTCACCATCTAGTTGAGAATGATCTTTTTCTGCAGGTTTACCTTCTACTCTCTACTGTACTCTGACCCTCTACACAAGGCTATTATACGCTGGTTATCTCATTCAGAATCATCCGTTCTTCCAGGCTGACCTCATACTCAAGGTTGGCCTTCTATTTCAGGCTAACAATCTCATTAAGGATGATCTTCTTCTTCTTCTTGAGGCTGACTATCTGTAAGTTTCCTTACATCGCGCTCTACACAAGGTGAAACGTTCCACCTTAGACTGCCTGTCATAAGTGGCCTCTTACCTAGTCAAATAAGACCTTCTCCTTTGCACTGATGAAACACAAACACCTTGAAGCAGAGTGTCTGCTAATGGAGGGTCTTGTTTGGCTTTTTATCCTACAACCTGTTGCAAGTGGCAAGCCTCGTTAAAAGGTTGATATTGACTTTTAGAATTGCTACATCCAATAGGCAGCACTAGATTTCCAGCCCCTTTCCTTTCTAAAGATGTTATTACAGATCTACTTCACACAGACCCTCTGCTGAAGTCGATCCCTGACTTACCCTGTATTTAAGATTGGTCTTATAATCCAGGATGACCATGCACTCAAGGTTGGCCCTCAACTCTAGGTTGACCATCAAGTTCAGAATTATTTTCTTCTCTAGACTCTCTACTCCATGCAGACTATGTACCATAGTCTAACACCGACTGACCCTCTACTCATTTATGCCCTCTACTCTAGGCTGGCCATCTACCTGAGAAAGATCTCAGGGTTGACTGTTTACTCCTCAAAGACTCTCTACTAATCTAACTCCAGTTGATGCTGCTCTCGAGTTTTGCCCTCTACTTCAGACTGGCCATTAAACTGAGAATGGTCTTCTCAAGGCCGACTCTACTCCTCAAAGACTCTCTACTATAATCTAACCCCGATTGACCCTGCACGCAATGTTGACCCTCTACTCTAGTTTGAGCATCTAATTCAGAATGATCTTCTCAATACTGACCCTCTACTTGTCAAAGACTCTCTACTACAATCTAACCCCGATTTAGCCAGTACTCAATGTTGACCCTCTACTCTAATTCGGAATTATCTTCTTCTATGAGATGACTCTCCACTTCAGTTAGACTCTGTAATCTAACACTCTACCCCAGGTTGTCCTTCTACTCTAGGTTCAACATCTAATTCAGAATGATCGTATTCTACAGGATGACTCTCCACTTCAGTTAGACTCTCTAATCTAACCCTCTACCCAAGGTTGACCCTCTAATCTAGGTTCAACATCTAATTCAGAATGACCACATTCTACAGGATAACTCTCCATTCCAATTAGAATCTCTAATCTAGCCACCTATTTAAGGCTGGCCATCTCGTTCTATTCTCCAGACTGATATATCTACTAAGGGGTGACATAGTTCATACAGCAGCTGTTGAACAAATTGTTGGGAATGTGACCGGTGCATTAATTAGCCAAGTGTTTAACAATGCAGTTCAACTTATGAGAGCACACATTAGGAGAGTATTTCTTTTTTATGTATTTTTCCATTTCGTCTCAAAGGTCACCATCGCACTGAGCTTAATAAGATTCATTTGAAAAGCAATAACTACATTTAATTTCTGCAAAGAAAAACTATTTACCTAGTACATCAATGAACTTCATACCTTTCTCTTGATGTCTCCTTCTTCTTTGGTAGAGTTCCCACCATGATGGGCAGACTCACAAAGAATAAAATGAACATTAAATGATATGCAAACTTTTTAACTTGAGAATATGCAGCTACAGTATATTAAATTTCCATCCGCATGTACCTTATGAAGTGTGAAAGCACAAACCTATGGTGATGTTGTCTAGAGATCTGTGACTGCTGGTGGTAAAGAGCTGCCTGTTGGAGTGTAGCTTAGTCGTATGGATGGGATCTCTCAGCTACAGCCCTATGAACTGAGAAATCACACTGAGACTTATTCTTTGTTTCCAATATTTGGCTTTTGTCTGTAGGAACAGAGAAGACAAAGGTGGTAAAAACTGACATCTGACTGCCACCCAACATTCAGCTATACTTACTAAAAAGTATGGTGGAGGATGTGCAATATAGAAGCATTATTTGGTTAAAGATAGATAGATAGATGTTGTCCAAAATATACAGTACCTAGCTATACACAGCAGGTGAAATAAGCAGTGAACATGTCACCAATTTTTTAAGTAAATATATTTCTAAAGGTGCTATTGACATGAAATTCTCACCAGATGTCGGTGACAATGCATCCAATCCGCACAGGCAAAAAAGTAGAACCATAGTTGTCAATAAATTATTTGTAATAATGAGAAATAACACAGGGAAAAAGTATTCAGCACATGTAGCAAGAGAGGTGAAAAATACCATGGAAAGTCAAGACACCAGCTGAAATCTGTCAGTAATTAGAAAGCAATCCTGCCACTTAGTGAAAAAGAATATCAGCTGGTTCATCTGAAGGTGTCTCATTACCAAGGTGCCACACAAAGAAACATCTCGTAATGGGTAAAACCAGTGAGCAGTCTCAAGACTTTTGCAACCTTATTGTTGCAAACCATACTGAGGGCATTGGCTACAGAAGAATTTCTAAGGTGGGGTCATAATCAGGAAATGGAAAGAACATAAATTCACAATAAATTTGTAAAAGAAGAGAAAGATGCGGTACTCACCCAGACTTGCTGTGCAGTGTTTCTTTATTCAACCATTAAAGGTCACACAATAAAGGATGGGCAGATAACATGAGGCATGCGGGGAAAAAAGAGACGGACGACAGCCGTTTCGCGTACAGAGACGCTTCAACAGGTCCACGACCTGTTGAAGCGTCTGTGTACACGAAACGGCTGTCGTCCGACTCTTTTTTCCCCGCATGCCTCATGCTATCTGCCCGTCCTTTATTGTGTGACCTTTAACGGTTGAATAAAGAAACACTGCACTGCAAATCTGGGTGAGTACCGCATCTTTTCTCTTCTTTTACAAATTTAGCATGTTTTTTCTGATGCTGAGCACCGCAATTCCCAGCAGTGTTTTATACACTGTGTGCCTGTGATTGATCCTCGACTTGTTGCTGGTGGATTAGAGCCTTGGTGCCGTTCTTCTGGGCTTTTTTTGAATTGAATAATTTCACAATAAACTGACCACAAACAGGTGTTTCCCGCAAGATTTCAGACAGAGGAGTGAAAATAATTATCAGAAGAGTTGTCCAAGAGCCAAGGACAAGCTGTGGAGAGCTACCGAAAGACCTGGAATCAGCAGGTAGAGTTGTTTGAAAGAAAACAATAAGTAATGCACTCAACCTGCATGGCCTGTATGCACGCTCATCACACAACCTCCATGGCCTGTATGCACGCTCCCCACACAACCTCCATGGCCTGTATGCACAATCACCATGCAAGACTCCATTGCTGAACAAAAAGCATGTTTAAGCTCTTTTAAAGTTCACTCAACAACATTTAGACAAGCCTGTGAAATACTTGGAGAATATAGTCTGGTCAGATTAAACCAAAATTGAATTCTTTGGATGTCATAATGTGAACCATGTTTGGAGGCCAAAAGGCACTGCATATCACCTGCCATAACACCATACCAACAGTGAAGAGTGGAGGTGAGCACTGAATAGTATCTGCAGCCCAACACAAATTTTAGATCAGTTTTACTAAACTTGGAAGTGACATCATCACCCCAATTGTAAAGATTAGTTCACCTAAGTTATGTCACTCCCCTGCCCACAGTCACTTTTACGTGATGTCACCTCCCTAGTTTTTATGATGTCATTAGTCCCATTCCAAGTCAGTTTAGTTAATCAGGTTATCTGATTTGGAGGCGAAAAGCCTGTTATTACAGTTTATCTCAGTGAAATATATAGTGATTACCAGCTTCTACATCTCAATCCAATTTTAATATCTTATTTTTTTTCTAAAACAATGGAAAAATTCCCATCTTGGCATTTGGCCACACAGTGCAGAAAAGTCCCCTAAGAAATCAACGGCAGACCTTGTAAATGAAACAGTGTTTAAACTGCATACATTACCGTAGACTGGGACTTCAATCAGACCACAGCCGGTTTATTTCCCGGAGAAAAATCTGAACTTTGTATGTCGTAACTGGCGCTAACAATTTAATTTCAATAGTTCTTAGGGAAATTGGCATATTACCATCAAAACTCATCTTCAGTGTTAATTATCTCAATATTTATCTCATTCGGAATGTAAATGACAGCATGGCAGCCTCAGCTGTGGGTTTTTTTTTCTTTAATCCACGCTCAATTTCTATCCCTTGCTGTTGAATCCGGAGATAATTTCTTCATCCTAATATCAGAAATTTAAATCTTTCAATATCTGCAGGTTTAGATTTGAATTTTGATAACTAAAGAAATCAATTCAGTATATACCACAGCCAGTGCAGCCAGTATTATAGCGTAAGCCAGGGTTGCGAACCATCAAGAAATTTCAGCACAATGCGTAAAAGTAGGGTACTTTTTTGCACTGTCTGTAAAGAAAAATAAGGCGTCCGTGTTTTTTTAAAGCTGAAGGATCTTCTACAGGCTATTTTGACTATAGGTATCACCCTTTTACAGTTTTTGTTCAGCCCATTCATGTGCAGCAAGAAATTTCTTAAGCGCTGTTCCAGCTATGGCCATTAGATGTCATAGTTGTTCTCTTTTCTGTTCATGGATTTAGGATCCTCTCCCTTTAATAGTTGTTCTGTTTAGAACCGCCCCTTCTTCTATCCTAGAGAATAGAGGCTAGAGAAGTTGTAGCCATTTTCTTCCCGGATCTCTGAGCTACTCACACGTGCCCTGCTTTCTGCAAATCACTGCTTCTGTCAAGCAGATTCTGGTGAGGGTTTAATACAGTTATGTGTTGTGCTATGTACAATATCTGTGTTAACTAGACATAATGCAGCCCCCATGATATGTGCAATGTATTTCCAGCTCGTTGTAATGCTCTTGCACTGCATGTAGTTAGATGCATCCTTGTCCGAGTAGTACAATGCTGGCAGCCTAAGTTGCTTAGATATCTCTCTTCACTGCATTGTGTGTTGTATTACTCAACCTCTGTAATAATCCCTGTTATGATTAGCACCCTGTATTACTGCTGTTGTTATCTGCCAGTACTGATATACTGTACTATTTCTTTGTAGTTTTTACCCGATCTCATCCATAATTGTATTCACCAATCTCCTCCACTATATCATCCGTTATCATCTCCCATTGTTGTTCACATCATCTCAATAAATATAGACTTAAGCACCCATACAGTCTTTTTACTGAGAGTGGATGAAGGATTTAGCCGTATGCTGGAATTCACACAGCGTCATACGTGGAAGAAGGCAGAACAGTTTTTAGTGAATAAAGTGGATGTATTCATATCAAAATTATGGGCTGTAGATATGTGCAGCCGCGACACTGATGCCTCCACCTTGTGCCAGTCATTGCACTGGTTGTCTCGCTGGGAGCTGCAGAAGTCTGACTGCAAACATGTGATTTGTATATATGCGGTCACGGGCCATCTAGATGGGTGCGGCTTCACTCAATGGAAGTGAATTGAGCAAGACGGGATAAAGTCTAGTCAGAGTGTGGCCGGAATTATGCAAATCGCACACTAACAGTAAACATAACTGCTCGCTTTCGGCGCTGGCACAGTCCGTTTGCCTTGAGGATTCACAAGTCTGCAGTCATGTAAAGTGATTGCAGTCTTATAGCTTAAAGAGGTTGTCCACTGCTTTAACATGGATAGGTCATTAATGACTGATCAGTGGGGTTGTGACACCCGGAACACCCACTGATCAGATGTGGGCGGTGTTGGTGGCAGCTGGTACTGACCAGTTATGATTTGAACAGGGGACGGATCTACAGGACAATAGAATTGACGGAGCTGTGCGGCTCTGTAAATGAGCAGTTCCAGGTACCGCTGACACCGGGAGCAGCTGATTCGCGGGGATGCCGGGTGTCGTGCTCCCACCGATCAGACATTGATGACCTATCCTAAGAATAAGTCTTCAATATTAAAGTAGTGGACAACCTCTTTAAGACCAGTCAGTAGTGACCTTGGCCATTGATTGGAAGCAAGGTCAGATGACTAGTGGCCGTGATGGTGATGTCAAAAAAATTTTCATTTTGATAATGTAGTTACTAGAAATACCGGTAATTACTTTATTTCAAAATTTATTTTTTCTTATTCCCTAAAATATCAGTCCAAAGTGCCGGTCACTAGGTGTCCCTAGTGCGCAACCTACTGTCCACTGTTGTCAACTCTTGTCAATTGTAATCTGTCAGCAGCAGCAGAAAATATGAGGGAGGATCCTTCTTTCTCAACAGGAAGTGGGTGAAGGTATTTTCGTTTCTCTCCTTAAAGTCACACTGCATACAGGTCAAACAGAGAATCAGGCTTTCAGTTCAGTGCAGGCAAGCCACTGGACAATGGCAGGAACAATGCATGACTAGAAAGAGAGTTCCAATGCATATAGTGCTGGCAGGATGTTGATGAAAAAATAGGAAATAGGAAAAAATAATGAGGCCAACGTAAAAAAAAAAAAAAACAGCGCCTGCAATGGTAGCACAGTCACAGAGTCTGCAGTAAATACATTTTCTAAAGACATTTCTGCTCAGATTCATTCTGCATTTACTGCAACAACAACAAAAAAAAAATGAAAAATAATATATGGCAGAATGGAAATAAATGTGACATTATTATCCGGAAGAAGAAATACAAAAAAAACATATGAGGCGGCAGAATTGTTACAAAATCCTCTGAATTTAAAAGGGGGAGTGTAAAGCTTTTAAGAAGCTTTGTCAGGATTTAATGCCAAACGGATCCAGATCTGTATTAAAATAATGATTATCTTACAGGGAAATATGCAGAGTTAATCCAGTTTAATAACTGTCATTATTAGGAAAGTTCATGGTTTCGGTGATCAGTTAATATGATGTGAGAGTAATCGCAATCGCTCCGGTCTTAGGAATCACTGTACATTGCGTCACTTCATTCATTTGCATTTAAAGTAATATACAGTAGTTCTCAATACAGATAGCACGAGGCTCACAAATCACTGCCCGACTCACCGGGAGGAATCTCCTGTTAGACGTAATATATACGAGACAGATAGGTAGATGATAGATGGATGGATGGATAGATGGATGGATGGATGGATAGATGGATGGATGAATGGATAGATGGATGGATGGATAGATGGATGGATGGATGGATGGATGGATGGATGGATGGATAGATAGATAGATAGACTTTGATAATGAAGGGGGTATATTTGTATGCTAATTGCATTAGGAGATCCATATTTGCCTGGAGATCTGTGCAGGAAGCCGATAATCCATTTTCTTTTCATCTGAAGCCATTAATCATTGATCTCTGTTTTTTGATAATCGCCGTTTGATTCCTCCTTCCCTGTCCCTCCCGGCCGCAGTGTCACAGAAAGCCGCTATCAGACGCACAGACATAATCTAATCTAATAAGTCATCACCGGGCTCTTTCATATATTATCTTCCAATTTGACAGGACAGTCACATTGATTAGATCTGCGTGTCGTACAGTAACTCCCACGGACGTGACTTAACAGATCTTCAGTAAGAAAGTCCAACTGTCTATAAAGGCCAGAATCCATAATTTAGTAGAACCTCTGGCACCTCGGATTAATGGCTCGGGTCACTTAACATTTTCTTCATTCTGTTCATGACATTTACAGTTTGTTTAAAGAGAATTTTTCCCTAAAGTAAAATACTTTGGAAAGTTGGAGAATGGTCTGAAAGATCCCGGGGAAGACACAATAATGAGGCTGCCTTACTGGCATGGCCACCTTTCCTGATTTCCAGTCCATCGGAGGGATCGGAGGGTCTCCTCCTCCCTTCAAACCTGTTATTCTTTTCCCGCTAGAAACATTGTCACGATCTCTTAGGCTCATAATGATTCCTGGTTTCCTACAGAGCATCATAGTCTTTCTTGCCCAACTAATTTTCAGTAGTTGAAGGATACTTAGGTGACTCTACACCAGCACTCTTTCTATTGTTCTTCAGTTTTCCAGTTTACAACCTGTCGTGTACCATGACCTTGATTTTTGTCTGCAGCCTGCCCAGTTTGACTATTACTCTTCCTTACTGAATCAACCCTGCCAGACAAATACCAACTATCGATAGACCTCTGATTCCACCTTGGCACATCTGCCTACTGTTCTCAAATGTCATCTTCTTGACCTTGCCTTGGGTCCACTATCCGTGACACCTGTCTGGTCCTCACGGAATGTTTACATCTTTCTGGAGATCTCACACTGGCCGAGACTTCCACCTTTGATGAGGACCGGGAGGATTCTGCCTAAGTGCACAAAATGTTGCAATGTCATGATGTCATGGCCATGACCTTGTGCGCTCATTTGCAGAACCCTCCGGGCATTATCAAAGCTGGAAGTCCCGGACCAGTGTGAGAGGGATTTCATCACGAGTGGCAGCAAACTGAAGATGCAGCGAGGACTCGAAAGGTGAAGATAAGAAATAGAGTGGCCAGCGAGGTGTGTGGTGAGGATAATATTTTGTTTTTATTCTTTACATCTTACATTTATTATACTTTGGGGTCTGCAGAGTCCCTCAGAGCTTAATAAGAAACTTCAACTTTCCAGGAAAATCACAAGTGCATGAGATCCAGTAGATGACAACCAGAATCTTACGGATTGGATGCGTCCATTGCAGTCTTTCCCAGGTCCTCTAGGGTTTCATGGAAGATGGCAACAGCAAGAATTTTCAATTAAAAGGTCATATTGATGATCTGTCAGAGGGACAGGTGATCGATATAACACAGTTTAGGGTCCTACACCCAGCTGTTGTGAGTTCATTCTCTGGTTCTCCAATTGTGAGTTCTCCTTCCAGACTCCCTCTGGTGGTAACAGGAGGTAGTGAGACTGATTTGATCGGTGGAGATCTGCCACCTGAGAATGAGGATGACGATTGGACCTCAGGAGTCTCAGATTGGATTTAAGACAGCCGACGCCCTATTCAGTTGCTGGTGATTCCTTCTGGCTTGTCAGCTCTTGGTTTTCAGCTCTGTTCCAGTCATCTAAAGCTAAGTTTTTCTGCTAATGTTCACACTTGATTTTGCTGGTCTATTCAGTTTTTTGTGTGGTCAGCCAGCCCCGGCTGGGGGCTGTGCTGAATTTCCACTCTTATTTATCAGTATTTTGCCAATTTGCTTATTGTCCCTTACTAGTTTGGTCTCTTTTTGCTCTGACTCAGAATATTTCAGAGTGCTGATGTAGTGGGAGAAGTCTAGTGACTTCAGGGTTAATTTTGCTATCAGAAGTGTTGGACATTTTTTTGTAGGGTTTTTTGCAGGTTGCAGACAGTGTCTTTCCTTTCCTTTCTAGTTAGTTTGGGCCCCATCATTTGCTCAGCCTATTTTCCTGCCTGTATTTGTGCCTTCATCTTGTTTCACCATCAATACATGTGTGGGGGCGATCTATTCATTTGGGGTCTGCTCTGGGGCAGTTAGATTTCCTCATTTCATGCTTCAGGCTTATTTAGTCCTCCGGCTGTGACAAAGTGTCTAGGAACATCGTAGGTACGCTCCACGGCTGCTGCTAGTTGTGTGGTAGGATCAGGGATCTGCAATCTGCATAGTTACCAACCTCTCTGGTTTTCTGTGACTTAGCTTGTTTTGCTTTTTTCTCATCGGTGACCCATTCATAACACCCAGCCCCATATTGAGGAACAACGTCTAAAAGCAGCTCAACCATGAACTCCTGTCTAATTTCTACGCAAGATCAGGTTTTTCGTGGAGACCCAATTGGGTAAAATTGGTATAAAGTAAAACAATGGAAAACAATTAAACTGTTGCACTTGGGGCTACGAGATGCTGTGATGCTCTGCTGTAATATGGAGCTACATTCCACTACAATTAATATCCTTTACATCAAAATAAACAAATAACACTAGACAAAAAATAAAACTATTTTTTTTGTATGAGGAACACATATATGGTACAAACCCTATTATGTGGTGATAATTGTACAAATTTTCAATGCTATATAATAAAATTGTAAAGTGCCAGGAGGTGCCTTATCATGAAAGGAGATGATGATCTGTCAAAATATGTAATTATATAATGAGCCGCCCAAATTTTTATCTAATAAAAATAAGTCCCCAAGTATAGATGATTGAATCGATTCCTATGTCAAGCAGCCATAGGATATTCTAAAGTGCCAGTGCATAGAAAATAAAGTGCATGGAAAATAAAGAGGACAATCACTAGGGGTGTGTATTGGTATCAGAATATGTCCTCCAAAAACATATTTTCATATTATTATAGGTAAATCCGATAATCGATCATAATTGCATGATTATATGGAGACATCTCCTGAACCGACCTTTGCTGTTATAAGACTGGGAACAAAAAGGCCCCCAGTACTTTGTATCTGGCTAATGTAATGGTTTAATGTAGTGCAGCTAGATGATAATATGATAAAGTACATGCATGCTATGCACCATACTGCAATAATGAAGAGTCTGTCCTGTGTCCCTAAGTACCGACGCACGTTTCATCCATACTTCTTCAGGGGGCATTTCAAGTAGGACCTTTTGAAGAAAAGACATGCCAATGAGCAGTGTTGCTGGAAGCATGATGTGGTGCACTATATCATCTGTCTGACCTCTAAGAAAGACTCGTCACTTCCGGTGGTTGGACCACAAGCTCGCAGAGCAGCTAGGTGATGGCCATTGTGTGTTTCAGCAGGATTTGAGTAGTGGAGGTAGATCGAGTCTGAGAGCAGCGCTGGTAAAATTGCGCGCTCGCTCGCAACAAGCCTAACAGTTTGGGATGGTTTGTAACGGGAAAAGTGCATGGAGAGCAATGTACTGAATCAGCATTGTGAACAAAATGCTGTCAGGATTCTGTCAGCGCCAGCATGCAGCCTCCGCTGAGCAGGGACTCACCCGCACTGTAGGGGGGCCCGGGGTCAGGTACAGCCGGAAAGTAAAGATACACAGGACCTGTGGACGCTGAAGTTTAGCAAGCAGTCACAGGACCTACGGTCATGTGACTGCAAGGGGGCGGGGCTTAGCGACCTGCTTTCAGAGATGGCAGGACACTATACAGAAATACTCAGAGTCAAGCAAAACGGAGGTCATACACAGAGATATCAGTAAAGTACCAGGGATGAGACAGAACGGATAGTCAGGGCCAAGCAGAAGTCAAAACTAAACGGACATAGAAGGTACCAAGCAGAATCCAAAGCAATATCCAGAGAACAGACCGAGTTGTACACAGAGAATCAAGCAACCAGAACACAGCACAAACACACTCAGGGGTCAACACACAATGCCAAGGGCGAAAGTATAACTGACGGGGGATGGGAGCGTCCTGAGGCTATAAGAAGCCTCTCCCAGAACCAATGAGAGGCCACCATAATAGGTCCCAGGTGTGCAGGTAAGAGTCTGCACTGAGATCAAAACATTAACCCCAGAAGTGCCGGTCACCCAGCACTGGTATCATGACAAATGCGAGATAATGAAGTGAAGTATATTAGTCTAAAGGTGTGTGACTGCAAAGTGTAATGTACTAAAGCCTAAATGTGCTTGAATAATATATATATATATATATATTCAAATATGAGGTGAAATGTAGTGATTGGAACACTAACAAAAGTTAATTAACTGATGCAAATTGCAACATGTGAAAAATATATTATTCGATGAATAAGTGTGATGAATAATGTGGTTGCGAGCAATAAATTCTCATGAATTTACACACTTACTAATGTAACCTAGGATGTGCCTATGGCTAGGTGACGTGATTGTGAATTAGTGACATGAGATCTAATGGTCATTGTACAATAAAGGGCCCAAGAGCAAAAAAATTAATAACAAATGATAGTGATGAATAGAAAGCCCATCAGAAAATAACAGCAGGTAGCAACGATCATTGCATCATATCACGTCAGGATGTGACCGAGGTGACAATGGAAGACAAGATCCGATGTTGACAGAGAAATTGTAAAATGGCTAAAATTACATAAACAAGCAGAAAGTTTTCATTTAGCCCATACGAGGCTATGCTTCCTAATATGTAGATCCATTTGCTCTCCGTCTTTGCCAGACTTTTGCCGAGATTCCCCCTCTAGATCCCAAGGCTACCATATCGATGCCCTTTACTTTAAGAAGGCTCAAGTTACTCTTATGATACTGAAAAAAGTGTCTGCACAAAGTTTTAAGTTGGGAGGGTCTTCAGCTGTTAAACCCTTTTCAATATCCCTCACATGCTCCCTAGTACGAATTCTGAGTGGTTCATAGTGACTGTGCACTAAGATGTCCTTAAGGTTTTTAGATCTTCTTTTCAAATAATTTTATTGGTTTTCAGTCACTAAACAGGGTAAGGGAAGGCAGGTAGGAAGGAAGGAAAGGGAATGGGAAGTAAAGAACCTTGTACAGGTACGGAAAAAATTTAAAACTAGAGAACCCACAAATAGGCATTAAATAGCATATAGCAAATAACAAAAAAAGAAAAGAAAATCGACAATCCTTATTATGGGGTAACATTCTTGGAAGGAGATACGACATCCCGGTACTACAACGGCCATGTTTAGGCCTCAAAATATAATACCTCTTAATAGGTGTATTTGATATGGAATTTGTTGTTCCAAGTCTTCCATTTTTTGGTATATTTGTAGATGTGATTGTTGTTAATCACAAATCTGAGTTCTAAATCACCATGTTGGCCTATTTTATCAAGTATGAACCTCGACTTTCTTCCACCATTGTGCTAACATGGTCTTAGTCACTAAGAGGATGTGGATGATAATATGTCTTATGAATCATCAAATTGTTCCATGTCTAATGAAAGAAGTGCTCTTTCAGGCGTAATTGTGAAGTCCTTAGCAATGAGGTTAATGTGCTGTGTGATCTGGAACTAGAGGTTTTTGATCTTTGAACAACCCCAAAATATATGGTAGAGGTTCCCTTGATGTCCACACCCTCTCCAGCACAAGGAAGATAATTCTGTGTTACAATGTGATAACCTTGTCGGGGTATAGTACCACCTATTTAACAGTTTAAAATAACCCTCGTGAAGACCCATTGATATGTTGGAATTGTAAGTGAATTTGATGGCATCGTTCTAATTCTTGAGACGGATATCATCACCTAAATCGAACTCCCATCTCTTCATGTATTTAGATCTTCTAACTGTGACCAGAGGAGTTGCTGGTAAACATTTCTTCAATTTAGGATCTGCCAAAAGAACCTGCCAACGTTTTAATAATTTGGCGAAATTGCGTCCATTGATTGTTGTAGGTTGCAATAAGACGAATCTTAGAGTCCTCCTTTTTGGTCACTTTGTTGTTATATAGAAGCTCATTCCTTGCCCTTTGGTATCGGCTGTGAATAAAGTGACAATTATATCCCCTGTTCTTGAATCTTCTGCTTAGATTCCGTGACTGCTGTTCAAATAATTGTTAATCAGAACATATGCATTTAATATCACCCACGCTTGTCAGGAGCAAGCAAGAAGTATAGCAACAGTAAGGTTCAGGTGTTGCCACTAGCACCAAGGGAGGCATCCCCTAGGTCATAACGTCAGAAGGACTAGGCAGAAATCTGCAAGGCAAACTGCTGAGACTTTCTGCAGACAGATACAGTGCAATGGTCTGCAGCCTCTGACACATCCATGACAATACCCCCACTACTACAAGTGGCCTCCGGACACTCAAGACCAGGTTTCTCAGGATAATAGGTGTGGAACGAACAAACCAGCCTGGTGGTGTTCACCTTTGATGCAAAAACCCATATTCTTCCCTCTGGATCATAACCCCTCAAATGCACCAAGTATTGTAGTGAGCGACGTCGGAGGCGAGAATCTACAATCCTCGAAATTTGAAACTGTAGGTTTCCATCAACCATAATTGGGTAAGGTGGTAGGGGTCAGAGCTCAAAAGGTTCCACATATCTCTTGAGCAAAGACCTGTGAAAAATGTTGAAGACCTTAAGAGCCAGAGGTAGCTCAAGACGAAACGCTGCTGGACCAATGACGGCGGTTATCCTAGGGAACCTATGTCCCAACTTCCAGGAAGGAACCGTCAACCTGAAATTCCTGGTGCACAACCACACAAAGTCATTCCCATCCAAGTCTGGACCTGGCACGCATTAACAGACAGTCATACGTTTAAACCTGTCTTCCCTAACCCTGTTTGGAACAGGTAGTGGTGAAACACGACCAGATGGATGGGTATGTGGTACTTTAGAATGTGCGCAAACATTGCAGATAACACTTGTTCAACCACAACCCGATGTAACCCCGGCCACCAAAAACGACGAGAAATGAGGTGTACGGTTGCCTTACCACCTGGGTGGCCAGCAAGTACAGAGTTATGAAATTCTCTAATTACTTTGCCTGCCAATTTAGATTGCACAAATAACCCCAAAGGGCAAGAGGCAGGGACACCCCCCTGAGCCTCCAATATCCTAACCTTCAGCTCAGTGTACGCTCAGTGTACAAGACTGAGATGCCTACCCCTTCTGCAAACTTGGGGTAGGGTCCTCCAAGTCAGGCAAAAATGCCAGGAAGGACTCTGTAGATACAGCAGAAGGGGAAATGTTTAGGCAGTTACCATGACAGTAATCCCCCCACTTTACAATCTCTCTGGATTGCCAATCCACAGTTGGATTATGCTTCACCAACCAGGTCAAACCCAGAACCATTGGAGTGTGGTGACAGTTCAGGTCATAACAAGGTCTTATTTCATAATGTGAAGACACCACCTTCAGGCTTATGTTATGAACAATTTGTGTCAGTGTTCTCTGTGCAAGAGGTGCTGAGTCGATGACGCAAATAGGAATAGGTTTAGCCAAGGTAGAGCAGACAAAACCTTGAGTTCTAGCAAACTCAGCATCCACCATACTGACTCCAGGTCCACTGTCTACAAACAGAAATTTTTTCAGACCTGCTCTCTAGCACCACCTCTGCTGTCAGGACAAAATGAGAACTGCAGGCTGAAGACAAACACACCACTTGATTACCTAGCTTAAGGTTCCAAAGGGTTAATCAAGTCTCTTTTTGCTTTGGAATTACAGGACATGCCCCAATAAAATGTCCCTTCTTCCCACAAAAAAACACATAACCTTTTCCTTGCAAATGTTGGGGGAAACATGCGACATGAATACACCACCCAACTGCATGGGTTCCTCTAACTCTGCAAGTATAAGTTCACTACTAGACCTTTGTTCCAACACCGGGATCTTGTCCTGGAAAGAGGGCTAAGAAGCAGGTGGTCTTACCTATCTGTCCTTAAGGCGTCTATCGACCCGAATAGCCAAGGACATGGCAGCCTCCAGTGACACATGAGTTTCATACACTGCTAATGCATCATTTTACCTTTCAGTGAGGCCCTGTAGGAATTGAATTCTGAGAGTCCCGTCATTCCATTTGGCATCAGTTGACCACCTGCGGAATTCAGAGCTATATGTCTCTACTGAACGATTTCCTTGCTGAATGAGACGCAGCCTGGATTCAGCCAAGGAAACAGAGTCAGGATCATCATAGATAAGGGCTAGGGCCCTGAAAAACTATTCCACAGACTACAGACACATAGAATCCTGTGGTAGAGAAAATGCCCAGGAATAAAGTTCCTTCTGCAACAATGAAATAACAATTCCTACTCGTTGCTCCTCATCTCCAGAGGAATGAGGACAAAGTTTAAAGTACAATTTGCATGCTTCTTTAAACACAAAAAACTTGTCCCTACGCCCTGCAAACCTGTCCGGTAGGGCAATTTTGGGTTCAATTTGGACCCGCCTACCTGCAATGACCCCCACAATAGGAGCCTGCAGTCGCTGCTGTTCCTGCTGAACCACAGAACAAAGGTCAGTCACCTCCAGTGAAACCTCTGCAGCTGTTCTGCCAGCAGAGCAATGGGATCCATGAACCCAGCAAAAGAAAAAACCCACACAGAAAAAACGCACACACACAAAATAAAAAACAAGTGTGAAAAATTTTATTTTATTTTTTTCTTTTACAAATTTGAATGGCAGGTGAGGTCATGCACAGTGAAGAACAGACTAAGTGCAACACAAAGGGATAAGGCCCCCCGAGGAAGGAGCAAGAGACTGTGGGGGCATGAGAGAGCCAGGGCGACAAACAGTGACCAGAGAGGAGGCCAGCAGCAGAGGGAAGATTTACAGCGGCCTTCGGGTAAGAGACGCCGAGCTTACCGACAAGAGACTGCCACTTCACTCCGATCCGGAGTCATGGCCTGCCCACTGTCGTCCGCGGCCGTTGCCGCTGTGCTCCAGCCCGCTCCGCTTCAGCCCGCAGCTGTGGCCTGTCCATCACCGCCCGCAGCCGCCATCACCTCGCTGCAGTCGGCAGTTGGGGCCTGCTCCTCGCAAACAGAGAAACTCTTTGCCCAGCCCCAGGGCGTGCACCCAGCCTATCAACCGCCACTCCTAGTAACTGCGACACACCCCTGCTTGGGGACTGGAGTCTCCCCTCTTGGAACCCCGCTGTCTTTACAGGGGGTCATCTCATCAAAGGACTCACCCAGGGCCTGTAGTGCCCCAACCCCTTCTGGAACCCCGCTGTCTTTACAGGGGGTCACCTCATCAAAGGACTCAACCAGGGCCTGTTGTGCCCCAACCACTCATGGGCGCTGGGGCACCCGAAGACTATGCCAGATCTTCAGCAGCTGGGCCCAGCGGCTGTGACGCCAAAGCAGCTTCTTTAGAGATGCCGAGGGACGTCAGAACGGATAAGTGACACTATAGTAACTAAGGACCCGTAGTTGGCCACACCGCGGCCCTATAGTAATCGTCCTTTGCCGGGTTAGTCATGTTCTCTTTTATAGTGTTTGGTTGTACTGAGTTCCTGTGAGGACAATTGCTGTTAATTTGTTTTGGTTGCTTAGTATAGCCCTAGCGGCTCCCATTTATAAAAGTTGCTTTCCAAGGTACACCTCAGTCTCGCATCTCGTCACTGCATCCTGCGTACCTGCTATTACCACATATGGATTAATACTTTTTGTAACCTGGGAACAATGACTGTATTAGCACTAGCACTTTATAAATTATCTGCTGCTACTTTTTGTTATCCCCTGTCCATTATTAATTACGGGGCCCAATGTGCTTTACATCTTCGTAAATCATCTATCCACTTTGTCGCTTTATGTTAATTTTGTTATTCAATTTTTAGTGTATATTTTGTGAAATAAACGTTATACATTTTTATGGGATAAATTTTGCTCTCTTTTCTTGTGGTTTTCACAAAGGGATAAGAGGAAGGGGGACCCAATATTAGGGAAGCGGGGAGTGGAGACCCCTAGACCAATCTAACGTCACCCTGTCCGTCCTATCATCCTTATAAAGGTTCTACACCTATTGCCGAGCAGGCGAGCAGGATCCCTAATCCCTGCCTGACCCTGGCAATAAGACCTGCACCGAGTGGGGGGGACAGGATAAGCGCTAGTCAATTCTAACTACCACTAAAGACAACTGGGATAGACAAGTGAAGCAAGGGAACACATAGCTTGAGAAGACTCAGAGAGAAACACCAACATCCTCCAAACTCCAAAAAGGACAATAGCCAACAGCTACTGCTCCAAGCCTCATCAGGGAAATGCAAATAGAAGATATCACCTATGCTTGCAAGCAGCTAGAAGGAAGTATACCAATACTAAGGTCCAGGTGTGGCCATTAGCACCAGGGGAGGCAGCCACTGGGTCCTAGCATCAGAAGGACTAGGCATAAGCCTGCATTGCAAACTGAGACCTTCTGCAGACAGATGCAATGCAATAGTCTGCAGCCTCTGACACACCTGTAACAATGGGATTGCCCTCGAGCAAAGTCCCTCTGGACATACAGATGCAATATTGGTAAAATTATTCCAATTTTAAGAAATTATCCATTGTTAGGGCTGGCGGAACGCACCAAATAATATAAAGATGGTAATAAGGTGCTTTCACAGCCTGGGTTCCACCATGCAGAGATGTTAACTGCTGCTCAGTAATGGCGGACACTAAATGGAGGTATCGCACTGGACACACATGGGTTAAACGCCACCCAGTATGTAATAGCGACGGGCTCTGTTGCTTCACAGAGCCACGGAACCGCACAACACAGATGCTGTACCCTTTTGACTGTCACAGGGCACAGCTGAGTCAGCGTTAGTGTAGGGTCACAAGACTCAGCCCCAAGGACACAGGGTAAGAGCCTCTCTAGACCCACTAAGCGCACAGCGTTGCACCTGCGAACGCCACAAATAGTCGCTGGCTACTGTGAAGTGCAGACCAAGTGCACAGTGGCATACAGGCTGTGACGTCCACCTGCAAGTCTGGGCTGCAGTAAGACAGCACCCCGAGCAACCCCGATACCCTTTACCCCTATACAGGGATCTGTACTTACAGCAGAGCCCAGGAGGCGCTGTCTGAATATGAGCAGCGAGCCAGAGCAGGACGGTCGCCAGAGAGGGGTTAAAAAACGGGACCAAAAGCGTAGTCAGGAATCCGAGTCTTAACCAGGCGGGCAGCAAAGGTACAAAAACAGCAGACAATAGCAGAGTCAAATTCAGGCCAAGGTCAGAGTCATAAACCAGGAGGACGGCAGAGGTACAGAATCGTTAGGCAGAAGCAGAGTCAGAAATCCGGGCAAAGGTCAGAATCAAAGATAGCAAATAACAACTAGCACACTGGGGAAACCAAGACTATATCTGGCGGCCTGCAAGACAGGCCACAAGGTATTTGAAGGATCAGGCTATCCCTCACAGGTTCACAGTCTGATGATGTCATTTGGACCGCCCCCAGGACCAGGCCAGATGGTGATGCCTCAACCCTTTCATGACTGACAGAGGAGCGGAGCCTGCGTCCACCAGATGCCTGTGCAGGAGCCCCTTCTCTGTCACCAGCACCCACGGGGAAACCACGGCGCCTCCTAGTGGCCGAGGCAGGAACAGCAGTCCCTGTGTCTGACAGCGACATGACAGTCCAGTGCCTCCCAGTGGCCGAAGCAGGAACAGCAGTCCCTGTGTCTGACGAAGATGTGACAGTACCCCCCTTCTAAGAGGGGCCTCCGGACCCTCAAAACCAGGTTTGTTAGGGTAAAGGAGGTGAAATTTTCTAATAAGACCTTTGGCGTGGATGTCACTTGCGGGAACCCAGGACCTCTCCTCCGGACCGTAGCCCCTCCAGTGCACCAGGTACTGCACGGTACCTCTCACTAAGCGGGAGTCAAGAACACCCTGAACTTCGTATTCCAAGGTGCCCCTGACTAAAATTGGAGGAGGAGGGGACTGGACAGGATGGATTGGAGAGCGGTACAACTTGAGGAGAGATTTGTGGAAAACATTAGGTAATTTAAAAGACTGAGGGAGTTTTAAACGAAAAGCTACCGGGTTAATCACTTCCAATATTTCATATGGACCAATGAATCTGGGACCCAGTTTGGCAGACGGCACTTTAAGCTTGATATTCTTGGTGGAAAGCCAGACCTTGTCCCCAACTCCCAGGTGCGGTCCCTTGGATTGCCGTCTATTTGCAGCCAAAGCTTGTCTAACCTGGGACCCCTTCAAGTTTGTGTTTACTTCCAACCAGATAGTCTTTAACCGATGTATAGATTTTTCTACCCCCGGAAGTTCAGACAACGTGGCCGAAAAGGAACCAAAGCGTGGGTGCAGTCCGAGATTGCAGTAAAAAGGGGTAGTTTTGATGGACTCCTGGTATTGGTTGTTCAGTGCGAACTCAGCTAATGGCAGATGTTCCACCCAGTCGGATTGATGCTCTGATACGTAACAGCGGAGATACTGCTCCAGAGCCTGGTTGGTGCGTTCCGTTTGACCATTGGTCTCAGGGTGATAGGCAGAGGAAAAGGACAATTCAACACCTATGCGTTTGCAGAATGCCCTCCAGAACTTGGAAACAAACTGAGTACCCCTGTCGGACACAATATTTACCGGAGCGCCGCGCAATCATATAACATGAACTATGAAGAGCTTACTCAAAGTTTCAGAATTAGGTAAACCTGACAGGGGAAGAAGATGACATTGCTTACTGAACCTATCCACCACCACCCAGATACATATCTTCCCTTCTGAGGGCGGCAGGTCAGTAATGAAGTCCATGGAGATGTGGGTCCATGGACTCTCAGGAATGGGCAAGGACTGGAGCCAGCCGGCAGGGTGATTATGGGGGGATTTGGCGCGGGCACAGATTTCACAAGCTGACACATAATCTTTACAATCCTTAACCTCCGTCGGCCACCAAAAATTCCTAGTCACCAGTCTGGTGGTATTATTGACACCAGGATGGCCTGCCAGAATGGAGTCGTGTGACTCTTTCAGAACTTGCAAGCGAAGCGTGGCCGGAACAAACAATTTTTGAGGGGGCGTCATGTCAGGGGCTTGTTCTGGGGACCCACGGATCGCTTCCAGAAGGTCCAAAGACACAGCCAAAACAACAATCCCATTGGCCAATATAGGAACTGCTTCAGAGTCCTCGGCTTGTGAGGGGCAAAAACTGAGAGAGAGGTCATCAGCCCTTACGTTTTTAGTACCTGGACGAAAGGTGATTACAAAGTCGAATCTCAAGAAAAACAAGGCCCACCTTGCCTGTCTAGAATTCAGCCTTTTTGGCTGACTCCAGGTAGGTCAAGTTCTTGTAATCTGTGATCACTGTAATTTTATGTTTAGCACATTCGAGGAAGTGATGCCATTCCTCGAAGGCCCATTTTATGGCCAACAATTCCCGATTCCCTACATCATAGTTTCTCTCCGTAGGAGAGAACTTTCGGGAAAAGAAAGCACATGGACGAATGTTAGGCAGTAGCAGAGTCAGAAATCCAGACAAAGGTCAGAATCAAAGATAGCAAATAACAACTAGCACACTGGGGAAACCAAGACTATATCTGGCAGCCTGCAAGACAGGCCCCAAGGTATTTGAAGGATCAGGCTATCCCTCACAGTTTCACAGTCAGATGTCATTTGGACCGCCCCCATGACCAGGCCAGATGGTGATGCCTCAACCCTTTCATGACTGACAGAGGAGCGGAGCCTGCGCCCACCAGATGCCTGCGCAGGAGCCCCTTCTCTGTCACCAACACCCACGGGGAAACCACGGCGCTTCCTAGTGACTGAGGCAGGAACAGCCGTCCCCCAGTCTGACAGTGACGTGACCCCCGGCGCCTCCCAGTGGTTGAGACCGGAACAGCAGTCCCTGTATCTGACGGCGATGTGACAGTCCGGCGCCTCCCAGTGGCCGAGGCAGGAACAGCAGTCCCTGTATCTGACGGCGATGTGACAGTCTGGTGCCTCCCAGTGGCCAAAGCAGGAACAGCAGTCCCTGTGTCTGACGGCGACGTGACACAGGCAAAGCCACTACTTGGCGCTGATGCTAGTCCCTGACTCTGCCTCCTACCTGCACTATCAGCCTAGGCACTACCTGGCAAGGCTGATCAACACATGCATACCCAGGGTAGGGGTTTCATAATGAGTCAGTCACCAGAGACATTCATACGTGCATACAACACTCACTCCACATGGTCTATACTAGCGTGCGGCCGTGCAGCCATGCGATCCTTTTATAATTACAGCCTTCCGGGACCTTTCTGATGACCCAATCCGAGCTGCTTGAGAACCTGAGCATGTGACCTCCGACCACCAATGAGCGGTCGTCTCACTGGCATGGTCAGATGGAGAAAAGCAGGACTTAGTCCCAGGAGCGTCTGCTCGCCGCTGACTAATGCTGGATGCTATAACTGCACCTGGGGCAACACAGCAACCAGAAGCATAGCATTACCCTGAGTAAGATGCTGGGACCGACGTCTCTACTGAGCAGGAACCTCTGCGGCTGCAGAAGAATGGGGGACCGCACATGACATGGCTTGAGATTCCCCCTGTGCAGTGACGGGAACTCGACACCTAACATCCATGTCCATTTTTTGCCATCCTTTTCAAGGAGATATGAATGTTATATGCAAACTTTTCATGCACTGTTACTTAGTGGTTTTAACTCATGAGGCTAGTTTCTGCCTGCTGTTATTTTCTGATGGGCTTTCTATTCATCACTATCATTTGTTATTATCATATTTTTTTTGCTCTTAGGCCCATTTTTGTACAATGACCATTAGATCTCATGTCACTAATTCACAATCACATCATGTAGCCATATGCACATCCTAGGTTACACTTGTATGTGTGTAAATTCATAAGAATTAATTTCTCCCAATCACATTATTCATCACACAATATATTTTTCACATGTTGCAATTTGCACCAGTTAATTAGCTTTTGTTAGCATACCAATCACTACATTTCACATTATATTTGAATATATATATATATCATTCAAGCTCATTTAGGCTTTAGTACATTATAATTTGCAGTCACACACCTTTAGGCTATGTGCACACGTTGCGGATTTCCACGCGGAAACGCAGGTAAAACCGCAGGTAAAGTGACCTGCGGTTTTCCTGCGTTTTGGTCTGCGGTTTTGCCCTGCGGTTTCACACCTCTACTATGGTAGAGGTATGAAACCGCTGCGGAAACCGCACAAACAATTGACATGCTGCGGTTTGTAAACCGCGGAAAAACAGCGCGGAAAAAACCGCACCGTCAGCACAGCGTTTTTGAAACCCCATAGGGTTTCATTGTACTGTACTTGGTCAGCGGAACTGCTGCGGAAACGCAGCAGAAACCGCACTGTGTGCACACAGCCTTAGACTAATATACTTCACTTCATTATCTCCACATTTTGTTCACAACGCTGATTCAGTACATTGCTCTCCATGCACTTTTCCCGTTACATACTATCCCAAACTGTTAGGCTTGCTTTGAGCGAGCGCACATTTTTATCAGCGCTGCTCTAGGACTCGATCTAACTTTGGTACTCAAGACCTGCTGGAACACACAGCGGCCATCACCTTGCTGCTCTGCAAGCTTGCTGTCTAACCAACGGAAGTGACGAGTCATTCTCAGAGGGCCGGTGGATGACATAGTGCGCCGCATCATGCTTTCGGCAATCCCGACTGCGCATGTGATATACGGACTCACCACTCATTGGCACACCTTTTCTTCAAAAGGGCCGGTGGCCCTTCTCCTCAACATGCCCCCTGAAGAAGTGTGGACAAAACGCGCGTCGGGGCTGAGGGACACAGGACAGAACCTTCATTATTCCATTAAGTTGATCAAATTTCTGTACCTTATCATATCATCATCTAGCTGCACTACATTCATCCATTGCATTAGCCATATAAACAGTACTGGGGGACTTTTTGCTTTTAGTCTTATAACAGCAAAGGTTGCTTCAGGACATGTCTCCCTATAATCATGCAATTGTGATTTATTTTTGGATTTACCTATATTTTTGGAGGACATGTTCTGATACCAATACACACCCCTAGTGATTGTCCTCTTTAATTTCCATGTACTTTATTCTCTATGCACTGGCACTTTAGAATATCCTATGGCTGCTCAATAGAGCAGTTGATTCAGTCATCTATACTTGGGGACTTATTTTTATTAGATAGCAATTTGTGTGGCTCATTATATAATTACATATTTTGACAGATCATCTCCATTCATGATAAGGCACCTCCTGGCACTTTCCAATTTTATTAAATAACAATGAAAATTTCTACAATTATCACCACATAATAGGGTCTGTACCATATATGTGTTCCTCATACAAGAGGCATTTGTTTTTAATTTTTGTATAGTGTTATTTGTTTATATTGATGTAATAAAGTAAATCTTTTGCAGAAATAATTGTGTTCACATCTGACTACTCTGCATCTCTAACATTGCGGGGGACATAGTAGAACAGCCTGATTTAAAAATTGCCCTAGTGACACAATATTGTGACATGGATCACAGTTTTTTATTGATTTCATCAGAATAATTTATTGTAGGGGGTTCAGTCTCTTTGGCAGGGGTTGAGGTAGATGCAACCAGTTGGTCCTTTAGTAAAACAGGAACATTTATTTAAATCCATAAATCTTCCAAACTAAACAAATGGCCTTTGTCCAGTATAAAGAGACATAATATAAGAAAAATAAAACAATTTAATGTCCAGCTGTTTCTCCAGTCCTTCTAAATGGACTGCAAGCCAGAATAGGAGACTATGGGAACGACTAGTCCCATCCAACATTTTTGGATGTTCCTAAAACCTGGACCCAAAATCCTGGCCAATTAAAAAACCTCTCAGCACTATCTGCGCCGGAGCCTACTTTTCTGGGCTCACATCACTGAGGCTAACCATCTTGGTGACACATATCTCCCATCCAGTATCTCTACATCTGAAACCTTACAATATATACAGAATATATATATATATATATATATATATATATATTTTTTTTTTTTTTTTAAAGATTGCCAGTGCGGATGATCATTAAATGATTCTCTTTTCTCACTTATTAAAAAAATCACTCTATAAAAAAGGTCCCTGGCATTAACGAACCAACCACAGATGCGTTCAGCGCTACAGCAGTACCACTACCGTCAATGTTAATGAGTTCTATTTTCAAAAAATTACTAATTTCCCCGGCAAACGATATATGAAATCATTAAGTGTTCCAGTGACAGGCGAATCTTAGAAGCATTATATATGTATAAAGTCACAGCTTGCTTCCCTCGGTGGATTTGCACAAATGCTATGTACAATTTGGTCTATTCTTTGAGGTTTTAACAAAACAAATGAGGTGTGCAGAGTACAGCCATATTTCAGATCCAGCTGGGCCCGCCATTAAATATGCACCTGTACTAGGGTAATGAGAAAAATGTCCCTTCTGATTTTTCAGCAAGAGACTTAAAGAATCTCCCTACTGAACTTGCAAAGAGCAAGATGATCTCCAGGGACACGCGGATTCTGAGCAGTTTCATTAAAAATTAAATGTTGAAAGTATCTATGATGAAATCATTTGGAAATCTGCTCCTGGTGCACGGCCCTTACAAATGTCATCTTATCTAAAATGGAGAAAGGGGCGACCAGTGTGGAATGTCTTATAAGGGTAGATTGATCAAAGGTATCTAAAAAGGAGAAAAATGTGAATTTATGAAATGAAAGCTGCACGGTGATTGGTTGCTTTGGGCAACAAAGGCCAATTTTTCCTTTTAGACATTTTAGATAATTGAGGGCCCTATGTCTTTACTGCATGGCGAAAAATATGAAAAAAGTAATATAATTAATAATCTATAATTTAAAAAATAGATTACAAGTAATGTTATTTTAGGGCATAATCTTTGCTAAGTGTTACTCTCACTCACGGACTGGCTAGCGCGAGCGTGGAACGTGGCTGGTAGGGCGAGACTAAGTGCCTCCCCTAGACTGATACACGGCAACTGACAATGCCATGATCCGAGGAGAGCCCGGGGAGGCAAGACCAGGTGCTACATCATGACTGACCTCAGTCACATGACAGCTGATCCCTCAATGAGATATGAAGGTGCTAACGGACATGACTGTAACACAGGATTCAGAACACATGACACATGCACAAAAACTGAATGGGTCATAAGACCCTGTTCACACCACCCAAGAACTAAGACACAAAAACAGAACACAGTATGACAAACGTGCATAAATACTCTGCTGTAAAACATATGTAACTGTAAGTAGCAAGTGCTAGTAAAAGATGTTAACAAAACCAGGGTATTTTGTTGATACGTTTTTTTGCAAAAAAATGTACGCTAAGCCACTCCGCCGCGTCAAGGCATACCCTTCTCGGAGCAGTCCTATCTAATATATTTAAAAACCTGAACATGTGAATAATACCTTCATGAGCAGGGTTCAGAAAGGTGCTGCCCGGTATGGGCTCGCTGGGCAAAATGGCTTTTTATGCATGTCCCAAAGGAGAGAGGCGGGGATCTCCCAAAGCTTGCATAAGCAAGAAATCAATGGATTCAGAACACATGACACATGCACAAAAACTGAACGGGTCATAAGACCCTGTTCACACCACCCAAGAACTAAGACACAAAAACAGAACACAGTATGACAAACGTGCATAAATACTCTGCTGTAAAACATATGTAACTGTAAGTAGCAAGTGCTAGTAAAAGATGTTAACAAAACCAGGGTATTTTGTTGATACGTTTTTTTGCAAAAAAATGTGTACGCTAATTTACTATAATTTAAAAAATAGATTACAAGTAATGTTATTTTAGGGCATAATCTTTGCTAAGTGTTACTCTCACTCACGGACTGGCTAGCGCGAGCGTGGAACGTGGCTGGTAGGGCGAGACTAAGTGCCTCCCCTAGACTGATACACGGCAACTGACAATGCCATGATCCGAGGAGAGCCCGGGGAGGCAAGACCAGGTGCTACATCGTTACTGACCTCAGTCACATGACAGCTGATCCCTCAATGAGATATGAAGGTGCTAACGGACATGACTGTAACACAGGCAGGCAGGTGTCAGTTCAGACAGGAGGAACAGGAATAGTTTCAGGAAGGACTGGGTCACTGGCAGGTACGAATGGAATACAGGAACTGGTAGGAACTAGTTCAGACTGGACAGACAAGGAACTGCAGAGGCGGTCAAGTAGGAAACCGCAGATGCAGATAGGCAGGAAACCACAGATACAGACAGGCAGGACAGGACTTTGTTCACAAGGAGTAGAAATGGTTAGGTTCACACAGGATGCATACAATGTTAGGTACAGACAAGGCAGACTGGGACAAGTTCACAAAGGGTATTTGCAATGAAGTAACAAGCGTACTCAGTAAACACTAATGTTGCACAGCCGCAACAGATTTGAGACAGGAATTCACTCAGACACTGCAGGTTTCAGAGATAGGAAAAGGTTCAGATACTGTAGGCTTTATAGATAATTACAGGTTCAGACACTGCCGGTTAATGATAGATACTGTTTGAGACACTGCAGGATTAGAGATAGGTACAGATACAGACACTGCAGGTTTAAGGATAGGTACAGGTACAGACACAGCAGGTTTAGAGAAAGATCCAGACTTGGATACAAATAGGTTCAGGGACTGGCCTTAAATCAGACAAGGACAGACAAAGGTACAGGTTCAGGGTTCAGGAATGGGTATTCAGCCCCCAGGGTGACAGGAACAGAAAGGACCTGGCAACCCTGAAGTTGCACACACAATGAAAGAGAATGGTGTTCAGGCACCTCCCAACAGGTGGAGGTGCTTTAAGTACCCAGTGCTTCTCGGTAATAAGCTGGGGACACACTAGGAATGCAAGCATTCTTTCTTTAAGAATCAGGAAGTGCAAGCATGTCCACCTTAAGCACCTTAAGCATGCAGTCAGGAAACATGTACACAGCAAGCAGAGGGCAAGGAACTTACTGAATGGTATGGAGTGGTGAGTAAGTTGGTGTCCCTGCATGGTGGAGGATGGGAAGCCATGCAGGGATTCCGGCAGCAATGTTACTCTAAGCAGCAAGTTGGAGAAACATTTATTAAGAGACCATATAATCATTTTGTCTATTTTGCCCAATGTGTTGCAATGAATAGAGATGGGCGAATTTATTCCAGCGGAATTGAATGTTACAAAAATCCATATTAAGAAAGATGGCGGTCAACTACCAAATAGTAAAGGGTTGGTTAAAAAGATTAAAAAAAAAAACACTCATCCAAATGCTTACCTCTCTGTCCAGCTCCCTATCTGCTGTGCAGTCTTCAGTGCCTCAGTTGTGTCACATTTCTGCCCAGTGATGACTGTAGTCTGGGGCTTCTAGCCATGAGCAGGCCTTGATGTTCACTGCGCATGCTCCTGGGCCTTTACGAAGCCAGAAGTCCCATCTAGAATGAATGGTAGAGATGAGATGCAACGCGGCAGGAACGTAGAGGATGGAACAATGGGCAGGGAACTGCGGGGATGGTCGAAAGGGTGAGCGTTGAGGTAGATATGAGTATGAGGTTTGAAGAGGCAAAAAAGGAGGTTGTCGTCAGCCCTCTTTGTACGCGGCTTTTGTCATTTGTCAATTCGAAAAATACTGTCCTGTGTCAACCCAAACAGAAGCAAAGTGACTGGGATTAAGAATGTAGTGTCCAACGAAGAAGCAGGGCACCTGACTTAATAAACCTCTTTTATTAATTTCTTCCTCATTTTGGTAGATTTTTTTTTCCTGGAAAAACCCTTTAACTTAGAAATTAGCGCAAAAATAATGAAAGGTCAGAACATAAAATAAGGGAACTAAGCAAAATAATAAATGAAAATGTGATGCAAAAAAGGGACATTTAATGAATGAAGAGGAAGAGAGAGACTCTGGTAAAGAGTCAGAATTGTCAGAAGTAGGCTCCATACTCAAGTAACACCTAAAGTGGTGTTTTAGAAAGATCTCGATTCTCAATCCTTAACACATCCAAAAATATAGAAGTAACGTAATTTGCTAAAGACTACTGAACTGGAAGACATCAGTTCTGAAGTGTAAGATGGCCATATGGGTCCCTCGTTGTAAATTAAACTGCAACATTAGAAAAACTACCAGCGTAGAACAAGTAAGATGGAATAAACTACTGCTCTCCAATGAAATCTGTGGACGCATGAACATATAATTACAATTTATGAGGCAGAAGATTTATAAGGTTGAAGGTCTTTTTGGTCTTCATGGAAAGGTCCAGACAAGGGCACTTCATATTCTCAGTGCCATAAATCAAGTGTCCACAATGTCTCTTTCAGTGGGATTGAAGACATCGAATTCTTCGAATGATTGATTTATTACCTGTATGACCAAAATTATTACAGATGAACCCAACCATTTTTCACTTCACTCACCCCACAATTTTTCATGAAAAGTTCAATTATTGATCGTCTTAAGTTTATTGTTTTGAATGGGATGGAGAAGAAACCTATTCTTTGTAATTTTCATTTTTTTTCTTTTATAGTCACATATAAGAATAAAGTTTGAAATCTAAGATATATTTCTGTTATTTGTCACTGTCCAAATACAGTCAGATACTTATAGATGGAGGTGTTCAATCCTCATACCTTTGGTATGATCACCACCATCTGTCTATTTTTATGAGCTAGAGAAGAGAACTGCAGCAGAAGAAAATAGCTCACGTTCAGGAGGACTATGCATATACTTGCCAATTTTAATGAGACCCTACTAGGAGGTGGTAGCAGTGCCACACATATAGTTGACCTCAAAATATTCCCCAAAACCACACTCTTAAAATAAAAAATAACAAACCTTTTAGGAACCCTTCTCATTTCCTACCCCATGATTGTACGTTGGATACCGGTGTTTTGTTTGACAACCAAGCATCTCAAGGTCACACAGTAGAGATCTTCCGAAACACCTCAATCTAGAAGGCTTCTTTGGCACCTGGGAAATTTGTCAACCCTTCCAGGAGTCTTTAGTTTTTGTTGATTAAGTTACCCGTCATTGGTTCAAGGATGTCTCTTCTGTGAGTGGTGGTGACCATTCTTCTCAGTCAACCTCATTACTTTCGCATTTCCTTAGCGAGTGCTGTTCTTGGCAACTTGTAGCAACCAGGCACGTTCCAGCGCTGCATACTGTCTCCCGACACTTGTACACTACTAAGAAAAAGGTGTCCTGAAAGCTGACAACACAGATGCACTTGAACCGATTGCTATGAATAAATGTGAATGGAGTTGTCAACTATGAATCAGTTGGGTTGTCATGTTTTGGTCTTTTCATATTTGCTCCATCAAACATCTGTTAAACTTACTCATGATAAACTTACACTTACTCTGTTAAACTTACTCACCTGTTCTATATCTACTTCACCTTGTGATTTTTCAGGATGGAATAATGGAATAAAGGTTATGTTTTATCCCCATTTTATCTGGTGCCTCGGAACCTTGGATTTTGTATGTTGCATATGTGGTGGCCTCCTAGAATAATTCTTAAAAAGTAATTTTCAAAAACTTTACATATGCTTTTGAGATATTTTTTAAGTTTTGATAGGTAGGGATTTGAGCACTCAATCAAAAGTCTATGAGACCATCTTTAGTGCATTTTCTTAACCATTAGTGGAAGAACCATCACCGATCAAACCTTCTGAGATATATCCAAGTACAGATGCCTTTTAAGTCCTTTTTTCCAAAATTCCTTCTAAGAAGCTGATAGAACCTCTAACTTCTGATCATGTTCTGGATATTCCTGTTATATTCATTGTCTACTGTTTGAAGATTCTTGAGAATACTTTTTTTAATTGAAAGGTCTTCCAAATTATAAGCTGATTGCAAGGTGTCCTCCTCCTTGGGTCTTCCAAGAATCAACTGCAATTTATATAAAAATACCATGCAGGAAGTGTTTCCTTCAACGACGGTATAAGGTAAAGTAAGTAATACTTAGCACTTATTGGAATCAATGGACCACATATGTAACTCACCAACTTTTGAACGCTTATCTGTAAGCTTGCAAAATTTTTGAGTTTAGCATCCAGGACAGTATGGCACTCATAGAATGTTTCTAGAAATTTTTAGCAAACCCATTATTATCCCCTCAAGTCATTATTCCCTGCTTTCCTAAGAATCTATGGGAAACTTTACAGAATCATTTATCTCTGAAAGGTTTCAATGACATTTGCCAAGTCTTCTGGGAGTCCATGAGTTTGACGTGAATGGGAACGTTTCTTTTCCGGGGTCATTTAGCAGTTGCGCGGTCAGGCACTACAGTAGGCATGCATTTACCTTCATCAACTTAATTATTTCCCAAGAAAAACACCATTTGCCATATTTTTTAGAACATTATACATAAGTGCAAGACTCGAACAACAGGCAGGATTTCTACCAAAGCTTTAAGTAATGTCAGCCCGGATTTCCCACCGGGTATGTCAGGAACTTTTTGTCAAGCCTGGGAAAATGAATGGTAAATTACTGCTATTCCATTTACTTTCCACACAAAGTCTAAAATCATTTTCACAGTTGAAAAAAGATAGAAGTCGTTCTGACTCTGACATCTGGGGATACAGACACATTTGCCACATTGTCTCCACAATACAAGTTAAACAAAATGTCTACAGGGAACATGAAGACTTTGAAAAATTTCAGCATAAATACATTGTGAACTCATTTCAAGGATCCATTCTTCCTCCCAGAGACAGGGATTCTTAACTATTTAACAGTCATACCTGTGCGGATAAGTAAACTACAACACCCTCTGGAAATCAGTGTATACGCAATGTTGCTTTTGTAAACCGTTACGTTAAAGAAGTAGTACTGAAATATTTACTGAATTTAATAGACTAAATAAAAAGTTTATAACCAACATGGAAAGTTATCAGCTAACCAAAGGGTCAGATGCCCGGAAATTCTAAGAACATGGCTCTGAAATTCCTTGTTGGAATAGAGCAGTTGCCACACTTGAAGACATTGCTCAATTCATGGTCCACTGGAGTACCGGAAAATTCAACTGTGTCCATCTGTCTCATAGCCAATGAAAGAAGCGGTAGTGTGCATGAGTGACCCCAAATAGTGCATTCGGGAGCCTAATTCTAGAGATCAATGGGAATCTCAAAAGGACTAACCTCCACTTATTCATCAGTTGTCATCAATTCTGTACATTATTAACATTTATGGTTGAGAAAAACCCTGTTAGGCTTATCTGGTGAGGTGGGTCCTACCAAGGTCAAGGAGTGGGTGGGCCAAAAGACCATGGGCATCAGGGAAGCAGATGAGTGAGGCAAGCAGGACACAGATAGCAGTGCTAGTGGAAGCCACAAGCAGACAGGTAGCCGAGTTACTGGAAACCACAGGCAAACAGGTAGGTTAGGTACTGGAAGCCACATGCACACAGATAAATGAGGTTCTGGAAGCCAAAAGCAGCTCGGCGATGTCCTGGAGACTGCAGACCAGGATCTGTGCAGACAAACTAAAAGCCTTAGAAACAATTAAGTCTTAATATCAAGACACAGGTGTGTGTTTTGGTGAGCCTCATATAAGCCCTGGCAGGTGATCACATGGGATCACGCAAGGGCATCTGCAAAGCCTGAGATGGAGCACAACAAGAGTTTGGTAGACCGGGGTGAGTGAAGCAAAGAACTGATCCAGGAGAAGTGAGTAACAAACCCTTTAAGTAATTTTACATCATGTTTGGCACCAGTTTTAGCTTTAGTTAAAGTGTCTGGGATTAATATATAATAATTTAAGGGAAAGACATATAGCCTATGTAGAAATCCAAAGGAGGCTGGAATTTTATAAGGTAATTTATTAAAAATAAATTAATACAAAGGTGTCAGGTGTCCACAAAATCATATTGATGGCACTTCAAATCAAATATGATCACACATTTTGGTACCTAATAATACCAAAAATTATGAAGAGATCCATAGAAAAATTAAAAATTAATGAAACTTTATTGACAATTAATTAAAAAATATGTAAACAAAAAATTAAAGTGGAGTGCCTCACAGGGGAGAACCACAAGAATAATAAATAAATAAGCTCAATTGCTAAAAAAGGTGTCACTTAAAATTGAGGTAAATACATTTCAGAAGACAGCAAAAAATGAGACTAAATATAATTCAAAAACGCAATTCAAAGAATGGGGGGAGAGAAATGAAACAAATCCTAAATCTCATCCGAAAATTTCAAGGTAAGACCCCTTGTACCAATAATGAATCCTCAGATGTAATCATAATACTGACACTGTACATGTACTAAAAATGAAAATCTCCACAGCCATAGGCTGGAACTCAATCATGGTGGAGGAAATAAAAATTTCAAACAAATAGTGCCATGTTACTAAACCTTTGATTTATAGGCATGTGGACTCCCCACACCCCGACGCGTGTTTCGCCTCTGGCTTCTTCCGCCTTCCGACATTCTGTGATAATGTGGGCAAAAACTGTAAAGTGCTGCGGAATATGTTGTCGCTATATAAATAAAGGGATTATTGTTATTATTCTCTGTAAGAACTGAAGCTACTCAGATTCCCTGTAAAAACTGAAGCTATGTGAACACATAGTCTTTTAAACTAAACTTTTAACTATTGAATTTATTTATTAACAATTTCTAAAGAAAATACCAAAACCCCAGTGTAACAACCACTTAGCAATAATGACTCTATCAGAAACAGAAATATCTAAAATCAGACATTGGATAATTCCACATAATACAGTTACTACTATAATAATATACAAACATGATACCAGCATGTAAATACCTGGAGAGACCCTTACTAATATCTAGACTGGTTCTACCTAACCGCAGAGGTTAGCACCCCAAAAGGTACGAGATGTGGTACCCCCAGTTGTTGTTGGCTGGAGATAATAATGCTTCTCTTGTAGATGTTTACTACAGCTGATAAGTAGATAATTAGATAGTAAACTTTCAGATAGCTATATATCCCCTTTTCTTAACCTAAGGCTTATTTTGCCTGACAGCGGAGGTTGGCACCCTAGTAGATTACGAGAAGTAGTGCCCCAACTTTTCAACAGCTCTCCGTGTCTTTCCCTACTAGCCCTGTTATAGACAATAATAATGGATGGGAGGATAGGTGAAATAGGCAGTCTAGACGGGGCAGCCGCCGATGAGTGGGGACCCCACATTTTGTACCTTTTAGGGTGCTAACCTCCGCAGTTAGGTAGAATCAGTCTAGGATCTTAGTAAGGGACTCTGTAGGTATTTACAGGCTGGTATCATATCTGATTATTATAGTAGTAACTGTATTATGTGGAATTTTCCATGGTCTGATTTTAGATATTTCTCTGTCCGATAATTTCATTATTGCTAAGTGTTTGCTACGCTGGGGTTTTGGTGTGTTTTTAGACATTGCTAATAAAAATAAAGATTGTTGTAAGAAACTATATGTTCACACACATCAATTTATTCCCTTGTTGTATGAATCTGTTTCTAAAAACTGAAGCTACTCAGAATCCCTGTAAGAAATGCAGCTACTCAGATTCCTTTTAAGCACTGAATGTACTCAGATTTCCCGTAAGCACTGAAGCTACTCAGATTCCATGCACGATATCAAGGTAGTCAGACTCCCTGTAAAAACTGAAGCAACTCGGATTCCCTGTAAGCACTGGAGCTACTCAGATTCCCTGTAAGCACTGGAGCTACTCGGATTCCCTGTAAGCACTGGAGCTACTCGGATTCCATGTAAGCACTGGAGCTACTCGGATTCCCTGTAAGCACTGGAGCTACTCGGATTCCCTGTAAGCACTGGAGCTACTCGGATTCCCTGTAAGCACTGGAGCTACTCGGATTCCCTGTAAGCACTGGAGCTACTCGGATTCCCTGTAAGCTCTGGAGCTACTCGGATTCCCTGTAAGCACTGGAGCTACTCGGATTCCCTGTAAGCTCTGGAGCTACCCGGATTCCCTGTAAGCACTGGAGCTACTCGGATTCCCTGTAAGCACTGGAGCTACTCGGATTCCCTGTAAGCTCTGGAGCTACTCGGATTCCCTGTAAGCACTGGAGCTACTTGGATTCCCTGTAAGCACTGGAGCTACTCGAATTCCATGTAAGTACTGGAGCTACTCGGATTCCCTGTAAGCACTGGAGCTACTCGGATTCCCTGTAAGCACTGGAGCTACTCGGATTCCCTGTAAGCACTGGAGCTACTCGAATTCCCTGTAAGCACTGGAGCTACTCGGATTCCCTGTAAGCACTGGAGCTACTCGGATTCCCTGTAAGCTCTGGAGCTACTCGGATTCCCTGTAAGCACTGGAGCTACTCGGATTCCATGTAAGTACTGGAGCTACTCGGATTCCCTGTAAGCACTGGAGCTACTCGGATTCCCTGTAAGCACTGGAGCTACTCGGATTCCCTGTAAGCACTGGAGCTACTCGGATTCCCTGTAAGCTCTGGAGCTACTCGGATTCCCTGTAAGCACTGGAGCTACTCGGATTCCCTGTAAGCTCTGGAGCTACTCGGATTCCCTGTAAGCACTGGAGCTACTCGGATTCCCTGTAAGCTCTGGAGCTACTCGGATTCCCTGTAAGCACTGGAGCTACTCGGATTCCATGTAAGCACTGGAGCTACTCGGATTCCCTGTAAGCACTGGAGCTACTCGGATTCCCTGTAAGCACTGGAGCTACTCGGATTCCCTGTAAGCTCTGGAGCTACTCGGATTCCCTGTAAGCACTGGAGCTACTCGGATTCCCTGAAATCATATGAGCAACTTATAATGGAGCAACTGGAGAACTAAAGCTACTCATAATCCATGTAAGCACTGTAGATACTGAGATTCCCAGTAAGCAGAGAAGCTACTCAGATTCCCTATTAGCTCTGAGAAGAGCTCGAGGCAATTTTAGTAAGACTAAGATATAGTAAAACGTTCAGAAAAAAGGGAAAACAGATAGCAGGATGTGCATTACCAATAGACAGTGATGTACACATCTAAGGTCAAATACAGGACAAATGGTTACAGCACAGTTAATAGAAAGGATTCTTTACGGTAAAAGTAGTCAAATATTAGATAATGCAGTTAGATACATATTTGCTTACTGAATACTAATTTATTTTGATTAATTTGCTCTTAGAAATAGGCTTCCATTTCTATGACAAAATAATCCCTGCTAAATCCAAGGTTTCTGGTCTTATTTTTCTCTTGAGTTGGCTAAAGTCTTCCACCCAACTTTATCTGCATGGGACATTTGTCATTGCCTTCAACTATTAGCATAGCAATAGTAAATATCCTGGGAATATAATGCCATTTTCCTTCTTGACTGTGAAGCAGAACTAATACACTTAGACGATAACTACTTCAAAGACAGCGTATCGAAAGCAAAAAAAATGCCTCCCGTGGTGGTAAACTCTATATGCAATGGAGTACAAGGTTTTTTTGGCTGAGTTTTTGATTCCCTTTGAAGTAGCTGATGATAACAATGAGAAGGTTTATGCCTCAATGTGACAACTTCATTCCATTTTTTCCACTACTTGGCTGAACTCTTCTCAGCACCTGTTGTGTTGTCTTTGTTTAATTCTATCACACATTCCTGTAATGTCTAAAATAGGTCATTTACATTTTTTTCTAACTAAAGATTACATTATTTCTCCACATTAAGCAGCTGTCTTGTTGAGAAAATGTATTTTATCTACTTTTTTTAGGCGTTTTTAATTTAATAAAGATGGCTCCCAATAATGATCTTCGTCTCTTGGACAGAATGAAGGGTGGTTACAAAGAACGTCTTTTGTTATAGAGGACCCACTGATCCAAAACACAGATAACACATGCACCATTTTTTCACACCCATGTTTTAAACACAGACGTCTGAATGAGGACTTAAAAATCATGTAGAGTAAAACATATGATCCACTTCTGCCCCTGAGGAAGCCACATACTAGGTGGCGATACGCATGAGGTCTCTACTCCTCTCTCATTCATAGTGCCGATTCCCAGGTTCCACATTTATCTTTATCTACATTTTGGATTTCATTTCTCACAGTGTGTTTGACTACAAATCCTATTTTTTGGAATGGTTATACTTTAGATTTTCCATCAGGTGCAGGATATTTTATTATTACATGGATTTCTTGTTAAGTATGTATTTTTTTATTGTACCCTGCAGAGTGTGCAGCATAAACAGTGCCTGCAGAGTGTGTAAAATAAACACTGCCTGCAGAGTGTGCAACATAAACAGTGTCTGTAGAGTGTGTAAAATAAACACTGCCTGCAGAGTGTGCAACATAAACAGTGTCTGTAGAGTGTGTAACACAAACAGTGCCTGCAGTGTGTGCATCATAAACAGTGTCTGTAGAGTGTGCAGCATAAACAGTGCCTGCAGAGTATGTAACACAAACAGTGCCTGCAGTGTGTGCAACATAAACAGTGCCTGCAGTGTATGTAACACAAACAGTGCCTGCAGTGTGTGCAACATAAACAGTGTCTGTAGAGTGTGCAGCATAAACAGTGCCTGCAGAGTATGTAACACAAACAGTGCCTGCAGTGTGTGCAACATAAACAGTGCCTGCAGAGTGTGTAAAATAAACACTGCCTGCAGAGTGTGCAACATAAACAGTGTCTGTAGAGTGTGTAACACAAACAGTGCCTGCAGTGTGTGCAACATAAACAGTGTCTGTAGAGTGTGAAGCATAAACAGTGCCTGCAGAGTATGTAACACAAACAGTGCCTGCAGTGTGTGCAACATAAACAGTGCCTGCAGAGTTTGCAGCATAAACAGTGCCTGCAGAGTGTGCAGCATAAACAGTGCCTGCAGAGTGTGCAGCATTAACAGTGCCTGCATAGTGTGCAGCATTAACAGTGCCTGTAGAGTGTGCAGCATAAACAGTGCCTGCAGAGTATGTAACAAACAGTGCCTGCAGAGTGTGCAACATAAACAGTGTCTGCAGAGTATGTAATACAAACAGTGCCTGCAGAGTGTGCAACATAAACAGTGTCTGTAGAGTGTGCAGCATAAACAGTGCCTCCAGAGTATGTAACATAAACAGTGCCTGCAGTGTGCAACATAAACAGTGCCTGCAGAGTTTGCAGCATAAACAGTGCTATCAGAGTTTCCAATAATAGTGTCAGCAGAGTGTTTCATTTCATCTGCGAGAGTAGATTGATTCTCTTAACAATTTCATATAGTTAAAAGGGGTGTTCACCTATTTTCTATTTTTGTCATATTCACAGAAAATGCCATCTGTAAGTCCCACAGCCATCTCGAAGGCGAGGTCCCATCACCAGGCATATCCGAAGACTGCTCTTCAAATTTCAAAGGTTCCATCCCTATGAAAGCTGAGAGCTACATATGAATGGTCACATCTCCATTCCTGTATGGAACAATGGAGCCCCATACTGAAAATATACAGTGGCATGTAAAGGTTTGGACACACCTGGTCAAAGTTCAGACCTTAACTAGCCTGTAAGGTTTATGGCTTGTTCACTATCGTTGTTAGGAAAGGCCCGGTGATGCAAATTTCCCAGCTTTATAAAAACTCAGACTCCTCTATCCTTGTGTCAAGAAACAGCAGCCATGGGTTCTTCTAAGCAGCTGCCTAGCACTCTGAAAATGAAAATGATAGAGGTTCACAAAGTAGGAGAAGGCTACAAGAAGAAAACAAAGTTTTTTCAAGTTGCCTTTTCTTCAGTCTGAAATGTAGTTAAGAAGCGGCAGTTACCAGTGGAGGTCAAGATAAGGTCTGGAAAACCAAGCAAAATTTCAGTGAGATCTGCTTGTAGGATTGCTAGAGGCAAATCAGAGCCTCTGCTTGGCTGCAAAAGACTTTCAGAAAGATTGAGCAGACTCTGAAGTTATGGTACATTGTTCTACTGTTCAGAGACACCTGTACAAATATAGCCTTCATGGAAAAGTCATTAGAGGAAAACCTCTCCCACGTCGGCGCGTCCTCCGACACTGCGGAGACACTCATTGCTTGCGTTGAGAAACATGTGATGGTGTCTCCGCGGCTTATGTTTTTGCATGTTTTACATATTTCCCATAAGGGATGGGGGCAGTGCTCTAGAATCACTGCGTTGAGAAACACGTGATGGTGTCTCCGCAGTGTCGGATGTTGATCTCCATGAGGTCAATCATCCTCCCTTTTTCATGGTCTTTTACTAGGCATTGCTCCTACTAGCCAGTTTCCTACTCCACACTGATGAGGGGCAATACCCCGAAACAGCTGTCTGTGGATGGATACCATGTTTTGGCATAGGTGGTTTCCTTCATTGTAGACTGCCCTTCCCGTGGTTGTTCCTTCCCGGTGAAAGACCTGGCTAGTCATTGCTTGCGTTGAGAAACATGTGATGGTGTCTCCGCGGCTTATGTTTTTACATGTTTTACATATTTCCCATAAGGGATGGGGGCAGTGCTCTAGAATCACTGCGTTGAGAAACACGTGATGGTGTCTCCGCAGTGTCGGATGTTGATCTCCATGAGGTCAATCATCCTCCCTTTTTCATGGTCTTTTACTAGGCATTGCTCCTACTAGCCAGTTTCCTACTCCACACTGATGAGGGGCAATACCCCGAAACAGCTGTCTGTGGTTGGATACCATGTTTTGGCATAGGTGGTTTCCTTCATTGTAGACTGCCCTTCCCGTGGTTGTTCCTTCCCGGTGAAAGACCTGGCTAGTCATTGCTTGCGTTGAGAAACATGTGATGGTGTCTCCGCGGCTTATGTTTTTACATGTTTTACATATTTCCAATAAGGGATGGGGGCAGTGCTCTAGAATCACTGCGTTGAGAAACACGTGATGGTGTCTCCGCAGTGTCGGATGTTGATCTCCATGAGGTCAATCATCCTCCCTTTTTCATGGTCTTTTACTAGGCATTCCTCCTACTAGCCAGTTTCCTACTCCACACTGATGAGGGGCAATACCCCGAAACAGCTGTCTGTGGATGGATACCATATTTTGGCATAGGTGGTTTCCTTCATTGTAGACTGCCCTTCCCGTGGTTGTTCCTTCCCGGTGAAAGACCTGGCTAGTCATTGCTTGCGTTGAGAAACATGTGATGGTGTCTCCGCGGCTTATGTTTTTGCATGTTTTACATATTTCCCATAAGGGATGGGGGCAGTGCTCTAGAATCACTGCGTTGAGAAACACGTGATGGTGTCTCCGCAGTGTCGGATGTTGATCTCCATGAGGTCAATCATCCTCCCTTTTTCATGGTCTTTTACTAGGCATTGCTCCTACTAGCCAGTTTCCTACTCCACACTGATGAGGGGCAATACCCCGAAACAGCTGTCTGTGGATGGATACCATGTTTTGGCATAGGTGGTTTCCTTCATTGGAGACTGCCCTTCCCGTGGTTGTTCCTTCCTGGTGAAAGACCTGGCTAGTCATTGCTTGCGTTGAGAAACATGTGATGGTGTCTCCGCGGCTTATGTTTTTGCATGTTTTACATATTTCCCATAAGGGATGGGGGCAGTGCTCTAGATTCACTGCGTTGAGAAACACGTGATGGTGTCTCCGCAGTGTCGGATGTTGATCTCCATGAGGTCAATCATCCTCCCTTTTTCATGGTCTTTTACTAGGCATTGCTCCTACTAGCCAGTTTCCTACTCCACACTGATGAGGGGCAATACCCCGAAACAGCTGTCTGTGGATGGATACCATGTTTTGGCATAGGTGGTTTCCTTCATTGGAGACTGCCCTTCCCGTGGTTGACCCTCTGCCTGTGACTTGACTATTCTCTGCTCGTCCCTCTGGTACCGCACAGCCCTCTCCGTGTACGAACCCTCACTTGTCTGACCTGCTGTTTCCTCTCCTCTACAACAGTTTCCCTGCAGTAGGTACATTACATCATCTGCTGCAGTAGGACGCTAAGCCCCGACCCCTGCCGTCACATGATCGTAGGTCCTGGGACTCCTTACTATTTTCAGTGCCGCAGGTCCTGTCTGGTTGAACCATCTCTACAGTATTGGACCCCGCGCTCTCCCATAGTGTAGGTAAGTCACCAGGGCCGGACTGGGACTAAAATTAAGCCCTGGCATTTGAAGTTACACAGGCCCACTAGTCACATGGTGAATATATATTTTTGTACACTTGTAGGTTACAAGAAGTGAGAGGAGATTAACACGACTATATAACATGTAGTCAGAGCTCTGCCCAGTATTTCAGCTCAGTCCTATTTATTGCTTTTAGTTGCAGTACTCCTCCCAAAGTTCTGTCCCCTTTTGTACGCACGGTGACAGAATTCCTGGCAGAACTGCTATCCATTGGGCAACCAGACCCCCTGGTCATAGCCGCCCCTATCATACCTCCCAGGTTTTGAAGAACGGAAAGAGGGACAAAGACTGCGGCGCGAGCAGTGCGCCGCTGCAAATTTTAGGCCACGCCCATTTCACAACTAGTCACACCCATGTCCACGCCCAACTGCACCCATTTAGCACTGCTGATCACACTGACTGGTACTGAGGACACAGTGGCTGGCATTATGGGCTCACTGACTGGCACTAAGGAAGAGAGAAAACAGAGAGAGAGAAAAAAGAAAACAGAGAGAGAAAGAAGAAAGAACAGAGAGAGAGTGAAAGAGGGGAAAGAAAGAACAGAGAGACAGAGAGAGAAAGAAAGAAGTAAAGAAAAGAAAGAAGAGAGAGAAAGAAAGAGGAGAGAAAAAGAAAGAAAGAGGGGAAAGAAAGAACAGAGAGAGAGAGAAAAAGAAAAAAGAAAGATTAGAGAGAGAGAGAGAAAGAAAGAACAGAGAGAGAGAAAGAAAATGAGGGGAAGACAGAAAAGAGAATGAGAAAGAACAGAGAAAGAAAGAAACAGAGAGAAAAAATCAAGAAAGATTCTATAAAGATACTATAGCAGCCCGGCTCCCATTGTAGTGCCCACCTGAGCCTCCCGATGCATGACATATCATGATCCGCTCACATGGCCGGCATCCCTGATTCCAAGGCGATCCTGCTGTCTGCGCTGTCGGAGGAGGACATGGTGATGGATCTGAAGCATTCCTAGTTCCGTCACAATCTCCTCATAAAATTATCTAATTTCCGGTCAGCTTCCAGCACATCACCTCAGGTGGAGCGTCATGTGCGAGTTTTAAAATGCTTCTCGGGGCTCTGCCGTGTACTCCTGTGTCCGTGGGAAAGCCCGCTTTGTATGCTCCGTACACACTTGGCTCCGCTCCGTTCATCCCGTACACATATGGCTCCACTCGGTACACACACGGCTCCGCTCCGTATACCCCATACACACGCGGCTCCGCTCCATACAACTCGTACACACGGCTCCGCTCCGTACACCTCGTACACACACGGCTCCGGTCCGTATACCTCGCACACATGCGGCTCCACTCTGTACACCTCATACACACACGGCTTCGCTCCGTACACATCTCCGCTCCGTACACCTCGTACACACGTGGCTCTGCTCCGTACATCTCGTACACACATGCAGCTTCACTCCGTACACCTCGTACACACATGGCTCCTCTCCGAACACCTCGTACACACACGGCTCCGTACACCTCGTCCACACACGGCTCCGCACACCTCGTCCACACACGGCTCCGCACACCTCGTACACACGCGGCTCCGCTCCCTACAACCAGTACACATCTCCGCTATGTACAACTCGTACACACACGGCTCTGCTCCGTACACCTCGTACACGCGCGGCTCCGCTCCGTACACCCCGTGCACATCTCTGCTATGTACACCTCGTACACACACGGCTCTGTGCCGTACACCTCGTTCACACACGGCTCTGCGCCGTACACCTCGTACACACGTGACTCCGTTCCGTACACCTCGGACACGCGCCGCTCCTCTCCGTACACCTCGTACACACACGGCTATGCTCCGTACACCTCGCACACACGCGGCTCCGCTCCGTACACCTCGTACACACTTGCGGCTCCACTCCGTACACCTCGTACGCACATGTGGCTCCGCTCCGTACACCTCGTACACACATGGCTCCGCTCCGTACACCTCGAACACACATGGCTCCGCTCCGTACACCTCGTACGCACTTGCGGCTCCACTCCGTACACCTCGTACACGCGCCGCTCCTCTCCGTACACCTCGTACATGCGCCGCTCCTCTCCGTACACCTCGTACACACGCGGCTCCGCTCCGTACACCTCGAACACACTTGCGGCTCCGCTCCGTACACCTCGTACACACACGGCTCCGCTCCGTACACCTCGTACACACATGCGGCTCCACTCCGTACACCTCGTACACACACGGCTCCGCTCCGTACACCTCGTACACACACGGCTCCGCTCCGTACACCTCGTACACACACGGCTCCGCTCCGTACACCTCGTACACACATGGCTCCGCTCCGTACACGCGCCGCTCCTCTCCGTACACCTCATACACGCGCCGCTCCTCTCCGTACACCTCATACACGCGCCGCTTCTCTCCGTACACCTCGTACACGCGCCGCTCCTCTCCGTACACCTCATACACGCGCCGCTCCTCTCCGTACACCTCGTACACGTGCCGCTCCTCTCCGTACACCTCGTACACGCGCCGCTCCTCTCCGTACACCTCGTACATGCGCCGCTCCTCTCCGTACACCTCGTACACACACGTGGCTCCGCTCTGTACACCTCGTACACACGCGGCTCCGCTCCGTACACCTCGTACACACACGGCTCCGCTCCGTACACCTCGTACACACACGGCTCCGCTCCGTACACCTCGTACACACATGGCTCCGCTCCGTACACGCGCCGCTCCTCTCCGTACACCTCATACACGCGCCGCTCCTCTCCGTACACCTCGTACACGCGCCGCTTCTCTCCGTACACCTCGTACACGCGCCGCTCCTCTCCGTACACCTCATACACGCGCCGCTCCTCTCCGTACACCTCGTACACGTGCCGCTCCTCTCCGTACACCTCGTACACGCGCCGCTCCTCTCCGTACACCTCGTACATGCGCCGCTCCTCTCCGTACACCTCGTACACACACGTGGCTCCGCTCTGTACACCTCGTACACACGCGGCTCCGCTCCGTACACCTCGTACACACACGGCTCCGCTCCGTACACCTCGTACACACACGGCTCCGCTCCGTACACCTCGTACACACATGGCTCCGCTCCGTACACGCGCCGCTCCTCTCCGTACACCTCATACACGCGCCGCTCCTCTCCGTACACCTCGTACACGCGCCGCTTCTCTCCGTACACCTCGTACACGCGCCGCTCCTCTCCGTACACCTCATACACGCGCCGCTCCTCTCCGTACACCTCGTACACGTGCCGCTCCTCTCCGTACACCTCGTACACGCGCCGCTCCTCTCCGTACACCTCGTACATGCGCCGCTCCTCTCCGTACACCTCGTACACACACGTGGCTCCGCTCTGTACACCTCGTACACACGCGGCTCCGCTCCGTACACCTCGTACACACGCGGCTCCTCTCCGTACACCTCGTACACACGCGGCTCCTCTCCGTACACCTCGTACACATGCGGCTCCGCTCCGTACACCTCGTACACACGCGGCTCCGCACCGTACAACTTGTACACACACGGCTCCGCTCCGTATACCTCGCACACACGCGGCTCCTCTCCGTACACCTCGTACACACACGGCTCCTCTCCATACACCTCGTACACATGCGGCTCCGCTCCGTACACCTCGTACACACGCGGCTCCGCACCGTACACCTCATACACACACGGCTCCTCTCCGTACACCTCGTACACACGCGGCTCCTCTCCGTACACCTCGTACACACGCGGCTCCGCTCCGTACACCTCGTACACACGCGGCTCCTCTCCGTACACCTCGTACACATGCGGCTCCGCTCCGTACACCTCGTACACACGCGGCTCCTCTCCGTACACCCCGTACACTCGCGGCTCCGCTCCGTACACCTCGTACACACGCGGCTCCTCTCCGTACACCTCGTACACATGCGGCTCCGCTCCGTACACCCCGTACACTCGCGGCTCCGCTCCGTACAACTTGTACACATGCGGCTCCTCTCCGTACACCTCGTACACTACACACACGGCTCTGCTCCGTACTCCTCGTACACACGCGGTTCCGCTCCGTACGCCTCGTGCACACACGGCTCTTCTCCGTACACCTCGTACACACACATCTCCGCTCCGTACACCTCATACACACACGGCTCTGCTCCGTACACCTCGTGCACGTGTGGCTCCGCTCCGTACACCTCGTACACACACGGCTCCGCTCCATACACCTTGTACACACATGCGGCTCCTCCCCGTACACCTCATGCACGCACGGCTCTGCTACATCTATCCTGTAAACCCCTCCTGACCCCACACATACTTCCCTCATCCAGCACCATGACAACCAGCACAGCCGAGTCCTGCAGACACCAAGAAGCAGGGCTGTGTGCACAGGACCTGTGATGAGGTCACAGGAGGGGCGGTGTCAGGGGTCACATAATCAGGGGTCTGGACAAAGGCTCCTGATCATGTGACCCCCTGACTCCTCCCCTCCTGTGACCTCATCAAAGGTCCTGTGTACAGAGAAGAGAGCAGGCAAGCGACGCTGTGAGTGGCTTCGGGGGGGAGGTCTCTTGCTAGGGCGTGGATGGAGTGCCAGTGGCCAGATGATCGGGCGCTGCCACCCGTGGCCCACATGACAGCCGCCCAGCGGGAAAATGCCCGGTTGGGTATATTACCAATCTGGGCCAGTAAGTCACCCTGCTCTGCGTGGCAGTTTGCCGACACTGACAGGGTCCTGACATTAGAGTCCTGAGAGAATGATGTTTATTGCACAATTATAATAATAATTATACATTTCGGAAGCCACCTGTGCTTCATACTGCAGATACCAGCAATGATTGTGAGTCTGCACCATTTTTCTTGGCTTAATGGTATGAACTTGAAGAATCATCCGAAGAAGAGCCGTCTCTCCGTCAGATCACCTCACCTAAAAAATATGATCTTATTATCCCCGGTGTGTCGCACTCAGCCAACAATGTAAGCTCTTTGAGGGATTTCGCTGACATCTAATGTGTCCGTGTGACTGCAATAGTTATGCCTTTCCTGCTAGATCCCACTACATGTGTGATTCATTGCCCGGCATGGCTGCCATTTCTATGCAGATAAACACAAGACAAATGCTGCTTACAGGGATTTGCAAGGAATGTAAGAAGCGCCAGTGAGCAAATAACGTTCTGAAACAAAGTAAGGACTAACGGAAGTTTTGGGATGAGTTTATTAATGCTGTCACTGATAACTAGTGATGGCCGAACCCGAACAGTAACACCTACTTTTTGTGCATGGACCCCGAACACAGACTTTTCAAGGAAGTCCATGTTACTGGTCGGGTTCGAGAGCCCTAAGATCGTATGTTTCCCAGCACCAAAACTACCGGCGACTCTGATTGGTGTTACGTTCCCTACCGCTGGTCAGAACGCTGTTGTTCTCACACTGTTAGATGACAGCATGTGAGCCAGAAGGTTATTGCTGGTCACAGACGTCGACTGATGAGAGTTCTACTCTTATCATACTACATCTTCTCTTGTTAATAACAGAGAGGACAAGCAAGGCTGATGAAAATAATCATCAGATAGTGCCTGTGAAATAAATGAACACATTTAAAAAACGGCATGGGTTCTTCTCTATTTTAGATAACCAGCGCAGATAAAGCTGACAGCTGCGGGCTGAAACTCCCAGGGGTCCCCACACTGTATTTTTTAATAATTGAAAAAAATGGTGTGGGGTCCCCCCCATGTTCGACAACCAGCCAAGCTAAAGCAGACAGCTGGTGGCTGGTATTCTCAGATTGGGAAGGGGCCATGGATATTGGCTCTCCACAGCCTAAGGATAGAAGCCCGCAGCCACCACAGAAAAGGGGCATCTATTAGATGCAGAAATCTTGGCACTTTGCCCTGCTCTTCCCACTTGCCCTGGTGTGGTGGCAAGTGGGGTAATAGATTTGGGGTTGATGTCAGCTGTTTTATGGCCTCTGACATCAAGCCCAGGGGTTACTAATGGAAAGTTGTCTATAAGAAGACCACATTACTAACCCTATAGTCAGATTGTAAAAAATACACAGCAGGAATAAAGTTCCTTATTTGAAATAAAAACTCCCCTCCCTCTTTTACTCACTTCTTCACAAAAAATAAAAATAAAAGTGCAAAGATACACTCACTTTTCCACCGATAATCCATTGATGCCCATGTCTCACTGTAAAAGACAAAAAATAACAAGACACCATATTCCTCACCTGTCAGACAAAAATCCATTAATGGTCATGTCCCATGACCATCAGCATGATTTGTAAACAGTCACATCAGTCAACCACTCTCCAATAAATGGGTAACAGAGGACGCCACTTAGATCAACCTGTCACTAGCTGTACAAATAAATTGCTTTTGGAGCGGCATGCAGCCCATGGGCCACGTGTTTGCGTCCCCCTTCTTGGGTACTACAGCTCAGACCTTATTAAAGTGAGTAAGAGCTAAGCTGCATTACCAATAGCTACTACGTGGTGCACAGAGCTCTGGTGTCCCGACTTCGCACACTGTTTACTTCTTGACAACACGAGAGCTGATAACCACTGTTTAGAGGGGGTTGTCTGATGTCGAACTCCATTGATCTGATAAACGTCATCAATATTTAAGTCCTGAAAAGCCTTTTTAATATCGCTAAATGCAATATTCCAGTGTCTGACTAAATACTTATTAAAAAGGTTGGCTAGTGTGTTAAAGAAAAATTTAAAAAAATCCATAAGACATCTCCGTAGAGGGGACATTTCACCTCACATTGAACTTATGGAATTAGTTGTGGCTAGGAAATGGAAACCAATTAAAATAATTAAAATGAGAGAGACAGCTAACACTTCAATATCCATTGAAGTAGGGGCCTCCTGCTGTGACCAGGTAATTACAGCAGATAAATGCTGTTGGGAGAGCCGTATGTTCAAGAGGTAGGGAAGTGGAAAATCTAACACCTTCAGTGGTAACTTTTATTCTCTTCACAGAAAAACTGGACAATTGCAGTTAGACAGTCTGTCTCCAGCATCCAGATATAAATATGGGGGTTTGCATTGAACTGATATTTATGGGAGATAAATTTCTGACACTGTAGCGAAGTAACAGTCGAAATGCATTCACTCACATCACCGTAAGGCCATTCCAACCCCTCCAACTTATTAATGTTTCAATAGATAGTGCTATCCAGGCCATGTTTATAAAAAATATTAAGAAACATGACAACAATATCTATCACCTGTGATCTCCGGGGGCAAAATATCCTGTAAGTTGGGGTTGTCTTGGAATTCTGAAGGACCTAGCGCATCCCACAACCATCTCCCATTTGAGCTCATCACGAGGGTGTATATGGGTGTAGCATTGAGCTAATAAAAACAAAAGTTTGGGTCTATCTTTGTTTATTCTAGAAAACATAAGATGGCTGTGAGAGTGTTCAAGTGCTTCTCTCTGCTAAGCTCTGAGCCATTTCCATGACATCAGGTCTAGTAATTCTCTTTTGTTATTCCTTTTATACTTTATGTAATCATATATACCATATTTTTTTGTTTCCATTTGGTATCATCTCTGTATATTTTTTATAAATGCTGCCTACCTTCTGGATTAAATATATAGTTTAATAGCTCTGTTCCTTTTACTCTGTAAACCGCACTCCTGAAGCCATATGCTACCTGTAACAAGTGTACAATCGGCCTGTATAAACGATTGATGGTGACAACTAATAGTGGTTCTTTTTTTTGTAATTGTGGGGTTAGCAGTGACCGTACTAGGTATATACATATATTCCATGTGTTTGAATCAATGGTGTATATACCATACTCTCACTGTGAGTTCCCCAATAACTGGTCTAGCAGTGTAAGCAGCCGTCGTCTCATCCATCACTTGTCAGTCAATTGCGTAATTGCCATGATGATTGGAGGCAGCGGAGTGGCATTCCCTTGACAAACTGGTGACAGCGGTGGGATTTGTGTGATCTCTCAGGGGTCATCGGTGACAAAATGGTAACACTGTGACCCCCCTCCATGACTGTTATTTTTGACAACTGGTGGCAGAGGTGGAATATGAGTGATCCCCCCTTGGCTGTTATCCTTGACATCCAAGTCTTTAATATTGATCACCTTTCCTTAGGATAGATCATCATGGTCTGACAGGTGGGGGTGCGACACCCAGCCTCTTTGTCAATCAGCTGCTTCTGTTACAGAGCTGCACAGCACAGTTCAGTCAACAAAATAGTGGCCACAGACTTGTACTGCACATTCACACCTTATTAAGGGGGTAGATATGCAATATTCAGTCGCGGCTTCTATACAGTTGACAGAGCTGTGCAACTCCGAATCTGAGCAGTTGAGCCGCCGCCAACACCGGGAAGAGTTGATCAATGGGAGTGCCAGATGTCGCACTCCCACCAATCAGACATTAATGACCAAAGCTAAGGAAGGTCATCAATTTAATCAAAGTCCTTGATAACCTCTGTAAGGATCAGTAAGGAGGCCTCTCCTATTCTGAATAGCATAATATCATAGAACTGATGCATCTGTAAGGAATTTGAGCATCTGTATTAAAAAAAAACAAAAACACAACATATAACCCAATGATGTATTAAAGCACATAACATTCCAGTTTATGCGTCCCAGCGTTACACAGTAAAACATGAAAAGATTTCTCGTACTCTTATTAAAATAAGGAAGAGAAGATATTATTTTGAAAGCAAAGTGACAGATCTGCCTCCCCTGAGATGAAAATGTGAAAAGCGAGGATAATTCTGAGCCGTATTATTCAGTGATGACTATAGACAACTAAATGCAGACTATTAACTCATCACGTTTGAGACTCTGAATCTTCCACTTTGGTCGAGAGTTGGGTTTCTTTACAACTTCCAAATTCTTGCATAGCTTTTAGCTTGCTCCTCAGCTGGTTCACACCGGGCTGACATGATTGGCTATGCCAGGGGTCTCAAACTAAGAAGCAGTCCCGGTCCACTTTGAAAAATCCTGTTAGGAAATGGGCATTGTTAAATTTAGGTTGGGGCAACAATGCAAGGTTGGCAGCAACAGAGTAGTTTTGTAAAGCTACAACAATGCAGTGTCATACAAGCAAATGGCCTTGCATTGCGATGCCTAGTGTTTTGCAACTCCACAGCCCCCTATACAGTACAATAGCCTCCACAGCCCCTATACACAGAATGATGGCCCCACAACCCTCTGTACACAGTAAGATGGTCCCACAGCCTTCTACATAAAGTATTATAGTCCCACAGTCTCCTACATAAAATATTATAGTCCCACAGCCTCCTACATAAAGTAAGATGGCCCAAATCCTTCAACATAAATTATGATAGTCTCACAGCCTCCTACATAAAGTATGATAGTCTCACAGCCTCCTACATAAAGTACGATAGTCCCGCAGCCTCCTACATAAAGTATTATAGTCCCATAGCCTTCTACATAAAGTATGATAGTCCCGCAGCCTCCTACATAAAGTAGGATGGCCCAACAGCCTCCTCCATAAAGTATGTTAGTCCAACAGCCTCCTACATAAAATATGATAGTCCCACAGCCTCCTACATAAAGTATTATAGTCCCATAGCCTTCTACATAAAGTATGATAGTCCCGCAGCCTCCTACATAAAGTAGGATGGCCCAACAGCCTCCTCCATAAAGTATGTTAGTCCAACAGCCTCCTACATAAAGTATGATAGTCCCACAGCCTTTTACGTAAAGTATGATGGCCCAACAGCCTTCTACATAAAGTATGATAGTCCCACAGCCTCCTACATAAAGTATGATAGTCCCACAGCCTCCTACATAAAGTACAGTGGCACCACAGCCTCCTATATAGAGTATTATAATCCCACAGCCTCCTACATAAAGTATGATGGTCCAACAGCCTCCTATATAAAGTATGATGGCCCTACAGCCTCCTACATAAAGTATTATAGTCCCACAACCTCCTACATAAAGTACGGTGGCCCCACAGCCTCCTACATAGAGTATGCTAGTCCCGCAGCCTCCTACATAAAGTATGATCGTCCAACAGCCTCCTACATAAAGTATGATGGCCCCACAGCCTCCTACATAAAGTATGATGGCCCAACAGCCTCCTCCATAAAGTATGTTAGTCAAACAGCCTCCTACGTAAAGTATGATAGTCCCACAGCCTCCTACATAAATTACAGCGGCCCCATAGCCTCCTATATAGAGTATGATAGTCCCGCAGCATCCTACATAAAGTATGATGGTCCAACAGTCTCCTACATAAAGTATTATAGTCCTACAGCCTCCATAAAGTATGATGGTCCAACAGCCTCCTATATAAAGTATGATGGCCCCACAGCCTCCTACATGAAATTTGATGCCCCAACAGCCTCCTACATAAAGTATGATAGTCCCACAGCCTCCTATATAAAGTATGATGTCCCTACAGCCTCCTACATAAAGTATTATAGTCCCACAACCTCCTACATAAAGTACGGTGGCCCCACAGCCTCCTACATAGAGCATGATGGTCCAACAGCCTCCTACATAAAGTATGATGGTCCAACAGCCTCCTACATAAAGTAAGATGGCCCCACAGCCTCCTACATAAAGTAAGATGGCCCCACAGCCTCCTACATAGAGTATGACAGTCCCACATCCTAGTACATAAAGTATGATGGCCCAACAGCCTCCTACATAAAGTATGATGGTCCAACAGCCTCCTACATAAAGTATGATGGTCCAACAGCCTCCTACATAAAGTAAGATGGCCCCACAGCCTCCTACATAAAGTAAGATGGCCCCACAGCCTCCTACATAGAGTATGACAGTCCCACATCCTAGTACATAAAGTATGATGGCCCAACAGCCTCCTACATAAAGTATGATGGTCCAACAGCCTCCTACATAAAGTATGATGGTCCAACAGCCTCCTACATAAAGTAAGATGGCCCCACAGCCTCCTACATAGAGTATGACAGTCCCACATCCTAGTACATAAAGTATGATGGCCCAACAGCCTCCTACATAAAGTATGATGGTCCCACATGCACATTTATAATGTATGATAGCTTCACACAGGCTCCACACAACTCCATGTACTGTGTACAGTATTATGACCCTACAGCCCTCTGTATACGATAGGATGGCCCAGAGCCTCCTACATACAGTATAATGGTCCCACAGCACAGTGTATATAGTACGATAGCCTCACAGCCCGTGTACACAGTATGATAGCTCCACTGCCCCTATACACAGTATGATCACCCCAAAGCCTCCTATATATAGTATAATAGTCCTACAGCCCCCTGTATACAGTATGATAGCCCCAAAGTCAACCACAACCACGCCTGCGTACTTCCTACTCCCACATAATTCATCTCCCATTCAATTCTGTTCATTAGACCTCTTGTGGGTACCGGAAGCGTCAGACACGCAATTTATGATGTCATTCAGCATGCTGCGTGGCCGTGTCTGCTATTCTTCGACTTGGCCAGGATGGCACTTGGCACATTTAAAGATAGTTGCTCTTTGCCACTCGTACCAGCTTGTCCATTCGATAGGGCCTGCAAGAAATTGTTTGAGGGTCACATACAACCCACACGCCACATGTCATGACCCTTGCCATACAACAGTGCCACATATCTAAATTTTGCCATGCAAGGCTCAGATCTATCATAGCCATGTGCATATTAATGGAAATGCTGATTTCTCAGTAGTGGAGGAACGGAGCGGCCAAGTAAAGGTATTTTTGGACTTGTCTTTGAAATAGCCTCATGCATATATAAATGCAGTCTGCATTGTGCAGTCTGCATTGTGATTGCTATAAGTGTGTGCTAGAAGTGTGAAGATTAATTTAAGAATTAAAACCAGAAGGATGAATACAGACTGTGCCCTGCTACCTGCCACCATCGCACTCTAACAAGCATCTCTATTCTTCCGACAGGTATGTCCATCCACCCAGCTCTCCTGCTCTCCTGCTGTCTGTCTATGAAGGACACACAGTGCGTCACCCAGCTTTGCACATAGACTTGCCTCTGCACCTAGCATTCACATGGTATGTCCATCCACCCAGCTCTCCTGCTCTCCTGCTGTCTGTCTATGAAGGACACACAGTGCGTCACCCAGCTTTGCACATAGACTTGCCTCTGCACCTAGCATTCACATGGTATGTCCATCCACCCAGCTCTCCTGCTCTCCTGCTGTCTGTCTATGAAGGACACACAGTGCGTCACCCAGCTTTGCACATAGACTTGCCTCTGCACCTAGCATTCACATGGTATGTCCATCCACCCAGCTCTCCTGCTCTCCTGCTGTCTGTCTATGAAGGACACACAGTGCGTCACCCAGCTTTGCACATAGACTTGCCTCTGCACCTAGCATTCACATGGTATGTCCATCCACCCAGCTCTCCTGCTCTCCTGCTGTCTGTCTATGAAGGACACACAGTGCGTCACCCAGCTTTGCACATAGACTTGCCTCTGCACCTAGCATTCACATGGTATGTCCATCCACCCAGCTCTCCTGCTCTCCTGCTGTCTGTCTATGAAGGACACACAGTGCGTCACCCAGCTTTGCACATAGACTTGCCTCTGCACCTAGCATTCACATGGTATGCCTTTCAGCTAACCCAGCTTACCCCAGTGTTATTTATGACCTTGTTTACTCTGGCTTGATCATATACATCTGGTCCACTCTTAATTGTCTGGCCAAGATGAGCAGAGACCACTCCTCTCTGCTTCACACCTGACTGCACTTAGTTGTACATATATTGCAGAGTACAAGTCTGCATAGACTTCAGTCTGCAGTGTGATTTCCTATAAGTGTGTGCTAGAAGTGTGAAGATTAATTTAAGAATTAAAACCAGAATTGAACCAGAAGGGAACTGAAGGTAACTGGACAGTCACTGTAAACAATGTTTCTGTTTGTTTTCACTTTCACCCCAATAATCCTTCACTTTCTGCTAATTCCCCTAATCCCTACTCCTAGTAAGGAACTGTTCATCTCTTCTTCAATCCTCCCCATCCACCTCACCTCCGCCTCAAAACTGTTCCTTAACATACAATCCTCTGTCTCCAAACACAGACAGCCCCCTCATGCCCTCTCCTGCTCCCACCTGCTAACACTTTCTCTGCTCCTTCTCACTGCTGGTGATATCTCTCCAAATCCTGGTCCTCCTCACCACATTCCCACAGTCATTTCTACCTCCCATCCACGCTCTATCACAACCTTCCGTAACCTCTCCAACCTTATACCCATTCACCCAGCCCCCGCTTCCCCAGTCCCACTAACAGGAGCTCTGTGGAACGCTCGCTCTGTCTGCAACAAGCTTTCCTACATCCATGATCTTTTTGTCACTACCAAACTCTCCTTCCTCGCCATCACCGAAACCTGGCTCACCCCTTCTGACACAGCCTCTCCTGCTGCACTTTCGTATAGCGGCTTCCACCTTTCTCACACCCCCCGCCCCAGCAGCAAACATGGTGGAGGAGTTGGTTTTCTCCTGTCAGATACCTGCTCCTTCACCCCAATCCCACTGCCACCCTCTGTTACCCTCCCTTCCTTTGAGGTGCACTCTGTGCGCATCTACTCCCCCTCCAACCTCCAACTGGCTGTCATCTACCGCCCCCCAGGGCCAGCCACCACCTTCTTTGACCACTTCACCACCTGGTTACTTCATTTCCTTTCCGCGGACATCCCTACTATCATCATGGGCGACTTCAACATCCCCATTGACACTTCCCTCTCAGCTGCCACAAAACTTCTATCTCTCACTTCCTCCTTCGGCCTCACTCAATGGTCTTCTACAGCCACCCACAAAGATGGCCACACACTGGACCTCATCTTCACCCGCCTCTGCTCCCTATCTAACCTCTCTAACTCACCTCTTCCTCTCTCTGACCACAACCTGCTCACATTCTCTTCCCTCTTCACTCCATGTCTACAATCCCCACCCCACAAACTTTCACACCCTCGCAGGAATCTTAAACACCTTGACCTACACTCATTCTCCGAATCCCTCCTCCCTCTTACAGATATAAGTTCCTTACACAATGCGGATGACGCTGCCGCTCTATATAACACCACAATAGCTGTAGCTTTGGAATCCGCTGCCCCACTTACACATACCAAAACTCGCAAAATCAACAGACAGCCCTGGCACACCAGCCTGACCAAAGAGCTGAGGCGAGCTTCCAGGGCTGCTGAGCGCAGATGGAAAAGATCCCACTCCAACGAGCATTTCATCGCATTCAAACAGTCCCTCACTATTTTCAAGACCACACTCGCCACAGCTAAACAAACCTACTTCTCATCTCTCATATCCTCCCTGTCTCACAACCCTAAACAGTTATTCAACACCTTCAATTCTCTCCTCCGCCCCCCAGCACCTCCTCCCTCCCCACTCATCTCAGCTGAAGACTTTGCCTCATTTTTCAAGCAGAAAATTGATAACATCAGGGACAGTTTTGGTCAACAACCCCCAGAGCCCTTCCTCCCGACTTCCCAGCCCTCCACCTTCAAAACCAACTTCTCCACCATTACAGAAGATCGACTCTCCACTCTACTCTCAAGATCACATCTCACCACCTGTGCACTCGACCCGATCCCATCCCACTTCATCCCAAACCTCACCACAGTCTTCATCCCAACCCTAACCCATCTCTTCAACCTATCACTAACAACTGGTGTTTTCCCCTCAAGCTTTAAACATGCCTCCATCACACCTATCCTCAAAAAGCCCTCTCTTGACCCATCCTCTGTATCTAGCTATCGCCCTATATCACTTCTCCCATACGCCTCCAAGCTACTGGAACAACACGTCTACCTTGAACTGTCCTCCCATCTCTCTTCTTGCTCCCTCTTCGACCGCTTACAATCTGGCTTCCGGTCACACCACTCCACTGAAACTGCCCTTACTAAGGTCACCAATGACCTCTTAACTGCCAAGAGCAAGCGACACTACTCTGTCCTCCTCCTCCTGGACCTGTCGGCTGCCTTTGACACAGTGGACCATTCCCTATTATTACAGACCCTCTCATCCCTCGGCATCACAGACTTGGCCCTCTCCTGGATCTCATCATACCTAACAGACCGGACATTCAGCGTCTCCCACTCACACACCACCTCCTCACCTCGCCCCCTATCTGTCGGAGTCCCACAAGGTTCAGTCCTAGGGCCCCTGCTGTTCTCTATTTACACCTTTGGCCTGGGACAGCTCATAGAATCTCATGGCTTTCAGTATCATCTTTATGCTGATGACACACAGATCTACATCTCTGGACCAGATATCACCTCCCTACTAACCAGAATCCCTCAATGTCTGTCCACTATTTCATCCTTCTTCTCCACTAGATATCTGAAACTCAACATGGACAAAACAGAATTCATCATCTTTCCCCCATCTCACGTGACCCCCCCTACGAACCTATCAATTACAGTAAATGACTGCCCACTCTCCCCAGTCCCACATGCTCGCTGCCTCGGAGTAATCCTTGATGCTGATCTCTCCTTCAAACCACATATCCAAACCCTTTCCACTTCCTGCCGACTTCAACTCAAAAATATTTCACGCATCCGTTCATTCCTTACCCAAGAATCTGCAAAAACCCTAGTCCATGCCCTCATCATCTCTCGCCTTGACTACTGCAACCTCATGCTCTGCGGCCTCCCCTCAAACACTCTCGCACCCCTCCAATCTATTCTAAACTCTGCTGCCCGACTAATCCACCTGTCCCCCCGCTATTCCCCAGCTTCTCCCCTCTGTCAATCCCTTCACTGGCTCCCAATTGCCCAGAGACTCCATTACAAAACCCTAACCATGACATACAAAGCCATCCACAACTTGTCTCCTCCATACATCTGTGACCTCGTCTCCCGGTACTTTCCTGCACGCAACCTCCGATCCTCACAAGATCTCCTTCTCTACTCCCCTTTTATCTCCTCTTCCCACAATCGCATACAAGATTTCTCTCGCGCATCACCCCTACTCTGGAACTCTCTACCACAACATATCAGACTCTCACCTACCATCGAAACCTTCAAAAAGAGCCTGAAGACCCACCTCTTCCGACAAGCCTATAACCTGCAGTAACCACCGATCGACCAAACCGCTGCACGACCAGCTCTACCCCCGCCTACTGTATTATCACCCATCCCTTGAAGATTGTGAGCCCTCGCGGGCAGGGTCCTCTCTCCTCCTGTACCAGTTATGACTTGTACTGTTTAAGATTATTGTACTTGTTTTTATGTATACCCCCCTCACATGTAAAGCGCCATGGAATAAATGGCGCTATAACAATAAATAATAATAATAATAATAATAATATAAATAGTTTGGGGTGTGAAATCTTTCTGACAGATTCCCAGAACTAACTACAATATCTTTCTCAAACCGCATTACCTGGAATGTGGCTTTTAATCTTTTCTATTATGTGTCTTGGGTAATGAAGTATTAAAGATGGAGTCCTAGGTGGGTTACTTATGAGAGGGTCCTCAAAAAACCCAAGGAACCCACTTCTGGAGGGAGAGGTACTAATAGAACGGTCTTCTGCCATTTGTGAATTTTTGCTGGACAGTCCTGAGTCCGTTAGCCAGCCGCAGTTGTTGGGAAATGTTGCGCTTGGCTCCAGTGACTCTTTTTTATCTTTTCAACGTGTTATTTGATTCTTTCTCCTATTTTGTGATGGTTGATTGACAGGAACAATTTGCGGCAATGAAGTTATGTTTCTATTTGACAAAATAAAACCATCAGAAATCGTTGAGTAAAACATGTCAATTGATGATCAGCATAATTTTGGACACTCTTCAACTACCAGAAATGATGAAAAGGTGACTGAAATGCGTCCATCCATCCTGGAACATCGCCATCGGATTATGGATGAACTTGTAGAGTTGACTGGGATTTCATGGAGTTCCTGTCAGTGAATTTAAAAAAAATTGGATACAAAACCAGGTGTATCGCGCCTTCACAATCTTTTTGATTTCTCATAAATGTAAAAAAAGCTTCATAGACGCACGTCGCTGGTGTGAATCAGTCGTCAAAATATAGATAAAAAATGGATCAACGTCTTGAAAAAATAACCACTGGAGCCAAACACAACCTTCCCCAACAACGTTGACTGGCGTACTGACTCAGAATGGTTCCGCAAACATTTACCTAACAGCTCTGCTCTCCAAAAGATGGCTCCTTTTTCTTTTGGGCAACTCCTTCTATGTGAAACTTCTTCGTAATCAAACGCAAAGTAAAACACAGCCCCATGTAAGGTAACAAGATATCCTCCAAGATATTGGAGCATGTCCTGCATACATCAAAAAATTGTAGGATACTTTCAAGCATGAAACGTTACGATGTTCCTGATTTTTGTATTTTTGATGCGAAACGCATTGGTTGCCAAAGTGAAGCTGCTTTCGAAGCATAATTCTGGGCATACAGGTATTGTTAAATCATGAAGCACCCATGTACGTGAACTATCAAGCCAGGTCATTAGACAGGATGGCCAGAGAAGTTGATACAGCCCAGGCAGGAAACAAGTATGTGGAACTTTGCCATTGGGTACGGAGATCATGTGTGCAGCTCAGACTAATGAGCCAGATCCTTAGACAGGCTGACCAGAGAAGGTGTGGAGATCGTGTGTGCAGATCAGTCACAACCAAAATCCACACACCAAAGCAGATGGAGCAAAAACCGAAGCCACGGGGACAATTACACTCTTTTGGTCATGATCGGGAGCGTCAGCAGAAGAGTGATAGATCCAACCAGCAGCAAGAGAAGGTTCAAGTAGCCTGGAAAGGTAAGGTGGGGCACAAGTAGCACCAGCTATGAAGAACACAGGCAAATTAAATATTCCCAAAAAGTAGCCTGGTGTATATGTAAAAAGCAACAGAGAGAGAACTTCAGAGGATGGAGGACAATCCATAATTGTAGAGCTCTAGTTTGGCTGTAGAATTTGCGGTGATTCCAGTATAACAGACTGTGGAAATCCATTACATGTTTTATGCAACGTGTTATTTGCTGCAATCACTTCTGTAAAGAAACTGTTAATTCTAACATCTATCTCAGCCTATTTGATGCCTTTTCTCCACCACCTTACATGTTTGTTGTCTGCACAGTTAGATGTGTATGTCTATATCTACATATGTGGGTACGGTACGTCCCGATGCATCATTACTTATTTATTATGCATTTGCTACATACATTGGGAATTTAGAAAAAAAGCTCTCATGCTACAAACATGAGACATCAATGGAAAGTGCCTTCTACTGATCTTTTGTGACTTTCATTTCAGTGTTGTTCTTTCATCAGGCTTCAAAGCGCGGCAGATTTTCCAATGTTCCAGATACGAATGGGCGAGGCGGTTTGTAAGGCGTACGCCGCCATCGATGTGGTTGCCAATTACGTACAGATAAATGTATGGTATAGAAATAATACAGGGAACATTTAGGATCTTTTCTGGAGAAAAATATGATGTTGCTCCCAGAGGGGTGTACTTACATACTGCGTGGTGGCTCACCAGATGTAATAGTATTTTATAGGATTTTTACAGGATGAAAATGATGAAATGGTAAGACAGGATGTTGAGAAGGCCGAACTTTTAAATTCCTATTTTGCATCTGTTTTCTCTCAGAAAGGAAATGTAACATCAACTATTCTTCACTGTCCTATTAAGGGAATAGAAGAATCCAGGATATCTATAAACAGAAAGATAGTGAGGAAACACTTAGCTAACCTAAATGAATTCAAGTCTCCAGGTCCAGATGAATTACACCCCAGAGTACTGAAGGAGATAGCAGAAGAAATTTTTGAACCCCTCTCCATAATCTTTGAAAATTCTTGGAGAACAGGAGAAGTCCCAGAACTCTGGAGAAGAGCAAATGTTGTTCCTATCTTCAAAAAGGGGAAGAAGGTGGACCCAGGCAGCTATAGGCCGGTGAGTCTGACTTCTATACCAGGAAAGATCTTTGAACAAATTATTAAACAACATGTATGTCAGTACCTGGATAAGAATGAAGTGATTAAACAGAGTCAGCATGGGTTTGTAACTAATAAGTGTTAGGAACGGCGGAACGCACTAAATAAAAATAATAAAGTGCGTTCGTGTTACAACCACTGCTGAGTAATGGCAGACGAGCAATATGGCGATATAATGCGCATGGGTTCAACTTCACCCGAAGTGCGCAGAGCGGGCTCTGTTCACACACAGAGACGCCGCAACAAAAACATACAAAAGGCTGAGCCTGTTAGAGTCACAGGCCTCAGGTAAATGTACACACGGTATAAGGTCACAGGAGCAGGAACTAAGACAGAGGGCTGCGTCCGTCTAGACCTACCGTGTGTGCGGCGTCGCTACTGCGAATGCCAAGAAGGGCTGCAACTGCAGCGTGGCGCAGGACACTGCCGCAGGACGACACAGCTACAAAGCAGGCGCTATGTCGGACGCTAGCGCAGAGGTGCGGTGTGCACAGTGGCCTAAGGCTTGCCACAGACTGGCGCAGACTACTGAACTAATTCCCTAACCACATGCGTAATATCAGAGGGAAGGGGTTTCATAATAAGTCAGTCACCAGAATCATACATCCATCACCATTCACACATAGCAGTATAGTATATCCTAGCGCATGGCGGAACGGCCATGCGCACCTTTTATAGCAGCCGGGACCTTCCGGAAGCTTCCAAATCTCCGAGATGGACCAATGAGATCTGGAGCAGGACCTGAGCACATGACTCCCGATCTCCAATGGGAAACCGTCTCATGAGCATGCTCAGTAGGAGGACAGAGGGACTTAGCCCCTGGAGAGATTTGCTGCAAGGCAATCTCCTCTGCGGTAGATAAAGAGCAAGAGACCGCAGAATGTAAGGGTCTGGATTCCTGCAGAGCAGACGCAGGAACCTGACTCCTAACAATAAGTCATGTCAGACTAACTTAATTTCCTTCTTTGACGGAATCACTGATTGGGTGGATCAGGGAAATGCTGTAGATATAGTAAATCTTGACTTCAACAAAGCATTTGACAAAGTATCTCACACAATCCTTATTGAAAAAATGACTAAGTATGGAATGGACAAGGCAACTGTTAGGTGGATTCATAACTGGCTTAGTGATCAGACCCAAAGAGTGGTCGTAAATGGCTGCACATCCAGTTGGAAGAATGTCTCAAGTGGGGTACCACAGGGCTCTGTCCTGGGCCCTGTATTGTTCAACATCTTTATCAATGATTTAGATGAAGGAATTGAGGGTAAACTGATTAAATTTGCTGATGATACAAAGCTAGAAGGGATAGATAATACTAGAGGAGAGAGAGAGAAGATTCAAAAAGATATAAATAAACTGGAGCAGGGGGCAGCAACTAACCGAATGGTTTTTAACAGGGAAAAATGTAAAGTACTACATCTGGGCAATAAAAATGAAAAAAGCATATACAGATTGGGAGGAATAGGGCTAAGCAACAGCAAATGTGAAAAAGACTTGGGTATACTAATAGATCACAGACTGAATATGAGTCAACAGTGTGATGCAGCAGCAAAAAAGGCAAATGCAATTCTAGGATGTATTAAACAGAAGCATACAGTCTAGATCACGTGAAGTCATTATTTCCCTCTACTCCTCTTTGGTCAGACCTCATCTGGAATATTGTGTCCAGTTTTGGGCGCCACATTTTAAAAAGACATCAACAAACTGGAGCAAGTTCAGAAAAGAGCGACCAGAATGGTGACCGGACTGCAAACCCTGTCTTATGAGGAAAGGTTGCAGGATTTGGGAATGTTTAGCTTGCAAAAGAGATGACTGAGAGGAGACTTAATAACTGTCTACAAATATATCAAGGGCTGTCACATTGCAGAAGGATCATCTTTATTCTCATTTGCACAAGGAAAGACTAGAAGCAATGGGATGAAACTGAATGGGAGGAGACACAGATTAGATATTAGAAAAAACTTTTTGACAGTTAGAGTGATCAATGAGTGGAACAGGCTGCCACGAGAAGTGGTGAGTTCTCCTTCAATGGAAGTCTTCAAACAGAGGCTGGACAGATATCTGTCTGGGATGATTTAGCAAATCCTGCTTTGAGCAGGGGGTTGGACCAGATGGAACAGGAGGTCCCTTCCAACTCTACGTATTGCTTTGACCCATAGACTATTGTGCACTATACATATTTGCTTTGTACAATCCTCATCTCTGTGCATCTATAATACTAAACAACAAATTCTGTTATGGTGAGTGAGCGTTTGGTAATCATCAATATTTTTGCACCTGTACTGCCTTCACCATATATCTCTGGGGCGTCTTTGAGGTTGAAAACTGGTAGTACTGTTGTTAGGCATCAGATTTCTGTCGCTACACAGCGAGAATCCCGAGCCTTACTTCTAGCGGTCTCCCATTCCTCTCCAGCCGCAGAGGAGGTTACTCAGCAAACTCATCAGTCCAGGCGCTCTGCCCAGACCAGCTCCGTGGGTTTGCTTGCTGTTGCCACCTCTGGCACATCTATGGCAATACATGCTGCTCAGCAGCAAGATTCTCCAGGGACTAAGTCCCCATGTCAGGCCACTGAGCATGCCCGTGGAGTGATCTCCCATTGGAGATCGAAGGTTTCAAAGAAATAGTTTTCGGATTAAACGTGCGCTGCTAGACAAAACGAGTCCTTTCCAGATTGCGTACTTGTATACTTCTATTTTCCCAACGCGTTTCGAAGTTTGAAACTTCTTCCTCAGGGGATGATATGTACCTATCTGGTACATATCATCCCCTGAGGAAGAAGTTTCAAACTTCGAAACGCGTTGGGAAAATAAAAGTATACAAGTACGCAATCTGGAAAGGAGTCGTTTTGTCTAGCAGCGCACGTTTAATCCGAAAACTATTTCTTTGAAATCTGATGATCTATGGTCACGGCGTGGCCATTTGGATGTGCAGCAGCTTGACCTCTATGCCTAAAACTCTCCTGCCATTGGTGAGTATAACAGCTTGAACTATATCTTTTTTTCTTGGGTAAGACCCTATTGCACTCTTTCTCTTTTAGTTTTAACCATTGGAGATCGAAGGTCACGTGCTCAGGTCCTGCTCGTGTTCGGATTGGCCCATCCGAGAAGCCAGGAAGGTCCCGGACGCTCGCGGCTATAAAAGGTTTGCATGGCCCATCGGCCATGCGCTAGGATAGACTGTATTAACAGACTATGTGGAGTGAGTGATGTATGCACGTATGAATGTCTCTGGGGAATGACTCATTAAGAAACCCCTACCCTTGGTACGCATGTGTTGTGCAGCCTAGCCTGCTAGCGCCCAGGCTTAGGTGTAGGTAGGACAGAGGTTGAGTCAGGCATCAGTCCTCACCAGGGACTTGGCACGCCTCAGTGCACGTGCTCCACTTCATAGCCAGCGTCTATAGCGGAGCTCAGTGGGCCTAGAAGGACTCTAACCCCGTGTCCTTGGGGTAGAGTTCTGTGGCCGTACACTGTGCGCTCTTTTGGCCGGGCTCTGTGAGCTAAACAGGCGCCGGCATCTATGTTCAGCGGTTGTGCGACTCTGTGCATTAACAGAGTTCGCACCTGTTTACATTGGGTGACGTAACCCACGTGTGACTGTTTTTACGCCGCTCTATTCTTCCACCATTACCTAGCAGCAGTGTACCACCTCTGCACGGTGGACCCCATGCTGCGAACGCACCTACTATTATTTTATAATTTGGTGCGTTCCGCCAGCCCTAACAACTGGTTATAATATCCAAAACCTAAAGTCCTGTAGACAGAACGATGGTTCGGCGCATAGTTATTTCCACCAACTCCTCCACACACAGGAGCATTCCGCTGGCCGAGTGCTACTGTGTTCTTTATGACAAAGCCTCTGCCAGACATCTCTGGCAGTGGCTTATTGAACTATTGATATCTTTGAGTTTAGCTGATGATTAAGAGCGTGCAGAGCGCTGTCGACATGGCATGATGGCCAAAGTTATGCTGGCCGACTTCATGGATCGGGCTGTCAATCAGCATGGCGTTGGCAGTCATGCATCGTCAACTGAGCAGAAAAGAAGATCTGCTCGGTAAACGTGACATCAGTGAAAGCCACTGAATGGTCTGTGACAGCAGAGATCGGTGTTGGTCACAGCAAGCAACTACCTTACTGTTAGTTCTTAGGCTCAGAGTAAAAAAAATAAATGGTCCTGAGGGAAGTCGGGGAGTAAGTGTTTATTTGTACCAAACCTTGGACTTGTTCACAAAGTCTTACACATGCAATGGTAAATTCTAGTAAATAGGCAAGAATCATTGCGTCTCGGAAAGCCAAAAAGCCACGGTCTCTTGGAGTACTGTCACCACCTCTACGAGCAATATGGACGTCTGTGGTGAGACTCTACGTGACACACATTTCGTCAAACATTAAAGATGAGCAGATTGATATGATAACTATAAAAGTTGAGATGGGAACTTTTTAGGCACTTTGATCCCATGTATGACGCCAGGAAGGAGCTTAACCGTTGACTGGTACCAAAGGCAACAAACAGAATTTCGAAAGCAGTTTGAAATGTGAATGAGAAAGAAGATCCAAGAGAAATTAAGTGACCCCTCCAAGTTATCGCAGTGTACTAATCCACACCCAAAAAGCGAAATCACAAATTCAGCTTTCAATGGAAACCTCTTGTTTGATATTCATAAACATTTTCAGCCGGTAGTAAATCTTTCCAGTAGAAACATCTGTTGCAAACAATTCAATCTCCAGCCGAAGCCTAAAATTAAACAGAATCTCCCTTAATTCTCCGCGATCTGCACACAAAGTAAGTTTCCCTCAAACAATAGCGGAGACGTCCCTCAGATCACTCGCGAACACATCTGCAGGATGTGGATCTTCTCCCTTAATGTCAGCCGTAAAAGCTCCACAATTATATCTTCTAATTCCCTGCATTTATTTGCAATAAGAATTAGCAGCCATCTTCAGCTGCCAGGCTTGTGCCTGTGCATGAAAATGATGCCATTATCCTCCCTGGCTGTGACTAAAATATAAAGATCACGGATCATATAATAAAGCAAAGCAATATACTAAAAGCAAAAAAAAAAGACATCATGCTGTAAAGGAATGTGACGCTTCTGCAAAGACAGGCTGCCTGTTCACGGAAACTGCAGGAAATATTTGTTAAAGGGTTTGTATGAAATTAAGAAGACTGCTACACTTCTAATATTACATCTCAGCCCCATGCTGAAAACAGCGCCACCCGTATCGATTTTTATTATTTCAGCTTCTCCCCATCTATCCTAATTCATGTTTAACATTGCAGTGCAATCCGATTTATTGGCAACAGCGCCACTCTTCTTTGAGCCTAGTATTGCAGCTCAGCTGCATATTTTGGAAATAGCACCACCCTCACTCATGTCTAGTACTGCAGTTCAGCGCCACTCTTGTTTGAGTCTAGTATTGCAGGCCAGAGCTTTATATTGATAACAGCTCCATCCATATTAATATCTAGTACTGCAGCTCAGCGCCACTCTTGTTTGAGCCTAGTATTGCAGGCGAGAACTATATATTGATAACAGTGCCACCCTCATTCATGTCTAGTACTGTAACTCAGCACCACTCTTGTTTGAGCCTAGTATTGCAGGACAGATCTATATATTGATAACAGCGCCACCCTTATTCATGTCTAGTACTGCAGCTCAGCGCCACTCTTGTTTGAGCATAGTATTGCAGGACAGATCTATTTATTGATAACAGCGCCACCCTTATTCATGTCTAGTACTGCAGCTCAGCACCACTCTTGTTTGAGCCTAGTATTGCAGGCCAGAACTATATATTGATAACAGTGCCACCCTCATTTATGTCTAGTACTGTAACTCAGCTCCACTCTTGTTTGAGTCTAGTATTGCAGTCCAGAGCTATATATTGATAACAGCTCCATCCATATTAATATCTAGTACTGCAGCTCAGCACCACTCTTGTTTGAGCCTAGTATTGCAGGCGAGAACTATATATTGATAACAGCGCCACCCTCATTCATGTCAAGTACTGTATCTCAGCTCCACTCTTGTTTGAGCCTAGTATTGCAGGACAGATCTATATATTGATAACAGCGCCACCCTTATTCATGTCTAGTACTGCAGCTCAGCGCCACTCTTGTTTGAGTATAGTATTGCAGTCCAGAGCTATATATTGATAACAGTGCCACCCTCATTCATGTCTAATACTGCAGTTCAGCGCCACTCTTGTTTGAGCATAGTATTGCAATCCAGAGCTATATATTGCTAACAGCGCCACCCTTATTCATGTCTAGTACTGCAGCTCAGCGCTACTCTTGTTTGAGTCTAGTATTGCAATCCAGAGCTATATATTGATAACAGTGCCACTCTCATTTATGTTTAGTACTGCAGCTCAGCACCACTCTTGTTCGAAACTAGTATTGCAGGCCAGAACTATATATTGATAACAGCGCCACCCTTATTCATGTCTAGTACTGCAGCTCAGCGCCACTCTTGTTTGAGCATAGTATTGCAGTCCAGAGCTATATATTGATAACAGCGCCACCCTTATTCATGTCTAGTACTGCAGCTCAGCGCCACTCTTGTTTGAGCCTAGTATTGCAATCCAGAGCTATATATTGATAACAGTGCCACTCTCATTTATGTTTAGTACTGCAGCTCAGCACCACTCTTGTTCGAAACTAGTATTGCAGGCCAGAACTATATATTGATAACAGCGCCACCCTTATTCATGTCTAGTACTGCAGCTCAGCACCACTCTTGTTTGAGCCTAGTATTGCAATCCAGAGCTATATATTGGTATAATATTGCAGGTCAGCACCACTCTTGCTTGAGCCTAGTATTGCAGGCCAAAGCTACGGGTATTGATAACAGCACCAACCTTATTCATGTCTAGTACTGCAGCTCAGCACCACTCTTGTTTGAGCATAGTATTGCAGGCCAGAACTATATATTGATAACAGTGCCACCCTCATTCATGTCAAGTACTGTATCTCAGCTCCACTCTTGTTTGAGCCTAGTATTGCAGGACAGATCTATATATTGATAACAGCGCCACCCTTATTCATGTCTAGTACTGCAGCTCAGCACCACTCTTGTTTGAGTATAGTATTGCAGTCCAGAGCTATATATTGATAACAGTGCCACCCTCATTCATGTCTAATACTGCAGTTCAGCGCCACTCTTGTTTGAGCATAGTATTGCAATCCAGAGCTATATATTGCTAACAGCGCCACCCTTATTCATGTCTAGTACTGCAGCTCAGCGCTACTCTTGTTTGAGTCTAGTATTGCAATCCAGAGCTATATATTGATAACAGTGCCACTCTCATTTATGTTTAGTACTGCAGCTCAGCACCACTCTTGTTCGAAACTAGTATTGCAGGCCAGAACTATATATTGATAACAGCGCCACCCTTATTCATGTCTAGTACTGCAGCTCAGCACCACTCTTGTTTGAGCCTAGTATTGCAATCCAGAGCTATATATTGGTATAATATTGCAGGTCAGCACCACTCTTGTTTGAGCCTAGTATTGCAGGCCAAAGCTACGGGTATTGATAACAGCACCAACCTTATTCATGTCTAGTACTGCAGCTCAGCTCTATCTATTTGAAATAGTGTCATTATTGTTTCTTGCATCTTTTCATTACATTACCTTTCAAATGTTGCAGTACCAGTGACCACCCATGCTGGACCCATCCCAACCACAGGCAAAGGAATGAGAGTTTGAAATCACCATTTTAGGCATCAATTGGGGTCCTAACAGTTTTCAAAGTCAACTATCCTATGGGAAAAGTAAATAATCATAACCTCATAGGATAGGATTGTCTGCCCCATGGCAGCTCTTCCTATTATCGTAGGAACACAGCTCCTCCTGGTGACCAGCCTATAATTTTCTATCACATCTAGGAAAGTAGTAAAAATCTGAATAAAGGGCAAGATTGTGATGGCTGGGGGACTGGGTATGAGCATCATCAAACCTCCTGGTCTTGTGGGTATTCATACTATTCATTAATTAGTATAAGAGATGAGCGAATAAATTTAAGTGGAATTCAAATCTACATGAATTCTACAAAAATTTGAAGTCACCAAAATTGACGGATTTGGCAAAATGGTGGTGACTAGCCACCATGTTTGTGAACCATTAAGGGCCATCACTCCACTTGCCCCCAATTCTCTGGCCCCTCTGTTCTTTATTCTCACCCATCCTATCGTTATCACATTTTCTCATTCAGGCAGCTTGTGTTAAAATCATCCCTGGGCCTCCCCCACATCAAGACCTTTTGTGTGTTTGTGCAGAAACCTCAGAGGTCTCATTAGAGCCAGAAATCCAGTATAGTCCCTTAGATTTCAGCACCAGTCTACAAATGGTGATGATCAGAAGATGCGACTATGACCAGACACGTGAACACGAGGAGCCAAGGGGCCTGAAGAGGTGAGCAGTGAGTTGAGTAGAAGGATTTTTTCTATTTTTTACATTTTATGTTTATTATTTTCTAAGGTTTGAAGAGACCTCAGAGCATAAAAAGTACAATAAATCATGCAGAGAAGAACTTCTCCTTGAAAGGAATTTCCTAGCAAAATTAGAATTTTGCCTGGTTAGCTTTTGTAAGGCAGTACTTACCAAAAGTGGTCCAAGGAAGGACAATCGGTGTCTCAAAAATTTCTAACAAGTTACTGCTGGATATGAGAAAAAATTGGCAGATTACACAGAGCAGATTGGTCAAAGTGCCCTCTCTGGCCCCTGTCCACCACCAAAAGTGACTACAATGGACATAGTCAGGAATGGATCATGGAGTAATTGAAGGATCTGGTGAATCACATTATATATGGGCAGCTGGGTGAATGTGTGTAACCTAGTTGGAAAATTGAGGCACTTGGTGTACTATTGATGGAGGACAAGTTGAAAGAAGCAATGTGATGCACTAGGCAATGTTCTGCCATGGAACTTTTGGTTCTAAAACAATGTGCATGTGATGCTTACCACCTACTTAGCATTGTACAGAGCATGTACCCCTCTTCATGGCAGTGGTATTCACTAATTTCAGCAGGATAATATCCCCTACCACACTGCAAAACTGTTGAGCAATGGAGGAACATGACAAAGTGGTCAAGGTGATGCCATGTCTCCGAATTACCAGGTGTTATTATGATCAATTACTCATGGCATGTGTTGGAAAACCAAGTCCGATCCATGGAAGACCTCACCAATCAATGAAAAGTATCTGCTTTTAACGTCCTCTGTTTTTTAACCCCTAATGTCACGTAATAATTTTGTTACATCTCTATCACAAATGTGTATTTTGGAGATATCAATGGCAGACATTTCATTTCATATATTTAGATAAACATGTGGAAATGAAAACTATGTATCCGCAAAATCTATTTCCCAGAGGCACCTCAGATTTTTCATTTACAATGCTAAACATTTGCAAAAGATTTCCAGACCATCACAAGCCTCATTTCGATGAGCGAGCAAACATTTGTTTATTGCAAAAAAAAAATACAAAAACTGGTAGCTTCTGAAATAACTCCAAAATGTACATGAAAAACAACAGTCTATCTATAAGGGTATGTGCACACAGCACCTTTTAAATGCCATTAAACCGGCTGAGTTTTGCTAGAGGAAGACCCTTTTAGACTTGCCGGGATCTATTGTCCGGAAAAATCTTGTTCTAGTTTTTTTTTCCGGCGTTTTCACCGATTTTTTTTATATACATTTTGATATAAATTTTTGGAAGCCGGTTGAAGAATGGAAAGGTCACTTCTTTTAGCCACTTTAGGCTTTTGAAAAAATATCAAGTTGACGGAACATGTGCATAGCAAGTCGCTTCGATGTTAGAGTGCATTATTTTTACCGTTGTGTGAGAGCTAGAGTTGAGCGACTTTTGTTTTTTTAGGGTCGCGTTTCGTTTCGTGAAACCCGACTTTTCCAAAAGTCGGGTCGAGCAAGATCGTCCGATTATAGGGAAAAGTCGGGGTCGTCCCGAAACACGAAACCCAATGTAAGTCAATGGGGAATAAAAGTCGGCAGTGAGAGGAGGACAGGAAACACACCTACAGTGCCCATTTGAATGCCAAAAGCATCAATTCTTCTTTCTTAAGCTTGTCAACCTTAATTAACTTCATAATACAAGTTACGCACTGAAAAATGGGGGTTACTTGGCTACAAACTGTGGGGGGGGAGGGCTGGCTCCAGGTTTTCATGTGCCCTGGGCGAAAGAGCGCCCCTTTAACACATACCACAACTCATCATGCTCCGATACGGCAGAGAAATAGCGGTATAGTACAATGAAAAATACCTCACTTTTTACATCTCATGACGAGGCCCATCTATTACTCCATACAGAATCATTGGTCCCATATAATGTTTGAAACAGTATATGATGAGCTCCACATAATGCTACAGTATATGTTGGTCCCCATGGATGAAGCTCCACTGTCTTATGGGCCCAAATAATGCTCCAAACATAATGGGCCCCATTTCTAATGCTCTAGTGTATAATGGGCCCTGTAAATGCTGCTCCAGTGTCTCATGTCCACCTTTGGAATGTTCCAGTGTATGGTGGGCCCCATCTATCATTCTCCAGAGTATAGTGCTCCCCAAAAATTGCTGTCCCAACATTGAAAACAATCAAATAAGTCTCCTCGCTAGGGAATCCCTGTACTTGTCTGGACAGGTGCTGTAGCTTGCTTAACAGCTCGCCAGCCGTTCTCACGCCCAGTATGGATTACACATGATTGCACAAAGGTGAGAAAGGGTACCGTATCCCTGGATAACATGTATGGATAGCGTACACATTCAAAATATATGTCTCAGGAGGCAGGCTCAGACGGTGTTAGGCCCAGTATGGATTGCACGTGATTGCACAAAGGTTAGAAAGGGTACCGTATCCCCGGATAACATGTATGGATAGCGTACACATTCAAAATATATGTCTATACAGCATGAGGCAGGCTCAGACGGTGTTAGGCCCAGTATGGATTGAACGTGATTGCACAAAGGTTAGAAAGGGTACCGTATCCCCGGATAACATGTATGGATAGCGTACACATTCAAAATATATGTCTATACAGCATGAGGCAGGCTCAGACGGTGTTAGGCCCAGTATGGATTGCACGTGATTGCACAAAGGTTAGAAAGGGTACCGTATCCCTGGATAACATGTATGGATAGCGTACACATTCAAAATATATGTCTCAGGAGGCAGGCTCAGACGGTGTTAGGCCCAGTATGGATTGCACGTGATTGCACAAAGGTTAGAAAGTGTACCGTATCCCTGGATAACATGTATGGATAGCGTACACATTCAAAATATATGTCTATACAGCATGAGGCAGGCTCAGACGGTGTTAGGCCCAGTATGGATTGCACGTGATTGCACAAAGGTTAGAAAGGGTACCGTATCCCTGGATAACATGTATGGATAGCGTACACATTCAAAATATATGTCTATACAGTATGAGGCAGGCTCAGACGGTGTTAGGCCCAGTATGGATTGCACGTGATTGCACAAAGGTTAGAAAGGGTACCGTATCCCTGGATAACATGTATGGATAGCGTACACATTCAAAATATATGTCTATACAGCATGAGGCAGGCTCAGACGGTGTTAGGCCCAGTATGGATTGCACGTGATTGCACAAAGGTTAGAAAGGGTACCGTATCCCTGGATAACATGTATGGATAGCGTACACATTCAAAATATATGTCTATACAGCATGAGGCAGGCTCAGACGGTGTTAGGCCCAGTATGGATTGCACGTGATTGCACAAAGGTTAGAAAGGGTACCGTATCCCCGGATAACATGTATGGATAGCGTACACATTCAAAATATATGTCTATACAGCATGAGGCAGGCTCAGACGGTGTTAGGCCCAGTATGGATTGCACGTGATTGCACAAAGGTTAGAAAGGGTACCGTATCCCTGGATAACATGTATGGATAGCATACACATTCAAAATATATGTCTCAGGAGGCAGGCTCAGACGGTGTTAGGCCCAGTATGGATTGCACGTGATTGCACAAAGGTTAGAAAGGGTACCGTATCCCCGGATAACATGTATGGATAGCGTACACATTCAAAATATATGTCTATACAGCATGAGGCAGGCTCAGACGGTGTTAGGCCCAGTATGGATTGCACGTGATTGCACAAAGGTTAGAAAGGGTACCGTATCCCTGGATAACATGTATGGATAGCGTACACATTCAAAATATATGTCTCAGGAGGCAGGCTCAGACGGTGTTAGGCCCAGTATGGATTGCACGTGATTGCACAAAGGTTAGAAAGTGTACCGTATCCCTGGATAACATGTATGGATAGCGTACACATTCAAAATATATGTCTATACAGCATGAGGCAGGCTCAGACGGTGTTAGGCCCAGTATGGATTGCACGTGATTGCACAAAGGTTAGAAAGGGTACCGTATCCCTGGATAACATGTATGGATAGCGTACACATTCAAAATATATGTCTATACAGTATGAGGCAGGCTCAGACGGTGTTAGGCCCAGTATGGATTGCACGTGATTGCACAAAGGTTAGAAAGGGTACCGTATCCCTGGATAACATGTATGGATAGCGTACACATTCAAAATATATGTCTATACAGCATGAGGCAGGCTCAGACGGTGTTAGGCCCAGTATGGATTGCACGTGATTGCACAAAGGTTAGAAAGGGTACCGTATCCCTGGATAACATGTATGGATAGCGTACACATTCAAAATATATGTCTATACAGCATGAGGCAGGCTCAGACGGTGTTAGGCCCAGTATGGATTGCACGTGATTGCACAAAGGTTAGAAAGGGTACCGTATCCCCGGATAACATGTATGGATAGCGTACACATTCAAAATATATGTCTATACAGCATGAGGCAGGCTCAGACGGTGTTAGGCCCAGTATGGATTGCACGTGATTGCACAAAGGTTAGAAAGGGTACCGTATCCCTGGATAACATGTATGGATAGCATACACATTCAAAATATATGTCTCAGGAGGCAGGCTCAGACGGTGTTAGGCCCAGTATGGATTGCACGTGATTGCACAAAGGTTAGAAAGGGTACCGTATCCCCGGATAACATGTATGGATAGCGTACACATTCAAAATATATGTCTATACAGCATGAGGCAGGCTCAGACGGTGTTAGGCCCAGTATGGATTGCACGTGATTGCACAAAGGTTAGAAAGGGTACCGTATCCATGGATAACATGTATGGATAGCGTACACATTCAAAATATATGTCTATACAGCATGAGGCAGGCTCAGACGGTGTTAGGCCCAGTATGGATTGCACGTGATTGCACAAAGGTTAGAAAGGGTACCGTATCCCCGGATAACATGTATGGATAGCGTACACATTCAAAATATATGTCTATACAGCATGAGGCAGGCTCAGACGGTGTTAGGCCCAGTATGGATTGCACGTGATTGCACAAAGGTTAGAAAGGGTACCGTATCCCTGGATAACATGTATGGATAGCGTACACATTCAAAATATATGTCTCAGGAGGCAGGCTCAGACGGTGTTAGGCCCAGTATGGATTGCACGTGATTGCACAAAGGTTAGAAAGGGTACCGTATCCCCGGATAACATGTATGGATAGCGTACACATTCAAAATATATGTCTATACAGCATGAGGCAGGCTCAGACGGTGTTAGGCACAGTATGGATTGCACGTGATTGCAAAAAGGTTAGAAAGGGTACCGTATCCCTGGATAACATGTATGGATAGCGTACACATTCAAAATATATGTCTCAGGAGGCAGGCTCAGACGGTGTTAGGCCCAGTATGGATTGCACGTGATTGCACAAAGGTTAGAAAGTGTACCGTATCCCTGGATAACATGTATGGATAGCGTACACATTCAAAATATATGTCTATACAGCATGAGGCAGGCTCAGACGGTGTTAGGCCCAGTATGGATTGCACGTGATTGCACAAAGGTTAGAAAGGGTACCGTATCCCTAGATAACATGTATGGATAGCGTACACATTCAAAATATATGTCTATACAGCATGAGGCAGGCTCAGACGGTGTTAGGCCCAGTATGGATTGCACGTGATTGCACAAAGGTTAGAAAGGGTACCGTATCCCCGGATAACATGTATGGATAGCGTACACATTCAAAATATATGTCTATACAGCATGAGGCAGGCTCAGACGGTGTTAGGCCCAGTATGGATTGCACGTGATTGCACAAAGGTTAGAAAGGGTACCGTATCCCTGGATAACATGTATGGATAGCGTACACATTCAAAATATATGTCTATACAGCATGAGGCAGGCTCAGACGGTGTTAGGCCCAGTATGGATTGCACGTGATTGCACAAAGGTTAGAAAGGGTACCGTATCCCCGGATAACATGTATGGATAGCGTACACATTCAAAATATATGTCTATACAGCATGAGGCAGGCTCAGACGGTGTTAGGCCCAGTATGGATTGCACGTGATTGCACAAAGGTTAGAAAGGGTACCGTATCCCTGGATAACATGTATGGATAGCGTACACATTCAAAATATATGTCTCAGGAGGCAGGCTCAGACGGTGTTAGGCCCAGTATGGATTGCACGTGATTGCACAAAGGTTAGAAAGTGTACCGTATCCCTGGATAACATGTATGGATAGCGTACACATTCAAAATATATGTCTATACAGCATGAGGCAGGCTCAGACGGTGTTAGGCCCAGTATGGATTGCACATGATTGCACAAAGGTTAGAAAGGGTACCGTATCCCTGGATAACATGTATGGATAGCGTACACATTCAAAATATATGTCTATACAGCATGAGGCAGGCTCAGACGGTGTTAGGCCCAGTATGGATTGCACGTGATTGCACAAAGGTTAGAAAGGGTACCGTATCCCTGGATAACATGTATGGATAGCGTACACATTCAAAATATATGTCTATACAGCATGAGGCAGGCTCAGACGGTGTTAGGCCCAGTATGGATTGCACGTGATTGCACAAAGGTTAGAAAGGGTACCGTATCCCTGGATAACATGTATGGATAGCGTACACATTCAAAATATATGTCTATACAGCATGAGGCAGGCTCAGACGGTGTTAGGCCCAGTATGGATTGCACGTGATTGCACAAAGGTTAGAAAGGGTACCGTATCCCCGGATAACATGTATGGATAGCGTACACATTCAAAATATATGTCTATACAGCATGAGGCAGGCTCAGATGGTGTTAGGCCCAGTATGGATTGCACGTGATTGCACAAAGGTTAGAAAGGGTACCGTATCCCTGGATAACATGTATGGATAGCGTACACATTCAAAATATATGTCTCAGGAGGCAGGCTCAGATGGTGTTAGGCCCATTATGGATTGCACGTGATTGCACAAAGGTTAGAAAGGGTACCGTATCCCCGGATAACATGTATGGATAGCGTACACATTCAAAATATATGTCTATACAGCATGAGGCAGGCTCAGACGGTGTTAGGCCCAGTATGGATTGCACGTGATTGCACAAAGGTTAGAAAGGGTACCGTATCCCTGGATAACATGTATGGATAGCGTACACATTCAAAATATATGTCTCAGGAGGCAGGCTCAGACGGTGTTAGGCCCAGTATGGATTGCACGTGATTGCACAAAGGTTAGAAAGGGTACCGTATCCCCGGATAACATGTATGGATAGCGTACACATTCAAAATATATGTCTATACAGCATGAGGCAGGCTCAGACGGTGTTAGGCCCAGTATGGATTGCACGTGATTGCACAAAGGTTAGAAAGGGTACCGTATCCCCGGATAACATGTATGGATAGCGTACACATTCAAAATATATGTCTATACAGCATGAGGCAGGCTCAGACGGTGTTAGGCCCAGTATGGATTGCACGTGATTGCACAAAGGTTAGAAAGGGTACCGTATCCCTGGATAACATGTATGGATAGCGTACACATTCAAAATATATGTCTATACAGCATGAGGCAGGCTCAGACGGTGTTAGGCCCAGTATGGATTGCACGTGATTGCACAAAGGTTAGAAAGGGTACCGTATCCCTGGATAACATGTATGGATAGCGTACACATTCAAAATATATGTCTATACAGCATGAGGCAGGCTTAGATGGTGTTAGGCCCAGTATGGATTGCACGTGATTGCACAAAGGTTAGAAAGGGTACCGTATCCCTGGATAACATGTATGGATAGCGTACACATTCAAAATATATGTCTCAGGAGGCAGGCTCAGACGGTGTTAGGCCCAGTATGGATTGCACGTGATTGCACAAAGGTTAGAAAGGGTACCGTATCCCTGGATAACATGTATGGATAGCGTACACATTCAAAATATATGTCTATACAGCATGAGGCAGGCTCAGACGGTGTTAGGCCCAGTATGGATTGCACGTGATTGCACAAAGGTTAGAAAGGGTACCGTATCCCTGGATAACATGTATGGATAGCGTACACATTCAAAATATATGTCTATACAGCAGGAGGCAGGCTCAGACGGTGTCAGGCACAGTATGGATTTGACGGCCCAGATTACACAGCGGAGGAGCAGGGAGAGGTAAAGATTGCAAATGCTGGGGCCCTGCCCAAGCAAGGGGGGCGCACTCGTGGGCGTCGGTACTGGCACTGGGCCCCTCATAGTACAGCGGTGTGTCTGACGGCGGGTGTGCACCACCACCGTCAGAGACACTTGATTGCACTATGAGGGACCCTGTGCCAGTGCCCGCGCCCAAGAGTCGGCCTACCCACCTGTCCAGGGCAACGGCACTCGCACGGTGTCGTGTGGTAGGTGGTGACCCCGGCCATGGGGGGGGGGGGGCAGCACAGTTAGGGAGTTTTAGAAAGTGGCATATGTTGATGTTGGACATTCAGCTGATGCAAAAGGCGAAATAGGTGAAGTACCAGGAACAGGTGGACCAAAGCAAGCCATTTTTCTGTCACCCTATGTGTCATCAGGGGAAGGTGGGACAAAATCCTTGGAAACCCATGCGTGGTTCATTTTAATGAAGGTTAGATCATCCACATTTTGGGTTGACAGACGGGTCCTTTTTTCTGTCAGGATTGATCCAGCTGCACTGAAGACTCTTTCCGATAGCACACTTGCAGCTGGGCAAGCGAGCTCCTGTAAGGCAGATTGGGCCAATTCAGGCCAGGTGTCCAGTTTAGCGGCCCAATAGTCAAAGGGGAATGACCTGTGTGGGAGAACATCGATATGGGAGGAAAAGTAGTTTGTTACCATAGTTGACAACTGCTGTCTCCTGTCACTTTCCATCGATGCAGTATTACCAGTTGTGTGAGCGGTATTTGAAAAATCAGTCCACAACATTGTCATGAAACCCCTGTCTCCAACGCCACTTCTGCTGTGTGCACCACGAACACCTCTGCCAAGCTGCCACCGGCCCGTACGGCTCGTGTGAGAACCATCACCGCTGCTGTGTGCTGGGAATGCCTCAAGCAACCGATTTACCAGAGTTGCTTGTTTATTAGCCAATATTAGGTCAAGGTTCTCCTGTGGCATGATGTTTTGTAATTTGCCTTTATAGCGTGGATCCAGGATGCTGGCCAACCAGTAGTCGTCATCGTTCATCATTTTGGCAATGCGGGGGTCCCTTTTTAGGATCCGCAAGGCATAATCTGACATGTGGGCCAATGTTCCCGGTGTCAATGATGCACTGCGAGTGCTGGGTGGAGGAGCACTTTCTGGCAAATCCACATCCCTCCAGTCACGCACAAACCCTGTACCAGACCTTGCCACGCCAACATTTTCACTTGCCCCACGAGATGCATCCTCCTCCCCTAAGTAATCATCCCCATCATCCTCCTCCTCCTCCTCTTCTTCCTCCACCTCATCCAGGAGAGGTCCCTGAGCAGACAATGGCTGAATGTCATCAAGGATTCCCTCCTCCTCTTCCTCCTCATCAACATTGGCTGCAGACGCCTGCTCCTTAAGGTGCGTCAAAGTTTGCATGAGCAGACGCATAAGTGGGATGCTCATGCTTAGGATGGCGTCGTCTGCGCTTACCAGCCGTGTGCATTCCTCAAAACACTGAAGGACTTTACAAAGGTCTTTCAGCTTCGACCACTGCACACCTGTCAACTCCATGTCTGCTCTCAAAGTGCCTGGCCGTGTATCCTCCCACAAATGCATTATGGCCTGCCTCTGCCCGCACAGCCGCTCCACCATGTGCAGGGTGGAGTTCCACCTTGTTGCAATGTCGATAATGAGGCGGTGGTTGGGAAGGTGGAGCAATCGCTGCAGCTTCTGCATACGAACGGAGTGTACAGGCGACCGGCGGATGTGCGCGCACAGTCTTCGCACCTTCTGGAGCAGGGCTGTTAACTCCGGATAATTTTTGAGGAAGCACTGCACCACCAGGTTCAAGGTGTGAGCCAAGCAAGGTATGTGGCTGAGTTTTGAAAGGGCTATGGCTGCCACAAAATTACGGCCGTTATCACTAACTACCTTGCCTGCCTCAAGATGTACACTGCCCAGCCATGACTCAGTTTGTCGCTTCAAGTACTCGGCCAGCACCTCGGCGGTGTGTCTGTCGCCCAAACACATCATCTGCAACACAGCCTGCTGACGCTTTCCACTAGCTGCTCGATAGGGGGACACATCGTGTGCAACAGTGGCAGCTGCAGATGGAGTGCTTGTACGACTGCGCTCTGTGGACGAGCTTTCGCTTCTGGAGGAGGTGGAGGAGGAGGAGGGTCGAACGCCTACAGCCAACTGTTTCCTATACCGTGGGCTAGGCAGCACTGTCCCACCACCGCTGTCCCCTGTGGACCCTTCATCCACCACATTAACCCAGTGCGCAGTGATGGACACGTAACGGCCCTGGCCATGCCGACTGGACCATGCATCAGTTGTGAGGTGCACCTTTCCGCTCACTGACTGCTTGAGTGCATGGACAATGCGGTCTTTCACATGATGGTGGAGGGCTGGGATGGCTTTGCGAGAGAAGAAGTGGCGACTGGGTAGGTCATAGCGTGGTACTGCATAGGCCATGAGTTCGCGGAAAGCTGTGCTTTCCACCAACCGAAAGGGCATCATCTCAAACGAGATTAGTTTGGCAATGTGGGCGTTCAAACCCAGTGTACGCGGATGAGAGACTGAGTACTTTCTTGACCTACTCATAGTGTCTGGGAGGGTGAGCTGGACTTGAGAGCTGCATATGGTGGAAGTAGCGGTGGACAGGGCGGACTGAGAGAGGGTTGATTATGGTGATGGAGTTGGTGTTCTTTCTGATGGCCTAGAATCAGTATTTCGTTGATATAACAGTGGGATTCCCTGACTGCTGTGGTCTTGCAACGACACCTCAACATTTGCTGCTATGCTAACCGGTGGGCTTACAGTGGGGGAAACAATGTAGCGTTGCTGACTACCTTCGTTGTGATCAGTTGCACATGTGGCACTTGAGGTTTGGTGTTGTGTCCACGCTTGCAAGTGCATGCTGGTTAAATGTCTAAGCATGCAACTGGTATTCAAATTTTTCAGATTTTTCCCTCGGCTAAAGGTCTTTTCGCACTTCTTACAGATAACCTTGGCCTGATCATGAGGATTTTGTTCAAAAAAGTGCCACACTGCACTCTTCCTACTTTGGCAGACATTTTGCGGCCTAGCACGCTGTGATCTTTTGACCCTCTGGACAAGCTGTCCAGCAACTCTTTTGATGTTTGGAACCTGTCTTTGGAGTGCTCCGGGCCTGCCAGATAACAGCTGTTGCGATGTCGATGTCTGCTGTGGATGCTCCTCATCTGAGCTATTGGAAGCAGCACCCTCTTCCCCCAATGGATGCCAATCTGGGTCAACAACTGGGTCATCCATCACCTCCTCTTCTATGTCATGTGCACCTTCCTCTGTGTCACCGTGTATGGTGGTATAGTGTGCGGGAAGGGGCACCTGAGTCTCATCAGGGTCAGAATCTGGCTCTGTACACTGCGAGGACAATGTAGTGCTCTGAGTGAATGTACCAGCAGAATCATCCATCAGCGGCTGTGCATCAGTGCACTCCATGTCAGATTCATCTTGGCCTGGGTAATTCACCATTTCACTTGATAATCCAGGCATGGTATGTGAAAACAGCTCCATGGAGTAATCAGTAGTATGGCCTGCGTCATCCTTCAATCTTGGTTGGGGTGAAGGACACAAGGAAAGGTGTGGTTCATGAACATGAGCCTCCAATGATGACTCAGTGCTTTTACTTTTTACAACTGAAGAAGAGGAGGCGATAGAGCTGGAGGCTGAGTCAGCAATGTAAGACAAAACTTTTTCCTGATGCTCTGGCTTTAAAAGCGGTTTGCCAACTCCTAGAAAACTAAGCGTTCGAGTCCTTATGTAGCCAGACGATGACGCAGGGTCAGCACCTCCTGCATTCGGTCCTATTTTGCTCTTGCCACTACCATCAGATCCACCACCAACACCATCATTACCAGCTGCCAACCCCCGCCCAATTCCACGGCCTCTTCCACCAGCCTTCCTCATTTTTGGTAGAAATGTAGACAAAATCCAACAAACTATATAGTAATGTAAAACAAGGTACAAGGTGTCTATAGGACAGGGGAGATTTTGAATTTCTGCACACACTTGTGGACAGTGGACACTTTTGGATTGTGTGAGGCCCACTGATATCTGAGCGCTATGTGACAGGCTCGATGGCACTGCTGTGACAAAAGTGACTAGAGGATAAGGGAGATTTTGAATATCTGCACACACTTGTGGACAGTGGACACTTTTGGATTGTGTGAGGCCCACTGATATCTGAGCGCTATGTGACAGGCTCGATGGCACAGCTGTGACAAAAGTGACTAGAGGATAAGGGAGATTTTGAATTTCTGCACACACTTGTGGACAGTGGACACTTTTGGATTGTGTGAGGCCCACTGATATCTGAGCGCTATGTGACAGGCTCGATGGCACTGCTGTGACAAAAGTGACTAGAGGATAAGGGAGATTTTGAATATCTGCACACACTTGTGGACAGTGGACACTTTTGGATTGTGTGAGGCCCACTGATATCTGAGCGCTATGTGACAGGCTCGATGGCACAGCTGTGACAAAAGTGACTAGAGGATAAGGGAGATTTTGAATTTCTGCACACACTTGTGGACAGTGGACACTTTTGGATTGTGTGAGGCCCACTGATATCTGAGCGCTATGTGACAGGCTCGATGGCACTGCTGTGACAAAAGTGACTAGAGGATAAGGGAGATTTTGAATCTCTGCACACACTTTTGAATCATAGAATCATAGAATCATAGAATCGTAGAGTTGGAAGGGACCTCCTGGGCCATCTGGTCCAACCCCCTGCTCAAAGCAGGATTCGCTAAATCATCCCAGTCAGATGTCTGTCCAGCCTCTGTTTGAAGACTTCCATTGAAGGAGAACTCACCACTTCTCGTGGCAGCCTGTTCCACTCATTGATCACTCTAACTGTCAAAAAGTTTTTTCTAATATCTAATCTGTGTCTCTTCCCATTCAGTTTCATCCCATTGCTTCTAGTCTTTCCTTGTGCAAATGAGAATAAAGTTGATCCTTCTACAATGTGACAGCCCTTTAGATATTTGTAGACAGCTATTAAGTCTCCTCTCAGTCTTCTCTTTTGCAAACTAAACATTCCCAAATCCTGCAACCTTTCCTCATAAGACAGGGTTTGCAGACCGGTCACCATTCTGGTCGCTCTTTTCTGAACTTGCTCCAGTTTGTTGATGTCTTTTTTAAAATGTGGTGCCCAAAACTGGACACAATATTCCAGATGAGGTCTGACCAAAGAGGAGTAGAGGGAAATAATGACTTCACGTGATCTAGACTGTATGCTTCTGTTAATACATCCTAGAATTGCATTTGCCTTTTTTGCTGCTGCATCACACTGTTGACTCATATTCAGTCTGTGATCTATTAGTATACCCAAGTCTTTTTCACATGTGCTGTCACTTAGCCCTATTCCTCCCATTCTATATATGCTTTTTTCATTTTTATTGCCCAGATGTAGTACTTTGCATTTCTCCCTGTTAAAAACCATTCTGTTAGTTGCTGCCCACTTCTCCAGTTTATTTAAATCTTTTTGAATCCTCTCTCTCTCTTCTCTAGTATTAGCTATCCCTCCTAGCTTTGTGTCATCAGCAAATTTAATCAGTTTACCCTCAATTCCTTCATCTAAATCGTTGATAAAGATGTTGAACAATACAGGGCCCAGGACAGAGCCCTGTGGTACCCCACTTGAGACATTCTTCCAACTGGATGTGCAGCCATTTACGACCACTCTTTGGGTCCGATCACTAAGCCAGTTATGAATCCACCTAACAGTTGCCTTGTCCATTCCATACTTAGTCATTTTTTCAATAAGGATTGTATGAGAGACTTTGTCAAATGCTTTGCTGAAGTCAAGATATACTATATCTACAGCATTTCCTTGATCCACCCAATCAGTGATACCGTCATAGAAGGAAATTAAGTTAGTCTGACATGACTTATTAGTTAGAAACCCATGCTGACTCTGTTTAATCACTTCATTCTTATCCAGGTATTGACTTACATGTTGTTTAATAATTTGTTCAAAGATCTTTCCTGGTATAGAAGTCAGACTCACCGGCCTATAGTTGCCTGGGTCCACCTTCTTCCCCTTTTTGAAGATAGGAACAACATTTGCTCTTCTCCAGTCTTCTGGCACTTCTCCTGTTCTCCAAGAATTTTCAAAGATTATGGAGAGGGGTTCAAAAATTTCTTCTGCTATCTCCTTCAGTACTCTGGGGTGTAATTCATCTGGACCTGGAGACTTGAATTCATTTAGGTTAGCTAAGTGTTTCCTCACTATCTTTCTGTTTATAGATATCCTGGATTCTTCTATTCCCTTAATAGGACAGTGAATAACAGTTGATGTTGCATTTCCTTTCTGAGAGAAAACAGATGCAAAATAGGAATTTAAAAGTTCAGCCTTCTCAACATCCTGTCTTACCATTTCATCATTTTCATCCTGTAAAAATCCTATAGCATCTTTGACTTTTCTTTTACTTTTGACATATCCCCAAAATCCTTTATTATTGCTTTTGACATCTCTTGCAAGCCTCAGTTCATTTTCAGCTTTAGATAATCTGATTTGTGCCCTGCAGGTTCTGCAGACAGCATTATATTCTTCTTTAGATATGCCTCCCTCTTTCCATTTTATAAACATTTTTTTCTTCCTTTTTAGCATGTGCTTAAGTTCTGTGTTCATCCATCCTGGTTTCCTTAAATGCTTCCTATTCTTCCCTCTTTTCGGAATTGTTAACAACTGTGCTTTGAGAATTTCATTTTTCAAGACACTGGACACTTTTGGATTGTGTGAGGCCCAATGAATATCTGAGCGCTATGTGACAGGCTCGATGGCACAGCTGTGACAAAAGTGACTAGAGGATAAGGGAGATTGGATTGCTTTTAAAAAAGCAGTTTGCGGAGCAGTGGGTAAACAGCAATGCCAGCCTGTCAGGAAGCCTTAGAAGGCAGCCCAACAACCAACACCACTGATACACCACTATATAGCCTCCCCTTGCACTGCACACACAGTGACTGGTGTGTTGTGCAGGCCAAATTGCTAGCAGCAGAAGCAGTTTTTTTTTCTTCTCAGCAGGACAAAAAAAAAAATTGGGATTGCTTTTAAAAAAGCAGTTTGCGGAGCAGTGGGTAAACAGCAATGCCAGCCTGTCAGGAAGCCTTAAAAGGCAGCCCAACAACCAACACCACTGATACACCACTATATAGCCTCCCCTTGCACTGCACACACAGTGACTGGTGTGTTGTGCAGGCCAAATCGCTAGCAGCAGAAGCAGTTTTTTTGTCTTCTTCCCTGCCTAATGCTCTCCCTACAGAATCAGCAGCAACCTCTCCCTATACTAAGATCGGCAGAAGTAAGATGGCGGTCGGCATGCACGCCCTTTTATACCCCCTGTGACGCCCACCAAAGCAAGCCAATCACTTGCATGCCCTTCTGAAAGATGGTGGTGACCCGTGCCTATGTCATCACGTTGCCCACAGTGTCCGTGGATCCTGATTGGCTGAAAAAGAGCGCAAAACAAACTTTTGAAACGCGACTTTGGCGCGTAAGTCGCCGACCTCGTGGCCGACCTCATCCTAGGGTCGGGTTTCGTTTCATGAAACCCGACTTTGCCAAAAGTCGGCGACTTTTGAATTTTTTCGACCCGTTTCGCTCAACTCTAGTGAGAGCTTTTTCAGTTGGGTTTCAGGTGGAATCCACCTGAAAAGATATCATACGCACAAACCTTTAGGCTGGGGTCACACAAGCTATTTTTTCTCTTCCGTGAAAATCGGCCTGATTATGCTAATCACACTCTGTATACACTCTGATGAGGGTTTGATTATAGTGTGATCCAATTTTCTCGGATGGGGGAGGAAAAAAAACTTTCTCCGCCTTCTACCTGCAGTGTGTTCATGAAAGTTGGAGTGCGATCCAATGTCAAGCGAGTGCGGTCCGATGTTTTCCCCGGACCCATAGACATAAATGACCAAGTGCCAGCCGATTATTCGAGGAAACTCGTGCATATTGTGATTTAGGTCAGAGGGTAAAGTCGGACATGTACACAGCCCAAAACAACAACATGGGTACGACTGCTATGTGTCAAAACAACGGATATCACTCATCTGATTATTACGGTTGAGTTGAGCAAAACACTTTGAAGGATCTTGATCTAGTGGCCATTTTGATAATCTGTGGCCTGAGAGTTACAAATCTCCTCTTACTAGCCGGAATCTCCAGCACGTCTTCTGATTAATAGACCACATGCATGGGAGAGCCTGTGCGTTTTGACTGTCACACAGCCGCGACACATGCAGCTGCGGCGCCGAAAAGCTGATTATCGGGAGAGCTCCAGGTATCCGGCTTCTTCGGTAAGCGCTACTGCTTGCCGTATAAGGAGGGAGCCGACGTTGTTCGCTCATCTCTAGTCTGCTAGTCAGCAGTCATGCTATGTGACTACAGAGTTGTGAATGCTCACAGCGAGCACACTGCTTAAGGTCATTACTCCCCAGTGCCTGCAATTTGCGTACTTCCAGCCACATACCAACTAGACGTGATCTGGCCTGGCTCATTACACTTGCATTGTGAGAGGTTGCGCACGTCTAGTTGGCAAGTGACTGCATGTAAGCAAATTGTATACTTGTGGTCACGCGCCCGCCTGTACCCGATGCCAGCATCTAAGAATCCTGACAGCACACACACTGTTCGTTTTATGAGGATTCAAAAATCAGCAGTCACATAGCCCCAAACCTGGACAAGTGCTTTTTTACTATTTATGTATCTATGAGCAGATCTGTTCAGACTCGAATTTGCCAAATCTAGTGGATTTTACCAGGAAATTTGATGCAAAGTGAAGTTATTCTCCACAAACTGAAGGTTCCATATTAAGCTCTGTGGTCTCCTGACATCAGACCATGATAGAAATAACATGTAAAATATACATTCATACTGTTAGGGCTGGCAGAACGCAACAAATAATAAGGTGTGTTCGCAGCCCGGGGTCCACCATGCAGAGATATTACCTGCTGCCCGGTAATGGCGGATGCTATATGGCGGCATAATAGAAGAACACACGTGAGTTAATGTCACCCGGTGTGTACAGAGGCGGACTTTGTTGCTTCACAGAACCGCACTACCGCGGAATATAAAGGCCGTAGCCTGGTAAAGCTCACAGAGCTTGGCAAAGTGAGCACTAGTGTACAGTCACAGAACTCTGCCCCAAAGACACAGGTTTAGAGTCCCTCTAGACCCACTAAGCGCGTGGCGTTGCACCTGCGAACACCACTAATAGACGCTGGCTACTGTGGAGTGCAGACCAAGTGCACAGTGGCGTAAAGGCAAAACCACTACTTGGTGCTGAAGCTAGGCCCTGACTCTGTCTCCTACCTACACTATCAGCCTAGGCACTAACTGGCAAGGCTGAACAACACATGCGTACCAAGGGTAGGGGTTTCATAATGAGTCATTCACCAGAGACATTCATATGTACATACAACACTCACTCCACATGGTCTATACACTCACTGGCCACTTTATTAGGTACACCTGTCCAACTGTGTGTTAAGATTTAATTTCTAATCAGCCAATCACATGGCGGCAACTCAGTGCATTTAGGCATGTAGACATGGTCAAGACAATCTCCTGCAGTTCAAACCGAGCATCAGTATGGGGAAGAAAGGTGATTTGAGTGCCTTTGAACGTGGCATGATTGTTGGTGCCAGAAGGGCTGGTCTGAGAATTTCAGAAACTGCTGATCTACTGGGATTTTCACGCACAACCATCTCTAGGGTTTACAGAGAATGGTCCGAAAAAGAAAAAAAATCCAGTGAGCGGCAGTTCTGTGGCCGGAAATGCCATGTTGATGCCAGAGGTCAGAGGAGAATGGGCAGACTGGTTCGAGCTGATAGAAAGGCAACAGTGACTCAAATTGCCACCCGTTACAACCAAGGTAGGCAGAAGAGCATCTCTGAACGCACAGTGCGTCGAACTTTGAGGCAGATGGGCTACAGCAGCAGAAGACCACACTGGGTACCACTCCTCTCAGCTAAGAACAGGAAACTGAGGCTACAATTTGCACAAGCTCATCGAAATTGGACAGTAGAAGATTGGAAAAACGTTGCCTGGTCTGATGAGTCTCGATTTCTGCTGCGACATTCGGATGGTAGGGTCAGAATTTGGCGTAAACAACATGAAAGCATGGATCCATCCTGCCTTGTATCAACGGTTCAGGCTGGTGGTGGTGGTGTCATGGTGTGGGGAATTTTTTCTGGGCACTCTTTGGGCCCCTTGGTACCAATTGAGCATCGTTGCAACGCCACAGCCTACCTGAGTATTGTTGCTGACCATATCCATCCCTTTATGACCACAATGTACCCAACATCTGATGGCTACTTTCAGCAGGATAATGCGCCATGTCATAAAGCTCGAATCATCTCAGATTGGTTTCTTGAACATGACAATGAGTTTACTGTACTCAAATGGCCTCCTCAGTCACCAGATCTCAATCCAATAGAGCATCTTTGGGATGTGGTGGAACGGGAGATTCGCATCAGGGATGTGCAGCCGACAAATCTGCGCCAACTGTGTGATGCCATCATGTCAATATGGTCCAAAATCTCTGAGGAATGCTTCCAGCACCTTGTTGAATCTCTGCCACGAAGAATTGAGGCAGTTCTGAAGGCAAAAGGGGGTCCAACCCCTTACTAGCATGGTGTACCTAATAAAGTGGCCAGTGAGTGTACAAGGCGCACAGCCATGCAATCCTTTTATAACTGCAGCCTTCCAGGACCTTGCTGATAGCCCAATCCGAGCTGCTTGAGGACCTGAGCATGTGACCTCCGACCACCAATGAGCGGTCATCTCACGGGCATGCTCAGATGGAGAAAAGCAGGACTTAGTCCTAGGAGCGTCTACTCGCCGCTGACTAATGCTGAATGCCATAGCTGAACCTGGGGCAGCAGCAGCAGCAACCAGACACATAGCATTAGCCTGAGCGAGCCGCTGGGACCGACGTCTCTGCTGAGCAGGAGCCTCTGCGGCTGAAGAAGAATGGGAGATTGCAGAGGACGTGGCTTGAGATTCCCCCTGTTCAGTGGTGGGAATTCAATACCCAGCAAATGCAATAAATAATACTTCCCTCACAGCTCACCTATCCTGGCAGTCGGGCTGCCTCTGGTGCCTAATACTCACCTGCCCAGTCCTCTTTTTTCCACATAAGCATGCTCATATCTTCTTTACTCTAGAACAGGCCTCCGAGGTCATAGCACATAATTTTCCTTCTGATATGTAGGTAGGGGAATCATTTTTGTATATAGCACCAGAAGGGGCCTGACCGGATGAGTGGTCCCCATTGCCCCCTGATTGCCAGGATTTGAATTGATATTTTGTAAGTTTTTACTTTTTACTCCTCGGCCAACAATACTCGGGAAGTAACATCACTCTTTATATCTTTAACAGATCTCTATGTCAGGACTGAAGATTAATGAAAATGTACCTTATACGGAAACTCACTTCTTGTACGATTTCTCAAGCTAAAGCAGAAAATCACATGGCGAGTGTCGGACTGACAAAAGCATCACCGAACACTATTTATGCCTCTGTCAAACTTCTTCAAGTAGTTTTGAGACCTGCCATAAATATCGAAAGTAAAGGCACTCAGTGATAGCAACATGGCGTTTTATTATCTGGTAGTAAACCAGTCAGCTGAGAATGTAGCAGAGCTTATTTTGCTAGGTAGTCAAACTTATGATAACATCAGAAAGTTTCCTCATTAGTAGAGAGGACTCAACATTAAGCGAACGCAAGATTCCCAAATAAAATAGCTTTTTAGATCTTTGCGTTATAAGTTTGCTCTTCTTCCTGGTAATTTATGACTTTGGCCACTGTATCTTTCCGTTCTCCTTTTTCATTGAGCTGTTCCTTGAAGAATTTGATATTCTCCAAACAGTACCGTCCAAACATAGATATCGGGACAAGCCGCACTTACAAGAAATGGCACATTGGCAATTTTGTCTTACATTTCCAGGAGGAATAAGAGCGGGACCAGACAATGCAGAGTTTTTAGTTTTTGTTTTTTTTAAAGTGTTCCCCAGAATTTTTGTTTCTTGCAAGTTCCTACAAAAACAGACATTAAAAAACAGAGGGAAAACTGGAAGCTCCAGAACCCAAGTGGAAAGATTCTCATACAGCGATAGCAAACTTTTTTCATTATATGCACAACTTTTTTAATTACTTAAATATATATATATATAGATATTTTTTAGTGATTTAAAAAAATCTGAACTTTGCAAAAACAAAATATTGATGTGCAACGTCATTTCCTATTTTTCCATCAATGGAGCTGCCCAGGGTTTTATTTTTTACATGGTGAGCTCTCTAGTTTTACTGCACCATTTTGGTCTACATACGATGTTTTGATTTTATTGCATTTTTTAGTAGAGATGCGGAGTCCGAAAAATGGCAACTCTGTTTTAGGGTTGGCGGATTGCACTTTATTAGTTACTTTATTTAGTGCGATCGCCGCAACCCGGGGTCCACCGTGCAGAGATGTTATCCTGCTGCTAGTATTCAATGGCGGAGCCGTGCGTCGAGCGCTCACCAGGAAGCACGCTGTGTTTGCTTCTCACAGTGTGGACTGCATGCAGGATACCAGACTGATAGCGTCTCAGAGAGGCATGCACTGGAGAAGGAATACCAACTCAGCTAACCACCGAGTGGCAAAGAAAAATAAAACTAACTAATACTGCTGTCCACTGAGTGGCGCAGAAATAGGAGTAACAAGCTCAGCTAGTCGCCGAAGGGTACCAAATGAGGTGTGTGCAATTCTCCAGTTGGAACCAAAAGGGTTTAAGCCCGTGGGTTTGACTGTGCCCCGTAGCTGACCCGTGCTAACCCCACACGTGGCCGAGACAGGTGCTAGGCCAAGTGAAAAGAAAAACCTGCCTCTCTAAAGAAAGCTAGGCACTCGCACAGCTGACAGAGCGGCAAAGTCTCCACCCACACACATGACCGCAAATGACATTAGCGCCTCGGAGGACCTTTTATAGGTTCAGGTCAGACCTTGCTTGTGAACCTATCAGGAACTGCCGCATCACCAGAGCAGCTGACGACCGACCACCAATGAGAGGTCGCCACATGAGCACACTCAGTAGGGTGATTTCTGGATTTGACCTCCAGAGAGTATGGTCGACGGTGATTACCATAGGCTTGGCTAGAAGGCAAGCAGCAACCAAACGAACAGCACGAGTCTGAGCAAGATGCTGAGACTGACGTTTTTGCCGAGCAACCTCTGCTGTGGCTGGAGCAGAATGGGAGACCACAAAGGCAGACAAGGCTTGGGATCTACCCTGTGCAGTGGGAGAATCCCTCTGCCTTTTTAAAATTTTTTCTCTTTATAGTGTTTACCATGTGGTTGAACTAATTTTATATTTCGATAGATTGAACTCTGAGGAGCCCGAAAATAACAATTCTATAGTTCGGATTTTTTTTTTATTTTGTATTCAGAGTCAACGTTTTGGACTCGTAAAAAAAAAATAAAATATTTGGAAATATTACAAAAAAATTATTCCTTAATTAACTTAGACTCCCTAGACTTCTGTATTAAAGTGTACTATATAGCAAAAAATAAGGATTTCCTGTAAAGCCCAGCTTTATGGACTTGATGGCAGCGATAGTAGCTTTCAGCATTCAACCCATGGGTTCTTTGCAATCACATCATATGGGGAAAGATGGTCGCTGCATTGGATTCATAGGGGGGAAGATGGTGGCTGGAATAGATACATAGGGGGGAAGATGGTGGCTGGAATAGATTCATAGGGGGGAAGATGGTGGCTGGAATGGATTCATAGGGGGGAAGATGGTGGCTGGAATAGATACATAGGGGGGAAGATGGTCAATGGAATGGATTCATAGGGGAGAAGATGATCACTGTAATGGATTCATAGGGGAGAAGATGGTCATGGAATGGTTTCATAGAGGGGAAGATGGTCACTGGAATGGATTCATAGAGGGGAAGATGGTCACTGGAATGGATTCATAGAGAGGAAGATGGTCGCTGGAATGTATTCATAGAGGAGAAGATGTCACTGGTCACTTGGTTGCTGGAATGGATTCATAGAGGAGAAGATGTCACTGGAATGAATTCATAGGGGAGAAGATGGTCACTGGAATGGATTCATAGAGGGGAAGGTGGTCGCTGGAATGGATTCATAGAGGAGAAGATGTCACTGGAATGGATTCATAGAGGGAAAGATGGTCGCTGGAATGGATTCATAGAGGAGAAGATGTCACTGGAATGGATTCATAGAGGGGAAGATGGTCACTGGAATGGATTCATAGGGGAAGAAAATGGTCACTGCAATGGATTCATAGGGGAGAAGATGGTCACTGGAATGGATTCATAGAGAGGAAGATGGTCGCTGGAATGGATTCATAGAGGAGAAGATGTCACTGGAATGGATTCATAGAGGGGAAGATGGTCGCTGGAATGGATTCATAGAGGAAAAGATGTCACTGGAATGGATTCATAGAGGGGAAGAGGTCACTGGAATGGATTCATAGGGGAGAAGATGGTCACTGGAATGGATTCATAGAGGGGAAGATGGTCACTGGAATGGATTCATAGAGGAGAAGATGTCACTGGAATGGATACATAGAGGGGAAGATGGTCGCTGGAATGGATTCATAGAGGAGAAGATGTCACTGGAATGGATTCATAGAGGAGAAGATGGTCACTGGAATGGATTCATAGTGGAGAAGATGGTCACTGGAATGGATTCATAGGGGAGAAGATGGTCACTGGAATGGATTCATAGAGGGGAAGATGGTTGCTGAAATGGATTTATAGAGGAGAAGATGTCACTGGAATGGATTCATAGGGGGAAGATGTCACTGGAATGGATTCATAGGGGAGAAGATGGTCACTGGAATGGATTCATAGGGGAGAAGATGGTCACTGGAATGGATTCATAGTGGAGAAGATGGTCACTGGAATGGATTCATAGTGGAGAAGATGGTCACTGGAATGGATTCATAGGGGAGAAGATGGTCACTGGAATGGATTCATAGAGGGGAAGATGGTCACTGGAATGGATTCATAGAGGGGAAAATGTCAATGGAATAGATTCATATGGGAGAAGATGGTCACTGGAATGGATTCATAGGGGAGAAGATGGTCACTGGAATGGTTTCATAGGGGGGAAGATAGTCATTGGAATGGATTCAAAGGGGGAAGATGGTCGCTGGAATGGATTTATAGGAGGTGAAGATGGTCGCTGGAACGGATGCCCTACCAGGACCGTGACCAGTAGATTAGCAGTTGCATTTAAGTAGCTAAACAGAAATTAACCAATTAAGCTCTTCTGTTAGAGGCAGGTGGCGGCTGTATAACACAGCAGGATCCTCCCTTGCCTAGAGTTGAATCAGCTCCTTCATCTGCTTCTTACATCTACACCCAATGTCACATGTCACAAAGGCGTTAAAAGGAACCTTCAATTAGGTTACCCAGCGCTAAGCTGCTACCACCACATTAATAGTCATCTAATGAGATATCTGAGCCCTAATTTCACCCCTATAGTTCTGCATACCCATAGTTGTCCTCTTTGTATGCAAATAAGCATGAAAGGGTCCAATGGGTGGGCCTGGGTCATACTCAGTACCTCCTGGAAGCTTAGCAGTCCAGCTCCTTAGTCTCTGGTTTATGTTGATCACACCCATATATCATTCACATTGAGATCTTTCACACTGCAATCATCAAGCTAAATTCCTGCACATGCCCGTTTCACGTCACCCTGATCAGTACTCGGCATCAGCAAGGCAACTTAACGTGGAAACATAGGGAATGTCATATATATCAATCTGAGGGAAAGAAGCTGAATTTCCACATTCCCTGGAGAAGCTGGGGATGACTCGGGCAAGTCCATGAGACCATTTGGCATGTCTCAAGTATGTCATGCTAAGGGGGTGAAACAAGGACACATAGAGCACTTTAGATATCTAAAAAAAAAGTAATGGCTGTAGTTTAGAAGGTAAAATAGGATTCAAGAGGTTCCTTTTAAAGAGAACCTTTTACCAGGTCTAACTTGTCCAGATTTTGCTCTTGTTTTATTCCTGATGTTCCTCTGAGTATTACATTTTTTAATTTTTGTAAATCTGTCATCCAGTTCCCGAGATAAAGACTTTTTTTATTTAGCGTTAATATTTACAGTCACAGTCTCTGTAAGGGGGCGTGGCCCCCAAGGTAATTATGCAGCGCAGCTTAAAGACACGCCTCCAATGATTCCTGTGAGACACGCCCCCCTCGTAAAGACTATAAGTATTAGTTCTAAATAAAAAGGCCCCTTCTCTGAAGGCATTTCACATACTTAAAAAAAAACAACAGAATATTAAGGGAAGCATTGGGAACAAAATAAAAGAGCAAACCCTGGACATTTTTGACGTAATAACAGATCCTCTTTAAAGTTCAAACTGAGGTTTTTTAATTGGATTTTTAAGCAGATCTGCTTCAAAATTCACATGACAAAATTATAGGAAACCTAGAGTAAGTAATTTTGTATCCAAAAACATTTATAGCATTGGTAGGCTATAATAAGTCTTTGTGGGAATTACAAGAATTTCTAAGACAGACCCTCATACCTTTAATAGGTGTGTGTGTGCCAGGCGTAGGACAGCCACCAATCAAACATTCGTAGTATGTCCCAAATCCTAAAAAGTTTCCATGGATTTAATTAAAGATGCCCAAATTCTGGAAAAATTTTCTATATTATATGCTTAATGTTGCATATAGAGACAGTAATAGACTTCCAGGGTTCAACATTTTAGGATATGCTGAGAATATGGCTTGTGAAGGGAAAGGGGAGACAAAAAAGCGCAATAGGGTCTTATCCACGCTACACCGATTAAATGCACCAAGAAATTTGCTCACCTGGTGAGGATGAGATACGAGCATGTAGAGATGGCGGCTGCTGCAGATCCACAGGTCGATCCATGACCTGATACAGTCATATATATGATAGGAATTTGTGGAGTAGCTCCGCGCTGCCACAAGGATAAATTTCAAGAAATTGCCAAGGATTCAAAGTGGTTTATTGTTAGGGTTTGCGGATCGCACTAAATATAAATATTAGAAAGTATGATGGCAACCCGGTGTCCACCGTGCAGAGATGGTCAACTGTTGCGGAGTACTAACAAAACACTGGTGGGTTAACCACTGACCCGGTGTGAACGGGAGCGAACTCTGTTGCTTCACAGAGCCACTGTAACAAATGCTGGAGTCTGTTAACATCACAGGACTCGGCGGAGTGAGTGCTAGTGTACAGTCTCAGGACTCAGCCCCAAGGACGCTGGGTTAGAGTCCTTCTAGACCACTAGCACTCGGCGCCGCAACTGCAGTCACAGGGAGACACCAAACTAAACAGAAACCGCACTAAAGTGCATACAGTGCTGTACTGGCGAATGCCTCTAACCACCCTAGACTCAGGCCTGGAAAGCACACTCTAATAGTACAGGAGTGCGGACAGCGCCACTCTGACAGGCGCTGCAGTAGATGCGGTACAGTGGTGCCTCATAGCTTGGCACACACTGGCGCTACCATGTGAGAGGGGCTGGAAGCATTGCGGCACTAAGCAGTGCCATTACACCGCGCTGACTCTAAACTCTAAACCCTACTAACATGCATATCAAAGGGAAGGGGTTTCATAATGAGTCAGTCAGCAGTTCACAAGCATCCATCATCACACACACCACTACAAATTACTGTCTATATTAGCGCATGGCCGAACCTTTTATAGCAGCATCCTTCCAGGACCTTCCTGATGGTCCAATCCGAGCTGCTTGAGGACCTGAGCATGTGACCTTTGACCTCCAATGAGAGGTCATCCCACGGGCATGTTCAGTAGGCTGCAAAAGGACTTAGCCTCTGGAGTTGCTTGCTGCTGGCTAGTGAGGATTGCTAAAGCTGAACCAGAGGTGGCAGTGTAGGGTTCAGCAGGTTCACAGGATACAGTGATGAGGCACGAGACTGAGTGTGGTTTGTGGAAACAAGTTTTATAAACTGTAGCCGCTGGGGCTATATTGAGCAAACAAAAGGGGTTAACAATAACCAGTCCACGCAGGGTCTCAACAAACCTAACAACACTTTCTTATTATGGATGCGACTAACCCGGTTTGCCCGGGGTGCTATAGGCCACTTATGACCAAACTGGGGGTCCTTATCTACTATAATAAACTTATCCTTCCAGGGGTCTGTCAGGTTCACAGGCGTGGCCGTGTAGAGGTCGCTGATGCGGCTGCCTTGATGCCTCGATACTCCAGGATGAAACTGGATGCAACAGGCCCCTGAAGAAATGATGCCGGTGGGGCGCAACAGGCCCTGAAGAAACAATGCCGGTGGGGCACAACAGGCCCTGAAGAAACGGTGACGATGGGGCGCAACAGGCCCTGAAGAAACGGTGACAGTGGGGCGCAACAGGCCCTGAAGAAACAATGACGATGGGGTGCAATAGGCCCTGAAGAAACGGTGCAACAGGCCCTGAAGGAGCAACGCCGGTGGGCGCGGTGATGACGCAATCTCTAAATGTAACCGTTCACCAGTCTCTGCCCAGAGTCCCTCAGCAAACCGGACGGGGGCCTCTACTGCCGCCTGTAGCGAGGTGGCGCCCCCTGGGGCCAGTGATGACAGGGCCGCAGCTGTGGGAGAAGGCGGGGGGCAGTGTCCTGACAGCTATAAAGGAATAGTCTCTTTTCGCGGCAGTCAGTGTAGGTCGTGGACCTGTCACAGCAGGATGGGAAACAGCGGGGGCGGCTGTATGTGACCGTATGAGGGGAGCGGCCGCCGGTGCAAGGCTCTCACGTGTCACTAGTCGGTAAGTCCGTAGCTTTCCTTTCACAGGGCCCTGTCGGTCTCTCCACAACATACCGTCCGCTCCCTCGGTCCTCTGTCTCACACGGCTTCCTGTCTGTTGTCCTGCTCTCTGTCAACTGCCACTTCAGCGCTCCCACTGCTCCTTTTTCCCTTGCCCTGCCCCCTGTTTCCCTGACAGCTTCAGTCAAGTCTCTCCCTTTACTGTTCTCCCAGTATCGTTCCCTCAGGAACCCTGATGGCGGTCCCCTAGGTACCTGCCCGATCACTGCATGGGAGTCCTCCTCCCCACAGCAGTAGCAACCAACCTGACTGCACTAGCTTGAGCAAGACGCAGGGAACCAAGCCTTTGCTGAGCAGCCTCCTCTGTGGTTGGGACTGAATGGGAGACCACAGAAGGCAAGGCTGAAGATTCTTCCTGTGCAGAGGTTGGAACCCACGGCCTAACATTTATTACTATATATAGTATGTGATAATTCCTGACGAAGGGGCTATAGGAACCCCGAAACGTGTTGAATAAACCATTTTGAATCCTTGGCAATTTCTTGGAATTTATCCTTGCTGCAGGGCGGAGCTCCTCCACAAATTCCTATCGTATATATGAGAATATGGCTTCACATAGGGCTACAAAATTTTCCTGGCCGAAACAGCAAAAATTTTCTGAACTCATCTCTTCTCACCCCTTTATCATCATACTCCCACCAAATCCTATATTAAAACAATAGGTAAAAGAAAAATCTTCCTTCTGGGATTCAATGTGAAGGTGGCTTAAAGGAATTTCTCCAGCAATTTTTATGCTTTCAATGGACAGTAAAAAATTGGTGCTTTCAATTTTCTGGTGGAGGTGAGCAAATGCCAAGGACTACAAAGGGTCTTCTCTACTAATTAAAATTTGCTCCTAACCTTTGTGAACGGTATTTTAATCACTGAGATCTCTGATTGAATTTTTTTTTTTTTTTTTTTTAGATACAATATGAGTCACTCATCTTCATTTACAGAGGGCAAGTGCGGGGCCCGAACCTCAAGCTGGCAATCACTGTGAAACACCAGAGGACACTCTGTAACGTCAAGTCAAGCGATGGAGAATGTGGAGCTCTTAATCTTCTTCTCCAGATCTGGTTAACGTTTGGAGACATTTCTAATTGAAAGTCCTGCTATTCACCGGAGATAATTGATATTTTTGTGAATAATGTTTATGTCACCCGAGCTAAGAAAAATAGTCCAGATTATTTCGTTTAATTAATAGGAAGATATGAAGGCTAAATTATTGAACCAAACTCATGTATGTCTGTATAAGCTGATTATAACACAATCTTAAGTATTTTCCATTTGAAGGTGAGTTTTTCAATTAATTTTTCCGCATGCTGCCATTCCAGTTAAGCTCCTCCGCTAAATTCAATAAAACAATCATTTTAATTTGCCCTGTATCAAGCGGTATAAATTATGCATTTTCTAGCGTTATTCTTTTTAAGATCTGGGATCATCTACTGTGAGGGCTTTGTGGTCTACTGTAGAGCTAAATCCGTAATAATTACAGATGAGGTTGGACTGGTCTTCCATTAGACAAGACTGACCTTCAAAAGTACAGAATTTGGGTAATAATAATATCAAATACTATCGCCTGTGTAAAGCAATATAACTACAATGCTGTTCTTTATAAACAGAAATTTAACTACTATAATACTGCACCCTATGTGCAAGAATATAACTACTATAATACTGCTCCTATGTGCAAGAATATAACTACTATAATACTGCCCCATATACACAAGAATATAACTACTATAATACTGCCCCTATATACAAGAATATAACTACTATAATACTGCCCCTATATACAAGAATATAACTACTATAATACTGCCCCCTATCTACAAGAATATAACTACTATAATACTGCCCCTATGTACAAGAATATAACTACTATAATACTGCTCCTATGTACAAGAATATAACTACTATAATACTGCCCCAATGTACAAGAATATAACTACTATAATACTGCCCCTATGTACAAGAATATAACTACTATAATACTGCCCCCTATGTACAAGAATATAACTACTATAATACTGCTCCTATGTACAAGAATATAACTACTTTAATACTGCTCCTATGTACAAGAATGTAACTGCTATAATACTGCCCCTATGTACAAGAATAGAACTACTATAATACTGCCCCTATGTACAAGAATATAACTACTATAATACTGCTCCTATGTACAAGAATATAACTACTATAATACTGCCCCTATATACAAGAATATAACTACTATAATACTGCCCCCTATGTACAAGAATATAACTACTATAATACTGCCCCCTATGTACAAGAATATAACAACTATAATACTGCTCCTATGTACAAGAATATAACTACTTTAATACTGCTCCTATGTACAAGAATGTAACTACTATAATACTGCCCCTATGTACAAGAATATAACTACTATAATACTGCCCCTATGTACAAGAATATAACTACTATAATATTGCTCCTATGTACAAGAATATAACTACTATAATACTGCCCCATATACACAAGAATATAACTACTATAATACTGCCCCTATATACAAGAATATAACTACTATAATACTGCCCCTATATACAAGAATATACCTACTATAATACTGCCCCCTATCTACAAGAATATAACTACTATAATACCGCCCCTATGTACAAGAATATAACTACTATAATACTGCTCCTATGTACAAGAATATAACTACTATAATACTGCTCCTATGTACAAGAATGTAACTACTATAATACTGCCCCTATGTACAAGAATATAACTACTATAATACTGCCCCTATGTACAAGAATATAACTACTATAATACTGCCCCCATGTACAAGAATATATCTTCCATAATACAGCTCCTATGTACAAGAATATAACTACTATAATACTGCTCCTTTGTACAAGAATATAACTACTATAATACTGCCCCCTATGTACAAGAATATAACTACTATAATACTGCTCCTATGTACAAGAATGTAACTACTATAATACTGCTCCTTTGTACAAGAATATAACTACTATAATACTGCCCCCTATGTACAAGAATATAACTACTATAATACTGCCTATGTACAAGAATATAACTACTATAATACTGCCCCTATGTACAAGAATATAACTACTATAATACTGCCCATATGTACAAGAATATAACTACTATAATACTGCTCCCTATGTACAAGAATATAACTACTATAATACTGCTCCTATGTACAAGAATATAACTACTATAATACTGCTCCTATGTACAAGAATATAACTACTATAATACTGCCCCTATGTACCAGAATATAACTACTATAATACTGTCCCTATGTACAAGAATATAACTACTATAATACTGCTCCTATATACAAGAATATAACTACTATAATACTGCCCCTATGCACAAGAATATAACTACTATAACACCGCTCCTATATACAAGAATATAACTACTATAATACTGCCACTATAACGCACCAAATAATATAGATGGTGTTTCGGTTCGTTCGCAGCCTGGGGTTCACCGTGCAGAGATGATAACTGCTGCTCGGTAATGGCGGACGTTATATGGCGGTACAAAAGAGGAACACATGGGGTTATCTCCACCTAGTGTGTACAGAGTCGGACCCTGTTACCTCACAGAGCCACCCGACCGCCAAACACAAATGCCGCAACCTGTTTATGCTCACAAAGCTCGTCAATATGAGCACTGGTGTATATACACAGGACTCTACCCATGAGACACTGGGTTATGGTCCCTCTCATAGAATCATAGAATCGTAGAGTTGGAAGGGACCTCCTGGGCCATCTGGTCCAACCCCCTGCTCAAAGCAGGATTCACTAAATCATCCCAGTCAGATGTCTGTCCAGCCTCTGTTTGAAGACTTCCATTGAAGGAGAACTCACCACTTCTCGTGGCAGCCTGTTCCACTCATTGATCACTCTAACTGTCAAAAAGTTTTTTCTAATATCTAATCTGTGTCTCCTCCCATTCAGTTTCATCCCATTGCTTCTAGTCTTTCCTTGTGCAAATGAGAATAAAGATGATCCTTCTACAATGTGACAGCCCTTTAGATATTTGTAGACAGCTATTAAGTCTCCTCTCAGTCATCTCTTTTGCAAACTAAACATTCCCAAATCCTGCAACCTTTCCTCATAAGACAGGGTTTGCAGACCGGTCACCATTCTGGTCGCTCTTTTCTGAACTTGCTCCAGTTTGTTGATGTCTTTTTTAAAATGTGGTGCCCAAAACTGGACACAATATTCCAGATGAGGTCTGACCAAAGAGGAGTAGAGGGAAATAATGACTTCACGTGATCTAGACTGTATGCTTCTGTTAATACATCCTAGAATTTCATTTGCCTTTTTTGCTGCTGCATCACACTGTTGACTCATTCAGTCTGTGATCTATTAGTATACCCAAGTCTTTTTCACATGTGCTGTTGCTTAGCCCTATTCCTCCCATTCTGTATATGCTTTTTTCATTTTTATTGCCCAGATGTAGTACTTTGCATTTTTCCCTGTTAAAAACCATTCTGTTAGTTGCTGCCTGCTCCAGTTTATTTATATCTTTTTGAATCCTCTCTCGCTCTTCTCTAGTATTAGCTATCCCTCCTAGCTTTGTGTCATCAGCAAATTTAATCAGTTTTCCCTCAATTCTTTCATCTAAATCGTTGATAAAGATGTTGAACAATACAGGGTCCAGGACAGAGCCCTGTGGTACCCCACTTGAGACATTCTTCCAACTGGATGTGCAGCCATTTACGACCACTCTTTGGGTCTGATCACTAAGCCAGTTATGAATCCACCTAACAGTTGCTTTGTCCATTCCATACTTAGTCATTTTTTCAATAAGGATTGTATGAGAGACTTTGTCAAATACTTTGCTGAAGTCAAGATATACTATATCTACAGCATTTCCTTGATCCACCCAATCAGTGATTCCGTCATAGAAGGAAATTAAGTTAGTCTGACATGACTTATTAGTTACAAACCCATGCTGACTGTGTTTAATCAGTTCATTCTTATCCAGGTACTGACATACATGTTGTTTAATAATTTGTTCAAAGATCTTTCCTGGTATAGAAGTCAGACTCACCGGCCTATAGTTGCCTGGAACCACCTTCTTCCCCTTTTTGAAGATAAGAGCAACATTTGCTCTTCTCCAGTCTTCTGGGACTTCTCCTGTTCTCCAAGAATTTTCAAAGATTATGAAGAGGGGTTCAAAAATTTCTTCTGCTATCTCCTTCAGTACTCTGGGGTGTAATTCATCTGGACCTGGAGACTTGAATTAATTTAGGTTAGCTAAGTGTTTCCTCACTAAATTTCTGTTTATAGATATCCTGGATTCTTCTATTCCCTTAATAGGACAGTGAAGAACAGCTGATGTTACATTTCCTTTCTGATGCAACAGATGCAAAATAGGAATTTAAAAGTTCGGCCTTCTCTAGTCACACTAGTGCTCGGCACCGTAACAGTGGTGTCAGAAAGAAACAAGTTAAATAACTAAAGCGCATTACATGCGAACTGCACCGCTCTGGTGGATGCCACTAACCACCCGGACAAGGGAGGAAAGCCCTAGACTTTCGCACAGCGTCGCACTGGTGGATGCAGCCGCTTAATGCGGTACTGAAAGTGCCCAGAGCTGGACGGCACCATATGGCGCTGAGTGAGGTGCTGAGATGTGGAAGCACCGTGGTGCAGACCAAGCCACTAGTAGGCGCTGACTCTAACTCTATGCCCTATAACATACGTATCCAAGGGAGTGGAGTTATAATGAGTCAGTCACCAGTTTCATGCATCCATCATCACTCACACAATATACAATAAGAGTCTATACTAGCGCATGGCCGAGCGGCCATGCAAACCTTTTATAGCAGCGTCCTTCCGGGACCTTCCTGATGGTCCTATCTGAGCTACTTGAGGACCTGAGCATGTGACCTCCAACCTCCAATGAGAGGTCGTCCCGCGGGCATGCTCAGTAGCCTGAAAAAAGGACTTAATCCCAAAAGCTGCTCGCTGCTGACCAGTGCAGGCTGCTATAGCTGACCCTGAGATAGCAGCAGCAACTGACTCGACAGCACTGACTTGATCATGATGACAGGAACGACGTCTTTGCTGAGCAGTCTTTTCTGCAGCCGGGACTGAATGGGAGACCACAGAAGGCAAGGCTCGGGATTCCTCCTGTGCAGAGGCAGGAACCCGATGCCTAACATTACCCCCCTCCTAGGGCCCCCTCCCTCCTGTGCCTCGCTATGCTCAAAGGCCGCAATGAGCAGGGGAGCACGAATATTCTCCACCGGTTCCCAGGTCCTATTCTCTGGGCCATGAGTCTTCTAGATAATATTTTTTCCCTTGTACCACCTTAAACGCCACAATGGCGTTCACCTCGTACTCGTCCGAGGACAAGCTTGATGTCCCGGTAGATGACTCTGAAAACCGGGACATATGAACGGGTTTAAGGCGGGACACGTGGAAGGTGTCGGTGATACCCAGGTGTGGAGTAAGGGGCAGATGGTAGACCACAGGGTTAACCTGCTCAAGGACCTCGAAGGGACCAATAAAGCGAGGTGCGAACTTAGTGGACTACTATAATACTGCCCCTATGTACAAGAATATAACTACTATAATACTGCCCCCTATGTACAAGAATATAACTACTATAATACTGCCCCTATGTACAAGAATATAACTACTATAATACTGCCCCTATGTACAAGAATATAACTACTATAATACTGCCCCTATGTACAAGAATATAGCTACTATAATACTGCTCCTATGTACAAGAATATAACTACTATAATACTGCCCCTATGTACAAGAATATAACTACTATAATACTGCCCCTATGTACAAGAATATAACTACTATAATACTGCCCCTATGTACAAGAATATAACTACTATAATACTGCCCCTATGTACAAGAATATAACTACTATAAGGCTGGAGTCACACTAACCTGCGTAAAATACGGTCAGTATTTTACATGCATAATACGGATGACAGACCCCTAAACAGTGCTCCGTATGTCATCCGTAATCAAGGTGTGGTCGCGTATTTTGCGCATGTCAGCATCCGTATGTAATCCGTATGGCATCCGTATGGTGAGATTTTCTCGCAGGCTTGCAAAATGGACATATAATGGAGCCCTATGACAGTTTTAATAAAGAAATGAAAGAATAGATATAGACACATAGAATGCGTGTATATATATGTATTCTATGTGTCTATATCTATTCTTTCATTTCTTTATTAAAACAGTCAGTGTGAGTTTACTGTATAGCGCACTGAATTGCCGGCTTTGCTAAAAGACACCGGGTGCGTATTTCTCGCAAGTCACATGTGTGCTCCGTGTGTAATCCGTATTTTTTGCGCACCCATAGACTTGCATTGGCGTATTACGGGCGTAGTGCGCTGACAATCGCAGCATGCTGCGAGTGGCACGGAGCGTAGGATACTGAAGAGAAATATACGCCTGGTGCGAGTGACCCCATAGAGAATCATTGGTCCGTGTCTAATGCGTGCTTTTTGCGCCTCTCACGCACCCGTATTCCTCGCCAGTGTGACTCCGGCCTAATACTGCTCCTATGTACAAGAATATAACTACTATAATACTGTCCTTATGTACAAGAATATAACTACTATAATACTGCACCTATGTACAAGAATATAACTACTATAATACTGCTCCCTATGTACAAGAATATAGCTACTATAATACTGCCCCCTATGTACAAGAATATAACTACTATAATACTGCCCCCTATGTACAAGAATATAGCTACTATAATACTGCCCCCTATGTACAAGAATATAACTACTATAATACTGCTCCCTATGTACAAGAATATAACTACTATAATACTGCCCCCTATGTACAAGAATATAACTACTATAATACTGCCCCCTATGTACAAGAATATAACTACTATAATACTGCTCCCTATGTACAAGAATATAGCTACTATAATACTGCCCCCTATGTACAAGAATAGAACTACTATAATACTGCCCCCTATGTACAAGAATAGAACTACTATAATACTGCTCCCTATGTACAAGAATATAACTACTATAATACTGCTCCCTATGTACAAGAATATAGCTACTATAATACTGCCCCCTATATACAAGAATAGAACTACTATAATACTGCTCCCTATGTACAAGAATATAGCTACTATAATACTGCCCCCTATGTACAAGAATAGAACTACTATAATACTGCCCCCTATGTACAAGAATAGAACTACTATAATACTGCTCCCTATGTACAAGAATATAACTACTATAATACTGCTCCCTATGTACAAGAATATAGCTACTATAATACTGCCCCCTATGTACAAGAATAGAACTACTATAATACTGCTCCCTATGTACAAGAATATAACTACTATAATACTGCTCCCTATGTACAAGAATATAACTACTATAATACTGCTCCTATGTACAAGAATATAACTACTATAATACTGCCCCCTATGTACAAGAATATAACTACTATAATACTGCCCCCTATGTACATGAATATAACTACTATAATACTGCTCCTATGTACAAGAATATAACTACTATAATACTGCTCCTATGTACAAGAATGTAACTACTATAATACTGCCCCTATGTACAAGAATATAACTACTATAATACTGCCCCCTATGTACAAGAATAGAACTACTATAATACTGATCCCTATGTACAAGAATATAACTACTATAATACTGCTCCTATGTACAAGAATATAACTACTTTAATACTGCTCCTATGTACAAGAATGTAACTACTATAATACTGCCCCCTATGTACAAGAATAGAACTACTATAATACTGCTCCCTATGTACAAGAATATAGCTACTATAATACTGCCCCCTATGTACAAGAATAGAACTACTATAATACTGCTCCTATGTACAAGAATATAACTACTATAATACTGCCCCCTATGTACAAGAATATAACTACTATAATACTGTCCCCTATGTACAAGAATATAACTACTATAATACTGCTCCCTATGTACAAGAATAAAGAATGGAATCTCCAGCGCTGGACTTCAGTTAAAAATACATCATTTATTGTAAATAAATAATGTAGCATAATGTCAGCATTATCTTTTAACTCTTTCAGGAGAAAATTATTAAATCGTGAATCCTTTTGGATTTTTAAATTAAATACAAGAGTACCATTAGGTCTGAACAAACGACTTGATTTAATATTGCAATTAGATTGATATTTTCTTCTGTATATTTACATTCTACTTAGTCCTATTCAATTCTGGTTATTCTGATAATTTTTGTGATTGTTATTATATTCTTATGATATCTTTTTATTAGATTTTTTTTTTTTTGTTTTTCCGACAAGTTTTTGTTTCAGCTCCACATTAGGCTGAGTGTTTGCAAGAGTTAACTGGTAGGGATACTCCCTATTTTCATTAATTCTTTTGTCCAACACCTGTGATTTACTAGTTTTTGTACTATTTGTAGTCGTCAGTATTGGTCTAGTGTGAACCATGAGTAAGACCCTCTAGGTCGAAACGCGTTGGTTGGAGACCACCAGAGACCCCATCTGCCTGTATGTCCTTATCCATACTTTTTTCTGTTCTATTTTAAGAATTTACAATAAATGATGTATTTTTAACTGAAGTCCAGCGCTGGAGATTCCATTCTTTATTTTGCTTCAGTCAACACCCCTGATCAAGGTGACTCCGTGCGCAGGAGGATTATGGATCGCAACCGAGACTGGTGAGCTGACCTCCCTTCATTTTCCCTATCCTTCTATAATTCTATGTACAAGAATATAACTACTATAATACTGCTCCCTATGTACAAGAATATAGCTACTATAATACTGCCCCCTATATACAAGAATAGAACTACTATAATACTGCTCCCTAATGTATGTATCAGACAGTTTCCTTGAGTCTATGGTTTCTGTAAAGCAATGTCATATCCACCAAGCCCTGTTGCATAGAATGCTGGTGACTTTTAAAGCGTTCTTTCAGTGTCAGTACTCCGCACATCAGTAGCTCTAAGCAGATAATGATATTTGTCTCCGGCAACGTCTCACTGCCTCCTTTAATTTTCTTAACCATTATTAACAAAGTTAAATGTTGCATATTTAATTAGACACCGAGAAATATTTACTCTCAAGTCTATAAGAAAATACAATGATGTTGTAAAATGTCTTTTCACTTAGCTTCATAACAACCCAACATTTAATAGCAATCCAGTACTGATTATTCCCTCCGCCAGCGTGCAATCTTAGTTTTATCACATGTTAATGAAAAGAATGCCATTCACAAGCAGCCCTAGGAAACCAAAGCTGGATGTAAAAGCAGGTCGTCATACAGTCTCTACTCCGCCCGCAGCAGGTGAGGTATACAGCCATGATATTGTCTGACACACAGGTTTCTATTCATTCCCCAAAATTTTAGAAGTAAATTTGGGATAATTCACTTTCTGTGTTTGAGGCTTTGTGCATACGCCAAAGCTGTAGGCAATGCATGTGCCGCCATTTTTTTTTGGCTTCATAAAGAACAAGATTATGTTCTCCCTATGGACTCACATCCATCACCGCAAAAAAAAACAACGGTCCGATACCGGTCCAGTAAAGTGGGATGAGATTTGTGCAAGTGTCATTCAATTTTCTTGCTAGTACAATGTAATTTTTAGCACCTGGCATCTGAATGACATCCGATTTACATGTGAAAGAGAGAGACAAAGAGAGATATTAGATATAGATAGACACAGAAAGATATATATAAATATGTGAGTGATATACACTGCTCAAAAAAATAAAGGGAACACTAAAATACCACATCCTAGATGTCCCTGAATGAAATATTCCAGTTGCAAATTTTTATTCCTTGCATAGTGGAATATGTTCAGAACAATAAAACGTAACAGTTATCAATGTAAATCAAAATGAATATCCCATGGAGGTCTGGATTTGGAATGATACTCGAAATGAAAGTTGAAAATCAAACTACAGGCTGATCCAACTTCAGTGGAAATGCCTCATGACAAGGAAATGATGCTCAGTAGTGTGTGTGTGGCCTCCACGTGCCTGTATGACCTCCCTACAATGCCTGGTCATGCTCCTGATGAGGCTGCGGATGGTCTAATGAGGGATCTCCTCTCAGACCTGGACTAAAGCATCCGCCAACTCCTGGACAGTCTGTGGTGCAGCGTGATGTCGGTGGATGGAGCAAGACATGATGTCCCAGATATGCTCAATCGGATTCAGGTCTGGGGAACAGGCGGGGCCAGTCTATAGCTGAAATGCCTTCATCTTGCAGGAACTGCTGACACACTCCAGCCACATGAGTTCTGGCATTGTCCTGCATTAGGAGGAACCAAGGGCCAACCGCACCAGCATATGGTCTCACAAGGGGTCTGAGGATCTCATCTCGGTACCCAATTGCAGTCAGGCTACCTCTGGCAAGCATACGGAGGGCTAAGTGGCCCTCCAAAGAAATGCCACCCCACATCATTACTGACCCAGTGCCAAACCGGTCAGCCGGGCTGAGCTGCGGTGAGATTCCGGCTAGCACCATGAGCGCTCACAATGCGTTTCAACTGAACAACTCCGTTTTCATCAGGTGGAATTATACGCAAAGATACTGGATTTCTTATTTAGGTTACTTGTACTATTATCAGTTAATTTAATTTGGGATTTGGGGTCAGTCCTGAAGTTAATTCTGGCTTTTCTCCTTCCTCTACATCCATGTTTTCTCTTTTTCTTTTTCTTTTGGATGAGTAGCCCGGAGCCACCCAAAAAAACTGTGTAATTTTAGTGTTCCTGGAGGTGTCATTAAAAGTGGTTGGTACAAGACCAGATGAGGAAGACTTTAGAGGTGAGGAAAATATTTTTATATGGGATGAATCAACCAAATTTTTCTCAACATACCGGTGGGTTCAATGGTTTCAACTATAGGTAATGAAGAGGTGATAGCACTCAAAGTGGAAGGAAGAACAAAAAAGATACGGAGAGTGTAGAGGATTGGGAGGAAGGGTGATCTTCATGAACAGTAAACTGGGAAAGACCACCAAGGTCATCAATCTCACTAGGGGCCAGAAAGACTGGATTAGTAGGTAAGTCCTCAAGTGATTCATCTAGGTGAGGATCACCAGATGACTCATTTACCATGGTTACCATGAGTTGAACCAGTACACTAACAAGACTAGGATGATCGGATTTGGGATAACAGGACTTAGCACTTAGCTCTTGCTTGTACCGTTCGTCTCTGTGGAGTAACAGAGTTTGGAACTCCGCTTTTGTTCACACTGAGTGGCATTAACGCTGTGTGTACGAGCATTCGCTTGCTGTGTGCACCGCCGTTGTTCACATTAGCAGCAGTTTAACATCTCTGCACGGTCGACCCCGGGTTGCGATTGCACTTTATAATTTATTTTAATTTAGTGTAATCCACCAACCCTAACAGCTGGTTATAGAAAATACAGGGGACCCCATGCCGTTTTTTAATTTATTAATAGTGCAGGTGGCGGCTGATGAATACCCCCATCAGCCGCTCCTGCTGTCACTGTTATTAGCAGCAGCAGAAGGGTCATGGCACCTGCAAACCATAACAGTAAAATCTGGAGCTCTTTGCCTTCTGAGCTTTGCACTGTGTCTGAAAAATAATTCCCGATTACATGTAGGGTATTGGCGCACTCAGGAAAAAATGGATCTCAGTTTGTTGAAAAAGCATTTCCTATTAGCCCTTAGAAAAAATAAAAACTTGGAGCTAAAACAACATTTTAGGCTACTTTCACACTAGCGTTTCCTGGAGCTGCGGAGGGATGCGCATGGCCGCCGTGACCGGTCAGCTCCGCCTATGGGCGCATGACACTGCATGCGACCTGCGTACCCTGCATATTGTTGCCGGCGCACTGTGTTGCATTTTGGTGGGCATAGCGCACCGTCAAAAGGACGCATGCACCGGCAAACGCATACCTGCGCACGGTCAATGCTAAAGATAGGGTACGCAGCTCCAGGAAACGCTAGTCTGAAAGTAGCCTTAGAGGTAAAAATGTAATTTATTCTTTCCTCACTGCTCAGTGGTATAAAATTCTCTGAGGCACGTGCAGTGTAAGTATTATCACTGCACCCCTAGATGAATTAATTGAGGATTGTGTTAGGCATTATGCTCCCACCACTGCACAGGAGGAATCTCAAGCGATATCCTCTGTGGTCTCCCATTCTTCTTCAGCCGCAGAGGTTCCTGCTCAGCAGTCCCAGTGTCTTGCTCAGGATAATGCTATGCATCTGGTTGCTGTGTTATCTCAGGTTCAGCTATAGCATTCAGCATTAGTCAGCGGTGAGCAGATGCTCCTGGGACTAAGTCCTGCTTTTCTCCATCTGAGCATGCCCGTGAGACGACCGTTCATTAGTGGTTGGAGGTCACATGTTCAGGTCCTCAAGCAGCTCGGATTGGGTCATCAGGAAGGTCCCGGAAGGCTGCAGTTATAAAAGGATCGCATGGCCGCACGGCCGTGCACTAGTATAGTCCTTGTGGAGTGAGTGTTGTATGCACGTATGAATGTCTCTGGTGACTGACTCATTATGAAACCCCTACCCTTGGTACGCATGTGTTGATCAGCCTTGCCAGTTAGTGCCTAGGCTGATAGTGCAGGTAGGAGGCAGAGTCAGGGACTAGCTTCAGCGCCAAGTAGTGGCTTTGCCTGAACGCCACTGTGCACTTGGTCTGCACTGCACGGTAGCCAGCGTCTATTAGTGTTGTTCGCGGGTGTGGCACCGTGCGCCTAGTGGATCTAGAGAGGCTCTTACCCTGTGTCTTTGGGGCAGAGTCTTGTGACTGTACACTAGCGCTGACTCAGCTGTGCCCTGTAACAGCTGTTTTGAACAGCTGACATGTGCCGCAACGGCGGCGGGTGGAATTGTGTTTCACCTGCGGCTATTAACTAGGTAAATGCTGCTGTCAAACGCTGACAGCGGCATTTAAATGGCGCTTTGGCCATCAGGCCGAAAATACGCACACCGGTGACCCGCGTCACGTGATCGCGGGTCACCGATGTGTCAGTATGACAACCCAAGGTTTCCTGGAGACCTCTATGGTTGTCAGTGCCGAATTGCTATGAGCGCCACCCTGTGATCGGTGTTCAAAGCAAGTCAGTAATTCAGCTACATAGAGGCGATCTGCTCATTGCCTATGTAGCTGAGCCGATCAAGTTGTGCCAGCTTCTAGCCTGCTATGGAGACTATTGAAGCATGGCAAAAGTAAAAATAAAGGTGTTTAAAAATACAAAAAAAATAAAAAAAATATAAGTTTAACCCCTTCCTGACATCCGACATACTATCCCGTCCACGGTACCCGGGCCCGTATGACCGTGGACGGGATAGTACGTCTACCGCGATCAGCGGCGCCCACATGGTGAGCGCCGCTGATCGCGGCCGGGTGTCAGCTGATTATCACAGCTGACACCCGGCACTATGTGTCAGGGGCGGTCATGGACCGCCCCCGACACGTTAACCCCTTGCACACCGCGATCAAACATGATCGCGGTGTACCTGGAGTTAAAGGGAAGCATCGGCAGGGAGGGGGCTCCCTCCGTGCTTCCCTGAGCCCCCCACGGCAGCGCAATGTGCAGCGCTGCTGCGGGGGGCTCCTATCCTCCAGGCCCCTGAATCCAAGATGGCGACGGGGGCCTTCGGGGCAGCGCAGGCAAGAGGAAGTCTTCTTCAATGCCTGTGACAGATTGCTGATCTGTCACAGTGATCTGTGATGTGACAGATCAGCGATCTGTCACAGGACAGTGATGTCCCACCTGGGACTATGTAATAAAGTAAAAAAAAAATTAAAAAAAATGTAAAAATAAATTAAAAAAAATCACCAAATAAATTAGAAAAAAAAAAAAAAATATTCCCTCAAAAAATCCATTTTTTGGAAATAATAAAAAAAAAACCAATAAAAGTACACATATTAGGTATCGCCGCGTCCGTAATGACCCGCCCTATAAAACAGTCCCATTAGTTAACCCTTTTAGCGAACCCCTTAAAAAATAAAAATAAAAAACGAAGCAAAAAATAATGATTTATTATCATACCGCCAAACAAAAAGTGTAATAACGCGCGATCAAAAAGACGCATATAAATATCCATGGTACCGCTGAAAACGTCATCTTGTCCCGCAAAAAACGAGCGACCACACAGCATCATCAGCGAAAAAATAAAAAAGTTATAGCTCACAGAATAAAGCGATGCAAAAATAATTATTTTTTATATAAAATAGTTTTCATTGCATAAAACCGACAAAAACATAAAAAAACGACCTAAATGAGGTATCGCTGTAACCGTACTGACCCGAGGAATAAAACCGCTTTATCAATTTTACCGCATGCGGAACGGTGTAAACGCACCCCCCCAAAAGATATTCATGAAACGCTGGTTTTTATTCATTCTGCGTCCCAAAAATAGGAATAAAAAGCGATCAAAAAATGTCACGTGCCCGAAAATGGTACCAATAAAAACGTCAACTCGTCCCGCAAAAAATAAGACCTCACATGACTCAGTGGGTCAAAATACGGAAAAATTATAGCTCTCAAAATGTGGTGATGCAAAAACTATTTTACAATAAAAAGCGTCTTTTAGCGTGTGACAGCCGCCAAACATAAAAACCGCCATAAATAGTAAATCAAACCCCCCGTTATCACCCCCTTAGTTAGGGAAAAATAATAAAACTAAAAAAAAAGTATTTATCTCCATTTTCCCGTTAGGGTAAGGCTGTGTGCACACGCTGCGGATTAGGTGCGGATTCATCCGCGCGGATTTTGTAAAATCCGCAGGTGAAACTGCAGGTCAAAAGACCTGCGGTTTTACCTGCGGATTGTTCTGCGGTTTTGTCCTGCGGTTTTTCATCTCCTCAATAGAGGAGATGGCAAACCGCAGGAGAATCCGCAGAAAGAATTGACATGTCAATTCTTTCTGCGGATTGAAAACCGCAGATAATCCGCGCGGAAAATTCTGCACCGTCTGCACTGCGGTTTTTGATTCCCATAGGGAATCATGGTACTGTACACTGCAGCAGCCGCAGCAGCCAAAACCGCTGCGGAACCGCAGCAAAATCCGCAGCGTGTGCACACAGCCTTAGGGTTAGGGCTAGGGTTAGGGTTAGGGTTAGGGCTAGGGTTAGGGCTAGGGTTAGGGCTAGGGTTAGGGCTCAGATTAGGGTTAGGGGTGTGTTGGGGTTAGGGTTGGAGTTATAATTGGGGGTTTCCACTGTTTGGGCACATCAGGGGCTCTCCAAATGCAACATGGCGTCTGATCTCAATTCCAGCCAATTCTGAGTTGAAAAAGTCAAATGGTGCTCCTTCCCTTCCAAGCTCTGCCATGCGCCCAAACAGTGTTTTACCCCCACATGTAGGGTATCAGCCTACTCAGGACAAATTGCAAAACAATTTTTGGGGTCCAATTTCTCCTGTTACCCTTAGGAAAATAAAAAATTGGGGGCAAAAATATCATTTTTGTGGAAAAAAATGATTTTTTTATTTTCACGTCCGAGTGTTATAAACTTCTGTGAAACACTTGGGGGTTCAAAGTGCTCACCACACATCTAGATAAGTTCCGTGGGGGGTCTAGTGTCCAAAATGGGGTCACTTCTGGGGAGTTTCAATAGTTTAGGTACATCAGGGGCTCTCCAAACGCACATGACACCCGCAGACCATTCCATCAAAGTCTGCATTCCAAAACGTCACTGCTTCCCTTCCGAGCCCCGACGTATGTCCATACAGTAGTTTTCTCCCACATATGGGGTGTCAGAGTACTCAGGCCAAATTGGACAACAACTTTTGGGGGTCCAATTTCTCCTGTTACCCTTGGGAAAATGAAAAAATTGGGGACTAATTGATCATGTTTCTGGAAAAAATACGATTTTTTTATTTTCATGCCCTGGCATTATAAATTTCAGTGAAGCCCTTGGGGGTTCAAAGTGCTCACCTCACATCTAGATAAGTTCCTTAGTGGGTCTAGTTTTCAAAATGGGGTCATTTGCGGGGGGTTTCCACTGTTTAGGTACATTAGGGGCTCTCCAAAGGCAACATGACACCCGCAGACCATTCCATCAAAGTCTGCATTCCAAAACGTCACTACTTCCCTTCCGAGCCCCGACGTGTGCCCATACAGTAGTTTTCTCCCACATATGGGGTATCAGCATACTCAGGACAAATTGGACAACAACTTTTGGGGTCCAATTTCTCCTGGTACCCTTGGGAAAATAAAAAAATGGTGACTAAAAGATCATGTTTGTGGAAAAAATACGAATTTTTTATTTTCACGCCCGGGCGTTATAAACTTCTGTGAAGCACTGGGGGGTTCAAAGTGCTCACCACACATCAAGATAAGTTCCTTGGGGGGTCTAGTTTCCAAAATGGTGTCATTTGTGGGGGGTTTCCACTGTTTAGGTACATTAGGGGCTCTCCAAAGGCAACATGACACCCGCAGACCATTCCATCAAAGTCTGCATTCCAAAACGTCACTACTTCCCTTCCGAGCCCCGACGTGTGCCCATACAGTAGTTTTCTCCCACATATGGGGTATCAGCATACTCAGGACAAATTGGACAACAACTTTTGGGGTCCAATTTCTCCTGGTACCCTTGGGAAAATAAAAAAATGGTGACTAAAAGATCATTTTTGTGGAAAAAATACGAATTATTTATTTTCACGCCCGGGCATTATAAACTTCTGTGAAGCACTGGGGGGGGTCAAAGTGCTCACCACACATCTAGATAAGTTCCTTAGGGGGTCTAGTTTCCAAAATGGTGTCATTTGTGGGGGGTTTCCACTGTTTTGGTACATCAGGAGTTTTCCAAACGCGACATGTGTCCGATCTCAATTCCAGCCAAAAACGTCAAATGGCGCTGCTTACCTTCCGAGGTCTGCCATGCGCCCAAATAGTGGTTTACCCCCACATGTGGGGTATCAGCGTACTCAGGACAAATTGCACAATAACTTTTATGGTCCTGTTACCCTTGGAAAAATAAGAATTGAAGGTGAAAAGATCATTTTTGTGGAAAAAATATGATTTTTTAATTGTATGGCTTTATGTTATAAACTGTGAAGCCCATGGGGGTTCAAAGTTCTCACCACACATCTAGATAAGTTCCTTAGGGGGTCCAGTTTCCAAAATGGTGTCATTTGTGGGGGATTTCCACTGTTTTGGTACATCAGGGGTTTTCCAACCGCGACATGGTGTCCGATCTCAATTCCAGCCAAAAACGTCAAATGGCGCTGCTTCCCTTCCGAGCTCTGCCATGCGCCCAAATAGTGGTTTACCCCCACATGTGGGGTATCAGCGTACTCAGGACAAATTGCACAATAACTTTTAGGGTCCTGTTACCCTTGGAAAAATAAGAATTGAGGGTGAAAAGATCATTTTTGTGGAAAAAATATGATTTTTTTAATTGTATGGCTTTATGTTATAAACTTCTGTGAAGCCCATGGGGGTTCAAAGTTCTCACCACACATCTAGGTAAGTTCCTTAGGGGGTCTAGTTTCCAAAATGGTGTCATTTGTGGGGGGTTTTCACTGTTTTGGTACATCAGGGGTTTTCCAAACGCGACATGGTGTCCGATCTCAATTCCAGCCAAAAACGTCAAATGGCGCTGCTTCCCTTCCGAGCTCTGCCATGCGCCCAAATAGTGGTTTACCCCCACATGTGGGGTATCAGCATACTCAGGACAAATTGCACAATAACTTTTAGGGTCCTGTTACCCTTGGGAAAATAAAAATTGGGGTGAAAAGATCATTTTTGTGGAAAAAATATGATTTTTTAATTGTACCGCTGTACGTTATAAACTTCTGTAATGCCCTTGTGGGTTCAAAGTTCTCACCACATATCTAGATAAGTTCCTTGGGGGGTCTAGTTTCCAAAATGGGGTCACTTGTAGGGGGTTTCCACTGTTTAGGTACATCAGGAACTCTCCAAACGTGACATGGCGTCCGATCTGAATTCCAGCCAATTTTGCATTGAAAAAGTCAAACGGCGCTCCTTCCATTCTGAGCTCTGCCATGCGCCGAAACAGTCGTTCCCCCCCACAAATCAGGTATCAGCGTACTCAGGACAAATTGCACAATAACTTTTGCAGTCCAATTTCTCCTGTTACCCTTGGTAAAATAAAAAAAATTGAACCTGAAGTATTTTTTTTGTGAAAAAAAGTTAGATGTTCATTTCTTTTTAAATATTCAAAAAAATTCCTGTGACGCACCTAATGGGTTAATAAACGTCTTGAATGTGGTTTTGAGCACCTTAAGGGGTGCAGTTTTTAGAATGGTGTCACTTTTGGGTATTTTCTATCATATAGACCCCTCAAAGTGGCTTCAAATGTGATGTGGTCCTAAAAATAAAATGGTGTTGTAAAAATGAGAAATCGCTGGTCAACTTTTAACCCTTATAACTTCCTAACAAAAAAAAATTTTGGTTCCAAAATTGTGCTGATGTAAAGTAAACATGTGGGAAATGTTACTTATCAAGTTTTTTGTGTGCCGTATCTCTGTGATTTAAGGGCATAAAAATTCAAAGTTGGAAAATTGCAAAATTTTCAAATTTTTTGCCAAATTTCCATTTTTTTCACAAATAAACGCAAGTTATTTGAATGAAATTTTACCACTAACATGAAGTACAATATGTCATGAGAAAACAATGTCAGAATCACCGGGATCAATGGAAGCGTTCCAGAGTTATGACCTCATAAAGGTACAGTGGTCAGAATTGTAAAAATTGTCCCGGTCATGAACGTGCAAACCACCCTTGGGGGTGAAGGGGTTAAATCACCCCCCTTTCAAAATAAAACAATAAAAATAAAATACACGTACACATATTTGGTATCGCCGCGCTCAGAATCGCCCTATCTATCAGTAAAAAAAAGATTAACCTGATCGCTAAATGGGGTAGAGAGAAAAAAAATTAAAATGCCAGAATTACGTTTTTTTGGTCACCATGACATTGCATTAAAATGCAATAATGGGTGATCAAAAGATCGTATCTGCACCAAAATGGTATCATTAAAAACATCAGCTCATTGTGCAAACAATAAGCCCTCACCCAGCCCGAGATCACGAAAAATGGAGCCGCTACGAGTATCAGAATGGCACAATTTTTTTTTTAGCAAAGTTTGGAATTTTTTTTCACTACTTAGATAAAAAAGAACCTAGATATGTTTGGTGTCTATGAACTCGTAATGACCTGGAGAATCATAATGGTGGGTCAGTTTTAGCATCTAGTGAACCTAGCAAACAAGCCAAACAAAAAACAAGTGTGAGGCTGGTTTCACATTTGCGTTTTTTAGCGCTGGAAAAAAACGCATACCTGCGCATGCGTTTTTTCCCCTATATTTAACATGGGTGCGCATACCTGCGCGCTTGTAAGCGCATGTATGCGATTTTCATGCGCTGCGTTTTTTTGGGGTGTGCGATTGGATTTTCCAGACGCATCATGTTGCATTTTTTGGCCCTGCAAAAAAGCGCATGCGCACATATGCGCACATTTTGCGCTAAAAATGGCCATTATAGCCTATGGATGCGCATATGTGCGCACTGGCATGCTCATGTAAGCGTTTTTTTGCATATGCGTTTTTTTTTTTAACCATGGAATTTAGGGGTTTGGGTTAGAGTTAGGGTTAGTTAAGGGGGTTTAGGGTTAGGGTTAGGGTCAGGGTCAGGGTTAGGGTTGGGTTTTGGGTCAGGGTTAGGGTTAAGTATGGTTTGGTTAAGGGTTAGGGTCAGGGTTAGGGTCAGGATTAGGGTTAAGTATGGTTTTGTTAAGGGTTAGGGTCAGGGTTAGGGTTAGGGTTAGGGTCAGGGTTAGGGTTAGGGTTAGGGTCAGGGTTAGGGTTAGGGTCAGGGTTAGGGTTAAGTATGGTTTTGTTAAGGATTAGGGTCAGGGTTAGGGTCAGGATTAGGGTTAAGTATGGTTTGGTTAAGGGTTAGGGTCAGGGTTAGGGTTAGGGTTAGGGCCAGGGTTAGGGTTAGGGTTAGGGTCAGGGTTAGGGTTAGGGTCAGGGTTAGGGTTAAGTATGGTTTTGTTAAGGGTTAGGGTCAGGGTTAGGGTCAGGATTAGGGTTAAGTATGGTTTTGTTAAGGGTTAGGGTCAGGGTTAGGGTTAGGGTTAGGGTTAGGGTCAGGGTTAGGGTCAGGATTAGGGTTAAGTATGGTTTGGTTAAGGGTTAGGGTCAGGGTTAGGGTTAGGGTTAGGGTTAGGGTCAGGGTTAGGGTTAAGTATGGTTTTGTTAAGGGTTAGGGTCAGGGTTAGGGTTAGGGTTAGGGTCAGGGTTAGGGTTAGGGTTAGGGTCAGGGTTAGGGTTAGGGTTAGGGTCAGGGTTAGGGTTAGGGTTAGGGTTAGTTAGGGTTTAGGGTTTGGGTTAGGGTTAAGTATGATTTGGTTAAGGGTTAGGGTCAGGGTTAGGGTTAGGGTCAGGGTTAGGGTTAGGGTTAGGGTCAGGGTTAGGGTTAGTAAAGTCATGGTTTGGGTAGTGTGAGGGGCCACCTAAAAATGTTGGAAAAAAACGCAAACGTGGTAAAAACGCACTAAAAACGCATACAAACGCTTAAAAACGTTTTTTTCATGCATGCTCATAAAAATGCTTGAAAAAATCGCAGCAGTTGTATGCTTTTGTATGCGTTTTTTCAATGCGTTTTTTTGCGGGAAAAATGCGCTGCAAAAAAAAGCAAGTGTGAAACTAGCCTGAGATTGCACTTTTTTGCAATTTCTCCACACTTGGAATTTTTTTCCCGTTTTCTAGTACACGACATGGTAAAACCAATGGTGTCGTTCAAAAGTACAACAGCCCTCACATGGCCATATTGACGGAAAAATAAAAACGTTATGGCTCTGGGAAGGAGGGGAGCGAAAGCTGAAAAAGCTCTGGGGGTTAAGGCGTTAACTTTTAACCCTTATAACCTAACAAAAAAAATTTTGGTTCCAAAATTGTGCTGATGTAAAGTAAACATGTGGGAAATGTTATTTTATTTAAGTATTTTGTGTGACTTATCTCTGTGATTTAAGGACATGAAAATTCAAATTTGAAAAATTGCGAAATTTTCAAAATTTTCACCAAATTTCCAGTTTTTTTTTTTACAAATAAACACAATTAATATCAAAGAAATGTTACCACTATTATGAAGTACAATATGTCACAAGAAAAGTCTCAGAATCACCGGGATCCAGTCAATCGTTCCAGAGTTATTACCTCATAAAGGAACAGTGGTCAGAGTTGTAAAAATTGGCCTGGTCATTAACATGCAAACCACCCTAAGGGGTAAAGGGGTAAACCATACTAGAATCCACCCTGCCTGTTCCTAGTCCAGATCCTGATCCATCTGACCTGCATCTGTGCCGCTTACTGCTCAGTCTGAACTTGCACCTAAGAACCTGCATCTGTGATCCTATGTTGTGGGTGTCCCGTGTTCCTTTTCCAGTCCTGCTTGTGCTGTATCATCCTGATAACCAGTTACTGGCCAGTCCTACACTTCCCTGTCCCCCTTGATGGTCAGATGCCATGGCTTTGTTCGTCTGTTTTGTAGTAGCACCTGGCATTCACCTGGAGCCAAGTCTAACCCCACCATCAGGGGCTCAAGCGAAGAGTCAGGTATTCGCCTAGCAACGCGCCTCCAGGCTCTCCCGGACTGTGGCACAGTGGTTCCACAACCACATGTGTAACAAGCTGTTCCTTTACTTTGTATGTAGAGTGACCGTGCCGTGCAAATGGCTTAACAACCATGGTGTACTATTCAAAAAATGTAGGGTGCCATCTGTATAGCTGATCTTTTCTACATTTGTATGTGTTGCACCTCTTTTACTATTGAGTCTAAGGGGTAGCACGTGATAGTATTTCTATCTGCATTGCTCATTTTTTTCAACAAGGTCCAATGGGTTATATATGCTACAATGAATGAATATTCAAATTGCCTCTTCAGAGGGGAAGAGGACATGAAATCTAGTGCCACCTACTGGAAGTAGCAATCCTAAAAGTCAATATTGACCCTTTAACGTGTTTTGCGACATGACTTGGGATAAAATCCAGACCAGAATCTCAATTTGCAAACAAGAGTTTCGGGATGTTTCCCCTCTTCAGCGCAAAGCATGAGATCTAGTTAGGCTCACAGGCTTCTGACTGGGTTCTAACGGGTAGCATCTCAAATTGCTGAGAGTGACATGCTGGTCTAAGGAGAACTGTAGGCCATGCTTCTCTGGGAAATTAAATATACAAATTGCCTTTTCAGAGAGGAAGAGGACTTGAACTCTAGGGCCACCTATTGTAAGTAGCAATCCTAAAAGTAAGTATTGACCCTTTAATGAGCCTTGCTGTCTGACTTAGAATAAAAGCTAAACCTTAGACACCCGTCAGAAACCCCTCATAGAGATAAATCAGATCTCTTACTTTGCATATTAGTTCTTCAGAGAGAAAGATGACTTGAAACCTAGTTCCACCTAGTGGAAGTCACAATCCTGAAAATCAATATTGACCCTTTAATGAGCCTTGCCACATGACCTAGGGGTACTTCTCACTAAGCAAGATCGCTAGCGAGATCACTGATGCGTCACCGATTTTGTGACGCAACAGCAATCTCGCCAGCGATCTTGCAGTGTGTGACATGCATCAGCGACCGGCCCCCCCGCCGGGTATTGTTGATCGTGCAGGAACGTCCTGGGCCATTTTTTGATCGTTGGTCTCCCGCTGGCCACCACGCATCTCATGTGGCAGCGGGAGACCAACGATCAGCGAGCTCCCAGCGCTGTAAGCAGACGCTGGGAGCTGGTATCCAGGGTAAATAACAGGTAACTAAGCGACGCGCGCACTTATTTACCCGCTATGTACCCTGGATACCAGCATCCTCGCTGGTCCTGATAGCTGGTGAGTCTGCCTGTTTGACAGCTCACCAGCGATCATGTAGCAACGCACCAGCGATCCTGGCCAGGTCGTATCATTGTCGGGATCGCTGGTGCGTCGTTTAGTGTAACGGGACCCTTAGGATAAAAGCCAAATCTTAGACCCCCATCACAGGCCTCTCATACAGCCAAATTAGATCTCTTGATTTGCCCTAAGGAGGGGCAACACCTAGAAACACAAGTCTGCAAATAGAAATTCTGGTTTTGCTTTTATTCTAAGTTCATGTTCCAAGACGTTTCATAGGGTCGATAATGACTTTTATGATCTCTATTTCCAGTAGGTGGTGCTGGAGTTTAAGTCTCTCTTATGAGGTCATTTGCATATCTAATTTCCAGAGGAGGGTTGCATGGCCTATAGGTCTCCTTACACCTGCATGTCAAGCATTTCACTCTTCAAAAGTAGAGATGTTACTTCTTAGACTACAATGTATGAAAAATAGAATTCCGCAAATTCTCCTAACGTAAACCTCTGAAGAAAGGCTCAACACAATGTGTACACGGCCTTACTTTGCTCTGTTTAGACTTGACAATAATAATATATATCAAAGTAAGTAATATATCACTAAATTTGTCAAAGAATAAAAAGAAAACTATAAAAAAAGTCATATTTGTTAATGACTTTATATGATATTAATTGAAAATATTTATGACTCACTGATGATTTATTAGTGATGATTTATTTTTATTCAACAAAGCTTTTAATTACCTTAATTAATGTCAATTCTGACATTCAGTCCTCTCCTCCGGAAGAGAAGTCCCTGACGGAATGAGGTTTTTTTTCCATATCGCCCACCTGAATTGGATATTCATGCAATCATCTTTTGAAGCGTGATTGTTGTCATCATATTTACTGTCTCATGTGAAAACTTCTGACAGGAGGAGAAAAAAAAATGAAAAGAATAACAATAGGAAAATCACAGAAATTGTTAAACTGTCGGGAACTGTTTCTCCCCTCCCCCACCCGCCCCACCAAAAAAATGACTTCGAGTTTTGCAGTTACATATAAATAGGTCCTGTAAGAAATCAGATGTAAGAAAGTTTAACACTTTTTTTTTCTTTTGGTATTACACACACTGCGGCGCCGGTGAGAGGCTGAAAAAGAAAAGATGTCGCAATTTAGATTTAAAATATTAGCTAATAAACAAGTTTAACAAATCTTCACAACACTTCCCATTGTTCGGGGAGCTTAAATGAATAATAAATGTTGTTAGCATAAATTAGTTCTGCCTCGGCATGTTGCGAAAATGAATCTTATTATTGTCTTGTTGTGTTGTTTGAGAAAGGAAAGAAGACAGCCTTGATTGATTTCTTTTTTCGTTTTTTTTTTTTACATTTTTTTAATTATCGTTAGAAATACGCTTAGGTGGGCTTCTTGCCACATTTCTAGAAGGAAGAAATAAGATAGGCACAAAAAAATAGATTAAATAGAAAAAATATTTTAGCAGTTTTTTTTCTTTTACTAGGTTATGAAATTTCGAATTCGGAAGTTCAGTCACGTTTGGCCAGGAATTTCCATTTTATATCAAAAGTATTTGATGCAAATTGAAAGTTTCTTATAATTCGCTGACCACCAAAACATAATAAGAGAAGGATAAAAAAAAAATTGATATTTCTTTGACGTTGAGTTGACCTTTCTTGACGCCTTTGCCTATCCATCTGGTATTCCATTATTTCTCCACATGACGCCTCTTTCCTCCTTCATCCAGCACCGTGTCATGATCAAATCAACACATTAGTGGACTACACGGCATTGGAAGCATCTATGCATAGTGAAGATGGAGGAGAAGGAGGATGATGTTGTGTGGTGGAAAAGAAGAGGCCAGGGAATGGGAAGCTTCGGCGGCATGAGAGATAGGCAGCATGTTTTTTTTCATCCCTTTCCCGGCTCTCCACAAATAAGCAAAATGAGCCATTTGTAATCTTGGTGTATTCTGTGGAAGATTATTTCTTGGACCCTTATAAAGGGGTTGTCTACTATTTGGAAAACCTGTTCTTGATCTATACGTTTGCCACCAGTAAAATATCAACACTTATACTCACCTCCGATGCCAGCATGATTCCACATGTCTCAGCACTAGCTCTCCTAGAGCTCACATGACATTGCTATGTCAAGTGAGTACTGGGCCCAATCATCACTGGCTTCACTTTCCCCCTCTTTGAACAAATCAGGTTGTAGCTTGTCACTCACTTCCTCTTGATGTCTGATATGTCCAATGGCAGGGAGCGTGAAGCCAGTGCTGATTGTACACAAAGCTCACATGTTATAACAACGTGAATCAATCCCCAGGAGAGCCAATGCCAACACCGCTGGAAAAGCAGCATGTCATGACCTCCAGGGAGATAAGGGGGCAGAAGATCACTACATCGCAGATCTTCCATTTAGCCTGTGTGTTCGTTTCCCATATAAAATGGATTTGGTTTCCTTTGGTACAAAAGAAGTTAACGACACTTTCTATGCTTGTCAGAAACTGGCAGCTCCATTTTCAGCTGCTTCTGATCTGTTCATTACCTCACCCTATAAAAAATGGCAAAACCCTCTCTGCCTTGCCAGTGAAAGCTTTGCTTCCTAGCTCCTTGGAGATGCTGTGCTGAAAAGGAGTTCTTTGTTGCTACTGGAGAGTCGTCTTCCTGTGCTGAGAGCTCAAGCTAAGTGGGTGAAGTGGAGTTCTAGTAGTAGTGATCTTTAGTTTGCTGTAGTACATGTGTGTTTATTTCCTGTTCCCTATTACCATTTGGTTGGCACATTCTTATCTTTCCCTATAAGACTCTTTACCTTGATGAGTGTTTGTCGCTCTCTGCTATCCCTGTTTTGTCTTTGTGTCTTGTTTGCTTTATATTTCTGCCCCATGCCTCATGGGGTGTGGGAGGGGACAGATCAAGGGATAACAGGAGCAAAGTAAGGTTGGAGACTCGGGCCTCTCTACCTTCAAGAGTACCCCCGGGCCAGGGATAGTTAGAGCCCCAGTTTCAGGGACAGTTTGAGGCCAGCTTTCCTTACCGAAGACTGTCATCGCGTGACACAGCGGCACCAGAAGTCAGTATAAGTGCTGCTATTTTACTGGGGGCAAACATGCTGATTGTTAAGGGGTGGTAGACGACAACCCCTTTAAACACGGGCAAACATGCTGATTGAGAAAGTGTTGTAGTGGACAAAAAAATGCACTATTTTCTGCTATCCTAAAAAACAAATTTGATGTGTCCATCACTTTTTTATGCCAGAGTAACCTGTACAGATCATGATTTCTGTAATTATCATTAGTTCCTAGTGAATGCTACGAATGTAGACATATCAGAATTATGAGCTATAGTCATATTTCAGGTACAAGCTTAGTGATTTTTTTGTGCTTTTATTTTTGCTATAATGCCCAGAGAAAAAAAAGTTGGCAAACCTCGTAATAAGTCATGAGCGATTATTTCTGAGTGGAATTAAAAAATCTACTCGAATTTTATAAAAATCCAAGTTCCCGAAAAAGTGGATTTTTTTTGTAATTTGTTTCTGGGCAGATTCAGAAATATGATGGCCATCAAACGGTAAAAAATTTTTTAGGAAGAATCCACATAGTCACCTCATTGCTCATCTCTCCAGTCCCTATGTTTCTTACGGTCACCTGTCCATTTCTCTCTGAATCTTCTGATCATCTTCGCAAGGGAAGGTCAAGGCGCAGAAAGTGACTTCATGATGTTATGATCTACACCGTGCTTGTCCAGAACCCTCCCATGCCTTATCAGTGCCAGAAGTCCTAGCTTAGAGCGTGAGGAAGTCCCGGCCTTGAGCAAGAAACCCGAGAATTTCAGCACGAGTGGTGGTGATCACTAGATGCAAAGAGGACCAGATGGGTGTGAGTGAAGAGAGGAGGATCTGGAGAGGTGAGCGTTGAGCGAACTTTGTTTATTTTTTACATTTATTAAGCTATGGGGTCTGGAAAGAGAACCTAGGGCATCATATGAGATGTTCAATTTTCAAAGAATAACTTCTCTGCAAATTGAATTTTCAGGCGATAAGGTGAATTTGAATTTTGCCTGATCCGTCATCTCTACTACTACAGAATACCATTTCCCCTGCCTAAGGTGGTCAGTTTAGAGTGTGAACTCTTCTATTAGTCCTTAAATCTTGGCATGATAGCTGTTAGATGAATAATCATTCAATTTTGTATCCATAAATTGTTCTAAAATCCATGAATTCTTAGACAAATGCTTAGTTTGTAGACCCCTCATCTCACCCCAGCTATGGCTTTAGTGGTTCATGGCTTGTATGAAGTGGAGATAAAATCGTGAAGGGCCAGAGTTAGAAAGATCCAAAATGTTGCCTCTTTTTTGAACATTTTATGGGCATCATATAAATGTCAGATCCTAAAGAAAGACAAAAAAAATAGAATGCATCTGACCGTGTCAGTAGATCTCAGGGTTTACGTTACCCAAGTTAGGGTCATCAACATGACTCTTCTTGGCACATACAGTTGGGTTCCGGCCAACTGAATATATGACAATATCCCATTGCTATATAAATAATAGACAACCAACACATAACATTACTTCAAGCGTAGACAATATAGTAGAGTCTCTATCTATTATGTACTATCCCGTTGGCAAACACTTCCGTTATTGACTAAACTATACATTTAAATGCGGTTCAATGAGAAATGTGACTCCAGAATGACTAGATTTGCCAGCTGTCCATCAGGTATTATTTTGTTTTGTTATCAACTGCTAAAACTCTAGAACATTTTCAAGATGCTGTTGACCTTTACTTTCAATGTACTCAACGGCAGCTTGATTATCAAAAAGATGTTTGTTCGTCAGTTATATTACCCGGAGGGCAGACTATGAATAATTTTGTTGTTTGAATACCTTTTGCTGCAGTAAACTCATCACTTTACCAGCTCATATTTATGCATTTTACTTTTTAATAGGGTATGGAGCATGGCAGACATCAAACACAAGCTCAATGTTCAGAGGAGGACAGAATAATAGTCTACAAGATGGCATGTCTCAATACTCGGCAACAAAGAGTTGTTTACATGCAGATTTTTTTTTTTTGCTTGCCACCCAATTCACACTACGTTATTGACTACTAATGATTCAACATATACTTATGTAATCATTATCCAATTAATTATCCCACTTGTACTCATATAATGAGTAAAACATAACATTTTTAATTAATAGCATTTTTTCATAAATAGGAAAAAAAAAGTCAAAATATGGCAAATGATACAAAACCTGCAGAAAATGACTGCATTAAGATGTAAAAATAGCTTTATTAGTTACAATAACATGATCAAATATAATAAAAACTCTTATGTAGTGGATGGCGACATCATGGAAATATATGTACAAAGAAGAAAGATGATGTGCTACTCTACTACTGAGCACTTCCTGCCGGCACAAGGTTGTTGAGCCAGTCGGAGGAGCTCAGTTGTGGAGTAGCACAGTTCCGACAACTGTGTAGTGGCCAAAGGTGGGTATTGCACATAACTATTGATTGGTGGGGTGGTGCCGGGTGTCGCATCCCCACTGACCAGATATTGAATGCAATAGCACAATAGGGTACAGTCGCTACCAGTGGAACAGAGGGAGCAGTCATCCCAGGCCCACCTGGAGCTACACTACTGTAACTGTATCGGCATGCACAGCTTGCCAATACAGCTACACTCTACAGCAGAGCAGGGAGACTCGATCTCCCTGCACTGCCACCCGGCCGCTATGGGGTCCTGGAGCAGGGTGGGGGGCAATGTCAGCAGTTGAAAGCAATGTTGAGACAGGGAGCACCTCTCTCCCTCTCCTATCATTCTCCTTCTACGTCTGACGTCAATGACGCAGACACTGAAAGCGAGCGTGATGAGGTCCGTACATGGTTCCTGCCGTGTTGAGATGAGCAGGTGCTTGGAGAAGTTACAGGAGAGATGATAAATGCATGAACAGATGTCCATCGATTCTTAAACCATCGAAATGCTGCTGTCTGATATTGACAACATAAACGGTAGTGATCAGACCTAACTCCGGTCACTGCTGGTAGAGGCAGGTGTTGGCTATATATTGCAGATGACACCCACTACGTATGGAGGGAGTTCAGCTTCTCAACCCGTTCCATGCACACAAGGTCTACTTGTAATGCACGTATGCCTCACGGGGTTGTCCCATAATCAACATATATCACTTATCCACAAAATAGATGATACATGTATCATTGTTGGTGGTATGACTGCTCAGATCCCTACTAGTGACAAGCACCAAGGTTTCAAAACTCCCCGTGTGAATGAAATGCTACTGAGCATTTCCATCCACTGCTCCATCTATGGGAATGCCTATTCTCTAGATAAATGGGGGTCCCAGCAGCCAGATCCCCAGCAATGATATCTTTATGTTACGTAAGGTCAATTTATCACCTATTCGCAAATAGCTGATAACTTATTGGGTACCACCGTTAGGTTCCTGAAAAAAAGACTTTGGAGTACCCTATTTATATGGTGCAATGGTGCGATATGGACACCACCACTCCATTTCTTGACTATGAGACTGACGGAAAAAGCCAAGTACAAAAACTTGGACTTTAAGACAAAGTGCAATATTACATTACTACAGTCTAAAAGATAAGCAAGGAAAAAGGAAAATATCACTAGCGCCATTTGTGCCGTGAACGCATTCATTAGAAATTCTGCTAAAAGTTTCTTGCAGTTCAGCGCATGTTGAAAAATACAGAAGTTTTTATGATCAGGGGAATAATGGCAAGCATATTTTTCATGGGGTATAATTTGTTGATCCTTTACAAGCTGTTAAATTCTCTAAGTAGGCTTAAATAGGTTTCTCCATGAATTTTGGCTGAAATCCATAATATCACTGCAAAACTTCCCAGTTCGGGGATTATGTTATTTCTACCTTACCGTATTGGCATGACAATTTCTTTTTTTTTTTTCTTTTTTTTTTAATACACTGAATATTTTAAGAAAAAAAATATTATTCAATTAATTTGTTAGTAAATGTAATAGAAATTACAACTTTGGGTACTGCAGGTACTTCACATAGTGAGCCAATGGAGAAGACAACGTCTCTACTTCCAATCAAAAATATTTCGTTAGGTGTAACGAAATGTTGGGAAAAAAGATGTTATCCTTGTTGACAAGTTATGTTAATATATATACTCTCTGGGTGACAACTAGTTCCATTTCTAAGGCATGGAGCACTACATAACATATTTTTCAAGTTTCCTCTAAGCTATTATTAACTAGGGTATCTTTTTGAGTTAGGTGTGGATGATCTTGAAAAGATCACGGACAATGGCAGCTACCGGTAATATAAGATGAAAAGTGATAACAACTTCTATTATTGTTGATGCTCTTTACAGGGCTGAACAGCCTGATGAAGGTGTCATTTTGCAATGGAACTGGTAGTAAATATAATTAAACTTTCACTTGAAGTCTTCTATTAGTCTTGGTTATTTTCTCTGATAGCCTCTCCTGCACCAATGGCTTGGTATACTCTTGTCTAGTCTTGAGCTATATCTAGCGTATTTTTCTATTTGTCCTGTATAGTAGAGCATACAGGTGAGAACTAGAGATGGACAAAGGTTTTGAAATTCGAATTTGCCAACTTCACCAAACGTTCCCCCAAAATTTGATTTGTTGTAAATAAATCAAATCTGACTTCTATACCAGGAAAGATCTTTGAACAAATTATTAAACAATATGTATGTCAGTACCTGGATAAGAATGAAGTGATTAAACAGAGTCAGCATGGGTTTGTAACTAATAAGTCATGTCAGACTAACTTAATTTCCTTCTATGACAGAATCACTGATTGGGTGGATCAGGGAAATGCTGTAGATATAGTATATCTTGACTTCAGCAAAGCATTTGACAAAGTATCTCATACAATCCTTATTGAAAAAATGACTAAGTATGGAATGGACAAAGCAACTGTTAGGTGGATTCATAACTGGCTTAGTGATCGGACCCAAAGAGTGGTCGTAAATGGCTGCACATCCAGTTGGAAGAATGTCTCAAGTGGGGTACCACAGGGCTCTGTCCTGGGCCCTGTATTGTTCAACATCTTTATCAATGATTTAGATGAAGGAATTGAGGGTAAACTGATTAAATTTGCTGATGACACAAAGCTAGGAGGGATAGCTAATATTAGAGGAGAGAGAGAAGATTCAAAAAGATATAAATAAACTGGAGCAGTAGGCAGCTACTAACAGAATGGTTTTTAACAGGGAAAACTGCAAAGTACTACATCTGGGCAATAAAAATGAAAAAAGCATATACAGAATGGGAGGAATAGGGCTAAGCAACAGCACATGTGAAAAAGACTTGGGCATACTAATAGATCACAGGCTGAATATGAGTCAACAGTGTGATGCAGTAGCAAAAAAGGCAAATGCAATTCTAGGATGTATTAACAGAAGCATACAGTCTAGATCACGTGAAGTCATTATTGCCCTCTACTCCTCTTTGGTCAGACCTCATCTGGAATACTGTGCCCAGTCTTGGGCGCCACATTTTAAAAAAGACATCAACAAACTGGAGCAAGCTCAGAAAAGAGCGACCAGAATGGTGACCGGTCTGCAAACCCTGTCTTATGAGGAAAGGTTGCAGGATTTGGAAATGTTTAGCCTGCAAAAGAGAAGACTGAGAGGAGACTTAATAGCTGGCTACAAATATCTCAAGGGCTGTCACATTGCAGAAGGATCATCTTTATTTTCATTTGCACAAGGAAAGACTAGAAGCAATGGGATAAAACTGAATGGGAGGAGACACAGATTAGATATTAGAAAAAACTTTTTGACAGTTAGAGTGATCAATGAGTGGAACAGGCTGCCACGAGAAGTGGTGAGTTCTCCTTCAATAGAATTCTTCAAACAAAGACTGGACAGATATTTGTCTGGGATGATTTAGCGAATCCTGCTTTGAGCAGGGGGTTGGACCAGATGGCCCAGGAGGTCCCTTCCAACTCTATGATTCTATGATTCTATGATTAAATTTGCACAAATTTCAATATTGGAAATCTTGTAATTGCTCGAAAAATGCACATGGAGAAGAGGAGAGATAGAGAAGCTTGCTGACCATAAGAGTTTACAGTCTACAGGAGAGAAAACTCTGCTGATTGTAAGAGCGTACACTCTACAGGAGAGAGATGACCCCTCTGTTCATAAGAGATTACACTCTACAGGAAGGAGAGAGAACTCTGCTGATTGTAAGAGCTTATACTCTACAGGAGAGAGAGGACTCCACTGACCATAAGAGTTCACATGCTACAGGAAAGAGAGAGGATCCTACTGACCATAAGAGTTTACACTCTACTGGAGAGAGGACCCTACTGACCATAATAGCTTACACGCTATAGGATGGAGAGAGGACTCCGCTGATTGTAAGACCTTACACACTACGGGAGATAGAGAGGGCCCCTCTGATCATAAAAGCTTACACTCTACAGGAGAGAGAGGACCCCACTGACCATAAGAGCTTACACTCTACAGGAGAGAGAGGACCCCACTAACCATAAGAACTTACATTCTACAGGAGAGAGAGGACCCCACTGACCATAAGAGCTTACACTCTACAGGAGAGAGAGGACCCCAATGACCATAAGAGCTTACACTCTACAGGAGAGAGAGGACCCCACTGACCATAAGAGCTTACACTCTGCCAGAAAGAGAGAGAATCCTATTGACTATTAGAGCTTACACTCCACATGAGAGAGAAGAGCCCCTGATCACAATAGCTTACACTCTACAGAAGAGAGATTTAGTTAGTAACTGTGGATATGGAAAATAACTCTGTCATTCAAACTGCTCCACTGGGAACCGCTGATCTGTGATGACCCCGGTACTGACCACCACTGTACAAGGTATGATGATCCACTAGATAGCATAGCTGCAGGGCATTATGGGAAAGCCCGAGTGACAACACAAAACGATCTTATCCCATTCTCTGATGCTTCAGCAGTGTGGGAAAGGGTGCCGGGTAAGTTTCGCTTTCTTGCAAACTGCAAAACAAAATTCAAAATGTTCGAATTCATGTGAAACCACAAATTACCGGAACTTTGACGCAAACTCGATCCTCGGTAAAACAATATGCTCATCTCTAGTAAGTACCTCTATATAAAGCTTTATTGTTCTATTTGCCTATTGAACCTGTGACACTAAAATCATCTGTCAAAAAACTGTGTGAGTCCTCGTGACTCTTTGAGACCTGGACTGCACTGATGTCCAGCATTTACATCATGTATCCTGTGGCGTTAGAATAGTCTGACTGGTCTTTGTTCCTCACATGCATTAATGAGGAGCCCCCATGATTTTCTCCAAGATATCAGTTTTTCCTTTTTTTAATAGGTACCACCACCAGTGCATACCAAGAACACCTTCTGTTTTAAAGATGTTTTGACCAAGCTGACTAGATATCACAATTTGGTCCTTGTCAAAGTCGCTCGTATTCTTATTCGCACCCATTTTTCTTTCTTTCAATGAGTTAATTACTGGGTCTTTTTTTTTTTAGTACAATGAAAGTTATCTTTCAAATGTGCATGTTGGACTTGATACCAATAATGTTTTACTTCACCGTGATTTCTAAATAGTTACTCAGAGGACTACTCAAACTGAGTTGCCACTTGTCCGTAAATGTAAAAACAGTCTAGAAAAATAAGGAACTTTTGCAATATTTTGAAACTTCAGGGGTTTGTGCAATGTGTAATTTTTATGATTTTAAAGCTCTAATGTATTCAAGCTAAGGGAATTTGATTGCTATAATTATCTGTGACGAGGTCAGCTTACACTGAGTCGACTTTTTCTTTAGAGAGGGCCCTCTGGGTTGTGGCACCCACCCACCTAGGGCGAGCTGACCTTGTGAGAAACCACCCCCTATACAGGGAGTTTCAGGGGCAAGACCAAGGGGGTGAGCCACCATGACTGCTGGCACCAGATGGCCGGCTCAAGTAGACACTAGGTACAAGTGCAGGAAACAGGACAAGACAAGACGTACGTTCAAGGTATCTTCATTAAGGCAAATTCAGGATAACATTCAGTGCAAAAACGTGATAAGCAAAACACAGCAAGGTGCGTGCGAGGGCACAACAAGGTCCATAGCATGGTACGTGCCAGGTGGCACACCTGGGTACAGGCATCAATGGCATCGGACTCCGGACAACTGGCAACGATCGACAGGAACAGGGCATCCGGCTGCCGACATCAGCTCCGGACATCAGGCCGCAGTCATCAGGCTTACGATCTCTGGCTGCAATTGGCAGGTTCTGGGCATCCGGCAGGCAAACCAAGGTTCAGGCAAGGAGGCACGACAGATCTCCAGACATGATGCGTGTTAGGGAACACGCCGAGGTCCAAGGCAAGATTCCAGGCAGGGTGCATGCACACCAGGGTCCAGAGCAAGGTGCAAGGCAAGGTGCATGTGTAGGGGACACACCAGGGTTCAAAGCAAGGTGCAAGGCAAGGTGCGTGTGTAGGGGACACGCCAGGGTTCAAAGTTCAACATAAAAGACAGGGTGCATGTGTAGAGACATGCCAAGGTACAAGGCAGAATCCTGCGCGTGCCAAGGGGCACGCCAGGGTCAGGTTCAAGGCAGAGTCCTGCGCGTGCAGAGGGACATGCCAGGGTCAGGTTCAAGGCAGAGTCCTGTGCGTGCAGAGGAGCACGCCAGGGTCAGGGTACAAGGCAGAGTCCTGCGCGTGCAGAGGGCACGCCAGGGTCAAGGTTGAAGGCAGAGTCCTGCGCTTGCAGAGGGGCACGCCAGGGTCAAGGTTCAAAGCAGAGTCCTGCGCGCGCAGAGGGCACGCCAAGGTCAGAGGCAGAGTCATGCGCGTGCAGAGGGCACGCCATGGTCCTGCGCGTGCAGTGAGGCACGCCAGGGTCAGGCTACAGACTAGGACCTGTACGTGCTAGAGGGCACGACAGGGTACATGGCTAGACCTGCGCGTACTTTTACAGAAGCACGGGGAGGTATGCCACGGGGCAGGCGGGGGCCTGCACATGCTAAGAGAAGCACGGAGAGCACAGTGCAGAGACAGCGTGAGTGCAAGGAAGCACAGAGAGCACGGCTGGGGCACTGGCTAGCTGGACGGGCTGCAGCACAAACAGGCAGGTAAGACTCCAGCGAACCCGACTGGGGCATAGCAGGCGACACAGCTGTCACTGACCAACGAGCACAGCTGAGGCACAAGCAGGCGGGCACGGCTGAGGCACATGCAGGAGGCTAGGAAGGCCAGGCGCATGCAAAGGGCACACGAAGAAACAAGGCAAGGCAAAGCAAGAAACAAGGCAAGGCTAGGCGAGAAACAAGGCAAGACAGGGTATGGAACACGGAGCGGAACATAGGCAGAAACAGAGCCAGGTCAGAGCGAGAACAGAGCTAGCAGCGGAGCGTAGGCCGAAGCCCAGAGCCGGGTCAAGGGAGCACCTTGAGACTAGAATGGAAATGTGCAAGGGAGCACAATAGGACAGAGTCTAGCAGCGGAGCGTAGGCCGAAGCCCAGACCCGGGTCAAGGGAGCACCATGAGACTAGACATAGAAATGTGCAAGAGAGCACCATAGGACAGAGTACGGAAAACCAGGCAGAGACAAGAAGCATGAGAAGCACTACAAGGCTCAGAATAGCAAAGACCAGACATAGCGAAACAGGCAAAGGCAAAGAACAGAGGAAGTACTACAAGGCAAAGACAAATATGGCACGAGAGACAACACAAGACATGGCACGAGACAGGAGGCAGAGTACAAGCACAGTGCATGTGCAGAGACGCATGAGAGGGCAGAGTGCAGGGGCACAGAATACAGAGAGCGACCGAGCAGCCATGCAGGGAAGCAACACGATACTCAGGCCCCGACCATAGGAAGGGGCGGTCTGATATAGCACTATAGCACCTGCAGTTCCGGGTCAGGATCAGGGAAAGACTTCTGGTTCAGATCCTCCAGGATCATAGAGAGCGTTGCTAGATCAGACTGGGCAGAACCATAGAGAAGGTCACATGATCAGGGCTCCAGGAATACATAGAGGATTGCAGAATCAGACAGTGCTGGAACATAGGAAAGGTCACATGATCAGGGGGTCCAGGAATACAGAGGATTGCAGAATCAGAGCATAGACTAATGGTTACCTAGCAACGGCATACAGCCATGAGGTAAGGCGCGCGTGCACACCGCTCCTGGCATCTTGCAGCACGAGACATAACGGGCATGAGAATTCAGTACACATGCACACCGCTCCAGGAGTCATGCGGCACACCAGACATGGCGGGCATGATAGTTCGGTGTACGTGCACACTGCTCCAGGGGTCATGCGGCAAAACAGACATGGCGGGCATGACATTATCTTTATTTTTCAGAAATTTTTTACTGTTTTTTTTGTGAGAGCTTGAATATTGGTCCTGACAAATGCAAAAAAAAAAAAAAAAGCATGTCAATTTTGCTCATCGGGCAGTGGTAATATTACAACCAAATATAACTAAATCTCTAACAGTATCAAAAATCTCAAAAAAATGACCTGAATTTTCAAAGAGAAAAAGACAAATGTGAACAGGTGCAAGCTATGAGAACCACATTAAATAATTAACAAATTAAATTTTCATTCAGAAATGCTAGAATATGTAAAGATTGAATATAAGAAAATTGGAACTGCATTACTGCTGCAGAAATGATGTTACAAAATAAAGGTACTTAGAGCACAAATTGGCCATTTCATGAAAGCCCAAAAATCAGCAAACAAGGTGTACCCTTAAAGCTTTAACGGTGCCATCATTATCATTAGAGATGAGCGGATCTGGCAAAATTTGAATTTGCCTATTCGCAAACAAACCAAGAAATTTGGTTAGCAGAAAAGTTTTTCTCCACGAATGTAATGTCCTGACCCAAAAGCATATTAAATGTTACATGAAAAAATAAAAAAAAATTCTCACCTAACTGATCACCTTTCTCGTCACGCTCGTTGCTTCTTACTTGCTGTCCAGTCCTCTGTTGCGTTGTATCTCCAGCCTTGTGTTCATTTTTGGCCCTGAAGCATTCAAAGTGAAGTATGGGAACTGCTTTGAGTGAACATAGGGCTGACAGCTGCACGGAGGACCAAACATCATGCAGGGAGCAGAGGGGACTACCGGAGAGGTGAGCAATGAGGTGAGTATGTTTTACCGGCTCACTACCGTTTAGCAAAATGGAGACCACAGCTGCTTTATTCTCCAGAATGCAATTTTATTTATTACCAAATTTGGCTAGAATTGAATACCAATCGAATAAATTCATACCATATTCCAGATCTATTTTCAAATGGATCCCATTGACTTTAGTCCATTAGGTCTACTTAGAAGTATGATGGCAAGAACAAGTTATACAATTCTTTGAACCCAAAATTCCGGATGGAATGAAACATAACGCAAGTCTAAATTGAGCAAAATTGTTGACTAGAAGCAAAAAAAAGCCACGATCTACGCCAATGTGATCATTTATTCTACTAAGTAGCTCTTTCGTAGAGCTGTATTGTAGAAACACACAATACAAAGTCAATTAAGTTTTTTTTCAAAAAATAGGACAACAAACAAAATGAGCTCAGGAAATATCATAAATGGGAATGTTTTTTGGTAACTGAAGCTACCTAGAGAGATCATTATCTGAAGACTCCTTTAGACCAATTTACATAGCTCAATTCCAATTTTGCATGAGAAGTATCCAGATTACTCTTGGCATTGTTCCCATACACCGCAGCATTACCATGTTCTTTTCACCATCATATTAAAATTGATTAGATTCCATTAGAATTATTTTCCGTCCGAGGTTCAAAAGGGGATTTTTCATTTCAAGTTTTCATAATATCAAACTCGTCTTTGAGAAGGAATGGGTAGACTGTGTTATTTGGATTTTCAATTCTGTGGAGATAGCACTCGAAGCTGATTTAGAGATAGATTCATGACCTCTTTTATAGTCGGATCATAATTATCTGACTGAATGCGTATTATTGCTTTTGTTCACTGCGTTACTGTTGTGTCTTCAGCTTGGAGTTTTAATATTATCCCTTTAGTCCTGAAAGTGCTATAAACAGCTCACAAAATGCGTTATCTGATGAAGGAAATGGCTGTGATATCCGTGGATGTTTTCAATAATATGTCTGAATATATTTGTAATGGAAATAAGTTGTTTGATAAAAGTTGTTATAGAAGTTTGGAATTCGCAAAGACGGAGCGGGGTTGAGAAGTTCATGCAAGAAGTAGATGGTGGTGAGGGCTCAAGACTCAAGATGAAATACAATACCGGAAAGATCATGTCCTACATTACATTCCTGAAGTATGTAGTGGTAGCAAAAAATATATGTGTCGTCTTAGGCTATGGTCATACGGAGCTTTTTGAGGCATTCAATAACGTTAAGTTTTTCCAAGAGAAACCACCTCAAGAAAATCTTCTGTTGGGGAGTTCTTTGGTTAAGTGAAGTACTTCATAGAATCATAGAATCGTAGAGTTGGAAGGGACCTCCAGGGCCATCTGGTCCAAACCCTGCTCAAAGCAGGATTCGCTAAATCATCCCAGTCAGATGTCTGTCCAACCTCTGTTTGAAGACTTCCATTGAAGTAGAACTCACCACTTCTCGTGGCAGCCTGTTCCACTCATTGATCACTCTAACTGTCAAAAAGTTTTTTCTAATATCTAATCTGTGTCTCCTCCCATTCAGTTTCATCCCATTGCTTCTAGTCTTTCCTTGTGCAAATGAGAATAAAGTTGATCCTTCTACAATGTGACAGCCCTTTAGATATTTGTAGACAGCTATTAAGTCTCCTCTCAGTCTTCTCTTTTGCAAACTAAACAATCCCAAATTCTGCAACCTTTCCTCATAAGACAGGGTTTGCAGACCGGTCACCATTCTGGTCGCTCTTTTCTGAGCTTGCTCCAGTTTGTTGATGTCTTTTTTAAAATGTGGTGCCCAAAACTGGACACAATATTCCAGATGAGGTCTGACCAAAAAGGAGTAGAGGGAAATAATGACTTCACGTGATCTAGACTGTATGCTTCTGTTAATACATCCTAGAATTGCATTTGCCTTTTTTGCTGCTGCATCACACTGTTGACTCATATTCAGTCTGTGATCTATTAGTATACCCAAGTCTTTTTCACATGTGCTGTTGCTTAGGCCTATTCTTCCCATTCTGTATATGCTTTTTTCATTTTTATTGCCCAGATGTAGTACTTTGCATTTTTCCCTGTTAAAAACCATTCTGTTAGTTGCTGCCCACTTCTCCAGTTTATTTATATCTTTTTGAATCCTCTCTCTCTTCTCTAGTATTAGCTATCCCTCCTAGCTTTGTGTCATCAGCAAATTTAATCAGTTTACCCTCAATTCCTTCATCTAAATCGTTGATAAAGATGTTGAACAATACAGGGCCCAGAACAGAGCCCTGTGGTACCCCACTTGAGACATTCTTCCAACTGGATGTGCAGCCATTTACGACCACTCTTTGGGTCCGATCACTAAGCCAGTTATGAATCCACCTAACAGTTGCCTTGTCCATTCCATACTTAGTCATTTTTTCAATAAGGATTGTATGAGATACTTTGTCAAATGCTTTGCTGAAGTCATGATATACTATATCTACAGCATTTCCCTGATCCACCCAATCAGTGATACCGTCATAGAAGGAAATTAATGTAAATCAACAGCCGCGGAGACACCATCACATGTTTCTCAACGCAAGCAATGACTAGCCAGGTCTTTCACCGGGAAGGAACAACCACGGGAAGGGCAGTCTCCAATGAAGGAAACCACCTATGCCAAAACATGGTATCCATCCACAGACAGCTGTCTCGGGGTATTGCCCCTCATCAGTGTGGAGTAGGAAACTGGCTAGTAGGAGCAATGCCTAGTAAAAAGACTGCGAAAATGAGGATGAATGACCTCATGGAGATCAACATCCAACACTGCGGAGACGCCATCACATGTTTCTCAACGCAGTGGTTCTAGAGCAATGCCCCCATCCCTTATGGGAAATATGCAAAAACATGTAAATCAACAGCCGCGGAGACACCATCACATGTTTCTCAACGCAAGCAATGACTAGCCAGGTCTTTCACCGGGAAGGAACAACCACGGGAAGGGCAGTCTCCAATGAAGGAAACCACCTATGCCAAAACATGGTATCCATCCACAGACAGCTGTTTCGGGGTATTGCCCCTCATCATCATAAGGGATGGGGGCATTGCTCTAGAATCACTGCGTTGAGAAACATGTGATGGTGTCTCCGCGGCTGTTGATTTACATGTTTTTGCATATTTCCCATAAGGGATGGGGGCATTGCTCTAGAATCACTGCGTTGAGAAACATGTGATGGTGTCTCCACAGTGTTGGATGTTGATCTCCATGAGGTCACTCATCCTCATTTTCGCAGTCTTTTTACTAGGCATTGCTCCTACTAGCCAGTTTCCTACTCCACACTGATGAGGGGCAATACCCCGAAACAGCTGTCTGTGGATGGATACCATGTTTTGGCATAGGTGGTTTCCTTCATTGGAGACTGCCCTTCCCGTGGTTGTTCCTTCCCGGTGAAAGACCTGGCTAGTCATTGCTTGCGTTGAGAAACATGTGATGGTGTCTCCGCGGCTGTTGATTTACATGTTTTTGCATATTTCCCATAAGGGATGGGGGCATTGCTCTAGAATCACTGCGTTGAGAAACATGTGATGGTGTCTCCGCAGTGTTGGATGTTGATCTCCATGAGGTCACTCATCCTCATTTTCATAGAAGGAAATTAAGTTAGTCTGACATGACTTATTAGTTACAAACCCATGCTGACTCTGTTTAATCACTTCATTCTTATCCAGGTACTGACATACATGTTGTTTAATAATTTGTTCAAAGATCTTTCCTGGTATAGAAGTCAGACTCACCGGCCTATAGTTGCCTGGGTCCACCTTCTTCCCCCTTTTGAAGATAGGAACAACATTTGCTCTTCTCCAGTCTTCTGGGACTTCTCCTGTTCTCCAAGAATTTTCAAAGATTATGGAGAGGGGTTCAAAAATCTCTTCTGCTATCTCCTTCAGTACTCTGGGGTGTAATTCATCTGGACCTGGAGACTTGAATTCATTTAGGTTAGCTAAGTGTTTCCTCACTGTGATGGTGTGATATGCTATATGGATATCATTTTGTGTATATTGCTATTTCACTGATTTGCATAGTGTTAATCTTGATGCCTTGTATGTCTGCAGCCTGACTTTTATCTATGACTCTTGATGACCCCCTGTAGTGTCATAATCCCCCAGGCACCTTTTGTCAAGTCTGGGAGGCCTGAAAACTGACAAACCGGTTTGACTCTCCCTGGACATAATGAGGGGGCTGGGGAGGACAGGGGCTGGGCAAGTCAGTTGCTGTGTGCAGAGCATGGTGTGAAGACAGGACTTCGGAGAGAAAGAAGAATGTATGGAACATGTTATCACTGTCAGCTGGATTTTGGACTCTCATCTCCCTGGACATGTTATACTGTTACTGAACTGCATTCAGATTCTGGACTATCTATCTTTTGTGGGGTGGACTAAATATGGACCTTTCATATTTTTGCTTAAATAACTGTCTTGGAATTGCTCACTCTCCTCTTGCTCTGTTGATTGTGTGATACCAGAGAAGGACCCCGTGACACTCACTATCTTTCTGTTTATAGATATCCTGGATTCTTCTATTCCCTTAATAGGACAGTGAAGAACAGTTGATGTTACATTTCCTTTCTGAGAGAAAACAGATGCAAAATAAGAATTTAAAAGTTTGGCCTTCTCAACATCCTGTCTTACCATTTCATCATTTTCATCCTGTAAAAATTCTATAGCATCTTTGACTTTTCTTTTACTTTTGACATATCCCCAAAGTCACCCAGTGACCAAATGGGATCTGATCATCAATCCATTCCTCAACAAATTTGTGGATCCGGGAGCCTCACCATACCATGGGACAGGTGATAAGTATTTTTTTTCCTTTTTATAGTCAGTTGAAGTGCACATTTTTCCACCAGTTTTCAAGACTTTTTCGGGATGAAAAAGAGAGTTGAAAAAGCTCTTCATATGATCAGTCAAGTGGATTTCCCATGAATAGGAAAAATTTTCCAAGTTTCCATTTTTTTAACTGTTTTTTAGATGAGAATTTCAGAATGGATCTACTCAGAAAAAATTGTAGAGGGTTGCATCAGCTCTGGTGCTGGTCAGGTGGCAGGGGGTCATTGCAGGCTGTAAGCTTTCTTGAAGAGTTGGGATTTCAAGTTTAGTCTAAAGGTTCCGTGTGTGGAGGGATAGTCGTATGTATTGAGACACAGAATTAAAGGGGATGGGGGACACGGAAGACGTCTTGGAGGTGATTCAGTGAGGAATGTATGAGTTTGGAGAAGAGAGGGAGGTTTTGAGAGGACCGGAGGTTGCATATTGGAAGATATCGGGAGATTAGTTCAGAGATATATGAAGGAGACTTATTATGGGCGGCTATGAAGTTCAGTGTTAGCAGTTTGAAATGAATAATTTTGGAATTGGAAGCCAATTTAGGAATTTGCAGAGGGGAGAGGTAGCAGAATAGTGAGGAAAAAAGTTGTTTAGGCAGCAGAGTTAGTGATGGACTGGAGAGATGCAAGAGTGTTAGCAGGGAGGCCACAGAGTTGGACATTTCAGTAGTCGAGTGGGGAGATGATGAAGGCATGCACTAACATTTTAGTAGATTCAAAGTTGAGGAAAGAATGGATTCTTGAAATATTTTTGAGTTGGAGGTGTCAAGAGCTTGGACGTGTGGTTTCAAGAACAGGGCAGAGTAGAGGGTTACTCCAAGGCAGCAGAGTTCCTGTACTGCAGAAAGTGTATTTTTGATAACCAGACAGGCAATAATGACAGCTGCGGGCTGCAACCCTCAGCTATCAGCATTAGCAAGGCTGGTTATCAAGAAAAGAGGGGTCACCTAAATAAATATTAAAAAAATGGTGTGGGGTCCCCCACATTTTTTTACAACCAGCCAAGCTAAAGCTGACAGCTGGGGGCTGGTATTCTCAGGCTGGTAAGTGGACATGAATATTGGCATCCCCAGCCTAAAAATAGCAGCTCGCAGCTGCAACAGAAAATGCGTATCTATTGCACTAATTCTGGTGTTTTGCCCGGCACTTGCCCTATGGCAGTGGCAAATGGGGTTCATATTTGTGGGGTTGATGTCACCTTTGTATTGTCCTGTAACATCAAGCCCATGGAATAGTAATGAAGGGGTGTCTATAAGATGCCTATCCATTGCTAATCCTATAAACTCATGCCGTAATCCATGTCTGGGGGGGATAAACCACTTTCGACCTGGATGGTGCCAAGATGCGACCGTCCAGGCTGAAAACTCTGAGGAATGAGCTGCTGCGAGCGCAGCATCAATAACTAGAGGTGATGTCACTGAGGATTCCGCTGGTCACTGAGGCTGCTCTCCCAGCCAGGCCCCTGTACTATGGTCACCTTGGTGAGCCTGCGGCAACCGCTAGTCACTAATGCTGGGCTCGCAGCAGCTCATTCCTCAGTGGTTCTAAGCCTGGATGGCCGCATCTTGGCACCATCCAAATTGAAAACTGCTTATCCACAGACATGGATTACGGCATTGAATAGAACGACGGACATGTGAGGGATATGTTTGTTTTTATTTTTGCGTTATTACAGGAGACAATGGCTTCAGTAGAATGGGTGAAGACGTGAGTATGGTTTAATTTAGATTCATTGAAGAAGTCTGTATCATTCTTTCAATTAAATGACTTTATTCTGGATGTATGTTTATTTACAATATAACTATAGGATTAGTAATGGATTAGTAAGGTGACATCAACCCCATAAATATGAATCCCACTTGCCATCGCCACAGGGCAAGTGGGAAGAGCAGGGCAAAATGCCATAAAACAAATCTAACAGATGCACCTTTTCTGGGGTGGCTGCGGGATGTTATTTTTACACTGGGGGGCCAATATCCATGAGAATACCAGCCCCAGTTGTCTGCTTTAGCTTGGCGGGTTGTCAAAAATGGGTGGGACCCATGACATTTTTAAAAATTATTTATTTAAATAATTAAAAAATTAGGCATAGGGACCCCTCTGTTCTTGATAACCAGCATTGCTGAAGCTGACAGCTGAGGGTTGCAGTCCGCAGCTGTCAGTTTTGCTTGACTGGTTATCAAAAATACAGGGAAACTTCACGTAACTTTTTAAAATTATTTATAGCGCAGAGGGCAGCTGATGAATACACTCATCAGTTGCGGCCTGCTCTCACTGTGAACAGTTGAATAGAACTGTCAACATTATCCCCTGCTCGCGCTGATTGCAGCGCGAGCAGGGAACAGTGATGTGAGCTGTCTTCACTTCAGCACCCAACATCGGGGAACAGCGTGAACAGTACCGCTGATTCACAGTTGCCGATGCAAGTCAAACTGATGACACAGGGATGTCACCTGTGTGTCATCAGTGTGCACGTGTGCTGGACATATTGCGCCCATGCTGCTACCGGGAAAACACTGACGTCTGAAAGAGCCCTTGGTGAACTCGGTCATTTACCGAACTTTGGACAGTTTTTGCAGAATTTCTGAAAAAAGCTCATGAATCCAAACACAATTCTGAGTGTGCAACGTTCATTCTGAATTTAAGATTGGTGAGCGTTTTCGGAACAAGGTCGCTCATCTCTAATGATGAGTTCAGTTTTGCCCACATTGAGTTTTAGGAAATGAGAGGAGAAGAAGGAGGATATGGCTGATAGACACTCAAGGATTCTGAACACCAGAGAGGTGATGTCTGGACCAGAGAGGTAGATCTGGGTGTCATTAGCGTTTAGGTGGTACTTGAAGTCGTGGGACTTTTTGAGCTGTCCCAGGTCTAAGGCATAGATTGAGAAGAGTAGGTATCCCAGGACAGAGCCTTGAGGGACATGAACAGAGAGAGAGGGCGTGTGTGGAGTTGGTATGGGAATGGGAAACATTAAATGTGTGGTTAGAAAGGTATGAGGAGATCCATGAGAGGGCAATGTTTTTGATGAAAAAAAAATGAGAGGATTTGTAGTAGGAAGGAGTGGTTGACTGTGTCAAAGCAGAGGACAGCTCTAGAAGGAGGAGTATAGAGAATTGTCTGACAGCTTTGGTGGTAAATAAGTCATTAGTTATCTTCGTCACGGCAGTTTCGGGGGAGTGGTGAAGATGGAAGCCGGACTGTAGGTCATCAAAGAGTGAGTTATATGCAAGATGGGAGGAAAGTTCAGCATGGACATGCTAATAAAGGAGTTTGGAGGCAAACAGGAGCAGCGATATGGGACAATAGCTGGACATAGAGGTCAGATCGAGGGATGGTTTCTTCACAATAGCTGTGATCGTGGCATGTTTGAAAGCAGAAGGGGAGGTACCAGAAGTAAACGATAGATTGAAGAGATGGGTCAGGACTGGGACAAGCATAGTGGTGAGATTGGGGTGGAGGTGGGATGGCATGGGGTCAAGTGCAAAACTGGTGAAGCGGAATTTGGAGAGGATAGGAGATGAGAAATCTAATCCGAGCATCTATTATGTTTTGGTGGTCAATATGGAACCCATACTCTTGAAAACTCTTGAGGGATATATAACATAAATAGAACCAAATCTGCATGCAGATCGTGGTGATCTAATGATATGAGTGGAAGTCAGACCTTATTCAAAATTAAGAGGCTATTTTACTATTCCATTTAATTATTACTTTGACTAATCCATGGCCATACGGGAGTCATAAGTCTGATATGCTTCAATAAAAACACATATGAATTAGCACTTGGGAGGTGAATTTCTGGGGATTTTTTTTGCTCAACAGATGGAATAGGAGAGAGTGCGCCGTGACAATTTGTTTACATGTTGCCCTGTGTTCTGTCTTGATGAGATGCTTCAGAAGCCCAGAAATGAATCGTTAAAGTGGTAACATTTGGGAGAACTGCGCTACTGTAATTGATTACAGCAACTTCTGCCATAATGGAGTGTTGGATGATTGTTTTGTTTTCAAAATTACAGATCTCTTCCATTTCTGAAAGTACAAAAAAAAACAAAAGTCGCTTTCTAATATTTTGTTTAAAGTAAGATGTCGTCCAGCCGCTGCAAAAATAACTTCATTATATTTTACCTTTAGGTTTCATTCACACAGAATTTGTATAATTATTTTTTACTTTAAAATTCATTTTTAACAAATTGTTTTCTAGTGTTTTTTTTAAGCAGGTGTTTTTTGCATGGTGTTTTTTTTAGGTCCTTCAGAGAAATAAGAAATGAGATCTATGAGGAAAAAAATCCTGAAAATAAATATCCTGTTTAAACGATGTTGCATTTTCAATTTTAAAAAAAAAGTCAAAAATATTGGAAAACGTCCCTTGAAAACATTCTATATGAAGTGCATTTCATATTGGAATGTAGACCTTGAATTAACATTTGGTCATATAGAAATCACTAAAGAAAACAGTTACAAAGAAACCACTTCAATAAATTTAGTTTATTCATTTAGTTCTCATGTGAAAATTTGTGAAAAAAAGCCAACTTTGTAAATCTTATGTTGGAATACCAGGCAAATTTTCTAGAAAACATGTATTTTATTTAAAATAGGCAAGATACTATGTTTCATTCTGGAATATTACAGCGTTTATGACAAAAACATGCTTTAAAGCCATCGTGGACCAGGCCTCACAGGTGACTAGTTGGACAGGAAAGTCACCAACAGCTTCTCCCCGTCAACTGCCAGTGGCTCAAAGGTCTCTCCCTGTATGTGTGTATAGGGAGAGACCTGTCAATGGCAGCAGATGGGGAGAAGCTGCCAAGGATCCGCCTTTCCCACTAGTCTACCATGTAGATTGTTCCCTTGCTGGCTTATAACATGTCTTTTTCTGAAATGTGACAGCCAGTGCGTGTTCCGATCACTGGGTTGCATGTATCATCTATCAGGTTCCCATTAATATGATATTATAAAATAAAAAAGATGCAAAAAGAGAAAAAATAGGTGGGTCATCTGCAATATTGACGGAGATCTGAAAGAATGGTCCAGGATACAAAGTAGGCTTGATGCAGTTTTATTATTAACTTGTTTTGAAGTCTTCAGACTTCTTCATCAGGATATAACCGCATACTATATGTGGTTATATCCTGATCGGCATGTGGTTACATCCTGATGAAGTAGTTTGAAGACTTCAAAACGCGTTGATAATAAAACTGCATCAAGTCTACTTTGTATCCTGGACCATTCTTTCGGATCTCCATCAGCAGACAACCCATCTATTGTTTCTCTTCTGGCATTTCAACTTTTCTTTAACCCTTGGAACTGGAGCGGCTAACAAATTTAAGCTTTATCCTTCTTGTATGATATATTATTTTACCACGTGAACAATTCCCTGCACCTTTATTGTCGGGTAAGAGTAGACCCTCTTGTCCTTTTTGCTCCTCAGCTTTTTCCGACATAAAAATAATATAATGCAATAAAATTATAAAACTATATAACTAAAATTATGATAAAAAAATATATGAAACATAATGAAATGTCAAAATGTAATAATAATAATAATAACTATATATATATAAAAACGTAATGTATAATGTATCTACAAAAATGTAATGATAATGATGATAATAATGATTATTATTGTTGTAATTTAATGATAAGTTATAAAATGATATTCAATATATACAGTCCTTCAATGAAAGGATGTAAAATAAGTAAAAGAATAGGGTCTGGTTAAAAACACCCCGTAAGACCTTATTCACAATTACACATTTACCAAACTCTCCCCCCTCCAATCTGTCTTGAATGCTGCAGCCAGGATCATATTCCTCACCAATCGTTACACCGATGTCTCTACCTTGTGCCAGTCCTTACACTGGTTACCCATCCACTCCAGAATCCAGTACAAACTTATTACCCTCACCCACAAAGCCCTCCATGGCTCAGCACCACCCTACATCTCCTCCCTTGTTTCAGTATACCACCCTACCCACGCCCTCCGTTCTGCTGATGACCTGAGGTTAGCATCCTCAATAATCAGAACCTCCCACTCCCATCTCCAAGACTTTACACGTGCTGTGCCAATTCTTTGGAATGCACTCCCCAGGTCAATATGATTATTCCCCAATCCCCACAATTTTAAGCGTGCCCTGAAAACGCATTTATTCAGACTGGCCTATCGCCTCAACACATTAACCTAACCTATCCCTGTGTGGCACAGCCAAAAGTTTGACCATAACCAGGTTCCCCGCATCATGTTCCCACATGCTTTATGCATCCATTAGCCCTCTGTGTCTGTACTGTTACACATTTAACATTATGGCTGGTCCAAACAATCAGGGCAATTGTTACCACCCACCTTTCGTGTCTACCTCTTTCCTCATAGACTGTAAGCTTGCGAGCAGGGCCCTCACTCCTCTTGGTATTTGTTATAATCTATGTGATTATTGTTATGCTGTAATGTCTATTGTCTGTACAAATCCCCTCTAAAATATTAAGTGCTGCGGAATATGTCGGCACTATAGAAATAAAATGTATTATTATTATTCACATGCACATGTTGCACATACTCATTCTATCCATTTTTTTTTCATTGACAGACCATGTACCCATTATGGTGCTAGTCATCATAAGTCAATTATTTTTTATGGGCCGTATGTCCGTGCAAAACTCACAGAGGTACCGTATGTCCTTTTTTTATGTCATAAATTTGGCGCTAAAAAGCCAAATTTATGTATATACAGTCATATGTAAAAGTTTGGGCACCCCTATTAATGTTAACCTTTTTTCTTTATAACAATTTTGTTTTTTGCAACAGGTATTTCAGTTTCATATATCTAATAACTGATGGACTCAGTTAAATTTCTGGATTCAAATGAGGTTTATTGTACTAACAGAAATTGTGCAATCTGCATTTAAACAAAATTTGACCGGTGCAAAAGTATGGGCACCCTTATCATTTTCTTGATTTGAACACTCCTAACTACTTTTTACTGACTTCCTGAAGCCCTAAATTGGTTTTGTAACCTCATTGAGCTTTGAACTTCATAGCCAGGTGTATCAAATCATGAGAAAAGGTATTTAAGGTGGCCACTTGCAAGTAGTTCTCCTATTTGATTCTCCTATGAAGAGTGGCACCATGGGCTCCTCAAAACAACTCTCAAATGATCTGAAAAGAAAGATAGCTTTTCAGGGGAAGGATACAAAAAGTTGTCTCAGAGATTTAACCTGTTAATTTCCACTGTGAGGAACATAGTAAGGAAATGGAAGAACACAGGTACAGTTCTTGTTAAGCCCAGAAGTGGCAGGCCAAGAAAAACATCAGAAAGGCAGAGAAGAAGAATGGTGAGAACAGTCAAGGACAATCCACAGACCACCTCCAAAGACCTGCAGCATCATCTTGCTGCAGATGGTGTCACTGTGCATCGGTCAACAATACAGCGCACTTTGCACAGGGAGAAGCTGTATGGGAGAGTGATGCGAAAGAAGCCGTTTCTGCAAGCACGCCACAAACAGAGTTGCCTGAGGTATGCAAAAGCACATTTGGACAAGCCAGTTACATTTTGGAAGAAGGTCCTGTGGACTGATGAAGCAAAGATTGAGTTGTTTGGTCATGTAAAAAGGCGTTATGCATGGAGGCTAAAAAACACAGCATTCCAAGAAAAACACTTGCTACCCACAGTAAAATTTGGTGGAGGTTCCATCATGCTTTGGGGCTGTGTGGCCAATGCCGGCACCAGGAATCTTGTTAAAGTTGAGGGTCGCATGGATTCAACTCAGTATCAGCAGATTCTTGACAATAATGTGCAAGAATCAGTGACGAAGTTGAAGTTACGCAGGGGATGGATATTTCAGCAAGACAATGATCCAAAACACCGCTCCAAATCTACTCAGGCATTCATGCAGAGGAACAATTACAATGTTCTGGAATGGTCATCCCAGTCCCCAGACCTGAATATCATTGAACATATGTGGGATGATTTGAAGCGGGCTGTCCATGCTCGGCGACCATCAAACTTAAGTGAACTGGAATTGTTTTGTAAACAGGAATGGTCACAAATACCTTCATCCAGGATCCAGGAACTCATTAATAGCTACAGGAAGCGACTAGAGGCTGTTATTTTTGCAAAAGGAGGATCTACGAAATATTAATGTCACTTTTATGTTGAGGTGCCTATACTTTTGCACCGGTCAAATTTTGTTAAACTGCAGATTGCACATTTTCTGTTAGTACAGTAAACCTCATTTGGATCCAGAAATATAACTGAGTCCATCAATTATTAGATATATGAAACTGAAATAGCTGTTGCAAAAACCAAATTTGTTATAAAGAAAAAAGGTTAACATTAATAGGTGTGCCCAAACTTTAACATATGACTGTAGTTGTAACTTTTGGCATTTTGAAAAGTAGATGGCTCCTAGTGGGCGGACCTGCTGAATTTTTAGAACCATAAAGTGCAGCGCTACATGAAGTAAAATGGTCTATTATCATATAATATTTTACACATATAAATCATTGAAATAATTTTCATTCTTTGCACCATTTTACGTAATTTCATGTTTCGTATTGCTTGTTGCATAATGGAGTGTCTTTCGGGTTAATGGAGGTTGGAGGCAGAGGAACATGCCTCGTAAATTTCATTTATTAGACAGATACATTGCGGGTATGATTAGATCTTATTGTTTGCATTTTTCCAGTCCGTCAATGACCTACCACAATACTGGCATAAAGAAATATAATAATATACATTTAATGTCTATAATAATGTAGATTTGGTACAATAGATATATTACTCCGAATTAATGAAGAACGAACGAGTGTCCTCCTGTGCCTCCGGTCCGTTGGGTGACCTGCCAGGAGTGTGTATGTTATCTTGTATCACTCAGATGATGGAGGGAAAAAACACAGAACAAATGTCATCTTTAGGACTCAAGAAGCATGTAAAAGTGAACAGCTGGTGCTCATTTGGCCTACATCCTTCTCCTGTAAAGCTCGTAGCTTGAGGCACCAGTAATATTTTAAGCCACTGTCACAGGAACTATCATCGAGCCAACATTTTGAAATGCTTGGATGTGAACAGAAAAATCTCAATCTTTAATATCTTCATTTCTGAGAGCAATCTATTTTTTAACTATCGAACAGGAATTTAGTTTTTTTGGCAGTTTGTTTTTGGCTCAATTTTTTTTCATTCGATTTGTTTGGTTTGATTTTTTTTTATCCAAGTCAATTGTAAATATTAATTTTTGTTGCTTTTATTTCACATGCAGGAGATCGGAAGATTTTTTAGGTTATTAGTGAATTAGAAAAAACGTAGTAGACCCTAATAGCAATGTTAAGGGCTTAGCAGATTAGATGGATTTTCTGAGTATTAGAAAAAAAAGTCAGATTAAGTTCATCCATACACTATAGGAAAACTGACATCTTCCAGCAGGGGAGCAGTTAATTGCAGGAATAACAGAGAAGTAAATGCAGTCTGGCATCTTCCAGCAAGGCAATAGTTAACAGCCTGAGTGAGCAGCACGGACTTGACATGATGGTGTACCGGAATGGATTTTGATGGATGACACATTGATCAGGGAAGACCAGAACAGCAGGCTATGCATGGGTGCAGTTAATTACAGGAATAATTAGGTCTATACTTAAATGGAAGCTGACGTCACTGAGAGTAGGTAGTTAAACTTTATTAACAAATAGATATCAAGTTAAAAACAGTAATAAAAGTTGGGGGGGGGAATGCAGAAACCTACACCTGCAGGAGATGTCACTAACATAACATAGTAATTCATTAGTATGGGTACATAATTGCCATATGAAGATTTCTAAATAGCTGAAATATCAGAACAAGAAGACATTAGGTGGTATGAAGGAGGATAAATCACCATAACCCCAGTATTATTCTTAATGTTTAAATGCCCGAGGGTAGAGAAAAAGTTTTTATTAGTATAAAATATGCGGTTCCTGGTGATTTGATATCTGCATCATTTAAGGTTTGCCATTGGTTGAGTGTCTACACATAAATGCAACAATAAAAAAGTACATAGTATAGTGCAGAGGAGTTTGCAAAAATTCAGTAATAAGAGGTAGGGCTGTGCATGAAAAGTGCTTAGTGCTTATACAGTTTGGATCTAACACGCTAGAAAAAATGTAGACACACTCAACTGTAGAATTAGTCAAATAGAGGGAAAAAGAGACATAACCAGTAAGTGTAGACCGGGTCCCGACGCGCGTTTCATATTTAAGCTTCTTCCTGGGGGGTCTGCATGCATGCACATGCAGACTGGTATCTTCCAGCAAGATAATAATTAATAGTCTGGGTGAACAGCACACACGAGAAATGATTGTGTATCGAAGTGGGTCTTAATGAATGACATTTTCACAAAAGTATTAATAGCAGTTTTTCTTCCATACAAAGGAAAATCAGTGATGAAATTCATGAACAAATGAGTCCACGGTGTTTCTGGAATAGGCTACTGAGCAAACTCCTAGATGGTTATGACAATCTTTTGTGAGTACGCAAACTTCACAAGTTCAAACAAATTTTTTAATATCATTAAGCATGGCCACCAAAAGAGTTGTGCAACAGCTTTCTGTGTAGCACTGACCCCAGGATGAACACTCAAGACAGAATCATAAAGCTCCTGCAACAGACATAATATTAATTACAAAGGCACAAATGATTTGGAATAGAGGTAGGAGTCAACAACTGGACTCTAAGGATTTTCTCTTCCAACTCTAAGGTTACCATAGAAGCAAAATTTTTATGATCCGTCACACTACAGTGACCTGATGAAGTGCTCCCTCCAAAAAATTTCTGCACTCGTTAAAAGCTAATTTGACTGTCACGAAAGTGACTGGCCCTGTGTGACACGACCTGACAATCGGTCAGTCACTTAACAACAAGACAAACAAGGGGACACCAGGGACACAATTACAACGGTGGGCCCTGCAATAAGGAACAGGGAAATGGACACCTACTGCACTCTCCTGAGGTTGTGCCCTGGTCTATCCTGACGTCCCTATGCGGCTTCTCTCAAACCGTCGCCAAGCAGGATACCTCAGTTCTCACTTGCCCTGCACCTATCCCTCAGTAGGGAATTGGCAAGTGCGGACACTGGTCCCTCCGCTGCACTAATACAACACCAATTGAAAATAACAGACAAGGTAAAACATACAAAACTTAGCTTTCTCTGCTGCAATGCACAGAACAGCAGAGTAAAGCACCCGATCACAGTATTCAGCTGAAGTACCACTGCACCAGAAAGCTCCTGTCTTCAGCATGGTTGGTATCCGAAAGGACCTGTATAACCAACAGTCAGCTGATGCACCAGGTGACCTTTGAAAGGAAGGTGGGAGTGGTCACCAACTGCTTCAGCAAAACTCGCCAGCCATGTAGTAACACCAGCGGCCACCGGGGAGAAAAACTGATGTTAATCCCCTATGGCCTGAAAGGAAATAAGTTTATATATGAGAATCCTAGATCTAGCACAGGTCAAAAAATGAATCGTGACATTGACAGCAAGTAGCTCGCAATTCGTAATATCATAATTTCTCTCTCCAGGCAAAAATTTCCTAGAGAAAAATGTACATGGCTGCAAGTTGGTCAGAGTTTTGGGACCTTGAGATAATACAGTCACTACCCCGACCTCTGAAGCATCCATCTCCACAATGAACAATTTCTGGAGATTGAGTTGGATTAAAACTGGAGCTGACATGATGCCCTCTTTCAATTTATTAAAGGCACCAAAAGCATTCCGCAACCAAACCTTAAGATCCAACCCCTTACGTGTGAGATAAGTAAGAGATTTAACAATCTGTGAAAAAAAGCCTAATACATATTGTACAGTAATTGGCGAATCGAGCCTACAGTATGGCCTGAGTCTGACCCATTCAGCGTCTCACAGGAACTAAGGTCTCTCAGCCTCGTACGGCCCATCGAACTGCCACTGGCTGACATCCTTCGGCCACCTGCCATGTCACTCCTTGGCAGAACCCCTCGGGTCCTTACATCTTGGGTTGAAGGCGGCCGCCACCTGGCATTCCGTACCTCTTTGTTGATTCACCGACGGTCCTGCCTCAACTGTTCAATCTCTTGCAGGTACCCCACTCGATACTCCAAGAGCATCCGAAAGTTTCTCAGGCTTTCCACGGAGCCAACCACCATGATAGGAATCCTACCTGCTTCACTGGATACCTGGTCTTCATCATCAGGAGGGATCCTCACCCTCACCACACCGGAGATATTCACATATTCACATATTCATATTCAGATATTCACTTTTGGGTACCAGAACTACATCTTTCCGCAAACCCAGCCGATCCATAGCCTCCCTTGCTAACTCTAGGCGTCGAGCAGCTTTCATATTACTCCACCTGACCAACTGTTTGACGTGAAGACATTGCAGATGCATGTTTTTCAGGACAGCTACCCGCTTTCCTGTGTCTTCCCTGACTGATATTATCACCAACTGACGAGTCTCAGGCACCCAGTGCACCTTATACGCCTTGACCGCCTCTTTAAAAGCCTCATGCACACCTTCCTCAGCACAGGCTTCTTGCATGTCCTCTGGTACATCAATCACAAACTTGAAGGTCGTGGCCTTGCTCTCTTCCTGGCCAGGAGGCTCTGGCTTTACCACGGACACTTCCCTCACTACAGTTGACCCGACCGGGTGACTGTCTTCTTCAGCTCTCAGCTCCTCAACTTCTCGAGATCTCATCTCTTCATGACTCTCTGCCAAGACGGGCACCAGCAGCTTCGTCCCACCACCAGTCGGACCTGGCTGCTGTACATCACTGTCCAAGCTCTTCTCCCGCAGAAGACCACTTACAGTTTCTTTGAGCTCTAAGACTTCTTTCTTCAGCTCCTCAACCCTGTGCTCGGCCATTTGTCTCAGGACTCTTTCTCGTTCGAGATGTCCTTCCATTGTCTCCTTTATTAACTGTATCTCATGATCTTGTTCTCTTTTGGCCAGCACGTGTTGCACCACTACCTCTTTAATTATATTGTCAAAGGGCACCACTGGGTCAGTCCCGTCAGTCGAGTGAACCCTCCAGTTACCCTCTGACCGTATGTCTAGTCCAGTCGTCTCATCTCCCAGCCCACTATCCGTCATGTCACGAGACGTCAGGTCCGTACGTTGGGCAGAAGTACCTCTTCTTCCGGTCAGTTCTACCTCTGACCTGTCCATGTCAGGAGCCGTCACCGTCTCAATATCTGCTGTCCCCTCAGTCGAAATGTCTCCATTGTCCGACCATACATCATCAAACAAAACAAAGTCCTGGCCCCTCTCCAAGGCATAGACTAAGTCCCGTGGTATCCCACCCCCTTGGCACTCACCACCTTTGGTCCCCTTGAACATTACTATGTCTACGGCATAGTTCACCGTGACCCTGTGTTTACAGCGAACCCTGATGTTTTTCTTGGCCAGAGATAAAACGAGAGGAGTTCCTGTCAAAGTCACCTGACTCTTTGAGTCCAGTCTACCACGACTCCTTCCTGGTGCAGCATTATGGTACACACCTGTGGCCCATCATTATCCGGAAAATACATGCCGCACTCCTCAAAAGACATACACACACACTGCGGTTCCCCAGACATACCCACTGAGGCAACCAGTGCTGCCATCTCCTCTTTTGACACACCGGCCCCTTTCTGAATCACCCCAATTTGGGTCACCGTCCCCTTCTGGGACTCCACCCCCTTTTGGGCTACCACCACGATTTGGGTCACCGCCCTCCTCTGGGACTCCACCTCTTTGAGTTACCACCCCAATTTGGGACTCCACCCCCTTTTGGGCTACCACCCCAATTTGAGCCACCGCCCCCTTTCGGGATTTCCCCATGTCCGTTATACCGATCTTCTCAGACCACAGTTCACACCACACAGTTTATGTCTCTTACGATACCACACAAGTCCTTGTTGGTGTCATGATCTCAGTGCGGGTTTGACTCGCACATGTGGGGTTAATGTCTGGAATCAGTGCTGATGACTGGCATTTCTGGGGTTAAAGGTTATGATCCCAGTGCAGGCTTACCTGCACACCTGGGGCTTATGATTGTGGCCTCTCCCTGGTTCTGGGAAAGCTTCTTAGATCCTCAGGACGCTCCCATTCCCGTCAGTTATACTTTCGCCCTTGGCATTGTGTGGTGACCCCCTGAGTGTGTTTGTGCTGTGTTCTTGTTTATCTGATACTCTGTGTACGACTCGGTCTGTTCTCTGGATACTGCTTGTTGGATTCTGCTTGGTACCTTCTATGTCTGTTTGGCTTTGACCACTGCCTGTCCCTGACTATCCATTCTGTCTCATCCCTGGTACTTTATTGTTATCCCTGTGTATGACCTGGTTTGTCTGACTTTGAGCATTCCTGTATAGTATTTTGCCTATCTCTGACAGCAGGGCGCTAAGCCCCGCCCCCTGACTTTAGCTTCTCCAGGTCCTGTTTGCTTGAACTATCTGGCCGTATCTGACCCCGGGCCCCTCTGCAGTGTGGGTGAGTCCATGCTCTGCGGTGGCTGCACGCCAGCGCTGACATTTGGCACCACCACAGCTCCTGCTGTCACCGATCACAAACCACCGGCTGCTGTTCACACACAGCTGCTGGTGTCCTCTTCGTAACCCCGCCGAGTTACAGGAAGCTGCTTGTCCCCTTCATAACCCCCCTGAGTTAGAGGAAGCCGCTTGTCCCCTTCGTAACCCCGCCGAGTTACAGCAAGCCGCTTGTCACCTTATTGACTCCCACTGAGCCACCGCAGGCTGAGTTGAGAAATGGAGAAAAAAAAACACACCACACAAAACTCACGTGTCCTGTCTGTGTGCTATTCAGTACGTTCTGTCTCCGCCTGAGACCGTCCAACACACAGGGCGCAGCGGGTGCTATTCAGGGAGCCGACCCTGCTCCCAGGGTTTTCCAACACACCGGCCTCACCAGGTCCAGGGGACCAGCGGGTGCTCTTCAGGACATCCATCTCCTCCTGAGACTGCCCAACACTTACGCCTCACCAGGTCCAAGGTCATACCACGTGCTCCAGGGATCTGATTCTTCTCCCAGAACCTCCCAACACTGTCCCTCCAGGACCTTGCTCTCTGAACCCTCCAGGTACACAGTCTTTCTCACTGACCCAGGTCAGTACAACACGAACACCTGTCCGTTACCTGTGTCGGCCACACAGGTCCTCGGGTACCTCTTATCTGCAGAGGCACCCTAGCAATCATCAGTCTCTTTCTCACTGACCCCGGTCAGTACAACACGGCTTTCACAACCGTCACCTGCTGGCCGCACAGGTTCTCGGACCCCTCTACCACAGAGGCACCCTATAAGTCTTTTCCACTGACCGGCTTTCCCGGCTCAGCGTTGCCAGCACTGCACCATGTGCCTTTGGAAACCGCTGCTCTTAGCAACCGAAACTATGCAGTCCTCTTCCGTTGCTCCTAGCAACAAGGCTACAACAATGCCCATAGCTTTCTCCACCAATTGTAAGGTAGCGCTGTTATTCGGGTAAGGGATACTCGCTTAGCAGCCACAAAACCAGATCTGGCACAGGTTATATCTAATCAATCATAGTCCATGTGGTTTATTTAGCATCATAAACCCACAGCAGCAACATAAACTTCATAACGTCAGCATAGCATTGATCATGACAGAGTTCAGCTCTGTAATCCTTGTGGTCACACAGGTTAGGCATACACAGGCTCTTCAGCCTCAGTTATCTCACCCACATCAGGGTTTCCTCATAGTTCCTTCATCAGGCTGCAGACGTCCATTCCCTCCAGGGAATCATCAGGCATGTGCAGCCATTCAACACAGCGTTCCTTGCTGTCAGGAAGACAGCCCCCATCTCTTCCAGATGGGGCCTTCCAAAATGGACCAACCAGGTCCCTGCTGTCATGGTCACGTGTGTCTGGACGCAGCGAGTACCGCAAGGCGAACCCATGACACGCGTGACCCAGGATAAACCGCCTCCAGTATGGCGAATTTAAATAATAAAACGTGCAGCTGGATACACCGCCTCCAACTGGCGAATTTAGGTAATACACAATATATGTACAGTAATCTGGAAACCCCACCTCCAGTAAGGCGAATTTAAATAATAAAGGGGAAACCTGGGTAACAATAACAATGGTGGGCCCTGCGATAGGGAATAGGGACGTGGAGACCTCCTGAGCCAGTGTCCCTGCACTCCTAATGTTCACTATGCCGGTTCCGCACGGGGCGACGCACGCGTACCTCAAATCCTGACTTGCCCTGCACCTAAACCCTCACTAGGGAATTGGTCGGTGCGGAAACTAATCCCACCACTGCACTAAACACACATAAGGGAAAATGATAATACAGGGGGACACCACTTAGCTTTGCTCTGTTGCTTATGCTCCCAGCAACAGAGCCCACCACCTGCGTGCATCTTCTCCTCCAACCGGATCCATCACCATAACCGGATCCATCACCATAGTGCAGCCTTGGAGCAGAGTCCACCACCAGTTGTAGCTGCCCAGTAAACAGAGTCCAAAAGATGAGTCCAGCTTCTGCCAAAAAGTCCAGCATTCTTGAGTCCAACTTTTCTGCCAAGAAGTCCAGCATGCTTGAGTCCAGTTTTCAGCAACCAAGTCCAGCATGCTGAGTGCAATTCTCACCATAGTCGCCACTCCACCAAGCCATGCAAGCACTTCCTGCTGACACCATAAACTGCGACTCCACCACGCCATGCCAGCCCTTCTTGCAGACCACATCGTTGAACTCCACCAATCCATGCCAGCACTCCATGCAGACTCCATAGCTGCCTCAACCCTCCTGGCTGGGCTGCCCAGGACACTCATTCAGCTCCTTCATCACCCAGGCTTGCTTCCCAAATGACGAACTATCAATATCACCCACCATCATCAAACACACCTGAAACTCTTTTATAGAGCCTCACACCTGATTTGTAATATGTGCACATTAAAACTAAAGTATAATACCACTCACCACCACCGGGGCAACTTAGAACAAATGACACCAAGTCTAATAATTCTAATGGCCACCGGGGGCAATCAACCCACTTTGGCACCAAGCCAAAGGAAAAAAAAGTTTACTTTGTCCATTTTCTTGTCAGATCCACCTTGGATCATGACACCTGCATTCACCCCTGTGACCTACCCTGGCCACCTTATATAGTCCGTAGCCACGCCCACCGGGTCACATGGCTATGACCTCATCACAGGTCCTTGAACCACTCATAGACATTTTACAATAGCGTTCTTAACCACCCACCTGGGTGGATTTGTAGGTAACTGATCCCCGACACATTGAAACAGCACCTCAGCAGTATCACTGCTGATCCACACACACATATGTCTCCATCTCAAGGCCACCCACCTTGAGATACATAACGGTCATTCAGTATCCTACACCTATCAGGACACTGGCAATGCTTATACTCTCATCCTGGGACATCCACACAGCGCCCCCTAGCGGACACAGTGGTCACTACACCACAATATATATACAATTTTTTAAATTACATTTCCAATCTAACAGATTTTTTTATAATTTGCTGCTAAATAATTTCACTAAATCTTTTTCTTCTTCTCTTCTTTTTTTTATAATTAATATTAAGGCAATTTCTTTCCGCTCTTTCCACTATTGTTGCGCTCTTTCGTAAATATTTCCGATTAATTTTATCTCTTGTGAAAATGCCAAAGAATGAGCATTGGTAATGAGTCAAGGCTTGGAGAATCAATCAGATTTAGCACCTGAAGCAGGCTGCGAGGCAGCGCCAGTTATCTCTGCAGAAACAATGACGTTTTGTGACTGGAATATGATTACGGGAAAATAAAAGCCTTTTTTTGTTGTTGTTGTTTTTTTTTTTAATTTTCCCCCATTTTCAGAACTGAATCCCGGCTGTCGTCTCATACAGCACAGAATAGCAATTAGCTTAAATATTAATTTCAATGTTCACTTTTTTTCAAAAAAACAATAAATGATAATTTGCATCTAATACATAGAATGAGAGATAGGCTAAAAGAATCTTTTTTTTTTCCCCGTTGATGTTAGCAGGTGTACAATGGAAAGAGATGGTCTTGCATATTAGAGGAGATTTGATAATTATGGGTTCCATTCAAACAATTTCTTGCATCGAGGGAGTAGAAAATCGCTAATAATTTAGCATGAAATACACAAAGAACTTTGCAGCTGCAAAAAGCCAAACTAGCATTTAAGTACTGAAGCCCGCTCCTGCTGCTGCGCTCAGTGTTAATTAACCTATTTGCCCATGTTACTTGGGATGCAAATAAAAAGGAAATAAGTACCAATAAGAGGCTCAGAATTGATTGCGATAAAGAAATCATTGGTGGAACCAAAACAGAGCTAAAATAGACTGGTAATACATAAGGGCAGAGTACTACAACAAAAGATGGTGCAGCAATTCCGACTATCACTTGATCATTCAGGCTATCCTTTCTAAGATCACTTCTAAGAGATAATGATCACCATGTCAATACAGATCCCACAGTCTTCAGGAGTGCACTGCTCTTCTGCATCCTGCCATCCCCCTTCCTGCAGAGTGACAGTGCGCTCCTGAAGATTGACAGCTAAGACAAAAGCCATGGTTGTGCTTTCTAATGGTGCTAGCAGAGGCACAGGGGAGTAGCACTGGGATACTGATCCAATTCGTCCAGCTTCAGAACTGCTCTTTCAATACGCTCAGCCCCTGAAGAAGCAGTATACGCGAAACGCGCGTTCAGGTTGGTGGCACCTGGTCAAAACAAAGGTAGTGATTATTGTTAATTGCATGGAACTGGCCATTTATGTGATGCTTGATATGCGCCCAATGATTGTTGCATGTAGAAATGAGTAGATCACTTTGTGTATTCCCGGTCTGCGGTCCAGGTCAGTGAACAGGAGTTGTGGAAATGTCCTTATCTTCCAGGATCCTTATCTCAGCTTATGATTAGCCAAGCTGGCGAAACATCACCTGTGTGCTGGATATCTCACAGATGACATAATTCTAGGCTAACAAATCTAATGCCGCCCCAGGAAACCCAGAAGTTCAGGAAATTTGCTTGTCCATGGCCAAAGAACACTGACCTGGACCATGGACTGGGGTTGTGTGACGCAATCCACTCATCTCCAGACATTCATTATTGCTCTTGAGCTCTGATAGGTATGAACTTACATAACTGAGCTGGCCACTATTGCTTGCGACACAACATTCATCCACCATTTGTGTCTACGGCTCCTATGCAGACTCCAATTTCTTCTTTTGGTTATTTGGGGCTAAAAGATACAAAATTAGGTATGGGACTTTGCAAAAAGTAATGAGATGAAACTAAACCATCGAAGGATGAGTCTGTGCAGCTCTAATTCCTGATACAAATGACTTAGTCTATCAGTTTCATTCATAAGGAACTTAATTACTTTTGTTTCCGTAATCTTTGCATAAATCAATAGTACAAGCGAATATAAGAAACTTTGCCGGATATCCTACTATGGAAATGTGCTTCTAGTTTTCTCTCACCTCTCACTCTTTTCATCCACTCAACCTGCTGAGATCTATCTTGCTCAAAACACGACTTTCATATCAGGGAGGGATCAATCTATTAAAGTCTATAAATAATGCACACCGTGAGAGAGAGTGGCACAGACACATAGCAGCTTGGGCCTGCTTTCTATTAAGTGTTTTATCTCACCCCAGAACAACACTGCTCAGTACTGCAGTTTAATGACCTCCATGCTGGTGCTTTTTGACATGTGCTAAATAAAGTCTTGAGAGCAGGAATCACTTATGTCTTTATGGGCAGCGGACAGGAGATTTTTCTTCAGCTAGACTCCACCCATTAGCTCAGAGACGACTGAAAATCAGAGATAGAGCCTGCAGAAGGGGAAAAACTGTTGAAAAAGGCAACATACGAGTCATATAATGTGTTATCCTCTTGCATATATACCCAGACTACTTTATTCTGAAAAACTCAGGCACCTTTTAAGAATCACTCTTCAGAGTCTCTCTAATTTACATTTGTAGTTTTCAACAATGAAAGTCAGGATATTGAGCCCGAGGGTTTGCACCTGCAACTAAGCTATATTTGTCTGCCAGAGTTAATTTTCTTCCTTTGGGTTTCCGCTAGTCATTCGGTTTCCTCCCATTAATAGATGCTAGACATGCTAATAGATTAATTGGCTTCTAAACAAAATGGCCCTGGAGTGTGAGTATATACAATATATGTCTGTGGTGGATAAATTAGATTGTAAGATCCATTGGGATAGTGAGGAGTGAGGACTAATGTGTCCGGATGAATCTGTCAGATGTGTCTGGGAAAAGATGTCTGCGGTGTCTGAATTTAGCTTTAGAAATCCGACTTTTTTCCTTGGTTTCTATGAACAACAAACAAACAACATTAAACAAATCAACAATAATCATAACCCCCCAACAATAGTTATATGCTAATAATAATAAGAAGAGTCCGTTATTAAAAATAAATTATAATAAAGGTAGAATTTAGATGATAAATCAGCAACAATCTCCGAAAACAATAAATTGGACAGTGGCTGAACTTTTTAAAAAGTTACATCCGCCTTTACTACCGTTTTCTTGTGTAATTACATCTAATATAAAAAAAGGGAACTTTGCTAATAGTTTGGACTGAAAACATACTACAATTGTGCGTATGTAGCACAAATGCAGACCTATGTGTTGCCATAAATAAGAACTTACATCCCCTCTGGTAAAGAGGACGTGCTGCGTCGTTAATGAAACTGTACAAGAAAGAATGACTGAACAAACAATTTTATGGCCCCGTAGAATGCCAATGATTGTTCCAAGCCAATGTAACAAAACCACTATGTATATGGTTGATCGGTGCATGGTTTCGGCAATTTAAGTCTTCGTCTTGTTAGCCTGCTGTTCACACATGTAGGCTGTGCTCGACTGAGTATACATGACTTCTGTATAAGGAGTGCGAATTACTGGCAGACATCTCTGGAACTTCTTTTTCCTCCCTTAAAATTTGCCATTCTCCCTTAGACATCCTCCTTTTATCCTCCCTTAGACATCTGCCATCAGATGAGAGTCAAAACATCCCCATACACATTCAAAGGTTGGCCGGTCCCACCAATGAGTTTATCCAACATTAATCTAATGTGCACAGCCACCTTAAAGAAATATTCTCAAGTTATTAAATTGCTTTAATTAGTTAAATAGCATAACAATAAGCAAGTTTGCAAATTGACTTGCTTTTCTACCTGTTGTCTTTCTCCTACTGTGAGAGATTTTATCTTTCATAGTGTACAGCTCGTTTCCATGGAGCTCAGCCACTAGTACCTGCCCAGACAGAGGCCACATTCCAAGAGAGTGTGTTAACTCCTAACATCCTAGCCTCCTATCTACAGGCCATTGATTTTTATCTCAGCTCCTGATGTGCTGCTGTTATAAGTCTTGTAAAATCACCAGCCCTGCATATTTCAGAAAAGGTCTCCTAATCACGGTTCTCCGCTCTCTAGCTACGCCCTGTTATTTATATGTGTAAATACAGTGATAGAAGTACAGAACAAACTACTGATACCAGAATGTGTTACAGTAGAGCTTGTGCTGAGCTTTATAGTACTATTAATGCAACAGCTTTGCTGCTCACCAGACCTGCCTCTCGAGAAGGAGGGTCCATTCTGCCAGAAACAAGGAATTAAGGAGACTGTTAGGAGACTGCATAGCTCTGAGCTGTGGTGCATCCTTGGCATGGCCAAATAGTGTTTTCCTACCTACTTGTTTTCCATCTATCTCTGACCTTCTTTGATACTACAACTGTCAATTAAGGAAGGAAGAAGGAGTATGGTAATAGATGGAAGATAAGTAGGTGGCAAGGTGCTCTGAAATGCTTGGCGGTTCCAAGGGTGCACTGAGCGTCTGTGCTTGGTTTCAACATTCGATTTCTTCTGATAGGCTCCCTTTAACTCTATTGGCCCCGAGTTGTACAATACTGTGTGGGGGAGGAACAAAATGTAAGCCTATTGGTAAATATATAAAAGACTGAGTATTTTTTCCTCATTTTTAAAACAAAAAATATTTGATTGACAGAAGAATTACTCTGGTAAAATAACTTATTGAGAATAAGGCAGTCAGAGTAGTGGTCACCTACATGGTTTTCAGACGGAAAAGTCCATATGGGTGCCCATATAATCAAAGTACCTGGGAATGTTTAGCTTGAAAAAAAGAAGGCTAAGAGGAGACTTAGTAGTTGTCTGCAAATATCTGAAGGGCTGTCACAGTGTAGAGGGATCTTCCTTGTTTTCATTTGCACATGGAAACATGAGAAGCAATGGAATGAAACTGAAGGTGGAGAAGATATAGATTAGATGTTAGAAAAAAACCTTTTGACAGTGAGGGTGATCAATGAGTGGAACAGGCTGTCACCAGAGATGGTGAGTTCTCCTTCAATGGAAGTCTCCAAGCAGAGGTTGGACAGATATCAGTCTGAGATGGTTTAGCGACTCCTACATTGGGCAGAGGGTTGGGTCTCTTCCAAGTCTATATATTCTAGGATTCTGTCTAAGTGATGACTCTTGGGGTTTCTAGCAGTCATTGAAACATGGTTCTTGAGTCTCGTATTTCCACTTTCCTCCACAAATCACAATGATGAGCACTCACTGGAGTGAACACTCTATGGGACTGGAACTTGGAAGACACAGTTGAGTCCAGCATTGGGACCTGCATTCTAGGCATCGTGGGTGTCTCAGGTCTGTTTTCTCCACCGATCATACATTTAACACGTATCATGGCCCAAAACTTTTTTCCTAAACTACGTTCCTAAAATAATCTGTTCAATTCCATATCTAAAATGTTTTCAAAAGAAATACAAACCCGCAATAACGAGGTACAAAAATACTTTATTCCAAAATTGTTTTTCTTGCCAATTTCATCTCTTTATACTTTCACATTTTCTCAATAACTTTGACTGTGCGCCCGCCTTCCCATCGGCCCTATCCTTCTTATATCGACTTCCTAACACTTCGCACTACTAATCTGCGGTCTGCGATTTCTTTATTTCTTAAGTGTCCTGCTGCTTAGAAATCTTGATTTAATTCTTACTGGAATATAATATCCATTTCCCGCACGTGTTATCAGAATACTTTTTGGTTTACTGTTTGTCTGTGTAACAATATTAAGGCATTAGGAGGATTGCTTACTTACTTCTGCTGATGTAAGAAGGAGCTAATGACTGCGCTCTGTAGCGATGCATCATCAGCAGTCGTAGTGATAACTGACTTTCCAGAAATCCCAGCTTTTTTTTTATTTTTTTTATAAAATTACAGAAATGTACAGTGATTTGCAAGAGAACATCAAATGCATTATGCTATGGTAATGAAAATAAATATAATGAGGTTATTGGAGGTAAAGGTTATTAGAAGTGTGAATTCTTCAGAGAACATGAAAAATTGATGCCTTTTGGGAAAAAAAAAAATAGACGGAACGTAGAGTACCAGTGAGTTCATCTCTTATTCTACGGCACTTAGGTCTATTAGCTGGAAATATAATACTCATAGGGAGATTTTGCTAGTCAAGTCAGGTCAAGGAAAGCTAACTTGTTGCCGTCTAATTTCTTACACATCAAACAATAAAAATTACGGTACGCCTTGACGCTATCACCAGCAACAAGAGAATCCCTAAAGAAGTTTTCTATTAACCCAACACCACTTCTATCCCTGGTAAAGAGTTTGCATAGTCAGGTAGATGGTGGAACAACCCAACGATGGTGTGGAAAGACCGAACCGCCCATTGATGGTAGTGTTGGTGAATTCTGTGGAAAGATCAGACTACTAGACAAGAGCGAATCAGGCAAAATTTGGATTTTCCTGGAAAATTCAATTTGCAGAGAAGTTATCTGTGAATTTAAGGTCCCTCATTATGCTGTGGGATCTTAACTGATCACCAAGAATGATCAAAGTAAAATGTAATAAATAAAATCCTTATACTCACCTCACCACTCACCTCTTTGGCCACTCCTGGTCCAGATTTTCTAGAAATCCTAGAAAGCCTATCATGCTTGTGTGGCGCCCCTGAGGGTTCAGTCGTCACAGAGGTACTGCACCTCCTCCTGAGGTGTGGTGCCCCACTATTCAGGTAAGGTGGAGACACCTGACCACACTCCAACATCTGCATCCCACACAACATAGTAGTGTAGCAAAGCACCCTTTGGTGTCTCCCTGCTTGGAACACGAAGCGTGCTGGGAGGCGGGTGGAGTTTAGTTAGCATCAAAAGAGCGGGAAGAGTTTAGGATTCAGGCAGTCTGACAGTCAGAGGAGGAGGGAAGATCCCCTGAGAGGGATGGATGAAGGAAGTGCTGCAGCCGACCTCAGTGACCTGGGTCCGCTGGCACAGGAGAGGAACATTGACAGAAAGCCTGACTCTCCATAAGAAGGAAAGGATTAGTATAGAATGTGAGGAAAAGAAGAGAACTAAGAATTAGGGTTAGCGGAGAACCCTTCCCAAGTTCTAAGTGCAAGGCCGGGGTCCGGTCCCTGAGGTTGTATGGATACTAATGGTCCTGCAGCAGACACCGGAGGAACAGAAGTTGTCACCACTTTATTCCCACACAACAGCATCGTGAGTGAGCCGGGACTAGGTAGTATGGAGTCTCCGAAGCAGGCTACAGCTGTCTGCCGTACAAGTAGAGTTCATAGGAACATCTGACAGGAGAAACTCCAGTGTAACTCAGTACTGTGAGTACTTCACTAAAGGCGCAATAAGGGAGACGTTCAGAAAAGGCACATAAGTTGGAGGACACAGCACGGATGCGGGCTCTTGTGCCACAACAGACTGTGAATAAAGCTTTGGAACTACATGCCCTGGTGTCCTCCACTTATTCCAGCGTCAACCTGCCCGGCACTGCTACCTCCCCTGCGCCCGACACTACACCATCTACATGACACTTCATATCACTGCCCTGGGACTACAGCCCTGCCTGTGGAGAGCTATAACATCATTGCTGCACCACACCATCTGTCCCAGAGGATCTGTCTGCAGCGTCGGCTTAACATCTTCACTGCTGAACACCACAGGTGGCGTCACGACTCATTCATTCATAAACTCTAATCATCATAAGCACACTGAACTTTCCCTCTTCATTACAATGGGCGCCCAGGGCCACGGGCTGTGTCCCAGCTGCTGTGACAACTCCCATTGAAGCTCATCGGGCCCGGTACCGAGTACCCTACAGCCCTGGGAGGGCAATCCACTTGTCTGGGACTTCTGGCTCTGATGAGGCCCGGGATGGTTCAGTGTTACCGCACAAAGGTCAAGGAGTCATGATGCCATCAAACGTGCCACAACCTTGCTATCTACATACTAGTTTCAATGCAAGCCAAGATGTGATGAAGACCAGATTGGTGATGTTAAGGAGCTGCTGGACGGAGAGCTCACCGGTAAAGTTGTAAAGTGAGTATAAGTAGTTGTTTTTAGATTTTAATGGCACTTTAAAAGCAATTTACAAAAAAATCTACATTTTGGCCAACACAGATTTCTGTAATTTTGAGTAGAATTCAATTCAATTCAACTCGAATATGCAGGAAAAATATATCTTTGTACCTTGTTAGCCAGTAGATAGAAAAATATTAGTTTCTCAATATTGATACCTTTTATTGACGAGATGGTAACAAATAGCCATCTTTCGAGACTCCTCAGGCCTCTTTAACTATGCCTGATGAAGAGATCTGAATAGTCTCGAAAGCTTGCTATTTGATACCATCTTCTCAGCTGAGTTGACCATTAAAAGGTATCAACCACTGAGGTCTCTCAAATTTTAATATTTTGTGCTCGAATATATTCGCTCATTTCTGCAGACTACCCATCATTGACGTTGACTCACCGGTCTGTTGTGTGGGAGCAATCACATGTCAGTGGTGACTGGATAATCTTCATGGCTCCTGGGGAACAAAACCTCTTTAGGGTCTGATTATAAGAGGAGGGACAGAACATTGCAACGCTGTTTTGTGGTGATGGCAATGATACAAAAGATGTTGAATGACTTCAAAAAGGAAAAATGAACATAGTCATTCTAGTCTTGGCTACACCACCTTTCCCGGAAATCCATCTTCATTGAAACTCTTTCAGAATGTGGACTCCGTACCACCATTCTTGTCATCAAGGGGTCCCAACATCGTGATTTCCTGGCAATCCAACTTCACTGAAACTCTTTCAGAATGTGGACTACGTACCATCATTCTTGTCATCAAGGGGTCCCAACATCGTGATTTCCCGGCAATCCAACTTCACTGAAACTCTTTCAGAATGTGGACTCCGTATCACCATTCTTGTCATCAAGGGGTCCCAACATCGTGATTTCCCTGCAATCCAACTTCACTGAAACTCTTTCAGAATGTGGACTCCGTATCACCATTCTTGTCATCAAGGGGTCCCAACATCGTGATTTCCCGGCAATCCAACTTCACTGAAACTCTTTCAGAATGTGGACTCCGTATCACCATTCTTGTCATCAAGGGGTCCCAACATCGTGATTTCCCTGCAATCCAACTTCACTGAAACTCTTTCAGAATGTGGACTCTGTATCACAATTCTTGTCATCAAGGGGTCCCAACATCGTGATTTCCCGACAATCCAACTTCACTGAAACTTTTTCAGAATGTGGACTCCGTATCACCATTCTTGTCATCAAGGGGTCCCAACATCGTGATTTCCTGGCAATCCAACTTCACTGAAACTCTTTCAGAATGTGGACTTCGTACCACCATTCTTGTCATCAAGGGGTCCCAGCATCGCGATAACCCATTACAAGTATTTATATAATTTTTTTTAATAAGTTTTAACTGCTATTAGTGGGACTAATAAATATTATTTATTTAAAATATGTATTATAATAATAGTTAAAATATAATAATAATATATTAATATTTTGTAATAATCTTTAACAAGTGGTCCTAATAAATATTATTATTAATAATATTTATTATTAGAATTCATAATAATAGTAATAATCATAATAATAAATTATTAAAAATGTAACAAAATAAATCCCTCAATAATCGGAATACATTTTTTGTCTCTAGGACATAGGCAACCATTAGCAGTTATTTTTCACCCTTCTATATAAAAGAGTCGTGCGTGCAGGTTAATTCTCCTGATCGAAGCTTAGCCTCAGAATTAGCTACATGTTTTCCTCGTATTCTTTCTTCTTTTGCTCCTCGTCTATCTTTCAGATCAATTGCCGCCTTCATCCTCCTGGTCCCCTTTGGTAATGATAGCAATCTATATCCGTACAGAAAATAATTTACCAAGACGCCAGCCCAATTGATAAATTCACATGTGGATATTTCATCTACAGAAATATTATTGTTTATCTACGAGGCCGTCAATAGAAATTCAGTTATATGGTGAACCCTTTGGGAGGCTTCCACGATCATGGATGAGATTTTGTACTTACATTTTCGAAAGCAAATTTACTTTATTTTTACCTTTTTTTATCAATCGTTCCCTTACCGTTCTCTTCCATTATAACCTTTTATTTGCTTTATATACTGTATAATGCCACTCCGGCGTTTCCTTCAGATCATATTCTATAATGCTGAACAAGTCGATGAATAGAGTCCTCTGGAGATCATGTATAGGAAGATCATGTGCTCTCCAATACACTGAATGTGCTGGTATTATTAACCCCTTCACCCCCAAGGGTGGTTTGCACGTTCATGACCGGGCCAATTTTTACAATTCTGACCACTGTACCTTTATGAGGTCATAACCCTGGAACGCTTCCATGGATCCCGGTGATTCTGACATTGTTTTCTCGTGACATATTGTACTTCATGTTAGTGGTAAAATTTCATTCAAATAACTTGCGTTTATTTGTGAGAAAAACGGAAATTTGGCGTAAATTTTGAAAATTTCACAATTTTCCAACTTTGAATTTTTATGCCCTTAAATCACAGAGATACGGCAAACAAAAAACTTGATAACTAACATTTCCTACATGTTTACTTTACATCAGCACAATTTTGGAACCAAAATTTTTTTTGTTAGGAAGTTATAAGGGTTAAAATTTGACCAGTGATTTCTCATTTTTACAACACCATTTTATTTTTAGGACCACATCACATTTGAAGCCACTTTGAGGGGTCTATATGATAGAAAATACCCAAAAGTGACACCATTCTAAAAACTGCACCCCTTAAGGTGCTCAAAACCACATTCAAGAAGTTTATTAACCCTTTAGGTGCGTCACAGGAATTTTTTTGAATATTTAAAAAAAATGAACATCTAACTTTTTTTCACAAAAAAAATACTTCAGGTTCAATTTTTTTATTTTACCAAGGGTAACAGGAGAAATTGGACTGCAAAAGCTATTGTACAATTTGTCCTGAGTACGCTGATACCTTATATGTGGGGGGTAGGACTGTTTCGGCGCATGGCAGAGCTCAGAATGGAAGGAGCGCCGTTTGACTTTTTCAATGCAAAATTGGCTGGAATTCAGATCGGACGCCATGTCACGTTTGGAGAGTCCCTGATGTACCTAAACAGTGGAAACCCCCTACAAGTGACCCCATTTTGGAAACTAGACCCCCAAGGAACTTATCTAGATATGTGGTGAGAACTTTGAACCCACAAGGGCTTTACAGAAGTTTATAACGTACAGCGGTACAATTAAAAAATCATATTTTTCCACAAAAATGATCTTTTCACCCCAATTTTTATTTTCCCAAGGGTAACAGGACCCTAAAAGTTATTGTGCAATTTGTCCTGAGTACGCTGATACCCCACATGTGGGGGTAAACCACTATTTGGGCGCATGGCAGAGCTCGGAAGGGAAGCAGCACCATTTGATGTTTTTGGCTGGAATTGAGATCGGACATCATGTCGCGATTGGAAAACCCCTGATGTACCAAAACAGTGGAAACCCCCCACAAATGACACCATTTTGGAAACTAGACCCCCTAAGGAACTTATCTAGATGTGTGGTGAGAACTTTGAACCCCCAAGGGCTTCACAGAAGTTTATAACATACAGCTGTACAATTAAAAAATCATATTTTTTCCACAAAAATGATCTTTTCACCCTCAATTCTTCTTTTTCCAAGGGTAACAGGACCCTAAAAGTTATTGTGCAATTTGTCCTGAGTACGCTGATACCCCACATGTGGGGGTAAACCACTATTTGGGCGCATGGCAGACCTCGGAAGGGAAGCAGCGCCATTTGACGTTTTTGGCTGGATTGAGATCGGACACCATGTCGCGATTGGAAAACCCCTGATGTACCTAAACAGTGGAAACCCCCCACAAATGACACCATTTTGTAAACTAGACCCCCCAAGGAACTTATCTAGATGTGTGGTGAGCACTTTGAACCCTCCCAGTGCTTCACAGAAGTTTATAACGCCCGGGCGTGAAATTAAAAAATTCGTATTTTTTTCCACAAACATAATCTTTTAGTCACCATTTTTTTATTTTCCCAAGGGTACCATGAGAAATTGGACCCCAAAAGTTGTTGTCCAATTTGTCCTGAGTACGCTGACACCCAATATGTGGGAGAAAACTACTGTATGGACACACGTCAGGGCTCGGAAGGGAAGTAGTGACGTTTTGGAATGCAGACTTTGATGGAATGTTCTGCGGGTGTCATGTTGCCTTTGGAGAGCCCCTAATGTACCTAAACAGTGGAAACCCCCCACAAATGACCCCATTTTGGAAACGAGACCCCCTAAGGAACTTATCTAGATGTGTGGTGAGCACTTTGAACCCCCAAGGGCTTCACAGAAGTTTATAATGCCCGGGCATGAAAATAAAAAAATCGTATTTTTTCCACAAACATGATCAATTAGTCCCCAATTTTTTCATTTTCCCAAGGGTAACAGGAGAAATTGGACCCCAAAAGTTGTTGTCCAATTTGTCATGAGTACGCTGACACCCCATATGTGGGAGAAAACTACTGTATGGACACACGTCGGGGCTCGGAAGGGAAGCAGTGACGTTTTGGAATGTAGACTTTGATGGAATGGTCTGCGGGTGTCATGTGCGTTTGGAGAGCCCCTGATGTACCTAAACTATTGAAACTCCCCACAAGTGACCCCATTTTGGACACTAGACCCCCCACGGAACTTATCTAGATGTGTGGTGAGCACTTTGAACCCCCAAGTGCTTCACAGAAGTTTATAACGCTCGGACGTGAAAATAAAAAAATCATTTTTTTCCACAAAAATGATATTTTTGCCCCCAATTTTTTATTTTCCTAAGGGTAACAGGAGAAATTGGACCCCAAAAATTGTTTTGCAATTTGACCTGAGTAGGCTGATACCCTACATGTGGGGGTAAAACACTGTTTTGGCGCATGGCAGAGCTTGGAAGGGAAGGAGCACCATTTGACTTTTTCAACTCAGAATTGGCTGGAATTGAGATCAGACACCATGTTGCATTTGGAGAGCCCCTGATGTGCCCAAACAGTGGAAACCCCCAATTCTAACTCCAACCCGAACCCCAACACACCCCTAACCCTAATCTCAGGCCTAACCCTAACCCTAGCCCTATCCATAACCCTAACCCTAGCCCTAACCCTAACCCTAGCCCTAGCCCTAACCCTAATGGAAAAATGGAAATAAATACATTTTTTTTATTTTATTATTTTTCCCTATCTAAGGGGGTGATAATGGGGGGTTTGATTTACTATTTATGGTGGTTTTTATATTTGGCAGCTGTCGCACGCTAAAAGACACTTTTTATTGTAAAAATAGTTTTTGCATCACCACATATTGAGAGCTATAATTTTTCTGTATTTTGACCCACCGAGTTATGTGAGGTCTTATTTTTTGCGGGATGAGTTGACGTTTTTATTGGTACCATTTTCGGGCATGTGACATTTTTTGATCGCTTTTTATTCCGATTTTTGGGACGCAGAATGAACAAAAACCAGCGTTTCATGAATTTCTTTTGGGGGGGTGCGTTTACACCGTTCCGCGTGCGGTAAAATTGATAAAGCGGTTTTATTCTTCGGGTCAGTATGGTTACAGCGATACCTCATTTAGGTCGTTTTTTTATGTTTTGTCGGTTTTATGCAAAGAAAACTATTTTATATAAAAAATAATTATTTTTGCATCGCTTTATTCTGCGAGCTATAACTTTTTTATTTTTTCGCTGATGATGCTGTGTGGCAGCTCGTTTTTTGCGGAACAAGATGACGTTTTCAGCGGTACCATGGATATTTATATGCGTCTTTTTGATCGCGCGTTATTACACTTTTTGTTTGGCGGTTTGATAATAAATTATTATTTTTTGCTTCGTTTTTTATTTTTATTTTTTAAGGGGTTCGCTAAAGGGGTTAACTAATGGGACAGTTTTATAGGGCGGGTCGTTACGGACGCGGCGATACCTAATATGTGTACTTTTATTGTTTTGGTTTTTTTTTTATTTCCAAAAAATGGATTTATTTGGGGGAATATTTTTATTTTTTTTCTAATTTATTTGGCGATTTTTTTAAATTTATTTTAACACTTTTTTTTATTTTTTTTAACTTTATTAAATAGTCCCAGGTGGGACACCACTGTCCTGTGACAGATCGCTGATCTGTCACATCACAGATCACTGTGACAGATCAGCAATCTGTCACAGGCAGTGCAGAAGGCTTCCTCATGCCTGCGCTTTGCAGGCACTGAGGAAGCCAGCTTCCTGCAGGCCCCCGAAGGCCCCCGTCGCCATCTTGGATTCGGGGGCCTGCAGGAAAGGAGCCCCCCGCAGCAGAGCTGCACATTGTGCTGCCGTGGGGGGCTCAGGGAAGCACGGAGGGAGCCCCCTCCCTGCCGATGTTTCCCTTTAACCCCCGGTACACCGCGATCATGTTTGATCGCGGTGTGCAAGGGGTTAACGTATCAGGGGCGGTCCGTGACCGCCCCTGACACATTGTGCCGGGTGTCAGCTGTGATAATAAGCTGACACCCGGCCGCGATAAGCGGCGCTCACCACGTGGGCGCCGCTGATCTCGGTAGACGTACTATCCCGTCCATGGGCATAGGGGCTCGGGTCAATGGTTTTACTGTGCAACTTGATAACAGCATATTGTAGGGGCAGAAACCCTGATTCCAGCGATGTATCTCTTAGGTTACTAGTTGCAGTAGTTGTGATATAATCACTGTTTTCTCTGCTGCAGATTTAACAGAGCTCGGAATGCTGAGCTGTGTATAACCACGCCTCCACACCACTGATTGGCTGCTTTCTGTGTTACACTATGCACAGGCAGAAAACTGCCAATTAGTGGTGGGGGCGTGGTTGGACCAGGAGGCACGAGACACCTAGTCCTGTAGTGATAATCTCCTGCTGATAAAACACTGATTATACTGAGACAGCAAAACACAGCTCAGTAAGTGACATATGAAAGTCTCAGTCCCTACATCTCAGATTACATAGCAAAATCCTGTTGACAGTTTCCCTTTCATTTTTGCCTTGTAGGATTTTTTTACTATGGGGTGTAGGGTTATATATTTTCCTCCTATTTTCTGCATTAGTTGAAATACTATATTAAAACTCTTTGAGATTCAGAGTATGAATTGGTATAAATATGGAGATTCTCTGCCACAAACTAAAATATTTTTGGGGCTTCCTAATCGCAGAATCCTCACAATCGGCATATTTGAGTTGGCTCCAGTGGTTGCCAAAGCCATCCTTTCAAGTCCCGATGGTCTACATTGTGTTATAGTCCATTGTCATTCACCTGTTTCCACCCTCAACTATTATGTGAAACTGAATGTACCATTGTGAATTAGGGACTGTCTCTCCTTAAGCCTTCAATGACCCAGGAATTTTTCATTTTTGCACTTTTGCTTTTTTCTCCCCTTATGTTTTTCCCCAACAGGCATAACTTTTCATTTTTCTGTCCACATAGGCATAGGAGGTCTTGCATTTTTGCAGAACGAGTTGCAGTTTTGAATAACACCAGTCATTTTACCATGTAACGTACTGAAAAATCGGGAAAAAATTCCAAGTATGGTGAAATTATAGAATAAAATTGCAATTTTGCCTCTCTGTTTACTTTTGTTTTTATGCCCTTTTTCTGAGACCTGTAGCTTTTTATTTTTCAGTCTATAGTGTTGTATGAGGGCTTGTTTTTTGGCACCAGGTTGACATTTTTATTGACTCCATATAATGTTTTGATTGCTTTTAATTGTATTTTTTTTTCTCATTTTGCAGCTAATAGAGAAGATTGAATATATTTGAGTGGAATTGAATTCTACTCAAATTTGAACACATTTGCTGGAATAAAGATTTTCTGTAAATGACTTGTGTTTGGATTCAGAAAAATGACAACCACCGGTCTCTATTTTTCTAACCATAATGTGCGATAAACAGAAAAAATGAAATAAAATATTTCTGTTAAACTTACCACTCACCTATCTCTGGTCCCTTGGTTTTTCGCTGCCACATGTTCGGTCACCGTTGCAGCTTCTGACTTCCGGCCGGACTTCTGATTGCCATGGTGTCTGGGAGGGTTCTGCACAGAAGGTAAGCGGCATCACCATGTCTTCTTTCTTTCAGTTTCATTCCATTGCTTCTAGTGTTTCCATGTACAAATGAGAATAAAGATGATCCCTCTACTGCTCCCCATGACACACATATCAATCAATGATTAATTTAAGCAAAAAAGTTTAGCTACTCTTTAAAACAATTTTTTTTATTGTTTTGGCTCTATAAAAATAATGAAATGCTCCAAATTTCATACTGGCCACTTGAGGAAAAAGAATAGACTGGAATGGCCTTTTTCTTTGCAGCTCCTTTTCAGCTTTGCTGTGTAGACTGGGACAGAGACAACTGAGACATCTCATTGTTAAAAAGAAGGAGATTTGAGAACAAGTGACAGATCTAATGTATTGCAGGATAGCAACACTATACACAAATAATGTCTGCACCCATAATTGCTACTCTACTAACCTCCCGAATCACTGCCCCAAATCCTGGAACTAAAGGAGCCTCCTCAACATCATCCCTATCACAAACACTCTACGACAAGAAGCAGAAAAGTCCTTACATTACATCTTTACAATTTCTTCATATTAGTATGTTGATTTAATGACTCATTTTTCTCCTTGAGGAGTTGGCAGCTCTTATGGTTTCATCAGAAGACGGTGAACGTTGTTTAGTATCTGGAAAACCTGACGTTGATTCCAGTAGTGCATTTATATGAATCAATTTAATTGTATTACAGAAGCCTAGAGCGGATGATAACACGTAACAATGTAAATTCTAAGCAAGAAACTCGAGCTCCTCACAGCCGCACAATTAGAAAATCAAATCTGACTCTTACTGAAAGTCTGCTGAGCTGTGAAAGCCCTCGCTCTTCTGTTATCAGCAGAATCTCGCATCCGTAACAATACTGAGGAACGTGCTTGATTACCCTGCTGCTGACATGGTCGACTTGGCTTCGGAGAGAAGCTGCTTACTGGAAAGAAAAATGCATCTCATATTTATAAATGCACTTCAATGTAGGGATAAATAATATGGGACCTCTTCTCATGGGTAGATCTTTCGAAATTACCATAAATAACCTAGGGGATATCATCTGCATGTGATCGAAGGCAAAAAAAAGTGGCATAACATGTCAACTTTTGCATCTTTTTGTGATTTGGATGATGATGTCTTGGCTCCTGGCGGCGACGGTGATTCTTTGTGGTACGGTCGGTGATCGGTGTGTCAGGAAACGATGAGCCGGACAGATCAGTCTTTCCCCCTGTCAACGTGCAGGGACAGCGAGCAACTCGATTCAGGTACAAAGGGAAACCCCTCACAGCGGGTGTCCCAATTCTCCTGTCGGTGTGTGCGCAGGCTTATGTCCTGACTGGGTGTCCTGTCACTCACGGTCAGCAATGTCAGCGGGGGACCAGGTACATTGTTGTCATCAGTCTCTGTTAACAGCTTTTAGCCTCTGCTGGTTTTTGCCCGCTCTGGCAGTTGGCCCCACCATAGAAACCCTGACACTGCTCTCCTGCGCGATGCACGTTCCCACAGTAGCTAACTGATTTGCCGTGCGCTGTGGCCCTTTAATCGGTCCTGGGCTTTAAGCTTTCCCCCGTGAAACCTGGGTGACAGCCCCGACAGTTCCGGATCCGTCACAGAGTAGGTAGGCCTGGTCCGGGTCTTCTCCTTACATAGGCAGGAAACATGACTAAAAATTATCTCATGTGCCCTCTGAGTAGACATAAAGACATTATTAGGCTTTGGGATCCGAGAACCCCCTAAATGATGGAATGCCCATATGACACCCAACAGTCTCTCTGAGCTTTGCTTGCTGTAGACACCTTCAGACCATAGATTGTAATATCATAATATCAAGCCATCACCTCTTTTTACATATTTTGAAAAATTAGGCTTGGGTGACAAGTAATGTAACTCATCAAACCTTATGGAGAAATCCAGGAACCAGGGCACCAGACTTTCTTATTTTGGTAACTTTATTACTACAGAAAAATCCCAAAGTTTCGGCTTTGAAGGGCCATAAAAAGTTTGATCAGAGTGTGTTTTTCCTAACTGATCCGATTCTCTCAAATGAGAGAATATATGTTCTTGTGACCGTAGCCTTAATGGGAACACGTCATCATGTCAAAAGTGGACAGTTTTTGACTGGGCATTTTTTAGGGTGCTCTAAATTGGGTCTTTGACACCCAATAGGTCTCATGATGACTTGATGTGCGTTGGGCCGCGGCTAAGACTGGAGACCAGAATGACCAAGTGGGAAGCTGGGAAGAGATTATTATTTTTTTATTTTTTGTACCCAATTTCTTTAGCTCCATCTTATATTTTTGAACCCAGCTGGCTTATATTTTGGTGGATTCGTGGGAATCGAATCACAAAATTTTAATCGGTTTTGCTTCGGCTTTAAAATGAAATCGAAAATCTCTTGCAAAGGACATATATTTTTTGCGTCATAATTCGCTTGTTGTTTTATCACTGCATGTAGGCGTAACACATTTTTATGATATACTGTAATAGTCTGGCTTAAAGTGGCAACGTGTCAGTGTAGGAGTAAAAGTGAGCAAATGTGAAGTCTCATAGTTATTGGAGTAGAATGAAAAATGTTCACTCCACTGAAGAGCTGTTACCTTTCCTTCTATAAAACACTGATATTGAGCAGGAGCTTATGATCTCCATTTGTTATGTAAGACTGGAGTCAATATAGTGATTTCCTGACACAATAGATACACCCACCATTCCACAAAATTAGAAGTCATTTCGCAGGTGCAAAATGTCTATTAGCCAAGGGCTGGAAAGCGTTTACTCACTGCTGACTGTGGGAAAAGTTTTACTGAACAGAGAAGTAAAGACTAAAATGATGTAACTCTACATGATAAACGAGTACCGATGTTGAAAATGCAATAAACTTGCTCCGGACACTTTTGACCATGCAAAATTTGTGAGGTCCGTTTTTGCATTTAGCACTGTTTCATAAATGGAAAGGTTACAATTACCCTTTGCCTTCCGAGTTTACATTCCACTATATGTTGCTTCCAATGCAACTCTTTGCCTCCAAATCACCCAGCTGGACCCCTAAACTGTTTGTACCCTTATAAAAAAGAGCTCTGTAAGTGGTGAACTTTTGGAGAAGTCAACTTTTAGAGTAGTGAGACGGTGTATGTTTCTCAAAGTGACATACTATAGTAGACTTCTTGTCTTCCAACTCAATATTCACAAGTAACCATTTTAAGTCAAGAGTCTTCTTTGATGGGTTCTTTTGTATTTTTTAGCCCTACTTAGTAGAGATAAGCGGAATGATCTACAGAGGACCGAGTTAGTCGAATTTCTGGAAATTCAAGGTTTCTCCTGAATTCAAACATTTTGAGACACAATTTGTGGTTTGTCCAAAGGAAAACTTTACCAGCACTATCTTCCACACAGCTCAAGCATCAGAAAGCATGATAGCGTAATTTTGCATTGCCGCGTGGGACATAATGCCCTGCAGCTATGATATCTATTGGACTATCATATCTTGTACAGTGATGGTCAGTAGCAGGGTCATCACAGATCCATAGTGCCTAGTGGAGCTCAGTTTATGCAAAACACTCGTCTTCTATCTCCAAAGTCACTGGGTAATTCTCTCTCTCCTCTCTCTCCTGTAGAGTGTAAGCTCTTATGGTCAGCAGGGTCCTCTCTCTCTCTCCTGTAAAGTGTAAGCTCTTATGATCAGTGGGGTCCTCTCTCTCCTGTAGAGTATAAGTGCTTTTGGTCAGCGTGGTCTTCTCTCTCCTGTAAAGTGTAAGCTCTTATGGTCAACGAGGTCCTCATTCCTGTAACATGTAAACTTTTATGGTCAGTAGGGTCCTTTCTCTCTCTTCTGCAAGATTTAAGCTCTTAAGGTCACCAGTATTCTCTCTCTCTCTATCACATTTAGAGTGTAAGCTCTACTGGTCAACAAGGTCCTCTCTATCCTGTAGAGTGCAAGCCCTTATGGTCATTGGAGACCTTTCTCCCTCTCCCATAGAGTGTAAGCTCTTATGGTCACTCGGGTCCTCTCTCTCTCCCATAAAGTGTAAGCTCTTATGGTCAGCAGGGTCCTCTTTCTATCCTGTAGAGTGTAAGCTCTTATGATCAGTGAGGTCCTCTCTCTACTGTAGAGTTTAAGCTCTTATGGTCAGCAGGGTCCTCTCTCTCTCTTGCAGAGTGTAATCTCGTATGGTCAGTGGGATCCTCTCTCTCTATCTCTCCTCTGCTATAGAGTGTGAGCTCTTAAAGTCAGCAGGATCCTCTCTTTCTTGCCTGTAGAGTGTAAGCTCTTATGGTCAGCGGAGTCCTCTCTTCTGTAGAGTATAAGCTATTATGGTCAGAGAGGTCTTCTCTCTCTCTCTCTATCTGTAGAGTGTAAGCTCTTATGGCCACGAGGGTTCTCTTTCTCTCCTCTCCCCTCATGAGTTTTCTGAACAATTACAAGTTTTCCAGTATTGAAATTCACTGGAATTTATACATTGCACATCAAATTTCGGGAGATTTAAAAGAAGTCGACAAATTCGATTACTTCTACTAAGCCAAAAGTCATCGACGGCCAATTTTTTATTTTATGGACAGATTCATCAACAACAACAAAAAATTACACATGTAAAAATCCATGTTAAATCTGATGATAATCTGCATCCTATGCATCCGAATGAGGTTTCCAAATCATCGTTAATTTGCAGCGGAAACTTTCTGTATTTTTTTTTCAGTACATGATAGAAAGAAATCTCTATTATAATAAAATTAGCCTGATTAATTGAAAATGAGGCTAATCCTTGTGTAAATCTGTTGCACACCCTCAGCATATTCAGGGCAAAAATCTAAGCGCCAACATTAGATTTCGACCATAGAAATACCTACGGATTTGCCGTAATTGCCGACATGTGATCGTGCCCTTAGGATTCTAAGTTACTCTAATTAATAAAACATTAGCTAATAATACAATAATACTAACGGGTCAAATCAGAGTGGAAATTAACTATTAATAATGATTTAGTTCCCGAACATTTCCAGGGTATTGGCATTACAGCCATCCATACACAGTGCCGATGAAATTGGTGTTAAGTGATATATAAAATATCTGTAAGGCCTGTTTCACACTTGCTTTTTTTTGCAGCGCGTTTTTCCCGCAAAAAAACGCATTGAAAAAACGCATACAAAAGCATACAACTGCTGCGTTTTTTTCAAGCATTTTTATGAGCATGCATGAAAAAAACGCAGCGTTTTTATGCGTTTGTATGCGTTTTTAGTGCGTTTTTACCGCGTTTGCGTTTTTTTCCAACATTAGGTGGCCCCTCACACTAACCCAAACCATGACTTTACTAACCCTAACCCTAACCCTAACCCTTAACCAAACCATACTTAACCCTAACCCAAACCCTAACTAACCCTAACCCTAACCCTAACCCTGACCCTAACCCTAACCCTAACCCTAACCCTGACCCTAACCCTTAACCAAACCATACTTAACCCTAAACCAAACCCTAAACCCTAACGAACCCTAACCCTGACCCTAACCCTAACCCTAACCCTAAACCCCCTTAACTAACCCTAACTCTAACCCAAACCCCTAAATTCCATGGTTAACAAAAAAAAACGCATGTGCAAAAAAACGCATACATAAGCATGCCAATGCGCACATATGCGCACCCATAGACTTATATTGGGTGTCTTGCTGTAAAAAAACGCATTGCGCGCGCATGCATTTTTTTGAGGCAAATCGGACGCACAAAAAATGCAACAGGTTGCATTTTGTGCGCCCGAGCGCATACCGCAAAAAAACGCATGCGCGGTAAAACGCGTACAAACGCATGTGTATGCGCACATAAGCGCATCCCATGCAAAGTATAGGGAAAAAAAATGCATGCGCTATTTAGCGCTAAATTACCGCGAAAAAAACGCAAATGTGAAACCAGCCTAACATAAGGAGTTTTGAGCCACTACCCATAATAATGGATACATGTCTGTGATATTTTTTAAGCTCAGTACTTTTTTAAGCAATATTATGATGGTGATGATCATCTTTCCAAATTTGGAGTAAATGTTGCAAATGTGTTGTATTTAGAACTTATCAGTTTTACGATTAATTTTTCGCTTTCCAGTTTGCGCCTAAAATATTGACTCCATGTTTATTGGTGGGGTTGAACAGAAATTAAAAAAAGGGGAAAAAAGGAAATTGGCACCTCTGACACATCCCAGGTTCTCTCGAAAAGTCAACCCAGTGTGTGATCTACAGGAGTCACACTACCCCTAGCATCTCAAAAAAAATCATGGACATGTCCATTTTAGACTAGACACTGGATAAAAGTTCTCTATTTCTCTAGGAATTTTGTCAAGTCTGATCTCACTGAAAATAAAAATTAAAAAAAAAAAACAATAAAACCCTACAATACAAAAGCAATGCAGTGTTGTGGGCTTACATATGTGTATATCTCAAAAAAATTGGCAATAATTTTTGAAAGATTTTAAGAACTTATGCAAATTGGGTAAATTGGGTCAAATTGGTGAAAAAAATGTGAACACTTAAAGGAATATTTCAATATCAACCTTTCATGATAACTACCAGTTAGAAATAGAATTGAATTTTACTGGAAATTTACAAGACTCTGTATTCACCAAACTGGATTTTTAAGTAATTTGCTTCCATGGAGATCCAGCCAATTGGCAAACATTTTTCTGAACTGTAACGGGCCACGAAAAATGATAAAAAATACTTATATTCACAATTTACCTCTCTGACCTCTCCACTCCCTCCACCATCTGTTCGGTCTTCATCGCATCTTCGGAACGCTGTCAGCCATGCTGAAATCACCGGGTCTCTAATGCTAGACTTGTATTTCCAGGTTTTATAGACCCGGTATGGTTTTGCGCATTCGTTGACCATGCCAATATACAGTTGTGCTCAAAAGTTTACATACCCCAGCAGAATTTTTGCTTTCTTGGCCTTTTTTCAGAGAATAGGAATGATAACACCAAAACTTTTTCTCCACTCATGGTTAGTGGTTGGGTGAAGCCATTTATTGTCAAGCTACTGTGTTTTCTCTTTTTAAATCATAATGACAACCGCAAACATCCAAATGATCCTGATCAAAAGTTCACATACCCCATTTCTTAATAAGATTTTGTTTTAGTTGTGGATGAGGTTCTTTATTTTCTCAGATGGTAAAGCTGCCCACTCTTCTTGGCAAAAAGCCTCCAGTTCCTGTACATTTCTGGGCTGTCTAGCATGAACTGCGCACTTGAGATCTCCCCAGAGTGGCTCAATGATATTGAGGTCAGGAGACAGAGATGGCCACTCCAGAACCTTCACTTTGTTCTGGTGTAGCCAATGACAGGTCAATTTGGCCTTGTGTTTTGGATCGTTATCATGTTGGAACGTCCAAGTACGTCCCATGCGCAGCTTCCAGGCTGATGATTGCAAATTTGCCTCCAGTATTTTCTGATAACGTGCTGCAATCATCTTTTCTTCAACTTAAACCAAGTTTCCTGTGCCTTTATAGCTTACACATCCCCTAAACATCAGTGATCCAGCTCTGTGATTTACAGTAGGAATGGTGTTCCTTTCATCAAAGGCCTTGTTGTCCTCTCTACAAATGTAGCATTTATGATTGTGGCAAAAAGTTCAATTTTGGTCTCATCACTCCAAATTACCTTGTGCCAGAAGTTTTGAGGCTTGTCTCTGTGTTATTTTGCGTATTGTAGGAGAGATACTTTGTGGCATTTGCACAGTAATGGCTTTCTTCTTGCCACTTGACCATGCAGCCCATTTTTCTTCAAGTGTCTCCTTATTTTGCATATTGAAACAGCCACACCGCTAGTTTTCAGAGAGTCCAGTATTTCAGCTGATGATATTTGTGGGTTTTTCTTTGCATCCCAAACAATTTTCCTGGCAGTTATGGATGAATTTTTTCTTTGTCTACCCGACTGTGTGTGGTTTTGTTTTTACAGAGCCCCTGATTTTCCATTTGTTAATCACAGTTTGAACGCTGCTGACTGGCATGATCGATTCCTTGGATATCTTTTTGTATCCCTTTCCCGTTTTATACAATTCAACTACCTTTTCCCGCAGATCCATTGACATTTCTTTCGCTTGCCGCATGACTCACAATCCAGAAACGTCAGTGGCTGGATAAAAGTTGTATGCGTCTATCTGGATCCCAGAAACTCACTCAGCTTTTATGCACACACACTGATTACAAGCAAACAGGTCACAGGTGAGAATGTTACCTTTAGTAGCCATTCAAAGCCATTTGTAACAACTTCTGTGCATGTTATCAGGCCAAAATGAAAAGTTAGCGTATTTTACAACCTATCTTCCTTTTTCGGTCGAGAGGTGTAAAAAGCGTCTAAAAAAACCTTAATATATATGCACTATAAAAATGAATAATAATAATACAGCGCCTTGGAAAAAATGGCGCTATAAAAATGAATAATAATGATAATAATAATATATTGGGTACACAGAATGTAGTCCTCTATTTTTGCTATTTTTTACCCAATTTACGCACTAACTCCTGGCATTTTGCTTCGTAAATTACCTAAACTGTCAGAAATATTGCAGTATCGGGCAATAAATATTGGATACTACACTCATACATGGAAACATCACTTTACAAAAATAGCGGCAAAAAAGAAAAAAAAATAAATTAATGAAACTCTTTCATCCGAACAAACAGATATACAATCCGCACATCCCTGAAAGTGAATCTTGTATGTCACTTATTTCCATCAGCCGCCCATCTCAGCTGCTGACTGCTGCACTTTTTTGTATTTTTATATATATACGATTGAGGTAAGATTGAAAGTTTGGAGAGCGCCGGTTTTTAAATGAAAGTGGCGTGTCGACATACACTGACAAAAATCAAAGCAATCTTTTGCCAGAATTTGAGCATTGCCCTTGAGCTGTCAGTTTTGCAATCAACCTGTATTTTCGGAGTGAAAAGCAGAAAATAAAAAGAATATTAAGGAATAACGTGAACATGGGTTACACTCGCTGCGCTGTACTATATTTTATTTGACGCGGCAGAAAGTACTGCCAATAATATATCCGTATGAGCAATTATTTAATGATGATAGATTGAGGTGGGTGTTTTTTTGACTTTTTTTTTCCCTAGGAGTTGAATATTCTGCTGTTAAAATAAATAACTTTAAGGGCATTAGTTATAATGAAAAGGCCAAAAAAGACAGGGAGAACATTTATTACAGAGCCAGATGGCAGAAACTAAGGAAACAAAGGCCAATCGTACACTACAATACGATAAGATCCAATAAATGAAACGTGTTTTTGAATTTTGAATAGTTTGCCTCTATTTTTTGCTCCATTTTAATTTATATTTTAACTTTTATATTTGTCAACCCATGACGTACCTTTACATCATAGGTCGCTTCCCTTCGTTTGATGCAGGCTCCGGAGCTGAGCCTGCATCTTTTCAGGCAGATGACAGCTGATCTGATGAGTATGGAAAAAGAAGAATTAAAATTAAGAACGTGATCTGATCAGCTGACATGTGCCCCTAACAGCAGCGGGTGGAATCGCGATCCTCCTGCTGCTGTTAACATGTTAAATGCCACTGTCAATCTCACCCAGCCTCAGAACCCGAAAAATGGAGACGCTACAGGTCTCGGAATATGGCGCTATTTTTAGGGGTTTTTTTTACAAATTTTGGATTTTATTTTCATCACTTAAATAAAAAAGAACTTAAGGTATATTCAATTAGTGAACATGGTAAAAAAAACACAAAACAATTGTGGAATCACACTTTTTCTGCAGTTTCAATGCACTTGAAATTTTTTTCCCGTTTTCTAGTACCCTATGTGGTAAAATCAACGGTGTCACTCAAAATTTAAACTCGAAAAAAACAAGCGTTCACATGGCCGTATTAATTTAAAAATAAAAAAGTTATGGCTCTGGGAAGAAGTGAAAAAAACAAAAAAGCAGCACCAAAATCAAATAGGGTGCAAAAATCTTTCCAGGCATATACCAAACCTTATGAAATAGACTCCAAAACGTGAAGGCAGCACACCAATGAAGACATCCAGTGCAGTTTATTGGCCCATGTGCAACGTTTCGGTCCCAAGTGTGGACCTTTCTCAATAAGTGGGAAAGAAATGAAAGCGCAAAAATGAGAAATCGAAGGTGGTAAAGGGATTAATGAAATTAAATACTGAGAACCTGTGTGGACTTTGCTAACCAGACCCAATGAGCTATGTCCCCAAGTCCGGTTTTCAAGAGCCACCAGCAAGTCGTGTTTTCAGGCTTTCATTAATATTGCCCAGGTGATAATTGAAATTCTGAAAACATGACCTGTTGGTGGTTCTTGAGGACCGGAGTTGGGGAAAAACTAGGTTATGGAGTAAGAAGAATATATTGCGAGCCCAATGGAAATTCATTTTAGATTATCTCAGTGGAACGATTGCCCACAATTACCCACAAGACCTGTTTGAGGGTCCTTAAAAGTAGGCCCTTGGGAGCGAGCGTGGTCCTAGTATGTATGTATATTGCAGAGTGAGAGGCTTTATGTTGTCCCAGAGAGTTTGCTAAAGTTTATGGTCAGCTGAGGTCCAAAAGACTAAGAATAGCTGCCGATTCTTCAGACCAGCTGTCTCAGGAGGATAGGTGGAGATATATGAACTTCATGGGAACGACCAATGAGATCCTGACTGGTCATGAGAATGAGGATCCCATAGTTTTCTGTGTGCATCGAGATGTAGAGTGGATGCACAACTGCTGCTATATTCATTGTATAAAGGAGCGGTGGTCACACAAAGAGACTTCTCTGTTCATTGTTCCAATGATCATTGGCGGCTTCAGTGGTTGGACACCAAGTAGTCATAGATTTTTCATTTATGAGACAATACATTTCTTCTTAAGGGACAACCCCTTTGAGGTATTCTCGCTAATTGTTTGTTCATGTCTTTAGTGTTACATTTCCCCTAGTGAGGCAGCTCCTCAAAACCACTGGTCTGGATGAACAGTTCTTAAGCATTGCGGACAGGTGGTGCTGGTGCTGGAGAACAGCTGAAGTTGTCTCCAACATGTTACAGGCTGCAGACGAGATGCTGAACTGAAGTAGCATAGCGGTAGCATCAATGACTAATGTAGGAGAGCTGGAACAGTGATGAATGATGTAGCGGAGCTGGAACAGCCATGATTGATCAAACAGAGCTGGTACAGTGATCACTATTGGAGCAGAGCTGGTATGGTTATCGCTGATGTATACATCTGGACCAGTATTGACTGATGTAACACAGCTGGACTAGCATTGACTGATGTAGAAGGGTTGGCTAAGCAAGTGGTGTATTTAGCAGAGCTGGTACAGTGATGGTTGTAATGGAGTAATAGTGCTGGAACAATGAGGTAGCAGAGTTTTAACTATGATGTAGCAGGAAGTTCTGGATGCCAACTTCTTAGTTTGCCTTCTGTTGTCTGAGTTGAGTTAAATGAATCAGCTTAGAGCCCCTTTATCAGTATTGTCAGATTTTTGATAGTAACAGATGCAATGTATCTATTACGTTTTCCCCCCTCTAAGCCCTGTAAGTGATATTTTCTCCACTTTTGCACCATTTTTGCCTTTCTTGTAGTCAGGTGCCTATGGCTGTTCCGTTATTTTGAGTTTGTGAATGGAGATGCTGGCACAAGACTCAATGAATTACTATTCAGTCTGCTGGCTGCACGTCCACCTGCCACGCAGCCCCATTATTTGCTCTTAAGTAATCTGCTAATAACATGGAACATATGCATTGTGCCCAGAGGCGTCCTATTAGATAATTATTTATAAAACATCATTTGATGCTCAGCATCCGCTTTCATCCTACAATTAAACTCTTGTACATTTACCGCATATTAAAAAGGATTAAATAACCCAAAAAAGCCATAACCTATAACAAACATCATCTCTATCCTTTCAATTACTCCTAATAAAATGATTAAAGAAAGTTACCTGCTAACATGTTTGTCATTTCTACTTTACGTTATTTAAATTTTCCATTTTTCCATAAAAAAGAGGAAAGTAAGCAGCAGTTACAGCTTCAATACAGACCTCTGTGTCTCCATGGCAACAGACTACAAATAAATTCCGTGTTGTCGGATTTTGCAATCATACTCCCTTCCACAACTGTCCATTAGTTTTTTTTCTAACCCAATGCATATTATGAAAAAGGGCGATAACAAGTGACAGAGTGTATGGGTGCAATATCAGGCTCATCACCAATGATTATATGATTCACACCAGTTACTTCTAATAGGCAACGGCTTTCTTGTACTTCTATATTAAACTGTAGGCTTGAAAGTATGTAGACCTTGAATACAAATTGTTGGCCACAATTACAACTTCATATTCATACTTTTTAGGTCAAATTCGCATATTTTTCGCTATGATTTTACATAAGATATTTTGTAGAAAATTTTTCAGCAGAATTTTTTAAATACTGTGTATTTTTTAGTGTCTTCTTCTACTGTCTTTTTTTTAGCTGCCTTTTTAACATTGCAAGTCAAGTAATTCACGTATTACGTGATTCTAAGATTACTATTAGAATCCCATGATTTGTAATGTCAAAAACACAACAAAAAACACCCAAAAAAGCGACAAACAGAAAGACGTGTTTTTTCTTAACAAAGGCTAAGTAAATAGACGTTATAGGGTGAAAAATGGCATAACGTGGCAGAAAAAAAGTGCACAAAAACACACACAAAAAAAAACGCCACAAAAACTGCATGTTTTTTTTCTCCCCCAAAAGACATTTTCTATAGGCAACTCTATAAATTCTTCTTTAGGAGATAGTAACCCAGAGATAACATTTATGAAACTTTATAATAGAATGTAAAGATAGTGAGTCGTGATAGATTGTAGAAAGAAAAAGATCAGCTATGGAATTGTCTATTCATTAAATTAATAAGCTATTATATTGGAATAATATAATTGTCCTCATTCACCTCTCATATTATGATTAAAGAGAGCTGATTTGTGGACAGCATGGTATTTAGAAAGAGAAACAGAGCAGAATGCTCTATAATTGGCTGCTGTCCACAGGTTTTTTAGTAAAGATTCAGGATAATTTGTGTTTTACTTACTGTAATCCCTGGATCCCGCAGGTGGACACATCAGAGGTCCTGGTAGCCACAGGTAGACAGTAGACATCTTTGAAGCCACAGGTGGATGTGTTGCAGAGGTTCTGGAAGATGAGGAACAGATAGCAGAGATCCTGGAAGCTGCAGCCAAACAGAAGATGTCCTGGAAGCTGCAGCCGCAGGTGGAAAAGCAACAGAGGTCCTGAAAGACCATAAATGGGTAGCAGAGGTCATGGAAGCAGCAGGCAGACAGGAGACTTCCTGGAAACGGCAGGCAGTAAAGTATTAGAGGTAGTGCAAGGCCAGGAACAGGTAGCAGATGTCCTGGAACCTAAAAGCAGACAGGAGACATCCTGAAACCTGCAGGTGGAATCATAACAGATGTCATGGAAGTCTGGGAACAGGTAGCAAAGGTCTTCAAAGCCACAGGTGAACAGGAATCATCCTGGAAGCCACAGGTGGACACATAGAGGTCCTAAAAGACAAGGAATAGGTAGCAAAGGTCATGGAAGATCACAGACAGGTAAGAAAATCGGGAACAGGTAGCAGAGGTCCTGTAAAACAGGGAACAGGTAGCAAAGGTACTGGAAGACTAGGAACAGTAGCAGACAGAACTCTGGAGCAACTAGAAAGTCTTAATACCAAGATCCAGATGTGTGTCTTCGTGGGCCATATATAGGCCTAGCAAATGATCACATGGCTTCATGCTGGGCCATCTTGAAAGCCTGAGTTGGAGCAAAGTACAGATCTGGGACATGCATGTAAGACGCAGTTTAATCACTACGAGATTCGAAGTCCAACTGAGTTTATCAGAATAACTATAAGTGACTTGTGGTTCTCCTGATGAAGAAATCAATTGGACTTGGAAAAGTGTAGAGATTAAACCACATTTTTGATTATACATCCCTTTCTGGGCAGTCTCATTCTTTGAGAAGCCAGCAGTGCAGCACACCCACTTCTCCACATCAACTGATAACGATGTGGGACCTGCGAAGCAGCAGAGCAGCACCAACTGGACTTTTGTTTCAGAGTTGTTCTAAGAGTTGTGTTTTTTCACAACTTTACCAGGTGAGCAGGTATCGCAGCACAAATCTCCTGTTATCCGGCTAATGCCCTATCTTGTGCTCTTTTGTCCTTCCAGACTATCATCAATTCGGAGCAATCTGTCAATCACTGAAATAGGACCACCCACTGGACGCATTCATACAAACACCAAGGATTTCAATGAAAAAAATGCAAGTCTTGCTTAAATTTTTCCCACAAAAAATTTTTCTTCTGCTGTATAACATGCTGCCTGCGGATCAGATAAAATTTTCATCATCACTGGTTCCCTTTAAAGGTGATGGCAGGTGTGGTACATGTCCTGGCTTTTGTTATGTCTATATTCACATCTGGTTTCTTTGCACAGCTAATGCAGGGGTGTATACTTTACAATGCCCTCTTGTTCATTTTGGATGGAGGATGATTCTTTAATGCATCTCAGCTGCCGCCACTTCCCGGTAGAGAGTGCAGACATACCTGGCAAACGCCCAACTGAACTACTTTACAACCTCAAAACAAATGCAAGAATCTCTGACTACAGATGTAAAATGTGGTTAGAACTTAAAAGATCATTTTCTTTTATATTTGTAACCTCCCCCCTCTAACCAATTGCGAAAAAAAGAAGTGTTTACTACAATGTGTTCGTATTCACAGATATTACAGAAACTCTTTAACAATGGCTTAAGGGCCCGTTACACACAGCGATCTCGCTGATTTTGTGACACATCACCGATCTCTACAGCGAGATCTCTGTGTGTGACATCCAGCAGCGATCGGCCCCCCCGTGGAGTATCGCTGATCGTCCTGGATCGTCCAGGCCCGTTTTTTCATCGCTGGTCTCCCGCTGGCCAGCTCGCATCGCTGCGTGTGGCAGTGTGGGGAGGAGGACCCCCATATAGTGACTGGGCCGGAATCAAGGGGACCGCCATCAGGGTTATTGAAGGAACTACATCAGGGGATTACAAAGAGAGACATGCTACTGAAGTTGTCAGGGCAACAGGGGGCGGGGCTAGGAAAAAAAGAGCAGGGGGCGCTCTGAGGTGGCAGTTGGAAGAGAGCCAGAGTGAAGGCAGGAAGCAGGGTGACTGGCAGGGACACCGACAGGAGCCAGTGAGGAGAAAACTGCGCAATTACCGTCAAGAGAGACATGAGAGACTGTTACCAGAGACTGCATCCCGCCCCCGTTCTCAGAGCGTCATCCCCGCTGCCCCCCGCCTTTGTGGGGGAGGATATTTACCTCAGGTTGTGGCCGTGAGTACAGTACACATAATCAGGCCACAGAGGCTTGTACTCTTCCTCCCAGCCTTCTCCCACCACGGCGACCTTGCCATCACCGGCCTGAAGATACGCTACCTCGTCATAGGCGAGGTTAAAAGGCCCGCTACCCCGGCTTTGGGAGAGACTCCTTGATAAAGGACGGCTACAGGTCATCTGGGGAACTGCATCATCACCGCGCTCCACCGGCATCATTTTCTTCAGGGCCTGTTGCGCCCCACCGGCATCTCTTTCTTCAGGGCCTGTTGCGCCCCACCAGCATCACTTTCTTCAGGGCCTGTTGCGCCCCACCGGCATCGTTTTCTTCAGGGCCTGTTGAGCCCCACCGGCATCATTTTCTTCAGGGCCTGTTGCGCCCCACCGGCATCGATTTCTTCAGGGCCTGTTGCACCCCACCGGCATCGCTTTCTTCAGGGCCTGTTGAGCCCCATCGGCATCGCTTTCTTCAGGGCCTGTTGCGCCCCATCAGCATCGCTTTCTTCAGGGCCTGTTGCGCCCCACCGACATCGCTTTGCTTAGGGCCTGTGGAGCCCCATTACCTCTACGCGGCCACGCTCACGAAACCGGCAGCCCCTGGAAGGCTAAGTTGCAATATAGTCTTGTTAAGATTGTTGAGTCCCTGCGTGGACTGTTTGTTTTGTCATTAATTTGTTTGTTCAGCCGAGCCCAGCGGCTACAGTTTGATAAACGTTATTTCATAAACCACCATCCGTCTAGTATCTCGTCACTGCATCCTGCGAACCTGCTAGACCCTACAGCAGCGGGAGCCAGTGATGAGTGACGCTGCACGCTGGTTACCAACGTAAACATCGGGTTTCTAAGGGCCACGGGGCTCTTAGAAACCCGATGTTTACACTAGATACCAGCGTGCACTGCAGGCAGGGCGGGAGGTGGAGGCAGTGCGGTGCACAGACCAGAGTAGCTCTGCTATCTGCTACTCCAGTCTGTCAGACCGGAGTAGCAGATAGCAGAGCTACGCCGGTCTGTCTGCGCATGTCATGTCATGTTAGACTCTGGGGCAGGGGGGAATTTAATGGACTTACAATTCACATTTGACAATAACAATGCAAGTAGGACTAAATCCATGCCCATCGATATGGAAACGGTGGATGGATCACTTTTATCGTCTGGACCTGTTACTCACGAGACAATTGAACTGGAAATCTGTATGGCGCCGAATCATCATGAAGCGGTTAGTTTTCATCTTATTTTATCTCCAAAATTTCCAGTTATTCTAGGAATTCCCTGGTTTTCAATTCATAACCCGTCTATCAACTGGGCATCGAGGACCATAACCTTTCACTCTGAGTATTGTAAGAACAATTACGGTGCTAATTTATCTGCTTTCAAGCAAGCTCAAATTTCCGGGATTTCTCAACAGAGTAATGATAAACTACCACCTCAGTACCAGCAGTTCAGTGAGGTCTGCAGTAAGAAGAAACCCGATCAACTGCCTCCTCATCGTCCTTATGACTGTCCCATTTAATTACTTCCTGGAGCGTCAATTCCATTTGGGCGAATTTACAATATTTCTGAGCCAGAATTAAAAGTATTAAAGGAATACCTAGATGAAAATTTAGAGAAAGACTTATTTCAACTTTCTTTCTCGCCAGCTGGAGCACCCTTATTTTTGGTAGAAAAGAAGGACCATGTATTGATAATAGAGAAATCAGTAAAATTACCATTATGAATCACTACCCACTCACCTTAATCCCTGACTTGCTGGACTGCGTTCTGCCAGACTTTTTACCAAGCTCAGTATAGGAGGGGCTTATAATCTCATACGAATCCGCCTGGGAGATGAGTGGAAGACCGCCTTTAGAACTCGATATGGACATCTTGAATATCTGGCTATGCCTTTCTGCCTTAGCAACGCCCCTGCCACCTTTCAGCACTTGCTCAATTATGTTTTTTGAGATTTTTTGGATCAATATATTGTTGTTTATCTTGATGACATTCTTATATTTTCAGATACCCTGGAGGAGCATAGCACACATGTCCAGTTAGTCCTGGAACGTCTACTAGAAAACCATCTCTATCTCTATATTAAACTCGAAAAATGTGAATTCGAACAAACCAGAACTCAATTTCTGGGATGTATCATCTCCCCAGAAGGTCTGAGCATGGATCCCAGTAAGATCAGAGCGGTAGTGGACTGGCCTACCTGAAGAAATTTAAAAGACGTTCAGGGCTTTATAGAATTTGCAGATTTCTATAGAAGATTCATTTAAAGCTTTTCAAAAATAATTTTGCCAATTACTTCACTCACAAAGAAAACCAGAGTGTTTTTTTGGTCTCCAGAGGCACAAATGAAGATTGACAAACTAAAGACACTTTTTACTTCTGCACCATTACTGGTCCATCCAAACCATGAACTGACGTTTGTTGCCGGAGTAGACGCCTCAGACTCTGCGGTGGGAGCCATTTTATCACAGCGAGTTGGAGACAAAATGCAGCTTCATCCATGTGCATTTCTTTCTTATACCATGTCAGCTGCAGAAAAGAACTATGACATTGGAAATAGAGAACTGTTAGCCATTAAAGTTGCCTTCTCCGAAGGGACACATCTTTTGGAAAGGGACAATCATCCGGTGACTGTTCTTACTGATGACAAAAATTTAGAGCTTATCAGTACAGCAAAGAGGTTGTCTGCAAGACAAGCACGTTGTGCCTTATTTTTCTCTAGGTTTAATTTTATAATTTCTTATCGGCCTGGTTCAAGAAATGGCAAGGCTGATGCTCTGTTCAAGATATTTGTTGCACCTGGACCACAGGAGAGGTCTAGCACTGACTGTACCATCCTACGTAAAAAAATATTTTTGGGAATACTGGACTCCAAAGAATTTTTGACGGAAGTTAAAGAGTGATACCAAACTTGCTTAACCATCCTTCTAAAGACATTGATCTTTCCTATAAGGATGGATTTTGGGTGCAGAACCACCAGATACTGTATATGTCCCCGAATCTGCTCAACTTGAAGTTCGCAAACATGTCCATGATTCTAAACTTGCAGGACACCCTGGAGTAATGAAACGCAAGAACTACTACTTCATTCTTTTTGGTGGCCTAATTGTAGGAAGGATGTGAGAAAATATGTTTCTTCCTGTTTAACATGAGCAAGGAACAAGACGCCACGATCTTCTCCGCTAGGACTTCTTCAACCTCTTCCAGTTCCATCTAGGCCTTGGGGATCAATCGCAATCATTTTTATCATGGACCTTCCTCCCTCAAAAGAAATGACTGTTATCCTTGTTGTGGTGGATCGGCTCACAATGGTGGCCCATTTTATTCCGACTAAAGGGATTCCTACCGCTGAACAAACCGCAGAATTAGTGGTCAAAGAGGTATTCAGACTGCATGGAATTCCTGACAATGTTGTTTCTGATAGAGGTGTTCAATTTGCATCAAGATTTTGGAAAACCTTCTGTACAGGGTTAGGAGTTACTGTCAATTTGTCTACTGTCTTCCACCCACAATCCAATGGACAGACTGAAAGAACTAACCAAACCCTTGAACAATACCTGCGCTGTTTTATTTCTTACCTACAGGATGACTGGGCGGATTATCTACCAACTTCAGAATTTGCATATAATAACTCCAAACACAGTTCTACATCCGAAAGCCCAATTTTTGTTAACTATGGCTTGCATCCGGTATTTATTCCTAATCTTCCATTCAATACCTCAGTTCCTGCTGTTACAAACAGACTTACTAAGTTGCAGAAAGCTCAACAAGAACTCAGATGTTACAAATGGCCCAAGAATATTATAAAGAAACAGCAGATAAACATCCCAAAGCCTCTCCTACTTTTCAGGTCGGTGACTAGGTTTGGCTTGCTACCAAAAATCTGAAGACAAACGTACCATCTTCTAGATTAGGTCAAAACTTCAGAGGACCTTTTCAAATTTCTGCACAAATTAACCCAGTTGCTTTCAGTTTAAAAATATTCCAGCAGCCTGAAAATTCACCCTGTATTCCATGTTTCCTTGCTCAAGATATTCAATGAGAACCCTTTTCCAGGAATAACTCAGCCAACTCCTCCACCAGAAACAGTCCATGGTGAAGAAGAGTACATCGTTGATGAAATTCTGGACTCTAGAAAATTTAGAGGGAGACTAAAATATTAGGTACAAGGGAGGGGTTAAGGACCAGAAGATAACTTATGGGAGCTGGAGGGCAAAGCCCATGCACCCAAGAGCTTTTCATCTGAGACATCCAGAGAAGCCAATGCCTGAGATGTCCAGAGGCCATCCTGGAAGGAGTGGAGTACTGTCAGGATTTGAACCCAGCAGCTCCTGTGCACTAGTCAGCAGCTCTTTCTTCTGAGCTATTCAACTCGCTGGACATTTCCGTGCTTATCCAAATACTTGAATCTATGTTGTGTCTGATGTCTCCTCCCTGAGTTTCCTGTTGGTTACCACCCTGAGTTCCTGATTGGCTCATTCTGATTGCACACTGATTTAAACCTGGCCTTGCTCTCAGTTCCTTGTGTGGTTATTGCACTACCAGTCTTTAGTCAAGCTTCCTTTCACCTGCTACTCCTTCAAACAAAACTGTTGCTCCTGATAAACAACCTCTAATTTCCTCGACTACGATTCCTGCTTGTTCCTTCAAATGACACTACTGCTCCTGGTAAACGACCCCTGGCTTCCTTGACTATAATTCTTGCTTATTCCTTCAAGCTAAATTGCTGTTCCTGTGTATCGACTCGGATATTCCAGATTACGCTACCTGCCAGATGCTGCCCCTAGTGTTTGCAATATCACTACTCCAACCAGGTAAGTCCATAAAAAGCACAGAGCTTGATTAGGAGTTTCGGGAATGAAGACAGAGAAGTATCTGTACAGGTTGCTGTTTGATTCGAGTGGGTTGTAATTAATGCATGTGTGGCCTCATTCAAAAGTTTGGTACAGGTCTCCATACTTTAGTTATTACGTCATGCACAAGGGTCAGAAAAAAATGAAAATAAGCAGAAAGTAAAAGATGGTCTAGAAAAAAGTGCAAATGTGCAATAGGGTCTTATCAAAGTAAGAGAGATGGAACACTGGGCAATTAGGCTCAACTTATAGGGTTGTGTGAGACACAACCACTACACATGTATAGAGAGTTGTATATGAAGTTTATTTTGGTGATGGAAGTATCCGGCGCTGCTGGATAAATGACAAACTAAGATGGAGAATGGATTGTAGATTTATTATCAACGTGTTTTAGAGTCACTCCGACTCCTCCTTCAGGCACCCAGAATTTTGTGTTAAATAAATATACAGTGGGGAAAAAAAGTATGTAGTCAGTCAGCAATAGTGCAAGTTCCACCACTTAAAAAGATGAGAGGCGTCTGTAATTTACATCATAGGTAGACCTCAACTATGGGAGACAAACTGAGAAAAAAAAATCCTGAAAATCACATTGTCTGTTTTTTTTTCATTTTATTTGCATATTATGGTGGAAAATAAGTATTTGGTCAGAAACAAAATTTCATCTCAATACTTTGTGATATATCCTTTGTTGGCAATGACAGAGGTCAAACGTTTTCTGTAAGTCTTCACAAGGTTGCCACACACTGTTGTTGGTATGTTGGCCCATTCCTCCATGCAGATCTCCTCTAGAGCAGTGATGTTTTTGGCTTTTCGCTTGGCAACACGGACTTTCAACTCCCTCCAAAGGTTTTCTATAGGGTTGAGATCTGGAGACTGGCTAGGCCACTCCAGGACCTTGAAATGCTTCTTACGAAGCCACTCCTTCGTTGCCCTGGCGGTGTGCTTTGGATCATTGTCATTTTGAAAGACCCAGCCACGTTTCATCTTCAATGCCCTTGCTGATGGAAGGAGGTTTGCACTCAAATTCTCACGATACATGGCCCCATTCATTCTTTCATGTACCCGGATCAGTCGTCCTGGCCCCTTTGCAGAGAAACAGCCCCAAAGCATGATGTTTCCACCACCATGCTTTACAGTAGGTATAGTGTTTGATGGATGCAACTCAGTATTCTTTTTCCTCCAAACACGACAAGTTGTGTTTCTACCAAACAGTTCCAGTTTGGTTTCATCAGACCATAGGACATTCTCCCAAAACTCCTCTGGATCATCCAAATGCTCTCTAGCAAACTTCAGACGGGCCCGGACATGTACAGGCTTAAGCAGTGGGACACGTCTGGCACTGCAGGATCTGAGTCCATGGTGGCGTAGTGTGTTACTTATGGTAGGCCTTGTTACATTGGTCCCAGCTCTCTGCAGTTCATTCACTAGGTCCCCCCGCATGGTTCTGGGATTTTTGCTCACCGTTCTTGTGATCATTCTGACCCCACGGGGTGGGATTTTGCGTGGAGCACCAGATCGAGGGAGATTATCAGTGGTCTTGTATGTCTTCCATTTTCTAATTATTGCTCCCACAGTTGATTTCTTCACTCCAAGCTGGTTGGCTATTGCAGATTCAGTCTTCCCAGCCTGGTGCAGGGCTACAATTTTGTTTCTGGTGTCCTTTGACAGCTCTTTGGTCTTCACCATAGTGGAGTTTGGAGTCAGACTGTTTGAGGGTGTGCACAGGTGTCTTTTTATACTGATAACAAGTTTAAACAGGTGCCATTACTACAGGTAATGAGTGGAGGAAAGAGGAGACTCTTAAAGGAGAAGTTACAGGTCTGTGAGAGCCAGAAATCTTGATTGCTTGTTTCTGACCAAATACTTATTTTCCACCATAATATGCAAATAAAATGAAAAAAAAACAGACAATGTGATTTTCAGGATTTTTTTTTCTCAGTTTGTCTCCCATAGTTGAGGTCTACCTATGATGTAAATTACAGACGCCTCTCATCTTTTTAAGTGGTGGAACTTGCACTATTGCTGACTGACTAAATACTTTTTTTCCCCACTGTATATATACATGTACTGTATATATATTTTTTTTATTATATACTTTGCAATAGTTTTTTTTATATCACAATGTAAAATAAATTAAACCTAGCAATTCTCACACTGGCCACTAGGTCTATTTTACACTCTAACTTCCTGTTGTTTCAGAAAATCCACACGTACATTAGCAGCAATGATCAGATTATCACCGTACCTTTTGTGTTGAAGCATCTAATGAGTTTATGCAAAAGTTATTGTGAAGGGACTGTGTGGCATGACCTATTGTGATTGGTGGATCCCGTGTTATCAGCTGTGTACAGATTTTAGGTCATTGAAAATTCTGCCTCTGATGATAATGCTGAAAACTCGTCCTAAATTGACAGGCTGTATGAGTTTACTATAGTTCATGTTGAAAGGGTTGTCCAGGACTAACATACTGATGATGCGTTCATCGGATAAGGCACAAATATTAGACTGACGGGATCCAAACCCTGGCACCCCCAGTGATCAACTGTTATCTGCTCTGGCGGTGGTCAGATGTAAATATTGTATGGCGCCAGAAGAGCATGGCTCCAATGTCCTCCAAACATTGTTTAACTCTGGTTTTAGAAGATAACACCTAATTGGTGGAGGTGTCGTGTGTCAGACCCCTTTCAATCTGATTTTGATGTTTGATCCTATAGATTGGTCATCAGTGTTAGTACTGGACATTTAAATCCTTTAGTAGAGTAGTAGCCTTCATTAACGAAAAAGCTAATGTGCAGACCAAAACGAATTTGAGCCTCTACGAGTTCATATATAGCATTAGCAGCCCAAAACATGTGCCCAAGAAAGAAGGGGTCTAGCCAAGGTTGACCTCATCTAGCATTTAAAGTAATGGTGAGAACCTGTGCAAGAAAATGTCCTGTTTGGGCTCTACAATGTCACCAAACCAATGAATTTCGAAAGCATGATGGAAAGCAGTTGGCGAAACATGCATGAAGCCCTCTAGTCCCGTGTGGTTAGAGATAAGGTGGGGCCTAATCTTTCCTTTCTTCGGTAAACTATTTTGCATTGATCATTACGATTGTGTGTGCATATATATAATCTTCATTTACTTCTTTATCAGTGTGGTGTCTACCACGTCTTTAAGAAAAGATCCGATTCCATTTTTTTAAGGCTGTAATTTGCAACTTCTGATGCCATGGCGGTAGCACGGTGGCAGCTTTTTGTTCTCTAGTGAAGTGTGGATAAATGATATTACGGCAGTCTAATTCTGCATTTAGTAAAACAAATCTTCATTTTCTCTAAGAAACGGAAGCAGAGAAAAGTGGGAAGCGAGAGGTAAAGTACAGTGTTAAATTGAACTTTCTGGAGGCTCCCCGTAGTCTGTAGTCATGCTGGGAAGCTGAGATGAAACAAACTGCAAATCATCCCCACTTCACCTATGCGTGATGTCCTCCTCACTGGGAGACGGGAACAACTCCGCACCGAACATGCTTCACAGTCTGATAATACGCCTTCAACTCTCCAAATGTGAAATCTGTGGCAGTTACACTTTACCTCCCGTGTGGCCCGGTTGTCTCCATCTCTAGTTTACTTTTGTAGATTATCATAAGGAGTTGAGAAAAAAAATAGAATAAGAATTTCAAAAAGACATAGAAATAAAGTTGTTCAAGAGCAAACCCACTTTTAATTTGGTTTTGATCCAAGACCACGGGAGTAGCAGAAGAAAGGAAATTCTGTCCATGGAACCCTTGAACTTTGAATTGGGGGGGAAGCAAGTAACAAACAATCTGGAGAATGAATATGGCACTTGGAAAAGTACTGGTCGCTCTTCTATTACCATGATTAGGGAAATGGGAATCTTGAAATTTGCTTAGCAGGTGACTCACCAATGTAAAAGAACATATTAAAAAGACTATTAAATATATTAGACAATGGAGGATGACATCGTATAATCATAGAATGTTAGAGTTGGAGACCTCCAGTGTCATCGTGTCCAACCCCCTGTTCAATGCAGGAGTCACTAAACCATCTCAGACAGATGTCTGTCTAGTCTCTGTTTGAAGACTTCCATTGAAGTAGAACTCACCACCACTCGAGGCAGCCTGTTCCACTCACTGATTACCCTCACTGTCACAAAGTTTTTTCTAAAATCTAATCTGTATCTTGTATCCAAATGAGTATAATGATGATCCCTCTACACTGTGACATCCCGTCAGATATTTGTAGACCGCTATGAAATCTCCTGTTTGACTTCTTTTTGAAAGCTACTCATTCCTAAGTACTTTAACCATTCCTCGTAGGACATACTTTACAGTCCGCTCACCATCCTGGTAGCTCTTGTCTGAACTTGGTTCAGATTTTTAATTTTTTTCTTTTTAAAATGTGGTGCCAAGAACTGGACACAGTATTCCAGATGAGGCCTGGCCAAGAAGGAGTAGATACTTCAAGTGATCTAGACTCTATGCTTCTCTTAATGCATCCCAGAACTGTGTTTGCCCTTTTTTGCTACTGCATCACACTGTTGACTCATGTGCAGTCTGTGATCCTATTAGTATACCCAAGTCTTTTTCACATGTGCTGTTGCTTAGTTCTGTTCCTCCCATTCTGTAGAATTTTTGTTTTCCTTGCCCAAATGTAGAATCTTGCATTTCTCCCTGTTAAATACCATTCAATTAATCACAGATTCAAAGATGCAGATCCATATTTGAGTCTGCAATGTCCTTTATGGGAAATCTAAAGCTTTGTCGTAAAGATGGTCACTTTTCAAATTTATTGCTTTATTTTTGGAATTGCTGATAATTCAGGAAGCTTGCATATAGATTTTGATTCACTTTCAAATGTAGTTTTTGCTACACACCTGTCTTGGGTCAGGGCTCTGCTGTGAATCCAATAGGAAAATCCTCCAGCCATATGTGCAGGTAAAGCAGTATAACTTTATTCCCAAATGATTAAAAATATTAAATAGAGCAGCAGGCCACATGCATGGCCAACTTCTTTTCTCAACTTCTCCTTGCCATGGTTATGTGTGAAGGCCAGAACATAAGTCTTCCATCCTGGTGATTGGTGTTGATCTTGAAGTGTTAGCAGGTACGCAGGATGCAGTGTCGAGTCACGAGACAACTCCGATGCTTTTTATAATAATGTCTATGAGACTTGAGGGGACTTTTCTCAGTCACGGCCTGATCACCGAAACAGGGGTAACACAGGTTGCCCACGCAGGGGCTCTAAACAAGCAAACACAGTTGTGTAGAACACGACTATTCCCAGCAACAGCCGGTCACTATAGGGCCGCAGTATGGCTGACTACGGGTCCTTAAGTCTAGAGTCTACTTAGCCGTCCAGATGTCCCTCGCCGTTCGGGCTGGTTATCTTTCGGGGGAGTAGTTGCTCGGCCCAGTTGCTGAGGTGTTGATGAAGTCTTCGCGCTCTCCGGCGTGCTGAGGACAATGGAGCCCCACAGGCCCCGGTGGAGTTCTTGGACGGACGGGCCACAGCTCCCAGACCGGAGCAGGCAGCAGCGATGTATGGTGGCGAGTCACAGGCCACCTGCGCAGCTAACAGCTGCGATGGGGAGTCCGCGATCAGCAGAGGCCCGGCTCCTGCTGCGGACAGGAGCGGGACAGTGGTGGCTGCGGTAGGCCGCAGCCATGGGCAGAGGGGAGGTGACAGCGGCCACGAGCTGTACTGGGGCCGCAGTGGCCGCGGGCTGGAGCGGGGCAACAAGTCTCAGACGGTTCTCCGGATACTGTCCCTCTGGAGTCCTCAGTGGACGTCCTCCCTGGCGCTGGTGAGTCACTCTAGCTGGCAGCCGCTCCCATACTCTCCTTTATACCGGTTCCTCCCCCAGCCCATCTGTCTGTCACAACGATCCGTCCTCGAATCCTGTCCCCCGGGAACAGTTTCCCCCGGAACCCAGATGACGGCTCCTCTCCTCGCTCAATCTCAATTGTGTAAACCACTCTGATCTAAAAATGTGTTCCTACCATGGGTAGATCGCCAGTTGATACATTTTGTACAGTGGAATATCCCTTTAAATAAGATTTATTTTTACCAGTGGATGATTTTTCAAAACTGCACTCAATTCTTAGGTTTTACACAATGCAAATGGGGCTAAATTTTTCAAAAAAGGAAACGGTCAATGCAAAATACATTATGTCCCGTTCTGTGCCAAATTTTTACATTTTCTCCGGACAAACCCTATAAGCTTTTGGCTTTAATGTCTGAGTACAAAAAAAAGATGCAAATCTCAAGTGAAACCAGAGCACTTGCCTATTGGCAACGCTGACTTTTTCCATTTGGAGAAGGATTCAGGAATTTGCGCTGGGAATATATTTTGCATATGCAGAGAACTGGGTCAGAAGATAAAGTGACTAAGCTATTGTTAAATTCTATAGAGTCGAGCTAGCAAGGTTCTTTCATTTTTTTTTTCTTCGTTCTTACTATTTTTGGTAAAAACGTTAATTTTTTTTTTTTTTTGCCAGAAACACAAACGCTGGAATAGTCATGTCTAGACTGCACAGGAAATTAAAGTAATCCAAATAAAATGTTTTGTGGTTTGCATTTTTTACATCTAGATATAGCCATTGGTTTAACACTTTACTGTATTCCTCCTTGCTAAAAGGATTTTCCTTCCATCTTGGTGACATTAATATAAGATAATGCTATAAAAGATTAAATATAATTATAGTAGCACCAAGATATCAAGTGGAACCAACAGCGATAATTTATTAACCCCTTTCTGACATCGGGAGTATATTTACGCCGATGTTGGACTCACTCCATTTCATGTGGGCTTCAGCGGTGAGCCCACATCTTTCCCGGGACATGTCAGCTGATATGTGCCCGCAATAGCTGAGGGTGGAATTGCGATCAACCCATGACTATTAACTAGTTAAATGCCGCTGTGTTGCATTTTGGTGCGGCGAGCGCACCGTCAAAAGGATGCATGCGCCTGCAAAAGCATATCTGCGCATGACATGCGCACCCAATGCTAAAGATAGGGTACGCAGGTTGCATGCAGCGGCATGCGCCTATAGGTGGAGCTAACCAGAGGAGGCATAGCAGGGGCAGAGCTTCACGGCGATTGCACGCTGCGCCTCCAAACGCTACGCTGCGCCTCCAAACGCTAGTGTGAAACTAGCCTAAAAACGCCAGAATTACATTTTTTGGTCACCACAGCATTGCATTAACGGACGATCAAAAGATCGTATCTGCACCAAAATGGTATCATTAAAAATATCTGTGGCACCCCCAGGGGTATGGTCGCCACACTGGCCTTGCCTTCCTCCAGGGGAGGGCAATGCCAGGCTTGGAAGCAGTGATGGGTCTCTCCAGCAGTTAACCTAATGCATGCAACACAGTTCCACTCCGGGCCAGCAGGGGGAACTCTGAACCAGGATTCCGGAAAGGGGTGTTGTTATGATTCCACCACACGGCGGGGGAAGAAGGTGCCACTGAGCTCCACCCCCCACTGACCCTACCTACTTGCCGGTCCCACCCTAGCCGGTGGGCAACAACTGGGCGGCGGTCCCTACCTCGGCGTAAGTGCAGGGAGCTACAGTGAGAGTAAACCGAGGGTGGAATGAGTGCAGGACAACCTAAGGGAGACAAGCAGCAGCAAGGAGGACTACTAGAGTGAAACTAAAGAGTGAATGAACCTGAAGGGTAAAACCACGAAACCCCAAACTACCACAAAAAATACTAAGCTTTCAGCAAAGACAAAAGGGAAAGCTGGAGTCCCAGAGGTACTCAACGAAAGAGAGACCGGGAGGCTGTCAGAGGTTGTACCGGACAGCGCGGTAGGGAAGGCAGGAATCCGTACCACAGAAGAATCACCGGCAAGGAGTGAAAGCCCTGTGGAGTGCTAAATAGGAAGAAGGCGGGACATAAGCACAGGAAACAGTGAAGCAGCCAATCACCAGAACGGGGGAAGAACGATGAACGAAAAAGAACTAGTTGATCAGAAACTGTATATTAAGACTGGTTGTGTGGCACAGCCAGTAAGGCAGCGAGACTTGCTGTGGAACACAGACTAGACCCCGGTACGAATCCTGACATTACCCCCTCCTTTATGAGGGGCCCCTGGACCCTCACACAGGGAAGGCTTCTCAGGAAAATTGATATGGAACCTCTTACATAACCTGGGAGCATGAACCTCAGAATGAGACACCCACGACCTCTCCTCAGGGCCATACCCCTTCCAGTCCACCAGGTACTGCAGGACCCCACGAACTTTCCTGGAGTCCAAGATCTTTCTTACCTCAAACTCGGGGTGACCAAGTACAACAACAGGAGCAGGAGGTGTGTCAGCCGGACAAACTGGAGGTACATAAGGTTTTAGGAGAGAGACATGGAATACCCTATGCACTCTCATCGCCTGGGGGAGGTCCAATTTGACAGAAACAGAGTTGATTATCTGAGATATTTTAAAAGGACCAATGTACCGGGGAGCCAGTTTACCAGAGGGGACTTTTAGTTTCAGATTTTTAGTAGAAAGCCACACTTTCTGCCCAACTTCAAAGGAAGGACTTCTCCTCCTTTTCATATTAGCAAAGTGGCACTGTGACTCATGAGCCTTTTTGATGTTGCTTTGGACTTGCTCCCAAACTGACCGCAGATCAGAGGAAACAATCTCTACCTCAGGATTGTCCGAGGGGTCCTCAGAGAAAGAGCTGGATTTAGGGTGAAATCCCATGTTGCAGAAGAAGGGAGATATCCCTGTGGAAGAGTTCACCCTATTATTTATGGCAAACTCTGCCAGGGCAATAAAAGATGCCCAGGTCTCTTGCTTATCAGCCACATAGCAACGTAAGAATTGTTCAAGGGCTTGATTGGCCCGTTCTGTCTGCCCATTGGTCTCCGGGTGAAAGGCCGATGAGAAAGCAAGGGAAACGCCAATTTTACTACAGAAAGCTCTCCAGAATTTGGAGACAAATTGGGTACCCCTATCTGACACAATATTAGAAGGAATTCCATGCAGCCGCACCACATGATTTAGAAACAAGGGGACCAATTGCTTGGTGGATGGCAATTTGGGTAAAGGAATAAAGTGCGCCATCTTACTAAAGCGATCCACCGCAACCCACAAGGTAGTCATTCCCAGGGAGGAAGGTAAATCAGTAACAAAGTCCATGGAAAGATGGGTCCATGGCTTGGAGGGAACAGGTAGAGGACATAGTTCTCCCAAAGGCCGTGAGCGGTTAACCTTAGACCGGGCACAAATGTCACACGCCTTGACATAGGCAGAGGCATCCCGGCGTAAAGTCGGCCACCAAAAATTTCTGGAGATTGACTCCATAGTACCCGAGATACCAGGGTGACCTGAAAGAGGAGAGTTGTGGTGTTCATTCAGCAGTCTCAAACGCAAATGACAGGGAACGAACCATTTATTATCAGGAGAGCCGGACGGAGACAAATGTTGAAATTGCTTAACTTCAGCAAACAAATCAGAGGAATTAGCAGCCAAAAATACTTTATCAGGTAAAATGGGAACAGGTGGGATGTTTGACGGTTGTTCAGGCAAGAAGCTTCTAGATAGCGCGTCTGCTCTGGCGTTTTTGCAGCCGGGTCTGAAAGAAATCACAAAATTAAAACGTGAAAAGAACAACGCCCACCTTGCCTGTCTTGGATTAAGCCGTTTGGCCGTTTTGAGATATTCAAGATTTTTATGGTCGGTGAGGACAGTAACAGGATGTTTGGCCCCCTCCAGGAAATGCCGCCATTCCTCAAAGGCCAATTTTATAGCGAGCAGTTCCCTATTCCCAATATCATAATTTTTTTCAGCTGGGGAAAACTTCTTTGAGAAGAATGCACAGGGTTTCAAATGAGTCAAAGACGAAGTCCCCTGTGAAAGTACTGCCCCCACCCCTGCCTCCGAGGCGTCAACCTCAACAACAAAGGGTCTCTCCTGATCGGGCTGGGTAAGAACAGGAGCAGTGGCAAAGCTCTCCTTAAGAAACGTGAAGGCGTCCACTGCATCTTTAGTCCAGTTTACCAAGTCGGAACCTTTCACAGTAAGATCTGTGAGAGGTTTCACCACAATGGAGAAGTTTTTTATAAACTTGCGGTAAAAATTGGCAAACCCCAGAAATCTTTGAAGAGCTTTCAAAGATGCAGGACGAGCCCAATTAAGAACCGCTTTTACCTTCTCCGGCTCCATTGTGATGGCCTGGGGTGTCAAAATATGACCCAAAAAAGATAGACTTTGGACCCCGAAAATACACTTTTCTTGCTTGGCGAAAAGTTGGTTATTGCGGAGTACCTGGAGTACATCCCTTACATGATTTAAATGTGAGTCCCAGTCAGGAGAGAACACCAAAATATCATCCAAATAGACAATTACATAGCGGCCAATAGCATGTTGGAAAATATCATTGGTGAAATTTTGAAAAATCGCCGGAGCATTGCACAGCCCAAAGGGCATAACTAGACACTCAAAGTGGCCCTCGGGGGTATTGAAGGCGGTTTTCCACTCGTCGCCAGCCTTTACACGAATGAGATTATACGCCCCTCTCAGGTCCAACTTCGAGAACCATCGAGCCCCCTGAACCTGGTTAAACAGGTCCGGAATCAACGGTAGTGGAAATTGGTTACGGACAGTTATTTCATTAAGGCCTCGGTAGTCTACACACGGCCTAAGTCCTCCATCCTTTTTACTGACAAAAAAGAAACCTGCGGCCAGGGGTGAGGTGGACGGACGGATATGCCCCTTTCTTAGAGCCTCTTGTACATACTCACGTAAAGCTTCTCTTTCAGGAGGAGATAAATTATATAGGCGTCCCTTAGGGAATTTACAATTGGGAACCAAATTGATAGTACAGTCATAGGAGCGATGAGGTGGCAACCGCTCAGACTCCTTCATAGAAAAGACATCTGCGAATTGGCCCAAAAGATTCTGAAGAGAAGCTTGTACGGAGACGATACCACAAACGTGTGTTAACAAGCATTTCTGTGAACAATCTGCACCCCACTTCTCTAATTCACCAGAAACCCAGTTAATGTTGGGGTTATGGAGCTGGAGCCATGGAAGCCCCAGTATGACACTAGTTGGGAGGTCATGCATAACCAAAAATGACAGCTGTTCCACATGCAGTACACCAACCTGAAATGATAGCAATGGAGTACAGAGACTAATCTCCCCACTTGCTAGTGGGGTGTTATCAATACCAACTAATTTAGTGGGGTGAGCAAGTGGAATTAAAGATATACCCAAAGAGACAGCAAACTCATAACACATAAAATTAGCAGTAGCCCCTGAATCAATCATGGCAACTCCGTCTCCCTTAGAGGAGGTGAAAGCAATAGAAATTGGCACTAAGAGTCTCTTAGAACTTAAAGGAATTACCTGTCCACCCACAGGCCTAGGTGGTGTATTCCGAGAAGATTCCTGTGGAGTGCCAGGGTGCCGCGGGCAATCGTTTATCCAGTGCCGAGGATCCCCGCAGTAAAAACAGGTTCCAAGTGCGTGGCGTGGACGGCAAGGACTAGGATCTGTGGTAGCTTGCATGGCTCCCAATTCCATAGGTTCGGCAGCAGGCAGATTCGGAACAGCCGGAGTGAACCTAGAGAAAACGGAAACTTGCGCTGCTGCCTGCTCCAATCTCCTCGCCCTTAACCTGCGATCTATTCTGACCATTAAAGCCATCAGCTCCTCCAGAGACTGGGGCAGGGTGTAGTGTACCAGTTCATCCTTTAGGGCTGGTGAAAGGCCCCGCTGAAATTGATTCCGAAGGGCGAGATCATTCCAACGGGTAGCTAAGCTCCATCTACAAAACTGGGTGCAATAAACCTCTACCTCCTGATCACCCTGGGTCAGGGAGGTAAGGTTTGCCTCGGCCAGAGCGACTTGGTCAGGCTCATCATAAATATTCCCTAAGGCTTGAAAGAAGTTGTCTACTGAATCACGGAGATTTGAATCTGGCGGCAGAGAGAAGGCCCACTCTTGGGGTCCCTCCCGTAAGCGAGAGATTATGATACGGACTCTTTGAGCTGGGGGGCCAGAAGAAAGAGGTCATAATTGAAAATATAATTTACAATTTTCTCTAAAAGAAGCAAATTGGCTTCTATCTCCGAAAAATGGCTCGGGTAAGTTAACTCTAGGCTCAGAATTAGTTGTCCCTGCAACGGCAGCTGCTTGAATTTGCTCCTGACTCTGGACCTGCGCAGCAAGATCTTGCACCAGCTGAGTAAGACCCTGCATTTGATTGACTAAAGAGGTCATAGCGTCCATAGGGATGGCTGGTGATTCTGTTATGATTCCACCACACGGCTGGGGAAGAAGGTGCCACTGAGCTCCACCCCCCACTGACCCTACCTACTTGCCGGTCCCACCCTAGCCGGTGGGCAACAACTGGGCGGCGGTCCCTACCTCGGCGTAAGTGCAGGGAGCTACAGTGAGGGTAAACCGAGGGTGGAATGAGTGCAGGACAACCTAAGGGAGACAAGCAGCAGCAAGGAGGACTACTAGAGTGAAACTAAAGAGTGAATGAACCTGAAGGGTAAAACCACGAAACCCCAAACTACCACAAAAAATACTAAGCTTTCAGCAAAGACAAAAGCGGAAAGCTGGAGTCCCAGAGGTACTCAACGAAAGAGAGACCGGGAGGCTGTCAGAGGTTGTACCGGACAGCGCGGTAGGGAAGGCAGGAATCCGTACCACAGAAGAATCACCGGCAAGGAGTGAAAGCCCTGTGGAGTGCTAAATAGGAAGAAGGCGGGACATAAGCACAGGAAACAGTGAAGCAGCCAATCACCAGAACGGGGGAAGAACGATGAACGAAAAAGAACTAGTTGATCAGAAACTGTATATTAAGACTGGTTGTGTGGCACAGCCAGTAAGGCAGCGAGACATGCTGTGGAACACAGACTAGACCCCGGTACGAATCCTGACAGGTGTGCTCTGAGGGCCAGGAGGAAGAAGGATCAGATAGTCTGCGGAGGATGAAGTGTGCAGATGGGAGGTGCGAAGCTGAGAGGTTGAGCTGCAGAAGGCGAGCTCCCTCAGCTTGAGAGCGCACAGAACTGGAGCCTGGTCTCCACGGTGGTACAGATACTGACGGTCCTACCACAGATACCAGAGGAGTAGGAGACTGTAAATGCCCTGCTCCCAGCAAAGGCTTGGGACACAACAGCAATTGACTAGTGAGCCAGGACTCAGGAGAGGAGTCCCCGAGAGAGGCTACAGCTGTCTGTCATACAAGTAAAGTTCTAGGAACATCCAAAAAGAGGCATTTCAGAGTAACTAAGTACTGGAGTGCTTCACACTACAAAGCGCTAGGAAGGAGACTGCACAGCCCGTCTGCTGAGAGAGAACCCTGATCTGCTTCCAGGCTAACCTGCTCAAATACCATCTGTAATCAGGACTCTGGACTGCATGTACTCAGTAAAGGTACAGAAACTACAACCGCTGTGTCTTGTCTGTTCCCTACGCTTTTGGCACTGCTACATCCCCGTGCCAGCTACATCTACACTGCCCTGGGACTACAGCTCCACCTGTGGGGAGCTTTACCATCTAAGCTGCACATACCATCAGTCCCAGCGGATCTGTATGCAGCGTTGGCCTAACACCATATTTGCCAAACACCACGGGTGGCGTCACGAACAATCCTACCATTAACTACATCTCCCCATTGCTTGGGCGCCCAGGGCCATGGACCAGGTCACCGCTGCTGTGACACATCCCCCTGACACCGACCCGGTACTGAGTACCCCACAGCCCTGGGAGGGCGACCCATATCAACCCGGCACGCAAAAAATAAGCCCTCACCCAACCGCAGATCACGAAAAATGGAGATCCTACGGGTCTCAGAAAATGGTGCAATTTGTTTGTTTTTTTTGCAAACTTTGGAATTTTTTTCACCACTTAGATAAAAAAAAGAACCTAGACATGTTTGGGGTCTATGAACTTGTAATGACCTGGAGAATCGTAATGACAGGTCAGTTTTAGCATTTACTGTGTTAAGACACGAGTTCCCGCCACTGCACAGGGGGAATCTCAAACCGTGTCCTCTGCGGTCTCCCATTCCTCTACGGCCGCGGAGTTTCCTGCTCAGCAGAAACGTCAGTCCCAGCGTATTGCTCAGGCTAATGTTATGCATCTGGTTGCTGCTGCTGCCCCAGGTTTAGCTATAGCATCCAGCATTAGTCAGCCGCGAGCAGACGCCCCTGGGACTAAGTTCTGCTTTTCTCCATCTGAGCATGCCCGTGAGACAACCACTCATTGGTGGTCGGAGGTCACATGCTCAGGTCCTCAAGCAGCTCGGATTGGGCCATCAGCAAGGTCCCGGAAGGCTGCGGCTATAAAAGGATCGCATGGCCGTGCGCTAGTATAGACCATGTGGAGTGAGTGTTGTATGCACGTATGAATATCTCTGGTGACTGACTCATTATGAAACCCCTACCCTTGGTACGCATGTGTTGTTCAGCCTTGCCAGGTAGTGCCTAGGCTGATAGTGCAGGTAGGAGGCAGAGTCAGGGCCTAGCTTCAGCGCCAAGTAGTGGCTTTGCCTGTACGCCACTATGCACTTGGTCTGCACTCCACAGTAGCCAGCGTCTATTAGTGGTGTTCGCAGGTGCGACGCCGTGTGCCTAGTGGGTCTAGAGAGGCTCTTACCCCGCGTCCTTGGGGCAGAGTCTTGTGACCGTACACTAGCGCAGACTCAGCTGTGCCCTGTGACAGTTAACAGGGTACGGCATTTGTGTTATACGGTACCGTGGCTCTGTGACAGAGTCCGTCGCTATTACATACTGGGTGGCGTTTAACCCACGTGTGTCCAGTGCAATACTACCATTACCGAGCAGCAGTTAACATCTCTGCATGGTGGACTCCGGGCTGTGAACGTACCTTATTACCATCTTTATATTATTTGGTGCGTTCCGCTAGCCCTAACATAGTGAACTTAACAAAAAAGCCAAACAAAAAACAACTGTGGGATTGCACTTTTTTTTGCAATTTCACCGCACTTGGAATTTTTTCCCCTGTTTTCTAGTATACGACATGGTAAAACCAATTAGGTCATTCAAAAGTACAACTCTAGCACTTTAACCACGAATATTGTGTGTACAATGGAGCTCTGGTCTAACATGAAAAAGATTATCCAACTTAAATATTAAAAATAAAAAAAAGCTGCTGATGTACTAAAAATGACAAATGAAACCCTTCTCCAGCAGTTCTCACATTCACCCTCCAGCAGTGCTCATGTAGGATCGTGCGCCGACTGGGTGGTGGTCCCTACAGAATGCTCCGTACCTTGCAACTGCCAAAGTGTGTTCCCAAAGACTGGAGACCGGAGCCTATAGACGTTCAAAGAGTTTCTTTTATTTAGGTTCCTTTTCCAGCATCAACAGTTCCGGACAGCTCCTACACACCTGCCTGGGTACCCGTAAACACATCTCTTCCTTTCCGCCTCTGCTTCCCTGATGCAGTGTCATTTCAGCCTTTCTCACTGTGGCTGCCTTATGTCCATGGCCACAGCGATCACCTACTCGGCCTGTCCACCCGCTACCCCACCTACTTGCTTCAGTGGCCAGCTCTCCAGCAGTTCGGTACCCCAGGCTCTCTGTCCCTTCCGCTGTCTTCCGGGGCCACCCCCCTTTCTGTGCTCTCTCTCTCTTTCTCTCTCCTCTGTCTCTTCCTGAGCTCTTCTTCCTGCTATCTCCTCCTGAGCTCTCTCACTCTCCGGTCTCAGGACTGCTCCCTTTTATCCCTTCAGCCTGGAAAACCCCTTCTCCTGTTCCACTAGCTCTGCCCACCATGACTGGACTTTTCCTAGCATTAGCTGTTGTTAATACCTTTTCTCTCTGTACTATGTCTCACCCTAATGGCCAAGTTCTGTCCTCCACTGTCTCTAGCTAATCCCTTTTTCGTCCTACACAGTACAGTAAAACACTTGTTACAGTAAAACATTTTGCACAGCACATATACATGTACAGTCTAGTACACGTTTAAGTCCACCCTCCTACACGAACATTTACCCTTCAGCAGGGCTCACGTTCACCCTCCTGCAGCGCTCACATTGACCCTCCAGCAGAGCTCACATTGACCCTCCAGCAGAGCTCACATTGCCCTCCAGCAGTACTCACGTTCACCCTCCAGCAGTGCTCATGGGTCGCCCTCCCAGGGCTGCTGGGTTACTCAGTACCGGGGCCGGTCTCAGCGGGTGGTGTGTCACAGCAGCGGTGACCCGGTCTGTGGCCCTGGGTGCCCAAGTAATGGCGGGATAATGGTTATGGTGTAATGTAGTTAATGGAATAGTTTGTGATGCCACCTGTGGTGTTCGGCAAGTGGGATGTTAGGCCGACGCTGCAGACAGATCCACTGGGACAGATGGTGTGGTGCAGCAGTGATGTTATAGCCCTCCACAGGCAGGGCTGTTGCCCCAGGGCAGAATCGGTGAAGTGACACTTAGATGGTGTAGTGTCCGGCGCAGGGGATGCAGCAGTACCAAGCAGGCGGACGCAGGAAAAAATGGAGGACACCAGGGCATGTAGTTCCAAAGCTTTACTCACAGTCTGTAGTGCCCGCTTCCGTGCCGTGTCCTCCGGGCCAGGGACTCAGTCAACCTCCAGGCAAGATGGAATGCTCCCTTCCAACACTCCGCCAACCTATGTACCTTTTCTGAATGTCTCCTCTATAGCACCTTTAAGTGTGAAGATCTCCTAGTACTGAGTTACACTGGAGTTCCTCCTATCAGATGTTCCCAAGAACTCTACTTGTACAGCAGACAGCTGTAGCCTGCTTCGGGGACTCCTTACTCCTAAGTCCTGGCTCTCTATCCGTGTTGCTGTTGTGCCCCCAAGTCTTAGATGGGAGTAGTGCATTTACAGCCCACTACTCCACCGGTGTCTGCTGCAGAACCATTAGTGTCCATACAACCTCGGGGACCGGGCCCCGGCCTTGCGCTTAGAACTTCTAGGCAGGGTTCTCTCCTAACCCACGTCCTCTGTGTTCCCTTTTCTCCTACGTCCCGTACTTGTCTTCTCTCTTATGGAAGCTCAGGCTTCAGTTCAATGTCTTTCTCTTTCTTTCCTTTCCCGTGCCAGCAGACCCGGGTCACTCAGGCCTGCTGCAGCACTCCTTCCTCCATCCCTCTTCCAGGGATCCCCACTCCTCTCCGAGTGGCTTCCTCTCTCTCAGACTCTCCCATCTGACTGACCTTCAGACTGACCTCTAATCCTAAACCTTCCCACTCTTTTATGTATTCTCAACTCCACCCACCTCCCAGCATGTTTAGTGTTCTGAGCAGGGATCGACCAAAGGTGCTCTGTTTCTCTCTAAGCAAGGAGCCACAATGTGGTTTTGCTGAACTACTCTATTGTGTGGGGTGCAAGTGTTGGAGTGTGGTCAGGAGTTCCCACCTTACCTGGATGGTGGGGCACCACACCTTAGGAGAAGGTGCAGTACCTCTGTGGTGACTGAGCCTCAGGGGCGCCACACTCACGTTCACCCTCCAGCAGTGCTCATGTTCACCCTCCAGCAGTGCTCATGTTCATCCTCCAGCAGTTCTTTATTCACATGCATCCAGCCCTTTTACAACTGCATCCAATCAGAGGTCAAGTGCCATATTAATAACATCATTGTGACGCACATGTCATGGTTCCCTAAATGTTTTTGTGCTCCACATCGGGCTTTGCAAGTAGCCCGGCATGCTCCCATGTGTTGTATTTCCTGCGACTTTATGAGGTCCCACAAGACTCACACCTGTATCTTGGTATTGTTCTCTAAGACTTAGAGTAACTATTTGAGTTGTCTTTTCGCAGCTGCAGGCAATGGGCATCAGGTCGCCTCCTGGCTGTCTGTGGTTTCCTGTCCAGGAGATACTTGTCCACGGTAAAGTTGATACCTGTCAGTTGTCTACCTGTCTGCTTGATGCCTCCTGCTTAGCTGTGGTTTCGAGCATCTTGGCTTAATTACTGAGGACCTTGGGCACATTGCAATCTGCCTGAAGCCTTCAGTAATTTTGATTCCCATGTGCTACAGCGTCTGTTGCACTGCTGATTCTCATTGCCCATATGCCATCCCAGACCTTGGGTTTAGAGAGGCCATCTCACCATGTGAGCCCGCTATATGTAACAATCATAGCATCGAAGTGTGGTGATGCCAGTATTACAGCATGTGACTTTGGGAGAATTACCAAATGTCTATCAGGCCCTACCAGGTAAGGTGGATGCTCTAAGCCCCAGGTCTGGGTGGGCACATGGATGCCGGGCGTTCATGCAGAAAGCTGGAAGGCACATGAACATCAAAAATTTGGCACACTCCGCAATCTCAGAGGCATCAGTATGGTTGAAGTGGAACCCAGCAGGAAAGATAGCTAGTAAACCACAGTATGGACAGATGGTGGCACACACCAAGCATAGAGGTCTAGATACTAAATCCAAAGACACAGGTATGTGCATCAAAGGGCCTTAAATAGGTCTAGAGAGATTATGTCAATGATACACGCTGGGCAATCTGCAAAATCTGACGTGGAGTGCAACAGAGGGCAGCGGACTGAGGAGAAGAGAGGGAAGCTCTGGATGACTGGGACAGGTGTAACGATATCAAATTCCTACCATGAATAAGGGATAACGTTGAAACAGTTAGGTCTGCCCATGCTACACATGACTCTTTATTGTGTACCATGATTTTAAAAAGATGAATAAAGTTTTATTTTAACTCAAATTTTTTCCAGCTGGGCATTGGAACTTTTTGGATGTTCCTTGTTGTGCTGCTCTTGAGTGTCCGCCAGAGTAATCACCTGTAGCCAAGGGTAAGCTGACTCTCCTCCCTTTTCCCACAGGAGAAATGGTATTACTAAGTATCCAGAAGCATGATCAGACATGCCAGGGTCAAGCTACACTGCTAATTGCAGTAGTCAGAAGTGAAGTCACGGCTACTTAACGGACAAGATCAGCAATTGCCAAATTCCTTTATAGTTATTGGTTTCCATTCATTCATTAGGAAAGATAGCAGTATGGAGGAGTAATTATTAGGTAATTTGTACAGAAGAGCGAATAAATTGGCAGGAATCTGGTCCAGTGGCCAGGTCAGTAGTATTCCATGGCTGCTGGACAGGAGCACTGTAAACAACCTTCTACTTGCCGGCTTCTCAGATTTATCTTTTGATTAGCCAGCCTGGTGCAAAGTCGTGTGTTCATCATGCCTCAATGATGACATTGCAACAGGCCAGTTAATCAAAAGTGGAGCCAAGGATGCCTCTGCAACATCTGTGCTGGCTCCTGTTCTTGAGTTTCTGATTGAGCAGCTAGGCGCCGCATCATTGTTGCAGGTGATGTATGACAGCATTGGTCCTGTTTTATTCCTAGGCCTAAGGGGGCTACTAAATCAGTGAGCTATGGGGTTAATTGTCTTTTTTTTTTATTACTCCTTTCTGAGGGCCTCGGGTGGGACTGTCTGCTATTTAAACCTCTGAGTTTCTGTCTTATACTGACAGTCAATTAGTTTTGCTACCTGACTTGTATTCTAGTACTTGCTTCTGTTGTTTTCTGTCCTTGGCATGAATTTTGACAATCATCTTGTCTTACGATTCTGTTTCTGACGTGATCTCCTAGACTTGACCCGGCTACCTGACTATCCTTCTTGCCAGCTTGCTCTACCGAACAGCAGCTGACTCTGTGGCCCTTGTCCAGGGAACTCTGTGTTAATCCAGATTCCAGTACAGAATTTAAAAGGTAAAGGCCAGGGCAACTCCTTGGCTCTGGGAAATGGAGTAGTTTGCACCAAGGCTGTCACTTGCTGCTTCTCTGTTTTAAGACTTGCTACTTCTTTTATCAATTCTGACTATCTTCAGCACACACCTGAATACAGCTTTAAGAGTCCTATACCTTCTCTAGTTCACTACCAACTTACTACAAACCAGGAACTAACACACAGGTCCCTACTATTCCTCACCAACTATTGGCCGTGCCTACAGCTAACCCTGTCAGTTAACCCTGTCACTCATAACAGTCATTGCAGCATCTAGGATGATAAAAACATGTAATATAGTACATTAATCAACAAGGGTCTTCAGAAGGGTGTTACGCCATCTTCTCCACCTTTACAGTCTGGCATGTAGGAGACAGTTTGCTGACCTCCTATCCAGCAGCCATGAAATACTGAGCTGGCCGTTGGACCAGGGTCTTGGGAATTTATTTATTCTCCTCTAAAATTATGGAACTCAATTTTTTTTAATATTCTTATAGGAATATGTGTCTAATTTTCTTTAGAATGAGTCAACATGCTTGGCTTTTTCCCAGGTTCACCAAGCATCATTTCCTGATCTTATATCTCCATGTTTTTTAGTCGCTGCTCAATTTTCAGCTTCTATACACTTCAACAATTGATTATTTTTAGTCAAACATCTCCAGCTTCCAAAATACCTCATTTGTAAGCATAAACAGCACGCGCGATAGCCGGACAAAGACATCTTTTATCCGCTCCTTCAATTTGTGACTGGAAGTATTGCTGCCGCAGTGTTTTTTGGACAAATGATTACAGCAATGATTAGGACCTTGGTGATATGACCCTTTGGGCAAAGATAATATTCCCAAGTGATGAGTCCTTGAAAATTCTACAGCGACTACTTAATGAAGAGCTAACAACGCTTTTGTTGTACTTTAGATAACGCAGTGTGCAGACATGGGAGGAAAACAAAATCTTATGTAACCAGTTGCTTATTTGTTGCATTACGAAACCGTTCCGGGAAGACGATCCAGCACGTCGAAAAGAAGCTTAGCAGTTACTTTATCGTCATGCTACTTGACTCAATTGGAAAAATAGGCAAACATAGTGTATTTGAAGAAATAATAGGAAACATAACCCATTAAAATCTATTTTTTTCACTGTAAAAGCTATATCCCTAAAGCCTCACTATCACTGCACAAACCCTAGGGCTCCGCAATGAACCGATGTTGACCGAGGCAATTATAGTGATTGTAAGCCATCTTGCAAAAAATGAAAAGAACTTGGAGTTTTTGTGATGGTCACATGGTAACTTGCAACTTTCTTTACTCATTGAAAAAAAGTGAAGTTGTATAATATTGTTATGAATCATGAGCAGCTCAGTGGCACTTACATCTGTCTAATTTTTGTTCCTTTTTTATGTTCCATTCTCGGTACTTTTTTCTTTCATCACGAAACGGAAGAACATGCTGTTAATCTTCTCATGCTTCATCTTTCTTAAGTGGGAATCTTGACTTAAAGGGAATCTGTCTGCAGGTTTTTGATATTTAATCTGAGAGCAGCATGATGTAGGGGCAGAGACCGTGATTCCAGCAATGTGTCACTTGCTAGGGTGTTTATTCTTGTTTAAGTAAGACAAGTGTTTTATCAGCAGTAGATTATTATTACAGGACTAGGTGTCTTGTGTCTCCTAGTCAACTGCTTTGTGTAACCACGCCCCCACTACTGATTGGCTGCTTCCTGCCTCTTCACAGTGTGCACAGAAAACTGGCATTCTAGAATGCTGTAAAAGAGCACTGAAAGATGCTAGCTCTACTTTATATAGGGGAAATCATGATGACAGGTTCCCTTTAAAACTTGTCTGTGTAACCTACAGAGGCAGTCTATTATATAGTAGTTCTATAAAGAGTATTCTCGAGTCAAGGCCAAAAGCATTTGCGGCGCCTTTTTCTTAGATCCAAAAATTGAATGACTTCCTGTTAATCCGCTCATCCAGCTTTTTTTTTAGTGAGAGGGGCTAAAACATGACTGTGCAGCCAGTTGGGGCAGTCTAGTGCACAGCAGATAGAATATCACTCTTTCAGCAAACTTGCTGTTCAATCTCAAAGGAATATTGACCAACAATAGTTCAGACTGATGTTTCAGACTGAGCAACAAATTTCAACATCAGTCCTTTCCCCCCAATTTTCTAATTGTACATTAGAAAATGACTTCATATGGATAAGGCAGCAGACATATGAGCTATATTTTAAGTGACCCCTCAATGGTGGCTTTGGTTTGGATCTGGGATACAGAGTGGCTGACAGTAGTCATTGCTCAGTGGCATTAAGGACGGACAACAACATTTTTTCCTTGATTGCTACTTCAACTTAGGTTGCATGAATAGATTTGATAAAATTCGAGAACTATCAGATAGATCTTTCTGCTCTGTAAGTTTCTCCAAATACTCAACAATTAAGCCTTGAGACTCGTGAAGAAAACTGACCAGGCCCATCCCGTCCATCAAATGTCCTCAGTTTGGAATGGGGAGATGAACGTTTGATTTGACAAGTGGAACAATGACCTAGTGAAGAGGTTTATTAAGGTTCCAAAGACCATGGACTAGGTTCTCCACCATAAGGGTTGATGGTGTCTCCATCCATTGAGATACCTGGAACGTGACTGTAGATAAACTGAGACTGGTCCTTACTGGAGAAAATATTATCTGTATTCTTCTTCCATCAGGAACAAAAAAACCTGCGAAGACAGTGACATATCCAAGTGGAGATAACATCATAGTCCTGGAGGAATCTACCTGATCTTAAACATTGAGCTACAGGACAGAGACGGTTCCCAGCCTCATGTAACGGCGTCATAGACTACCCTGGGCATTGAGACAGCAGCTGGCAAGCGCCACAAACAGCAGGTGTACTTAACCTCTCGAGAGATAAATATAAGTAGCAAAAAATGGAATACAAAGCCTTACATCAGCTCTTTAGTATTTCAGTTTGGTAGAACACTTGCGTTATAAAGTTAATTATCGTAGGTCATGAAGTAGCAAAGATTCATGGCCTTATAGAAATGTATATTGACGAGACGCATAGCCAAATACAATAAACGTGTCCATACATCTCCCGCCTCAAGCTCTGATACCTGAAGGGCAATCATTATCTCGGAATAATTGTCCACGGCCCGAAGACCTGACCCTTTTGTTCAGTTCCTGTCAATACTATGCAAGCACAGTATCTAATTAATCAGGAGATGGCCTCTTGATCTAGTTAAAAAAAAAAATCTCCTGAAGCACACAGGACTCCGCTCACCTTATGAGATTACCGGTGACCTTCAGCGTGGAGTTTAATAATAATTTATAGATAAGTAAACATTTTTTAATGACGATTATGCGTCCTGCCTAATGAAATTTTGTTAAAAACGGTCATGGAATGCATGATGGTGCATCATTAATATGGTGTTAAGAGCCTACCACTGAGATGATCTGATAAGTTCTCAATAAACAGACGCGGCTGGAAATGAGAGATTTCTGGGTAAATCAAGCATTATGTAAGGCAGCGCAGTTACCGGAATATAAATGGGCGAAGCGTAATGTGCCAAGATTTACAAGAGCAATTAGAGTCAAATTAGATCTGCTAAATCTAGATCAGGTAAACATGGAATGGCAAATGTGTAATATAGTTATTTATCTTAATATAAAGCTGCAGATCCTGTATATTTAGGTATAGAAATGGGCACGGGAATGACATTTGATTAACACTAGGGTAACCTGCAGATGTTACTTTGGCAGCCAAAATCATTTCTGATATATACTCCATCCTAACGCTGCCCCCTCTTAACCAAAAATCCAACCCCTGAGCAAAAGCTCAAGAACACTACGGTCTCCTCAGCCTGCTTCCAAAATCTAAAGCCACATTTCATAATGTCCATAAGGTGATCAAGATCTCCAAGAGCAATTAGAGAAAAATCAGATCTGCTAAAACTAAATTTTATTTAATATATAGTTGCATTTTCTGTATATTTTGGTATAGAAATTGGCATGGGTAATGTTTTGCATTAAAACTGCAGTAATATTAGTTATTCGACACTAGTATTGTCTGTAGATGTTAACTTTTCAGCCAAACTAAATTCTGATAGAATGTTCACTCTAAACCGGCCCCCTCTTAACTTTGCCACTCCTATAAACCCACCCCTGAGCAAAAGGTCAAGATCCCATTGCAACCATTAGTTGTCGTGTCTTTTTTTACCTTTGTTCTTGGCTTAACATTTGCTGAGATATGTAGCACAGCTTGGGAAAAAATGTGATTTGATGATAATTGATGATAGAGTGATCAATGAGTGGAACAGGCTGCCACAAGAGGTGGCGAGTTCTCCTTCAATAGAAGTCTTCAAAGGCATCTGTTTGGGATGATGTAGTGAATCCTGCTTTGAGCAGGGGGTTGGACCAGATGGCCCAGGAGGTCCCTTCCAACTCTATGATTCTATGATTCTAGGATAATTGGGAGATATTTATCCTATATGTGTCTATATATGGCCACTTATCGTTTGAGATGTAAGTTGTAGCCTATTGATGGTTTTGCTCTCGTATATTAATAGTGTATTGAATTTGGAGTCCTTGTCAACATTTTTGCAAAACTTAAGGTGGACACAACTGTATTTTTGTGAACTTGATGGCAAGTGTTCAAGTCCCCTGTAGCATAATCACAGGCAATATGAAAGATTATTTCACTCCGATTCAAATTAAATGGGTTGTCTACTTTTCTTTATTTGTAAAATGTGCCTATGTTGGTATCTATTCTATTATTTCTAAACACTCTTTTTTGGTGATTACTTTGTATCTCTGTTCATACTCCACCCACACACACAAATGATGCACCATTTGAAAGGTAAACTTGCCTCCTTCAGCAAGAAAATAGCCAAACAAACCACACATCCATGATTTGAGCACAAAATACAGTTTAAAAATTAATTTTCATAAACCTGCAGTAAGGAAAAATGACCTTCAGGTGGCACCACACTACTCTAAAGCACACTACCACAAAGTTGCTTATAGACATCGCAAACAAATCCAAACAGTTGCCTTGGGGGCTTTCCAGCTTGCCGAACTGCTTGCCCAGCCTATTTCAAGCAAACTGGAGGATTGCACACTTCATTGCAGGTGAGTCTCATATGCAAACACATTTGTATACATGCACTGCCTATTCAATTGCACACTTGCTCCGTTCATACTCCACCCACACAAACAAATGATACACCATTTGAAAGGTCAAATGTCCTGCAGGTGGCAGCACACTACTCCAAAGCACACTACCACAAAGCTGCTTACAGAATGTCATGGTCCAGTTCGGAGTTTATCTTCTGGTGTCTTCACTCCAGACTGGTCATGCGAGGGTTAATCTCCTCAGCCTCGTTCTGGAGATAGCTGGGCTATTTCTGTCTCTCACAGCCTGCTGACCAGTGTTAGTGATAGCTCAAGCTTCCAGTTTAGAGCCTCTGACCCTTGTACCTTGGTGATCCTCCTGCCTTTGACTGATATTCACGTGTATGACCCGGACTGATCTCTGACTCCGTCTCTTGGTATTCGTCTCTGCTGTTACGTTCCCTCTCTGGTGTCAAGAACACCGCACTGCACTTGCTCACTGAGCCAGTGCGCGTGTCCTGAGTACAAAGACTGTGCACAAAGATACCTGCGGAGCGGGGTCTCAGTGGTGACGATGCATGCTCCAAGCTCACAGGACCTGAAGCATGTGACTGCTGGGGGCATGGCCTCAGCACCACAGAGTCAGGAGCTGCAGGGACACTCCTAGAAAGGTAACTACAGGGCAATGTTACAAGGGGCATAGACAGAGACAGAAACCAGATCAAGCCGAGTCAAAGCACGAGATAGCAATACAGTACCAAAGGGTTAGACAGAATGGATAGTCAGGACGTAGCAATAGATCAGAAAACCGGAACGGGCAATAGACGGTACAATAGGGACAGACTGTAACGGAGTAGCGATTGCCAAGCCAGGAGGTCAGAACCAGAAAAGACAATAGTACCAAAATGAGAGACGGAGTACAGAGTGAAGGAACAAGTCGGGTCATACACAGGAAGCAAACAAGCAACGCAGATACACGCACACCAGGGGTCAGACACACCAGAGCAACAGTATAGCTGACAGAGAACCCTGGTAAAGAGTGAGTATAAATACCCCTCCCAGATCCAGAAAGAGGCCATGAACACTTAAACCTGTGAGTGCAGGGCAAGAACCCTGTTCAAACCATGACATCAGGCATCTGACCCCCCAGCTTGTACCTCGACCACGTATTTCGTCTCACGTTTTGGACCCCGTGCTCATGTTCTGGCTTTCTGACTCTCGGCTTGATATTTTGACTACGTGTATTGCTGCTCCTTCTGGTACGTCTGCTCCTGCTAGTTTCTGACTCGGTTCGTCTGACTATTCTCTCTCGTTACCTGTGGCACCTGTGCTGTTGCTCAGGGTTGCTGCTCTTAGTGTGTAACCTCTCTTCCCTCACCAGCTCCCCCTGGTGGAGGTTTCATTACATTATCACTAACCTATACATTTAAACAGGATTTTGCACTTTTTTTTTCTTTGGTCATGGATCTGCTGCATAACTTGGCAGATCAAGTGTCCAGTTTGACACAGATGGAGCAGGACTTTTCTGCGAATCATCAGTCCCTTGTCATGTCTCATACCCACTTACAGAAAGAACTGACTGAGACTATTAAGACCATGCAGGGAAATACCTCTCATATTGTTTTCCACCAGGTGACGCTGTAGATGTTATTTTGCACTCTCCTGAACCCTCAGTTAAACTTCCTGACACATTTTCTGGCGAAAAGGATAAATTTCACATATTCAAGGAGAGTTGTAAATTATGGTTTTCTCTTAGACCCCGATCGTCTGGGGATGAGACTCAGCGGGTGGGGATTGTTATCTCCTTACTTAGGGAAGGTCCCCAATCCTGGGCTTTCTCGTTGCCCCCCCTGCCCCTGAACGAATGTTGGTAGATAGATTCTTTGAGGCCCTAGGACTTATCTATGACAAACCGGACTGGGTTAGGGTGGCAGAGGACACTATTATGGGTGTGGGGCAAGGGAAGCACTCAGCCGAATGGTACAGCTCCGAATTCCGTCGTTGGTCCACTGAGGTGTCCTGCAACGACTCCGCACTGAGATGTCTGTTCAGGAAGGGACTGTCGGATTGCTTGAAGGACGCTCTGGCTCTCCATCCACCTCCCAGCTCATTGGAGGAGGCTATGACTCAGGCTATCCGTATGGATCGGAGACTGCGGGAGAGAGGTGTTACTCAGCGAGGATTTCCATTTTTCCCTGCTAACCCTGATGTTTTGCTTCCATCTGAACCTATGGAGGTGGGAGCCACCAACCCCCAGGAGAAGGAGAGGAAACGGTGACATGATGGAAAGTTGTGTTTTTACTGCGGAGATCCCGGACATTGGAATAAAGACTGCACCTCCTGTCCTCCGACTAACAAGCGGCTGAGTCTGGGTGATAATCGTGGAGGTCACCTAGACACTCAGGTAACTTTTTCTTCATTTTCAAAGATACTGCTAAAGGTGGAACTTGGTGTTGAGAACTGCTTTTTCCATACGTCTGCTTTTGTAGACTGTGGGTCATCCCTGAACTTTATTAACTCTAAGCTGGTGTCTCGCTGTAGATCAGGGACAGTTAGGTTGGGGACTCCCTTAAAAATTGTGGCTATTGACTCTACACCTCTCACTAAGGATGGTCTCCATTTCTTTTCTAAAAAATTCACCCTCAGGGTAGGGGCCCTACACCAAGAGCACATGTCATGCTTTGTTTTGGATAACCTCCCTGCTGGCCTGGTGTTAGGGTTTCCCTGGTTGCAACGGCATAACCCGGTTATTGACTGGGGGTCCCGGGATATTGTTAAATGGGGACCTGTTGTTCTGAAAATTGTCTTGCTACTGTGTCTGTCATCCGTCAGTCTGGAGGGTATTCTGGAGTACCTGAAGGATTTTGAGGATGTGTTCTCCGAAAAGGAGGCTGAGGTACTACCACCACACCGCCTATTTGATTGTACCGTGGATCTTTTTCCCGGTGCCAAATTTCCCAAAGCCCAGCTGTACAATCTCTCCGGCCCTGAGCGGTCTTCTATTTCTGAGAGCCTTCGTAAAGGGCATATACGGCCATCTGTCTCTCCCTTGGACCCGTTTTTTTTTTGTAAAAAAAAAAGGATGGTGGTTTACACCCATGCCTCGACTTTCGAGAACTGAATAAAATAACCATAAGAAACACTTATCCTCTCCCACTGATACCTGATTTGTACAATCAATTGTCGGGGGCCAGGTGGTTCTCTAAGTTGGACCTCAGGGGAGCATAAAATCTCATCCATGTGCGGGAGGGGGATGAATGGAAAACTGCGTTTCTCACCTCTGAGGGTCTGTTTGAAAATTTGGTTATGCCCTTCGGTCTGACTAACTCACCAGTGGTATTCCAGAATTTCATTAACCATGTTTTTTCTGACTTTATTGGACGCTTTGTAGTTGTTTATCTTGATGACATACTCATATATTCTTCTGATAGACAAAGTCATATGTGTCATCTTCATGCGGTTCTCCAGAGGCTCAGGGAAAACTCACTCTTTGCCAAATTTGAGAAATGTTCATTTTTTTACTCAAGAATTGTCCTCTCTAGGGGTCATCCTGTCTGCTGAGGGGTTTCGTATAGACCCTAGGAAGGTACAGGCTATTGTGGATTGGGTGCAACCCAGAGATCTCAAGGGTCTTCAGCGATTTCTGGGTTTCGCCAATTATTATAGAAAATTCATCAAGGGGTTCTCTCAAGTGTTCAAACTCCTCACTGATCTCACCCAAAAGGGGGCGGATCTCAAAAACTGGTCAGTTCCAGCTGTGGCGGCGTTTTCTTTGTTTAAAGATCGTTTCATGACTGCTCCGGTACCGGTTCAATCTGACTTGTCTAAACCATTCATCATAGAAGTGGATGCCTCTGAGGTGGGAGTGGGGGCTGTATTGTCCCAGGGGCCCAACACATTAACTAACTTAAGACCCTGTGCCTTCTTTTCTAAAAAATTTTCCTCTGCTGAAAGAAATTATGATGTGGGTAACCGAGAGTTGTTGGCCATTAAATCATTAAATTGGCTTTTGAAGAATGGAGGCATTTTTTGGAGGGGGCTGTCCATCGTATCACTGTCATTACCGATTACAAGAACCTGTCTTACATCGAATCCGCCAAACGTCCGACTCCGAGACAGGCAAGGTGGTCACTTTTTTTTCCGATTTCAGTTTTCCATCACTTTCATACCAGGTTCCAAGAATGTGAAGGCGGATGCCTTGTCTCGCAGCCTAGATCCGGTATCGCCTCCTGAGCCTCCTTCCTCCATTCTTCAGCGCGGGGTGGTGGTGGCTGTGGTGTCCCCGAGATTGGAGCAGGAGATTCGTGAGGCCCAATCTCTTGCTCCTCCGTCCATACCTGAAAATAAGCTCTTTGTGCCTGTCCAGTATCGGTTAAGAGTGCTTCGGGAGTTCAAATCTCAGCTCTGAGTGGGCATTCTCGAATCTTGGCCACTCGTAAAGCCATCATTAGGCTGTTCTGGTGGCCCTCGTTGACTTCTGACGTCACTGGTTTTGTGTCCTCCTGTGAAATTTGTGCCCGCGCTAAAGCCTCCCACCACCGGCCGGCCGGGGAATTGGTGCCACTGACAATTCCGGATAGACCGTGGACTCACCTGTACATGGATTTCATCACCGATCTCCCACCCTGTAATGGCAACACCGTGATCTGGGTAGTTGTGGATAGGTTCAGTAAACAAGCGCATTTTGTACCCTTAACGGGCCTTCCTAATGCTGAGACTCTATCTAAGCTATTCATTGAGCATGTGATTCGGTTGCATGGTGTGCCTGTCAGTGTGGTGTCTGATAGAGGGGTGCAATTCGTGGCAAAATTCTGGAGCGTTTTTTGTAAAAGGCTGGGCATCAGTCTGACCTTTTCATCAGCCTACCATCCCAAGACCAATGGTCAGACTGAAAGGACCAATCAGTCTTTGGAGCAGATCCTGCAGTGTCTTGTCACATCCAGACAGGATGATTGGTGCTCTGTCATACCTATAGCGGAATTCGCCTTCAATAATCGTGTCAATCAGTCTACTGGTACTTCTCCTTTCTTCTGCAACTATGGGTGTCACCCTCATTTTGGTGAATTCTCCAGACTAGATTCGAAGTGTCCAGGGGCTGGCTGATTCGGCCTTTTTGCGGTTGGAGGAGGTTTGGAGGGAGGTTCAGAGAAACATTGGGGAGGCTCAGGGCAAATATAATTTTTTTGCGGATAAACGACGTTCGGTGGGGCTGACTTATCAGGTGGGGGATAAGGTATGGTTATCCACCAAATACATAAGGCTGAGAATTCCCTCTGCTAAGTTGGGTCCCAAGTTTATTGGTCCGTATGAGATTTTAGAGGTGATTAATCCTGTGGCCTTTCGCTTGCGTTTGCCTCCATCATTACGGATTCCTAATGTGTTCCATAAGGCGCTTCTGAAGCCGTCGGTGCCTTCCTCTGATGAGTCTCCCTCGCACCCGCCGCCTGTTATGGTAGATGGCCAGACCGAGTACGAGGTGGAACAGGTGGTGGATTCTCGCATGCTCCGTCATTCACTTCAGTACTTGGTCCATTGGAAAGGATGCGGTCCTGAGGATCGGTCATGGATGCGGGCCTTTCACGCTCGTCATCCAGGGAAGCCTGGGGGTCCAGTGGCCCCCCATTGAGAGGGGGGTACTGTCATGGTCCAGTCCGGAGTTTATCTTCTGCTGTCTTCACTCCGGACTGGTCATGCAGGGGTTAATGTCCTCAGCCTCGTTCTGGAGATAGCTGGGCTATTTCAGTCTCTCACAGCCTGCTGACCAGTGTTAGTGATAGCTCAAGCTTCCAGTTTAGAGCCTCTGACCCTTGTACCTTGGTGATCCTCCTGCCTTTGACTGATATTCACGTGTATGACCCGGACTGATCTCTGACCCTGTCTCTTGGTATTCGTCTCTGTTGTTACGTTCCCTCTCTGGCATCTGACCCCCCCAGCTTGTACCCCGACCATGTATTTCGTCTCACGTGTTGGACCCCGTGCTCATGTTCTGGCTTTCTGACTCTCGGCTTGGTATTTTAACTACGTGTATTGCTGCTCCTTCTGGTACGTCTGCTCCTGCTAGTTTCTGACTCGATTCATCTGTCTATTCTCTCTCGTTACCTGTGGCACCTGTGCTGTTGCTCAGGGTTGCTACTCTTAGTGTGTAACCTCTCTTCCCTCACCAACTCCCCCTGGTGGAGGTTTCACTACACAGACATCACAAACAAATCCAGACATTTGCCTTGGGGTCTTTCCAGCTTTCTCAAGTGCTTGCCCAGCTTATTCCAGGCACATTGGAGGATTGCACACTTCACTGCAGGTGAGTCACATATGCAAACACATTTGTATACATGCACTGCTTTTTCAGTGATTACTTTGCCCCACCACATAAATGGTGAGTCACATATGCAAACACATTTGTAAACATGCACTGCTTTTTCGCTGATTACTTCACCCCCAAACTCAAATGATACACCATTTGAAATGTAAACTTGCTCCCTTCAGCAGGAAAAGAGCCAAACAAACCCACACATTCACAATTTTATCACTAAATACAGTTTAACCATTCATTTTCATAAACCTGCAGAAAGACACAATAACCTGCAGGTGTCACCTCAACCAGAAGACATTTTTTGGCCTCTACTTATCAAACCAATTTATTGTATTACCAATCTACATATATAAATACCTGTATGTGTTTATCATCTCATGAAACACATTTACATTTCAGCAGCTTGCTTTTACTGAAATTGCCTGCACCCCGATGACCGATGTGCGAATATTTTGCATGGGCCAACTAGTTATTTAAATAAAAAAGGAAAAAAAATGGTTGCTCATCTATGGGACCCTGCCATTTCTCCATACAAAGGACCATGTCCACCTTTTGACTCAAAGCTTCCTCTTCCAGTGGGGAATGTCACGTGATCTCTGCACCTAATTTGCTACCGACTGGCTACAGCAGTGACCTTCCATATGAGCCAAATGCTAGCTGTGAGATCTCCTGGTTGGACAGATATCCTTTACCAGACATTAGGCCAGAAGCTGACATAAGCAACTGTGAAGAGAAGCATCTAGGGTCCCGTTGGAGTTAATCTGTTTTTGTCTTTTCTGGATATAAGTGGCCAATTTTTTTTTTTAAAAAAACATCCCCTACAATTGGCTCTGTGTAATTCTCCTTATGCCTCATTCAGATGTCCATTTTTTTTTTCACGTACGAGAAAAACTAACCAGGTTTCACAAGTGATTTTTCATTAGTGTTTCATCCGTGTTTGGTCCGAGTGTCATCAGTTTTTCTCAGATACGGAAAAAAAATTTCCACTCTTTTCATATGTAACAGTTCGTGAAAATCGAACCTCACTCAGATATTAACCTAGTCGGGTCTAAATTTTTCACGAACCCATAGACTATCATTCTTATCAAAATTGGACATTCCTCCACAAATTTTGCTCAGACCACTCGGTCTGCGGAAAATCACAGACGTGTGAGTGGCCCCATTAACTATTGCAGTTAATTCGGGCTATCCGTGAAAAACAAGCATAGCACTTAGCTACTAAAAATGGACATCTGAACAAGACCTTCATAAGAAACACCTTTTCTATCCCCTCTTGGCTCAAGCTTTAAGATGAGGATCCTAAAAGACGCACCATGTCTAGAGTTTGTGATGTCCTGTAGCTTCTCTTATTATTGACTGTCCTCAATGATTCTCCTTCCTCTATGAACGTAGCATCCCATAAAAAGGTATAGAACATGATTTTTTGAAACAAGATGATTTGTTTGGTCACCTTTATTTTTATATATTACTATTCTTAAAATTATCCGAATGTTCGTAGAGGAAATTTTGATCATATCAGAAATAATGTTGTCGTAGAGGAGTCTGCGTCCGTCTGTTGAGAGAACATCAGAGATTGATGCTCCTTTGTCAATGCCATCACTTGTTATAAGGGGGAAATCCCGTAATCTCAGCCTATGGCAGTGAGACAGTGATAAACGGTGCTCCTTGATGAACCAAGGCCAAAGTTTTGACAAGTGCTGACTGGCGGAGGAGAATAGTGTCAGGCAATATTATGGATAAGTACATCAGCCATGTCATTCCTGACAACAATATATCACAGGAACAGGTGAGACAAAACACATCCTAATGCCATGAATACTAAACTCAGTAGGGGGTGGAGGTGGCCGTTCTCCATCAAAGCCGAGATCTAATAAAAAGAGTTTAGGAGAGATTGACGGCAGGAACAGGTTTATGTAAAATTCACAGTCAGTCGGGAGATATCCTACTGTAGGAGCTCGACTAACAATTTAATTACATGCAGAGCTTTTCAAAGTATAATTTATAATAAATGCTCCACAAATCCTTCATCCAACATAATTTATGGTGTCTGTTTTGCAGGAGGATAAAATAAATATGACCGTGACGGTCTTTGTTTATTTCATAGTCAGACTTCGTAATTGTGAGGTTCTGGTCTACACAGAAGACATGGCAATCGTAGAAGTTCAGTGAGCGATGCTATGATGGATTTTCCCCAAATTGGCACGTTATTACCTTTACATGGAATAGGTGATAACTTTCTTATAACCGTGAGACTCCCAGAAATGTCTTGTCTATGGGACTGCCACTCCTAGTATTGGACTGCGCTCTGTCCTTGGCTATTAACGACAATGCTATGGAAAATGACTGGTGCATACATGACCACCATTGCATTTACAGAGCCCCGTTCTCAGGATTTGTTGGAAGTCTCAGCAGTCGGACCCCCAGTTATGCTATTTTTTGCATTGAAATACAAGATTATAATACTTTGTTAAAGGCCAGCCCAGTGGCGTAACTTGTAGCTTGTGGGCCCCAATGGAAAACCTCAAATGTGGCTCTCCCCCAATTAACACAGGGCTTTAATAGACCTTTGGCTCCACCCTAATCCCCAGGGCCCAAGTGCAATGGCAACCCTTGCACCTATTATAGTTACACCCCTGGCCCAACCCAGGTCATGGTATCTAAAATACTTTAGAATGTCCCTCATGCAGTTTTAGGAACCATTGTCTCGAACATTTAAACAGTGGCTTAGTTTTATTGAGTCCGTGGGTTGCAGTCACACCTGGGGTGGTCCAAAAGGAACCTGTCGCTCATGCTCTGTTGAAGGGGCGTGACTGCTGACATTATGCTGATTGACAGGTGGCTCCCTACCGCCTCACTGCGAGTAGCTGGCTTTCAATCGGCATGACGTCAGCAGTCATGCCCTGTCAACAGAGCAAGAGCTGCTATGTTGGCTTAAGCAGCTGAATGATAGGCAGGAGCGGTCAATGACTGCTCTGAGCCACTACTGGGTAGAACAGGCAGATTGTTAGCAACTACGTTCCTGTTAGCCCACAGTAAAAAAAAATGGATAAACCTTTTAATGTTTTTTTTTGCTATTTTCACTTATTAAATGGTGCACGCTAGAGTTGAGCGAAATGGGTCGAAAAAATTCAAAAGTCGCCGACTTTTGGCAAAGTCGGGTTTCATGAAACGAAACCCGACCCTAGGATGAGGTCGGCCACGAGGTCGGCGACTTACGCGCCAAAGTCGCGTTTCAAAAGTTTGTTTTGCGCTCTTTTTCAGCCAATCAGGATCCACGGACACTGTGGGCAACGTGATGACATAGACACGGGTCACCACCATCTTTCAGAAGGGCATGCAAGTGATTGGCTTGCTTTGGTGGGCGTCACAGGGGTATAAAAGGGCGTGCACGCCGACCGCCATCTTACTTCTGCCGATCTTAGTATAGGGAGAGGTTGCTGCTGATTCTGTAGGGAGAGCGTTAGGCAGGGAAGAAGACAAAAAAACTGCTTCTGCTGCTAGCGATTTGGCCTGCACAACACACCAGTCACTGTGTGTGCAGTGCAAGGGGAGGCTATATAGTGGTGTATCAGTGGTGTTGGTTGTTGGGCTGCCTTTTAAGGCTTCCTGACAGGCTGGCATTGCTGTTTACCCACTGCTCCGCAAACTGCTTTTTTAAAAGCAATCCCAATTTTTTTTTTTTTGTCCTGCTGAGAAGAAAAAAAAACTGCTTCTGCTGCTAGCAATTTGGCCTGCACAACACACCAGTCACTGTGTGTGCAGTGCAAGGGGAGGCTATATAGTGGTGTATCAGTGGTGTTGGTTGTTGGGCTGCCTTCTAAGGCTTCCTGACAGGCTGGCATTGCTGTTTACCCACTGCTCCGCAAACTGCTTTTTTAAAAGCAATCCAATCTCCCTTATCCTCTAGTCACTTTTGTCACAGCTGTGCCATCGAGCCTGTCACATAGCGCTCAGATATCAGTGGGCCTCACACAATCCAAAAGTGTCCACTGTCCACAAGTGTGTGCAGAAATTCAAAATCTCCCTTATCCTCTAGTCACTTTTGTCACAGCTGTGCCATCGAGCCTGTCACATAGCGCTCAGATATCAGTGGGCCTCACACAATCCAAAAGTGTCCACTGTCCACAAGTGTGTGCAGAAATTCAAAATCTCCCTTATCCTCTAGTCACTTTTGTCACAGCTGTGCCATCGAGCCTGTCACATAGCGCTCAGATATCAGTGGGCCTCACACAATCCAAAAGTGTCCACTGTCCACAAGTGTGTGCAGAAATTCAAAATCTCCCTTATCCTCTAGTCACTTTTGTCACAGCTGTGCCATCGAGCCTGTCACATAGCGCTCAGATATCAGTGGGCCTCACACAATCCAAAAGTGTCCAGTGTCCAAAAGTGTGTGCAGATATTCAAAATCTCCCTTATCCTCTAGTCACTTTTGTCACAGCAGTGCCATCGAGCCTGTCACATAGCGCTCAGATATCAGTGGGCCTCACACAATCCAAAAGTGTCCACTGTCCACAAGTGTGTGCAGAAATTCAAAATCTCCCTTATCCTCTAGTCACTTTTGTCACAGCAGTGCCATCGAGCCTGTCACATAGCGCTCAGATATCAGTGGGCCTCACACAATCCAAAAGTGTCCACTGTCCACAAGTGTGTGCAGAAATTCAAAATCTCCCCTGTCCTATAGACACCTTGTACCTTGTTTTACATTACTATATAGTTTGTTGGATTTTGTCTACATTTCTACCAAAAATGAGGAAGGCTGGTGGAAGAGGCCGTGGAATTGGGCGGGGGTTGGCAGCTGGTAATGATGGTGTTGGTGGTGGATCTGATGGTAGTGGCAAGAGCAAAATAGGACCGAATGCAGGAGGTGCTGACCCTGCGTCATCGTCTGGCTACATAAGGCCTCGAACGCTTAGTTTTCTAGGAGTTGGCAAACCGCTTTTAAAGCCAGAGCATCAGGAAAAAGTTTTGTCTTACATTGCTGACTCAGCCTCCAGCTCTATTGCCTCCTCTTCTTCAGTTGTAAAAAGCAAAAGCACTGAGTCGTCATTGGAGGCTCATGTTCATGAACTACACCTTTCCTTGTGTCCTTCACCCCAACCAAGATTGAAGGATGACGCAGGCCATACTACTGATTACTCCATGGAGCTGTTTTCACATACCATGCCTGGATTATGAAGTCAAATGGTGAATTACCCAGGCCAAGATGAATCTGACATGGAGTGCACTGATGCACAGCCGCTGATGGATGATTCTGCTGGTACATTCACTCAGAGCACTACATTGTCCTCGCAGTGTACAGAGCCAGATTCTGACCCTGATGAGACTCAGGTGCCCCTTCCCGCACACTATACCACCATACACGGTGACACAAAGGAAGGTGCACATGACATAGAAGAGGAGGTGATGGATGACCCAGTTGTTGACCCAGATTGGCATCCATTGGGGGAAGAGGGTGCTGCTTCCAATAGCTCAGATGAGGAGCATCCACAGCAGACATCGACATCACAACAGCTGTTATCTGGCAGGCCCGGAGCACTCCAAAGACAGGTTCCAAACATCAAAAGAGTTGCTGGACAGCTTGTCCAGAGGGTCAAAAGATCACAGCGTGCTAGGCCGCAAAATGTCTGCCAAAGTAGGAAGAGTGCAGTGTGGCACTTTTTTGAGCAAAATCCTCATGATCAGGCCAAGGTTATCTGTAAGAAGTGCGCAAAGACCTTTAGCCGAGGGAAAAATCTGAAAAATTTGAATACCAGTTGCATGCTTAGACATTTAACCAGCATGCACTTGCAAGCGTGGACACAACTCCATACCTCAAGTGCCACATGTGCAACTGATCACAACGAAGGTAGTCAGCAACGCTACATTGTTTCCCCCACTGTAAGCCCACCGGTTAGCACAGCAGCAAATGTTGAGGTGTCGTTGCAAGACCACAGCAGTCAGGGAATCCCACAGTTATATCAACGAAATACTGATTCTAGGCCATCAGAAAGAACACCAACTCCATCACCATCATCAACCCTCTCTCAGTCCGCCCTGTCCACCGCTACTTCCACCATATGCAGCTCTCAAGTCCAGCTCACCCTCCCAGACACTATGAGTAGGTCAAGAAAGTACTCAGTCTCTCATCCGCGTACACTGGGTTTGAACGCCCACATTGCCAAACTAATCTCATTTGAGATGATGCCCTTTCGGTTGATGGAAAGCACAGCTTTCCGCAAACTCATGGCCTATGCAGTACCACGCTATGACCTACCCAGTCGCCACTTCTTCTCTCGCAAAGCCATCCCAGCCCTCCACCATCATGTGAAAGACCGCATTGTCCATGCACTCAAGCAGTCAGTGAGCGGAAAGGTGCACCTCACAACTGATGCATGGTCCAGTCGGCATGGCCAGGGCCGTTACGTGTCCATCACTGCGCACTGGGTTAATGTGGTGGATGCAGGGTCCACAGGGGACAGCGGTGGTGGGACAGTGCTGCCTAGCCCACGGTATAGGAAACAGTTGGCTGTAGGCGTTCGACCCTCCTCCTCCTCCACCTCCTCCAGAAGCGAAAGCTCGTCCACAGAGCGCAGTCGTACGAGCACTCCATCTGCAGCTGCCACTGTTGCACACGATGTGTCCCCCTATCGAGCAGCTAGTGGAAAGCGTCAGCAGGCTGTGTTGCAGATGATGTGTTTGGGCGACAGACACACCGCCGAGGTGCTGGCCGAGTACTTGAAGCGACAAACTGAGTCATGGATGGGCAGTGTACATCTTGAGGCAGGCAAGGTAGTTAATGATAACGGCCGTAATTTTGTGGCAGCCATAGCCCTTTCAAAACTCAGCCACATACCTTGCTTGGCTCACACCTTGAACCTGGTGGTGCAGTGCTTCCTCAAAAATTATCCGGAGTTAACAGCCCTGCTCCAGAAGGTGCGAAGACTGTGCGCGCACATCCGCCGGTCGCCTGTGCACTCCGTTCGTATGCAGAAGCTGCAGCGATTGCTCCACCTTCCCAACCACCGCCTCATTATCGACATTGCAACAAGGTGGAACTCCACCCTGCACATGGTGGAGCGGCTGTGCGAGCAGAGGCAGGCCATAATGCATTTGTGGGAGGATACACGGCCAGGCACTTTGAGAGCAGACATGGAGATGACAGGTGTGCAGTGGTCGAAGCTGAAAGACCTTTGTAAAGTCCTTCAGTGTTTTGAGGAATGCACACGGCTGGTAAGCGCAGACGACGCCATCCTAAGCATGAGCATCCCACTTATGCGTCTGCTCATGCAAACTTTGACGCACCTTAAGGAGCAGGCGTCTGCAGCCAATGTTGATGAGGAGGAAGAGGAGGAGGGAATCCTTGATGACATTCAGCCATTGTCTGCTCAGGGACCTCTCCTGGATGAGGTGGAGGAAGAAGAGGAGGAGGAGGAGGATGATGGGGATGATTACTTAGGGGAGGAGGATGCATCTCGTGGGGCAAGTGAAAATGTTGGCGTGGCAAGGTCTGGTACAGGGTTTGTGCGTGACTGGAGGGATGTGGATTTGCCAGAAAGTGCTCCTCCACCCAGCACTCGCAGTGCATCATTGACACCGGGAACATTGGCCCACATGTCAGATTATGCCTTGCGGATCCTAAAAAGGGACCCCCGCATTGCCAAAATGATGAACGATGATGACTACTGGTTGGCCAGCATCCTGGATCCACGCTATAAAGGCAAATTACAAAACATCATGCCACAGGAGAACCTTGACCTAATATTGGCTAATAAACAAGCAACTCTGGTAAATCGGTTGCTTGAGGCATTCCCAGCACACAGCAGCGGTGATGGTTCTCACACGAGCCGTACGGGCCGGGGGCAGCTTGGCAGAGGTGTTCGTGGTGCACACAGCAGAAGTGGCGTTGGAGACAGGGGTTTCATGACAATGTTGTGGACTGATTTTTCAAATACCGCTCACACAACTGGTAATACTGCATCGATGGAAAGTGACAGGAGACAGCAGTTGTCAACTATGGTAACAAACTACTTTTCCTCCCATATCGATGTTCTCCCACACAGGTCATTTCCCTTTGACTATTGGGCCGCTAAACTGGACACCTGGCCTGAATTGGCCCAATATGCCTTACAGGAGCTCGCTTGCCCAGCTGCAAGTGTGCTATCGGAAAGAGTCTTCAGTGCAGCTGGATCAATCCTGACAGAAAAAAGGACCCGTCTGTCAACCCAAAATGTGGATGATCTAACCTTCATTAAAATGAACCACGCATGGGTTTCCAAGGATTTTGTCCCACCTTCCCCTGATGACACATAGGGTGACAGAAAAATGGCTTGCTTTGGTCCACCTCTTCCTGGGACTTGACCTATTTCACCTTTTGCATCAGCTGAATGTCCAACATCAACATATGCCACTTTCTAAAACTCCCTAACTGTGCTGCCTCCCCCCCCATGGCCGGGGTCACCACCTACCGCACGACACCGTGCAAGTGCCGTTGCCCTGGACAGGTGGGTAGGCCGACTCTTGGGCGCGGGCACTGGCACAGGGTCCCTCATAGTGCAATCAAGTGTCTCTGATGGTGGTGGTGCACACCCGCCGTCAGACACACCGCTGTACTATGAGGGGCCCAGTGCCAGTACCGACGCCCACGAGTGGGCCCCCCTTGCTTGGGCAGGGCCCCAGCATTTGCAATCTTTACCTCTCCCTGCTCCTCCGCTGTGTAATCTGGGCCGTCAAATCCATACTGTGCCTGACACCGTCTGAGCCTGCCTCCTGAGACATATATTTTGAATGTGTACGCTATCCATACATGTTATCCAGGGATACGGTACCCTTTCTAACCTTTGTGTAATCACGTGCAATCCATTCTGGGCCTAACACCGTCTGAGCCTGCCTCATGCTGTATAGACATATATTTTGAATGTGTACGCTATCCATACATGTTATCCGGGGATACGGTACCCTTTCTAACCTTTGTGCAATCACGTGCAATCCATACTGGGCCTAACACCGTCTGAGCCTGCCTCCTGAGACATATATTTTGAATGTGTACGCTATCCATACATGTTATCCAGGGATACGGTACCCTTTCTAACCTTTGTGCAATCACGTGCAATCCATACTGGGCCTAACACCGTCTGAGCCTGCCTCCTGAGACATATATTTTGAATGTGTACGCTATCCATACATGTTATCCAGGGATACGGTACCCTTTCTAACCTTTGTGCAATCACGTGCAATCCATACTGGGCCTAACACCGTCTGAGCCTGCCTCCTGATGTATAGACATATATTTTGAATGTGTACGCTATCCATACATGTTATCTGGGGATACGGTACCCTTTCTAACCTTTGTGCAATCACGTGCAATCCATACTGGGCCTAACACCGTCTGAGCCTGCCTCATGCTGTATAGCCATATATTTTGAATGTGTACGCTATCCATACATGTTATCCGGGGATACGGTACCCTTTCTAACCTTTGTGCAATCACGTGCAATCCATACTGGGCCTAACACCGTCTGAGCCTGCCTCATGCTGTATAGACATATATTTTGAATGTGTACGCTATCCATACATGTTATCCAGGGATACGGTACCCTTTCTAACCTTTGTGCAATCACGTGCAATCCATACTGGGCCTAACACCGTCTGAGCCTGCCTCATGCTGTATAGACATATATTTTGAATGTGTACGCTATCCATACATGTTATCCGGGCATACGGTACCCTTTCTAACCTTTGTGCAATCACGTGCAATCCATACTGGGCCTAACACCGTCTGAGCCTGCCTCCTGAGACATATATTTTGAATGTGTATGCTATCCATACATGTTATCTGGGGATACGGTACCCTTTCTCACCTTTGTGCAATCACGTGTAATCCATACTGGGCGTGAGAACGGCTGGCGAGCTGTTAAGCAAGCTACAGCACCTGTCCAGACAAGTACAGGGATTCCCTAGCGAGGAGACTTATTTGATTGTTTTCAATGTTGGGACAGCAATTTTTGGGGAGCACTATACTCTGGAGAAAGATAGATAGGGCCCACCATACACTGGAACATTCCAAAGGTGGACATCAGACACTGGAGCAGCATTTACAGGGCCCATTATACACTAGAGCATTAGAAATGGGGCCCATTATGTTTGGAGCATTATTTGGGCCCATAAGACAGTGGAGCTTCATCCATGGGGACCAACATATACTGTAGCATTATGTGGAGCTCATCATATACTGTTTCAAACATTACATGGGACCAATGATTCTGTATGGAGAAATAGATGGGCCTCGTCATGAGATGTAAAAAGTGAGGTATTTTTCATTGTACTATACCGCTATTTCTCTGCCGTATCGGAGCATGATGAGTTGTGGTATGTGTTAAATGGGCGCTCTTTCGCCCAGGGCACATGAAAACCTGGAGCCAGCCCTCCCCCCCCCACAGTTTGTAGCCAAATAACCCCCATTTTTCAGTGCGTAACTTGTATTATGAAGTTAATTAAGATTGACAAGCTTAAGAAAGAAGAATTGATGCTTTTGGCATTCAAATGGGCACTGTAGGTGTGTTTCCTGTCCTCCTCTCACTGCCGACTTTTATTCCCCATTGACTTACATTGGGTTTCGTGTTTCGGGACGACCCCGACTTTTCCCTATAATCGGACAATCTTGCTCGACCCGACTTTTGGAAAAGTCGGGTTTCACGAAACGAAACGCGACCCTAAAAAACCAAAAGTCGCTCAACTCTAGTGCACGCTACTCTTAATAACGTCAGGTGCAGCATCAAAAAATGAACCATCCGTTAATAACTTAGAACCAATCTCAGCCGGGGCACAATCCATACACATATATTGTTTACACTATGTATAGTCATTGCCGGCATTATTCTCTGTCGATTCCTGTCTTCCCGTAATTCCATTAAGAGTATATGTGGCATTCTCACTTCCAATCCACAAATGCAACGATATGACATTTATCTATGTTGAACCTAGGCAGCAATTTACAAGCCTATTCCATTATTATATCCAAATCCCTGTGGACACAATAAACATCCTGCTCTGACTTTTATTATCCTACTTATTTCATTGTGCGCTTGTGCGCTGAACTCTATATTACTCTGCACCTTACATATTCCATATTCTACTGTTATCCTCAATAGAAATCCCTTTTTAGACACAATATCCAATAATCCCCCCATTATACAACACCTAATATGTACAATAACCATTTGTGACATTGCATTAGGAGCCTTCGCCATGCGAGCTAATGGAACACGGTACATGCATTGCGGCTCGAAAATCCAACAGATATGCATGCATAAAGAAATCAATGAGATAAGATATGCCGAACCTCAGTAATATTAACCAGAGAAAGTATACCCAAGTCCTTTATATCAATGACATCAACGACACCATGCACAGTCTAGCCCCAGGCATAGGAGAAATGTACTAATCATAGAGGACATGGAGTTTATAAATGAATTCTAACCCTTTGATGTCCATTTTATGAGCTTTTTCCAAAAATATTCAGATATTTATCAAAATAGGAGTTTAATTAGTTGACCCAGCTAGAGATAAAGCTCTGAAAATCCCCATCAAGGCAATAGAGATAAGATTTAAGTGCTGATAGCTCTTCCGCTTCCATACACAGAGGTCAAGTGATCGCTGTGAATTGAGAGGGAGCAGTTGCTGGGTCATAGGATTCCTAAACTGCTCTGCTATGCAGACAGCAGACTGTAATTCCCCTGTAACTGGGGCTAATATGAGTATACCAGTTACAAGGGAAATAAATGAAAACATTTTTTTTTCAACATTTAAATACTTTCGCTTACACCCAAAAGTTTTTTTGTCAACTTATGAGGGGGCACAATTTGTAAAATAAATGAAAATTAAATAGATAAAACAAGTAAAAAATAAATTAATAAACTTTTTTTTTAAAATGCTACTGTCAATCCAAATTGCTTTTACTAGAAAATGTAAGTAAAATATTTGTTAAGGTATTTGTTAAGGAAGATAGGGAAAGTTTCAAGAAATTCTTAGTGGTCTTGCAAAAAAATTTTTTTTAATATAATTGGAAATTATTTCCCTTATTTTTTCACCAATATATCAGCAAAAAAAAAAGAGTGAGAGAATAAGCTAAGAATTATCCAGGTTAAAAAAATTGTAAAAAAAAGTTTTTGAACTTTCTCATCTTGGTTCTTATTAGTGGCTCAGTTCTAGTATTCTGAGGATGATCTGATGATTCTTTTCTGTGTTAAAGCAGAAAAGAATATCATAATATAAGGATGGAAATTGTTATATCACAGATTGCGTTGCTGTTGTTTAGGATGCCAGCAGGCACACTATGAAATATGTCATTTCCAACCAATTTTGATAAGTACTTGTAAGGTTTCCAACCAATCTATTTTCTGCTCATACTTTTCACGCACTTAAAATAGGGTAGCGTCACAAATAAGCCATATTATATGAAAATTCAATATTCTACACTCTAGGCAATTTAAGATTACTTTTAAGAAGCCTTCGGGAGACGGCGTAACACAGTATTGATTTGGTGACTGCCAATTTGCCAGCCAAACCAAATATTTAGAAATTTTAACTATTTGATCTCTAAGGTTAATGGAGCTAGCGTTTTTCATTCTTTATTATACAAATGTATTATGAAAATCATTTTTCCCATTGAGAATTGAGAGATCCGGTACTTTATTGTTAGAGGCGGAAGCAATTTCTGTCTATATGGGACGTACATTGTTCATTCCATAGCCTTTGTACTGATGGAAAATTCTGATACATAGCATAACGCATTTTCTTGGTAATAGCTTTTAGCTATGCTTATTTATTGATTTCCATGTCTTAAAGAGGAATGCAAGCCTTTTCGATATATCATAGACACGTGCTAGGAAATGATGTCCCAAACTGGACAGTAGAGCATGTACGATAAGTCCACTGGGCACCAATGCCAGGCAAAGCACTTTTGAGCTGAATGGCTAATTACTTTGGGGCCAACTTTTAGATGGTCAACCCACAAATTAAAAAAAAGGGGGCAGAATGATATTGATCAAAAGTAGGGGTAGTCCTACTAAAAAGGTGCACTTATGTAATGTGTAGATACTTTCAGTAAGTAGAAGAGTCACAACCTCTTGGTTGTGGACCACATGGGCAACAATGATGCTGTAGACCACATGGGCAACAATGGTGCTGTCTTCCAATGCATGCACGTAAAGGGGATGTCCATTTTCAGGAAATTGGGCTACAAACTCTATAAAATACCTAAAATAAACAACTCAGCCAGTAGGTACTCACTCTCCCGGGATCTAGCATCAATTCCCCACCACTAATCCAGTGCTGATGCCATGTCTACAGCCCACATCACTGTTATAACCAATCACTGAGCTTAGCGGATCAGCAGATGTTCTGAGATTTGCGGCATGTGCACTGAGCTCAGTGACATGGTAGAGTAGTGACATGATGTTACCACTGCAGCCAAAAAGTGATCCTCTGCTCAAAAAGAAGACTACATAGAAAGTCGCAAATGCCTATTGTGAGATGTCTATATGGTATACTTATTCATATTCATTGAGAGCATTGAAAAGAAATGCATTTCTTCATTTCTTTAAAAAATATAATCAGAGCATGAACTTGATGATTTTTTTTCCCAAGAAAATATCTATGTTGCTATGTGACCTACATGTTGATTGAGGTACTTGTCAACAAATGCTGTAACATAATTAGATTAACTAACTCCAATGTGTAATTAGCAAGGTTTTAGAATTAACATAATAAAACACAAAATGAATCATTTACACAAAACCACAACAAAAAAAATTCCAGTGGCAATTCAACAAAAGCACAGAAGAAACTTGTAAGAAAACCTAAGAACGGCTTAAAGTACACGAACGCTCATTATGAAATGGAGATTAATCTAAAACATATTTTGGAAAGTATATCATTTTCTAAGTCTATAGAAAATAATTCTTTTGATTTTAGGACACCGCATGAATCCAGAGTCTTATTTCCATTTCATTAATTGGAATAGTCAGAAGCATAAAATATCCTTCAAGTTAGAATAACATCAAGGAAAAGGAGAGAACATGGAGTTATATTTCACTGCTGCTTTTTCTGCACAAGTTGGAAGAGCTGAAGACTATTTTTTTATGTGCATCCCAAAAAAATGCATTTAAAAAAATTAAAATATGTTAAAACAAATATTAAATCAGCTTTTAAAAAGTTTGTCCACTTTGCATGTTCCCCATTGGCACTTGCTTCCCTCAACAATAAGCTGATCATAATGTGTTTAGTTGATGGGGTTATCCGGGACTAAGCATTTATTGGCAGGTAGTTGCTAACTGCCTGCCTGTTCTCCTGGGCTCCGAAGGGTCACGGACCACTCCTGCCAACAACTTTTCTACTTCCTGTGATGTCACATTGACAGATCAGTTCCTTCTCTTCTGCTCTGTGGATGAAGCGTCACTGCTGAAGTAATATTGATTGACAGCTGGCTCAGCCTAAAGCAGCAGAGAGTAGGCTAACAGTCAAGATGATGACAGTGATGCCTGTAGAAAAAGCAGAGCATAAGAGAAGGAAATGCTCTGTCAATGTGACATCAGAGGAGCCAGGAGATTCGTCACCAGGAGTGGTCTGTCACAGCTCTGAGACAAGAGAGATTGATGCACAGCACAACAGGCAGGTAGCCTATAAGAAATAAAATTAGGTTCTGAAGAACCTCTTTAATAAAACCCTTGGCAATCATTTGTTTAGCTGGAGAAGCAAAGGCCCCCCATAAATATTAGACTATTGTTGGACAAACTTGCCAATATAGATGGTTTCGGTCAACAGTCAAATTTGTGTCGGAGCCAACCAACTTTTCCCCAACAGAAGACGTAGGGGAATAGATGGATATGGCATGTTCGATTTTGGACTGACATTTTTTTTGTTCTCTTAGAGATTAGCTGCTGCCAGAGGAGATTGACAGCAGTTCTCATAAAGAACACAGGAGTGCTCGGCCATGTTGGCAGAAGAAAAGAGACATAGCTGCCAACCAGACGATTGTTTGGTCAACAGTCTATTTTGTTTGGGGGCTTAAGTAAGAAGTGTTCATGTTCATTAGAGCTCCATCATAGAGGAATGAAGAATTACACAGTTCCCATTGGCATCAGTATGCTGTCTGTGTAGTGATGGACATGTAGACAAAGGCATAATTATTACAGAGGCATCCGCTATGGAGCTCTTGGAGAGAGGACATTCAGATCTTGGTGGTCCCATTCTCTTGGTGGCAAGTACCTGTGCAAGACAGTCCACAGTGGACCTACACTAAGTAAGGAGGGGAGATTACCGAAGGGTCATGGAAAGAGTATGGAGAAGGAAACAAGCACCAGGCTCTTCTATCTTCAGTGGATTGTCGGTGTAGTGGCATTTGAGCCCATTGAAGCATCAAGAGATGCGAAACGTCTGCTGCCTGTAACACGTCTTGATATAACTTTCCTTTTCTTGTTTTTCTACTTTTTATGGATTTATACAAATAAATATGAAGATATTATCATATGTGGTGAGTGCTGCCCATTTTTTGCTTTTCACCTGACTTTTGGAATAACTTTATTGGCGTAGAGTATGTCTCGATATGAAGTTATTCGTGCAGGCAACTTGTGAAAGAAGATCCATTTATCCAAGTAGGAGTTGATGGTGGTGAATTTCAATTTTGTGGCTTTAAAGACATTATCATCACTGTTTACGGGATCTAAATTCACTATCTGTGTGTTTAGAGTGTGGGAGGAAACTGAAGAACCCAAAGGAAACCCATGCAAACATGGAGAGGACATACAAACTCCTTGTAGATGTTGTCCTTGGTGGGATTTCAACCCTTTGCTAATCACTGAGCCACAGTGCCACCCTTAGCAATTGTCATTAACTCTCAATTTCCCAATAGCGTATATATCAGGCAACCATGAGTTTTCTTGACAGTGTGCCAAGGGGGAAAAGGGGAGCTTGGATATCAACATACGCCCAGGATGAGCATGGCACTGATGTGAAAATGTGTATGGTACTGCAGTTACATTTATGAGACAGTTATACCAGAGCCAAGTTCATCTTAAATATTGCATTGAACTGCAAGCTTGGTCATCGAGAAAAAATGCGATGGATTGAAGGCTGTAGAAGCTTGATTACTGGGAAGCTCACTGTGGGCTGGAAAATATGACACAAAAACCTTAGAAAAGCTATACAGAAGTTTTTGACGAGTTTGCTTGAGCGAATTTCTGGAGGGAAACTGTCATGATATCAGTGCTGGGTGACCGGCACTTCAGGGGTTAATGTTTTGATCTCAGTGCAGACTCTTACCTGCACACCTGGGACCTATTATGGTGGCCTCTCATTGTTTCTGGGAAAGCTTCTTATAGCCTCAGGAAGCTCCCATCCCCCGTCAGTTATACTCTTGCCCTTGGCATTGTGTGGTGACCCCTGAGTGTGTTTGTGCTGTGTTCTGGTTGCTTGATTCTCTGTGTATGACTCGGTCTGTTCTCTGGATATTGCTTTGGATTCTGCTTGGTACCTTCCATGTCTGTTTGGTTTTGACTTCTGCTTGGCCCTGACTATCCGCTCTGTCTCATCCTTGGTACGTTACTGCTATCTCTGTGTATGAACCCCGTTTTGCCTGACTCTGAGTAATTCTGTATAGTATCTTTCCATCTCACTAAGCAGGACGCTAAGCCCTGCCCCCTTGCAGTCACATGACCGTAGATCCCGTGTCTGCTTGCTAAACTTCAGCATCCACAGGTCCTGTGTATCGGTACTTTCTGGCTGTACCTGACCCCGGAGGCTGCACGCCGGTGCTTCCAGGATCCTGACACTCAGGACATGCGCACTGGCACAGTGAGCAAGTGCAGTGCGGTGTTCCTGACAGAAACTATATGGCTACTTTTCTGACAAAGGAGCCCACTATGGACATTAAATACCCAAAGTATCTTACCAAAAGACTTCCTGCTGGAAGAAAATTATGCATAACTAAAATGGTGGTCATACTGATGCAAACGTAACTGAGAAAATCTATTAGAGTTGATATCTGATTGGCTGTTTTGTGACTTTATCAGGTTACTAAAACAATACCTCTGGTAGGTGTTCTGCTGAGGACTAATGGGAATTGCTCCATGTTTTCATTTTATTAGTGTTGACAGTCCCTGACGCTGGCGTCCCCAATCTAAACCTACTTCAGCTGGCTCCTGATTTATTATAACAATCCATGGTGCACAACTGAGGTCACACTCATGGGTCTTGTAGGCCAACTCATGCCACCTGAGTATTCAGGTTGTTGGCATTCTTTCAACTGCTAAAGTCTTAATTCCACTCTTCTACTCTTCCCACCTGACAGCCAGCTTGGCTACATTGCGGTGCTCAAGTACAGTGCTCAATTATGCTTTTGAGTTTTACATTGTTCCTATTGATATATCCATCACTGCTATATTGCTGGGCTCTTCTATATTGCTCAATTATGCTCTTTGATAGGACATTGTGTTCTGCTACATCGTTGGGCTCTACGAGAACACATTGGATTCTACTTTGCTCTATCAGTCTCCCTAAGCTGAGCCTCTAGCTCTCTAATGGACCACTGCTCTTTCCTGGTTCTCCTCCTTTCTTTCCGACCGCTCCTTCAGTGTTCTGTTTTCTGGCTCCACTTCATCTCCTCTTCCTCTCACTGTTGGGGTACCTCAGGGCTCAGTCCTTGGCCCCCTTCTCTTCTCTCTCTATATGGCCCCAATTGGACAGACCATTAGCAGATTTGGCTTTCAGTACCATCTTTATGCTGATGACACACAATTGTACACATCATCCCCTGACCTTACCTCCGCTGTACTACAGAACGCCACTGACTGTCTGTCTGCAGACTCCAACATCATGTCTGCTCTCTATCTGAAACTCAACCTCTCCAAAACTGAACTTCTTCTGCTCCCACCATCTACTAACCTCCCTAAATCTGACATTTCCCTCTCTGTGGGTGGCACCATAATAACACCCCGACAGCAGGCGCGCTGTCTGGGTGTTATGTTCGACTCCGATATCTCCTTCACCTCCCATATACAATCTCTTGCCCGCTCATGCCGCTTACACCTAAAGAACATCTCTAGAATCCGCCCTTTTCTCACCATGGAAACAACAAAAACTCTCACTGTAGCCCTGATCCACTCCCGCCTGGACTACTGTAATGCTCTATTAATTGGCTTCCCTCTCACTCGACTCTCCCCTCTCCAGTCTATCCTTAATGCAGCAGCCAGGGTTGTCCATCTGGCTAATCGTTACTCAGACGCGTCCGCTCTTCGCCAGTCGTTACACTGGCTGCCAATTCATTACAGGGTACAATTCAAAGTACTTGTTCTCACCCACAAAGCTCTCCACAGTGCGGCACCCCCTTACATCTCCTCCCTCATTTCTGTCTATCGGCCTAACCGACCGCTGCGCTCTGCAAATGACTTTCAACTAACCTCTGCCCTAATCCGTACCTCCCACTCCCGACTCCAAGACTTCTCCCGTGCTGCGCCAATCCTCTGGAATGCTCTAACCCAAGATATTAGGACCATCCACAATTTGCATAGTTTTAGGCACTCGCTCAAAACACATTTGTTCAGAGCAGCCTATCACATTCAGTAATCAAAGTCATGTTTGTGTGTGTGTAGCCCATTCACTATCTCCATCTAACCCCCACCCCCTGAAGATGGCTGGACCGTCATTGTAAATACATCATTGTAAATACAAACCTGTGTTTTGTATCTCCCCCACCTCATTGTAGATTGTAAGCTCCACGAGCAGGGTCGTCTTATTTCGCTTTAATTATTGTATTGTTAACGTTGTTACTTATGACTGTTGTGTTTGAAACTGTTCAACTGTAAAGCGCTGCGGAATATGTTGGCGCTATATAAATAAAGATTATTATTATTATTACTCTACTTCTCTTGTTGTCGTCCAGTCTCTACTGCCTTAGTTGTTCCAACCAGACCGTCCTGCTGCACCAGCGTCATTTTTCCGTGCTGCACTTTTACCAGGGTCTTTGAGAATCCATTTCACCAGGTGAAAAATATCAATTAGTTTTTATGCATCTGAAGCAAATTCCACATAACCACCTTTCTTTAAACTCAATGATGAGATCTTCTAATGTAGATCTAGATGGCATTTATTTTCATCCTTGCAGACCCAAAAAAAGACAAACGTAAAACCGTTGTTACATATAAAACTCCTTTTACATTTTCTATTTCCTTAATATACCTTCTTATAAAGATATAAATTCAGTGCGGTGCTCAGCGGAGTGAAAAAAATCCCAAACTAGAAGCCCCAGTAGAAGGTTATTGTAATTTGTAAATGTTGATTTTGAACAGGATTCAGAAATACCTGCTTTGGAAGCATTAGAGGAGTAGATACAAATTGTCTATTTCATACCCTGCTTCCAATCTGCTAAAAGCTTTATGGAAATATAGTTATTACACAGTTCATAGAGAGTTTTTTTTTCTTCTGCAGGAAGTAGAAATGTCATTTCACTAACAAAATAGCAATATGTCAAGTTTTTTCTAACCGATGCCGTACCAAGAGTTGCACAGTAGGAGACAAATGGCCTCGCGGACTTGGTCTTCTAGATTATAGAAATCAGCCTGTTATTCCTATTATAACAGGTGTACATTTATGTTGTGCTGACCAGATGCAATATAAAAAAAGCTAAATTGGTACTTTGTAACGTTACAGTAAACTCTTGATACTTTCAACTAGTCCATTACATGTAGCAGTAGAATATATGAAGAATATATGAAAGGAAAGTTGTAAAAAGTTTTTTATACATCATACTGTTGTTGTTTTTTTTTGTTTTTTTTTTTGCAATGGTGTATATCATAGTGACAGACCATATGATTTCCATTAGGTACTCAGATCGGGGAGGACTAGTTGTGGCTGGATGATTCCTCCATTTTGGTTCTATTCCAAAGAACCTGCAGTGCCAATAAACATGGGGATTGGAAATTGCCCCAAGACCTTTCTGTTCTGAGTGGTAAGACATGGCATAATGTTGAGGGCCCATTGCTTTGGGGTCTCTTTGACTTCTATGTATGCCATTGCACGTACCAAACATTTTCTTCTGCTTTTCCATACCCTGGAGTCTTTATGAACTGCAGATTTTATAGTTTTGGTAGATTTATTGAGGTTAGTATCTTGGCAAATTTTACACCATTGTGCCATCAGTTCTATTGTTCTTAGGACAAGCGATCAATATCACTCCAAAGGGCGTCTGACTCCCCACACTCTTGTAACATCTGTTCCGGACTATGCTTCGGCCACTAGGTGACTTTGTGCCTTTGTTGCAGGTGATGCTTGACAGCATCAGTGTTTTACACCTGGTAATTTTGGTGCCATGAGATCAGGGAGCTATGGGGTTAATTGTTTGGGTTTTTACTACTCCTTTCTGAGAGACTTGGGTGGGACTGCCTGCTATTTAAACCCCTGGGTCTCTGACTTCCACTACTAGTCAAGGTGTTTTGCTATCTGACTTGTGCTCTCTTCCCTGGTCTTAGTGTTTTCCTGGATTTCTTCTGTTTTCTGACCTCAGCAAGTATTTTGGCTTTCCTCTTGTTTTACGATTCTGTTCCTGATGTGACATCTTGGCTTTCACCCTGATTGGCGATCTTTCACGTCTCTGGTTCGCTCCTCCAGTTGGCAGCCCTTCCACGGAAGCAATCCACTGGACTGCATTGTGAGACCAGATCCCTATACAAGGGTTAAAGAGTGAAGGTCGGGATTTCGCTGGGATCTGCCACACGTAGTGGCTTGCGCCACGTCTATCCAAGGTAGTCATTTTGGGCCTGTGGGCTTTGACAGATTTGACAATTCTCACAACCAGCTTCAGCTAATTCCAGGTCCTCTTTGCTATTTACGAAGCTCAGCTTCATATATTTTGCAGTGGAAGGCCCTGGACTTTCAACTCAAAGCTCTATAGTTGAATGGGAACGAGTGGTAGAAAGCTGAAGTACTAGACACAGACTCTACAAAAATGCCACAAAAAGACATATTGACCAGTAGTCATGATTTTGCCAAGACAGTCCTCCAAACCAGAAGACTAAAAAAAAAATGCTAGAAAAACCATATCTTGAGTGGGTAGCTCTTAGGTATTTAGGAGAGCCACAATCAGTGGCAAGAGTTGAATTTCACAGATTTCATGTTAAAATTATTGCTAAGTATTAGAATAAAATCAGGTACCCACCAAAGCTCCAAAGCCCTTCAGTAATCTGATCTGTGGTGGTTCCAGGAGCCAAGCCTATATCTATTTGATATTAATAACCCATCCTATGTAATAGCCATCGATATCAAAGTCTTGAAATTTCCCTTTAAGAATCTTTTATATGGCAAAACAATTTTGAGACCCAATTGTCCTAAAAGTGAGCGAATGTGAGAACCTCATATCCATGGAGTGAAAGGTGTCCTGACATGAACCCTAAACACCAAAGAGATCCAGTCTATTATTTTTACTATGGGATACTTTAGGTTTTTGCACATCTATGAAGGTAAGCTATGATGTCTGGATAGTGGTCATCCTGCCATCAGATCATCGGCACCATAAACTTTATCTAGTACTGCACCTCTTAACTTGTGGTCATTGCTACCTAATAACTCCAGACAGATAAACCAGTAGAGTGTAGACATTGCACTTTTATTACTGACTTCCACAAATTAAAAAATGCTCATAAAATTTACTGTGTCTACCAAAGATCAGCTTCACTACACAAAGACCTCAGGTCACATATAATGACCATTAGAACTAGAGAAAGAAGAAATAGGTTCCATTCAGAAAGAGAACAAAATGTTTCTACAAAGCACTAGCTAGCCTTAAAAGACCCGAAAAATACAAACCAATTGTAGGAACTGTCATACTGTACATGAATTAGGATCATATCCAATAAATTATAATGGTGGATGTTTTGGAGCAAATTCAGCACACAATGAAATGCTTTTCGCTTTTGTTTTTCTTGCACGTATTCTACATAGATCAAGGGTCTAAAGGGTAGACTTTCTCCTTATGGAGAGTGACATGCCTCACATGCTAGTGTAAGGAGACTTATAGGCCGTGCAATGTTCCTCTGGGAAAGTAAATATGCAATTTGCCTTTTCAAAGAGTAAGAAGACTAAAGGCCCCGTCACACTAAGCGATACACCAGCGATCCCGACAACGATGTGACCCGGTCAGAATCGCCGGTGCATCGCTAAGTGGTCGCTAGTGAGCTGCCAAACAGGCAGATCTCACCAGCGATGCAGCGACGCAGCAGCGGTCGTTACTTACCAGTCAGACGCGGCGATGATGACGTCCTCCCGCCCGCGTCCACGCGTCGCTCGTCGGCGACAGCAGGAAGCCCAGCAGGAAGCGGCCAATGAGAAACGGCCCACGACGTTCAGCGATAACCAGCGGGGGAGCCGGTCGGAGGTAAGTATCACACATAATGATATCGCTAGCAATATCGCTGCTGCGTCACAAAATCGGTGACGCTTTAGCGATATTGCTAGCGATATCATTTAGTGTGACGGGGCCTTTACTCTAGCGACACCTAAAATTCAATATCGACATTTTAACAAACCTTGCCACAAGACTTAGGATAAAAGCTTAACCAGAATATCAATTTGCAGACATGTTTCAGGGTGTTGCCCCTCCTCAGTGCATATTTAATTTCCCAGAGGAGCATTGCATGGCCTGAAACATGTCGGCAAACTGAGTTTCTGGTTTGACTTTCATCATAAGTCATGTGGCAAGGTTCATTAAAAAGTCAATTATGCACTTCTCAGTATTGAGATACATGCAAATTTATTCTCCACTGTAACGGGGTCTACCAAGCTGGGGTACCTCTTTCAGTACCACCCCTTGTTTTCGGAGGTCCGCTCTGCATTGGCAGGAGTCTGAATGAATTACGCTGGCTGGAATTCCTTGGTTACATGGGCGCATATAAAAGATCACTGCTTCTCCATGTATTTCCAGTCTGACAACACTTTATTCACAGGACACAGAATATATCACACAGATACAGAGGGCCGGCCAATAGAAAAGCGGCAGGCCAGACATACATTACAAAAGCCGCAGGTGGCCGGAGCCTGCCGATGTTTACTGTGGGAATTACAAAGGTGGGGGGAGGGCGGACAAAAGGAGAATATCGTGTCCCCTCTGCCCAGGGGCGCAGTCTGTGAACCGATGCATTAGGGACATGCATCTCACATGGAACCTATTATACATACATATAACTGCACAACATATTCTGGGTGCTGAGTGGTTCTGTAACACGTAACACGGCTCACCGTTTCAGCGACGCGATCGGCATACACAGTCTGATCCTCAACGGATCGGTTTGGGGATGACCGAAGTTTATGGGGTTGGTACAAGTTCCGTTTGTCGACTTAGTCCATCGGCGTTACCGTTTTGTTTGCCGGGTCTGTGGTGGATGGTGAAGTCCAGAGGTTGTAGGGCTAAACTCCACCGCAGCAATATGGCATTGTCTCCGGAGACCCGATTAAGCCGGACTAGGGGATTATGGTCCGTTAGGAGGGAAAACTGTCGTCCATACAAATATGGTTTCAACTTCTTAAGTGCCCATACTACCGTCAGGCACTCCTTCTCGATGGCCGCATAGCTTACTTCACGGGGCAGTAGTTTCCGACTCAGGTAAGCTACCGGGTGTTCTTGGCCGTCCGGCCCGACTTGGCTCAGTACTGCCCCCAATCCAAACATAGAAGCGTCTGTGTGAACAAGGAAACGTTTAGTTGGATCGGATGTGGCCAATACAGGGGTATTGGTGAGGGCGTCCTTTAGTTGGTGGAAGGCTTCCTCACACTCTGAGGTCCAGGTTACCTGGCGAGGTTGGTTCTTATGGGTCAGATCAGTGAGGGGCTTGGCTACTGTCATGATCCAGGCTGGATCTGACAGTTTAAATGGACAAAGTTGAACTTTTTTTCCTTTAGCTAGGTGCCAAAGCGATGTGATTGCCCCGGTAGCCATTACAATTATTACACGTGGGGTTTCATTCTAAGTTGCCCGGTGGTGGTGGGTGGTATCGCACCTTAGTTTTAGGGTTAATGTGCACGCAATTACAAATCAGGTGTTAGGCTCTATAAAAGGGAGCCAGGTGGGTTCAATCAAGGTTGGTGATATTGTGTGTTCATTTGGCAAGGAAGCCTGGGTGAGGAAGGAGCTGAACATGAGTCCTGTGCAGCCCAGCCAGAGGGGACGAGTGGCAGCTATGTGGTCTGCAAGAAGGTCTGGCATGACATGGTGGAGTCACAGTTTATGGTGTCGGCAGGAAGTGCTTGCATGGCTTGGTGGAGTGACGACTATGGAGAGAGTTGCACTCAGCTTGCGGGACTTGGTTGCTCAGAGCTGGACTTAAGCATGCTTGACTTTTTGGGCAGGAGCTGAACTCATCTTTGGGACTCTGTTACTGGACTTCTGCAATTGGTGGTGGACTCTGCTCCAAGGCTGCACTATGGTGAAGGATCCAGTTATGGTGATGGATCTGGGTGGAGGAGAAGATGCACGCAGGTGTTGGTCTCTGTTGCTGGGAGCGTTCGCAACAGAGCAGAGCTAAGTGGTGTTTCCCCTGTTTTGTCATCTTTCCTCATGTGTGTTTTAGTGCAGTGGTGGGATTAGTTTCCGCACCGACCAATTCCCTAGTGAGGGTTTAGGTCAGGACGAGCTAGGGTTTTTAAGTTCCTGTTGCGCGCCGGTGCGGAACCGGCATAGGGAACGTTAAGAGTGCAGGGACACTGGCTCAGGGGAGCTCAGGAGGTCTCCACTTCCCTATTCCCTATCGCAGGGCCCACCATTGTTAATGTTTCCCAGGTTTCCCTTATTGTTTAAATTCGCCTTACTGGAGGCGGGGTTTCCAGACTTGTATATACGTGTAATGTCTAAATTCGCCAATTGGAGGCGGTGTATCCAGCTGCACGTGTTTATTATTTAAATTCGCCCCACTGGAGGCGGTGTATCCAGGGTCACGTGCGTCACATGGGTTCGCCTTGCGGTAGTCGCTGCGTCCATACACGCGTGACCGTGACAGCTACGCTGCTGTAATTGGGAACAAATTTCCTGTAATATCCCGCTGTCCCTAGAAACGCCAGGACCTGGGTTTTAGTGCGTCGGATGGGCCACTTGGCTATGGCCTCAATCTTGGCTGGTTCTGGTCGCTGTTTCCCCACTTCCCACCCAATGCCCTAAATACTGAACCTCTGCTTTGCCCACGTGACACTTGTGTGGGTTCAGGGTGATTCCGGCCTGGTGGATCCTGTCCAATACTGTCTCTAGGTGATTTAGATGCTCTTCCCATGTCGCACTGTAGATGGCGATGTCGTCCAGGTAGGCACAAGCCATAGTCCTGGAGACCATCCAGAAGCCGGTCAGCCAGCCTTTGGAAGGTCGCCGGGGCATTCTTCATCCCGAATGGCATAACTCGAAACTGGAATAAGCCGAACCGGTGACAAGTGCCGACTTGGGAATAGCGTCAGGACTAAGGGGAATCTGCCAGTAGCCTTTGCATAGATCGATGGTGGTCAAATACTTTGCCCCCGCCAGCCGGTCTAACAACTCATCCACACGCGGCATGGGGTATGCATCCGTCACTGTTTTCTCATTGAGCCTACGATAGTCTACACAAAACCGTGTAGTCCCATCCTTCTTGGGCACTAACACTACGGGGGATGCCCAGGGACTATCTGACTCTTCAATGACCCCTAAACGCAGCATCTCTTGTATCTCTTGTCGCATCCCCTCTCGTACAGACTCAGGGACGCGGAAGGGGTTTTGTTGCAGGGGGGTCTGATTCTGGGTCTCAACCTTGTGTTGTGCCAGGCGAGTGTACCCTGGTCTCCCCAAAAACATCCTCTGTCGCTGCCTCAACAACTCCTCCGCCTGCTGTCTCTCCCGGGGGCCTAGGTCTTCACCCAAGTGTACCTGGTCCCATGTTTTACACTGAGTCCTTTCCCCTAAGACATCCGGCAAGGGAAGTCCAGCTAAATCCTCTGCTTCAGGTGCACAGATGGCCACTACCTCTTCAGGGCACTCCCGGTAGGGCTTCAGCATATTCACGTGAAACATGCGGATAACCCTGGGGTCGTCACAATCGGCGACATTATAGGTTGTGTTGGCTATTTTCCCCACTACCTGGTAGGGCCCCTGCCATGCAGCTTGAAACTTATTCTGCTTAGTGTGCTCTAACACCAGGACCTTCTGTCCTATTTCCAAAGTGCACTCTCTGGCCCTCCGATCGTACCATATGCGCTGGTGCTGCTGGGTCGCCTGCATGTTCTCATGTACAGCCTGAGTCAGCTCCTGTAGGCGGTTCCGGAATTCCAGCACATAGGGTACAATAGGTACCCCTTCTATGAGGCCCTCCCCTTCCCAGTGTTCCAGCACTAAGTCTAGGGATCCCCTTACCCGTCTCCCGTATACCAGCTCGAACGGGGAGAACCCCATGGATTCTTGGGGCACCTCCCAATAGGCAAGCAGGAGGTGTGGCAAGAATTTCTCCCAGTCCATGTATGTCCTGGTAAAAGTCCCAATGAGCTGTTTTAATGTCCCGTTAAAGCGTTCACACAACCCATTGGTTTGCGGGTGGTACGGGGCGCTTCTAATGGACTTTACGCCGCACAGCTTCCACAGTTGGTTGGTCACCTCTGCTGTAAACTGGGTACCCTGGTCCGAGATAATCTCCCGGGGAAATCCAACCCGTGAGAACACCTGGAGCAGGGCGGCCGCCACCGTCTCTGCCTGTATATTAGGTAATGCAACCGCCTCTGGATACCGTGTGGCATAATCTACCACTGTCAGTATATACTTTTTCCCTGACGGACTGGGTTTGGCTAACGGCCCTATCAGATCGACCGCTACTCGGCTAAATGGTTCCTCCACAATAGGGAGGGGGCGTAATTTGGCCTTGCATCGATCCCCCCTCTTGCCAATGCGCTGGCAACTGTCACAGGTCTGGCAGTACTGACAAACATCATAGGTTACCCCCGGCCAAAAGAAGTTTTGTGTCAGATGATGCCTGGTGCGACTGACGCCGAAGTGCTTGGCTAAGGGTATGTCATGAGAGATTCGCAGTAGCTCCTGCCTATACTTCTTGGGAACTACCAGCTGTCGTTTTATAGTGGGGCTCGTCCCTGTGTGGTGCTGCTCTGTGATCCGGTAGAGGAGTCCCTGCTTCGATACAAACTGTTCCCCTTCCAGTACCCCTCTCCCCTCCTGTGCCTTCCCACGATATCCCTCTAATGAAGGATCCTCAAGTAACTCCCTCTTAAATTCATCTGGGGTGGCCCAAGAAATGTGTCTGACTATGGGAATATGTGTAGGGCTGGGATGTCTTACCTGGGCCTCCTCTGAGTGTGATTCCGCCTCCGCAGCTCGAGCTTGTCTCCGGGTGGTCACAGGATATGTCTCAGCCAGAGGGGCTACCGAGAATGCAGACAACATGGGCCCCAAGTCATTTCCCAGCAAGACGTCTGCAGGCAAATCCTCCATCAAGCCGACCTCAACAAGGCCATCCCCGACTCCCCAGTTCAGGTGAATCCTGGCAGTGGGCAGTCGATGTATGGCTCCCCCTGCTACATGGACTGCCACTGTCCGGTCCGTCTTCTCTTGGTCCCGGACAAGATGAGGCTTCACAAGAGTCAAAATTGTTCCGGAATCTTACTCCCTGCATACGTTTCCCATTAACCCACACGACCTGTCGATGCTGTTGTCGATTATCTGCCTGGGCTGCCTGCACGGGGTCTACTTCATGCAGCACTTCCTCCATCTCTTCCACCCCTTGGTAAGTCGTAGCCCCCAATGCCGGGTCAGTTTCACCTTGGTAGCAGTCTACAGCAGCCCAGCTGAAGGTAGCTGTTCCCGCCTTTGGCCCCTGGGTATGCTGAGTCCGGTTGGGACATTGTCTTTGCAGGTGGCCCAGCTGACGGCAGGTGTGGCATCGCGCCCCAGGGGGACTGTGGTAGGCCGGGTTTCTAGCTTTTCCCCCTACAATCTTCGGTGGTTTGGGGCCCTCCAGGTCCATGGGCGGGCCCCTAGTGACCATCTTTGATCCGGACAACTAAGGCCTCCTGACATCATGATGTTCATCGGCCAGACGAGCGGCTTCCTCAAGAGTCGTTGGCCGCCTGTCCCGAAGCCATTCCTGTGTCTCGGGGGCTAGTCCATTAAAGAATCGTTCTAACAAGAAGAGCTGGAGGACGTCCTCCTTAGTGGTTGCCTGGCTCCCTTGTACCCACTGTAGCAGTGACCGCCGTAATTTACAGGCCCATTCAGTGTGGGTATCGGATACGCGTTTTATAAGTCCGTGGAACTTTTGGCGCTATGCCTCTGGTGTCAGCGCATACCAGGCCAAGATCACTTCTTTGATCCGCTCATAGTCCATACAGTCCTCATCAGGTACCGTGCGATAGGCGTCCACTGCCCGGCCTGTCAGCTTGCTGGCCAGAATCTGAACCCTTTCCTCCAGCTTCACTTGATGAAGGGCACACTGCCGCTCAAAGTCCTGCAGAAAGCCATTAATGTCTTCCTCTGCCTCCCCCAACTGTCGGAAAGCATTATATTGGATCTTTTTGTGGCTTACTGTTGAAGGTATCTGGTCGAAGGCCAGAGCTCCCCCTGCTTGCTGACTCTCCTCTGTCTGCTCTGCCATCTCCATCTTGGCTAGCTCTATCCTGGTCCGCTCGGCCATCGTTTCCTTCAGATCAGTACGCACATCAGCCATCACCTCTCGTATGATCTCTACTGCAGGGTTTGGGCCATAGAATGCCAATCTGTTCTTTACCTCCCTCTGGAATTCGGTCTCCTCCACGTTCACATTGGGGGGCGCTGCACTGTCGTGTTCCATGATGGCTGCTATCAAATCCGCTTTTGTTTTGTTGCTAGCGATCAACCCTCAGGCTTCCACCAGATCTTTTAATGTAGTCCTCTTTAACTTCTGGTAGTTGTTTTCCATTCATTCCTTTCCTCCTGTAGAAGGGGTATCATATCCCGCTGCTGCCACCAGTGTAACGGGGTCTACCAAGCTGGGGTACCTCTTTCAGTACCACCACGTGTTTTCAGAGGTCCGCTCTGCGTTGGCTGGAGTCTGAATGAATGACGCTGGCTGGAATTCCTTGGTTACATGGGCGCATATAAAAGATCACTGCTTCTCCATGTATTTCCAGTCTGACAACACTTTACTCACAGGACACAGAATATATCACACAGATACAGAGGGCCGGCCAATAGAAAAGCGGCAGGCCAGACATACATTACAAAAGCCGCAGGTGGTCGGAGCCTGCCGATGTTTACTGTGGGAATTACAAAGGTGGGGGGAGGGCGGACAAAAAGAGAATATCGTGTCCCCTCTGCCCAGGGGCGCAGCCTGTGAACTGATGCATCAGGGACATGCATCTCACATGGAACCTATTATACATACATATAACTGCACAAGTATTCTGGGTGCTGAGTGGTTCTGTAACACATAACATCCACCAATCAAATTTCTGGGGAAAATTGTAGAAACCTGTCAAATTTAAATTTCAAACGATCCATTCATCTCTAAATATTTTGAGTGGTGTATAACTCTTGCAGAGTCCTGATAAAGACTTTGCACCAAAGCCAAAAAAAAAGCAAAATTGAAATGTCGACCATCCTATAAAAAAAAACATTTACAGGTTTTCTTTTATTTTTAAAGACGTTATTTTCCAAGTGCCGTAAGTCAAGCAACGTCGCGCCTTCAAGCCATCCCATTTGTATTCTACACAAGGGAAAGAAATCATTTCCAAATATGAATATATTAGGGACATTTCGGGACACAGGCGAAGCATTAAGATCTGTATTTTTGCCTTTTTTTGTTGTTGTTGCAGCCTGACGTTCCCCTGTTTTATGCCCCAATTGATCTGTTGGCTCGATACTTGATGTAAAGACACACAAGACACACAAATACCTATTCTAAAATGTGATTTATGAAATCTGAACACTAAGTAAATGAATCTACAAGCTGTCTGGGCTCAATGATGTTTTTCTTTTTTTTTTTTTTCATCCCCTTTCTTCCCTCCTCCCGGAAAAATCTGTCCTTTACCGCTCAACGCTGAAGACATTTGTCTGCCGAGAAAATCGACTCTGACAGCGAAGGTCATCGTAACCAATTGTAAGTCTCGGAATACAAATGTGCCTTTTAAGCGTTGGCATCGCAAACACCGACCGTGTCTCCATCATTGATAAATCCTTGAAAAAAAAAAGGCTCTCTAATGTGTCTTCATTTTATAAAAAAAAAAAGTGGTTTCAAGGTTGTCGTAAAGATGTAGGCACGTCTGAACGTTGGAAGAAGAAAATCTGCAGTGAAAAGAAAAAAAAATGGCATTCTGCTGTAGATTAAAAGATAATAACACTTCTATTAGAAACTCTAAGCTATGGCGTATTGATCTCATCAGGGAGGCCACCGCGGGTTTTGATATGAGCAGAACAGTTTCAGAATTAATCACAGGGGGTTTTCGCATGGTTCACAGGGCGTCCCCATCCACGCTGCATCGTTTGCAGTATTTATGGTCCCTACCGGTCGCCATTATTAAGTGCAAGTGTGTCGCTCGGTATTTGGCCCCGCTGTGTTAAAACACAAAGTCATCCTTCAAAAAGTAAATCTTATCTAAACTATGCACACAAAACCAATTACATTTTAATTTACATTTTAATTTCACATTCCACATTCCTCCTTAACACACAACGGCCTCCGCCGGCCTGTCTTTCTCTCGGATTAACCAGCGTAGACAGGCGGGTTACAATTTTTTCTTTTTTCTTTGCAAGTTGCCGTTGGACTACCTGAGCATATTGATGAATGTTCGGTCGAAAAGAGCTTGGTTGATTGCCAAGGAAAAAAAAAAGCTGAAATGTGGAGAGGAAAAAAAAAAATGGCGCAATACAGATAAATGATCTATTACTGGCTCAGACTCCGAGGACGAATTATACAAAAGTCCGTCATGTCGGATTTGCATTACAAAAGGTAGAAGGAGAAATAAAATGCAAGTAAATAAATGTCCAACTGGTGTATTGAAAAGGGATAGAGCGGATGGGAGTTATCGTCCACGTGTGGGATGAAAAGGTTCCGCAAAGAAATGGCACTTATCGCTTTGCAAAGGAACAAATAAAAGACAAGCGTTGGTTGGTTTAGAATCGCTGATACATTCTTGCCTACTGTCCGTGATAAGTTACGACAATACAATCAACTTTACTAACCAATGCCAGGCAGCTGCTGCAAAGCCGCCATAAAAAATGGGATATGTAAAAAAGGCAACTACAAACAGGAGAAGAACCTATTTTTGCTTCTACAACTGTCTTTCCATTTGGAGAAGATTTGTCTTTATATCTTAAAAAGGATTTCCATTTTTGGTGACTTTTTTTTACTTAAAATGATTGTCCACTACTTTATCATTGAGGAGCTATCCCTAGGATAGATCATCAACTTCTGAACGATGGCCAGAACTGCTCTATTACGGAGCTGCATGGCACAGATCCGTTGATTGACTCCCGCGCATCCCCTCTACTCTGGAACTCTCTACCACAACATAGCGGACTCTCGCCTACCATGGAAACCTTCAAAAAGAACTTGAAGACCGACCTCTTCCGACAAGCCTACAACTTGCAGTAACCACCGATCCACCAAGCCGCTGCATGACCAGCTCTACCCTCGCCTGCTGTATCCTCACCCATCCCGTTGTAGATTGTGAGCCCTCGCGGGCAGGGTCCTCTCTCATCCTGTACCAGTCGTGACTTGTATTGTTTAAGATTACTGTACTTGTATGTATTATGTATACCCCTCCTCACATGTAAAGCGCCATGGAATAAATGGCGCTATAATAATAATAATAATAATAATTGACTAGTGACCAAGGACCGTTTAAGGATATGGACATGCTGTCTACGTTTCACTCTTGAAGAAACATGTTTTATTATTAAAATGTGTTATGTGATGTGAACTGCAATGTGAATTGTGCTATGCATTAATGTTAGTGATTTGTGTGGGTTGACTATAGTGATAATTAGAGTTGTTGTTTGGGACTAACCTAGAGTGGAAGTGTCTGATGTACAGTAAATTGACAATCTCCTGCCAGAGAGTCAGATAGGGCCTAGTGAGTGGACAGAAAGGTCCAAGGTGAGCAGTGGCTCATTCTTGGGTGGCATTAAGTGAGAGGAGACTGAAGCAAAGGGATAGCGAGATCCAGAAAATAAGTGACTAAGAGACAGAATGAACTTCTGGAGACAGGTCCTGAAAGAGGACACCTAGCCACAAGACCTCACGCTTATAATGCTGGAGGGTAATGGGCATAAATCAGGAATGAGTACAATGGATGAGTAGTGTGCACCTGGAGTTCTTGAGCGTCAGCATTGGCGGAAAGAGGACACGGAACGGCCCAGCAAGTATATGACAGTTATTTATCAGTACTGTGTCGTGGTGAAGTAGCGTGAAATAGTAGCCATAGAGGGCATTATTGTCTACGACGGAAGGAAACTGCGGAAAATGCTTTGAGTTGCAAAGGAAGCGTTCATCAGTCTGTGTACCGCTACCTCTTGCATGTTCTGTAACCGTTATGAAGTTGCCGTTTAGTAAAGGGTTTCTTTTTGAATAGTGGTCTCTCTCATTGAACTGTGAAACATCTGGTCCTGGCTAACCTACAACAATGATTACATGTGGCCTGCATGGGCGTATTGCCCTCACAGCACAAGTCCACACAACAAGCCAGGACCTCCACTCTCATGTAACATGCCGGGACGCCACAGACGAGTGCCTCGCCAACGGCTGCCACCCTCTCCACATTAGAGCCAAGTACTGTACATTAATTTAAGTAGGGGGCAGTTGTGCAGAACCTGGTCCCGGTCACTAGAGTTGACGAAACTGTGCTGTGTAGCTCTGAAACCGAGCAATTCCGGACGACCCTGACAGCGGGAACAGCTGATTGGATGTCATCCGAGTGCTACCTGATGTCTTCCAGGGACCCGTACACATGAATAGGCTAGTGCAATTAACGGAGGCAAATTGTCCACTGCCTCAATGAATAGCATTGGTCCGAGCAAGATCCGATGTTTTGATGGATCACACTAGAAACAAAACTACAGTCATTTGCACAAGCCCTAACAGTCTGACAGGGTGTTTATAACTCTCTTATCTGTGTGTTTTGTTTTTTTTAGCTGTTCTTAGCTGATTTATAACCACAGACCACATCAAAGTCACATCTTCTGGGAAACAAGGAACCTGTAGAAGCCAAACAGCGCAAAATTTTTAGAGAAACCCAATTGAAAAAATTTTGTCCCCAAATACATGCATTTACGTAAAAGAACACAAAATTCTACAAAAGTAAACATTCTAAAACCCAAATATTTGGGTCCCCATTGACTTCTAAGGGGTTCAGGTTAAAGTTCGGGTAGAGTTCTAGTACTAGAACTAAACTTTGTACTGAAGTTTGGAAGAAGCTGAACTTCCATTGGTCTGCTCATCCCTAGTCGCACTAGAGACCTTAATTTCGTCTTCTTTTAAGAGGCTATATGCTTACAAATCAAAAGTCAGACAGAAGACAACATTTTTTTTTTTTGTGGGTACAAAAGAGGGCGACAGGGTAATTTATAAATTGAGAACAAAGGCAATTTTAGCCCCAAGGATCATAAATGTAAAGATTTCCAAATGAGAACTGAGGGGATAACATCTCTCCTTGTCTCGTGACATATCGGTGTAAGGAGACTTATAGGCCATGTAATGCTCCTCTGGGAAAATAAATGTTAATTGCCTCTTCAGCGAAAAAGAGGACTAGAACTCTAATGCCACCTACTTGAAGTAGCGATCCTATAAGTCAGTATCGGAACTTTACCACGACTTAGGATAAAAGCCAAACCAGAATCTCAGTTTGCAGACACGTGCTGTGATCTGATTTGGCTGTATGATAAGCCTCTTACTGATGTCTAAGGTGTAATATCTCTCCTTATGGAGAGTGACATGCCAGGGTAAGGAGACTTATAGGCCATGCAATGCTCCACTGGGAAATTAAATATGCAAAGTGGTCCTTTAGAGAGGAAGAGGACTTGAACTGTAATGCCACCTAATGTGTTGCTGCCTTTGAGATGGATTGTACAAAGAGAAGCCTGACCACAGTGCTTTAGCCGGGATCAGAGTTTTTTCCTATCCTGAATGTTACTTCAGGACTATGGCAGCCAAATATAATCCCTCTTTGGCTCCTGATCATATAGGCACAACTTTTCTACCCACATAAGTAGCGATGATGGACTGGTCCAATATCTTGCTCTAGCTGCGCTGTGCTGTTGATGAACATGTATGATTAGCGATGGGCGGACACCTGGATGCTCGGGTTCGCCCATCTCTATGTAAGATATGAAGTTCAGCAACACACGGTTTAGGGGCAATTTATTCCAGCGACTTTGTAATAGTCCATTTCCTAAAAGAGTTCAGAAAGAATATCTTGGATACTTTTTCTTAAAAATGTTGACGGTGCACATAATATTGATGACCTATCCAAGGAATTGGTCATCATCAATATTAGCTGATTGGTAGACCCCCCACCCGTTTGATATTGATGACTTATCATTAGGATAGGTCATCAATATTATATGCTCAGACAACCACTTTAATGGTATAGTATAGGAACTTCATTGATGATACTGGTCATTGATCCTGGGATATAAGGAGACAATGAGGCTATTATTCCCAAAATAATGTGATTGGCAACTATCCCATAGGTTTGTTTCTCTTTTTCATGATCAATACTCTAGGTTTATAGATCGGACTTAATGGATTTCTATTTATTTTTTTAACTTTCACAGAAATGAAGGCTGTTGTCTTTATGAACTCACCAAATAAACCCATTGTAAACAGCTTAGGGCTCGTATGGCTGAGATCCAACGGTGTTACGCTAAACCGCACTCTACATCAATCACCTACATTTATAGTCAATATTTTTTTTAAATATTTTTATGGATTTTTCCATTAATCTAGGGATACAGAACAACCATGCAACATCACTTGACTGCATATTTGCCAATATTTTCAGATTAGGATGGTGAACAGGCTCCGACTGGCCAACGGGAGAACAGATAAATCCCCTGGTGGGCCTCTGTACAGAAAAAAGCCACTTCACATGAGCAGTAACTGACCTGATACTTTTCTTTCACAATGTACAGACAGAAGCAGCATCTCATCATCCATTCAGTTTGTTATATAGAAGCAAAGAGGAATTTGTGAAAGAAAGTAATGTAATGTTTGCATGTAGCCGAACAGTGGTGGGGTATGAAGGTCAACACAATGTCAACACAAAGCTCTAGGGCAATAATTTAGTATATAGATTGGTCTGAAAGATATATAATTTGCCACCAAGTCGTCATTATGAATCCAAGTGTATCAATCTTAGCGAATAGACCTCATTGCCTTTTGCGAAAAGTTAAAAACAATGCATCACAATTATCTTTTCGCAAACTTGTTGGATACATGACGTCTAGAAGATAAGACTGGAAACACCTGCCTCGCAATATTTGTGCACAGATTGCAATTACTGTTCGTTATCAGGAGATTACAGAAGCCGGTGTGATGTATCATTGCCTAATTTGACATAAAAGGATTTTTTTTTTCCCCTGTATTTTTGGAAGGCTTACAGGGCCGAGTTCTGTAGCCAAATCTATTCCCTTCTGTCTCTTCATGTCCAGTCACTTCAATAGCCCAGCACAATTTGAGACTGCAGATTGAGCAATTACATGCTCCCCTGCTGATGATTTCAGCAAACAAATCACTCTTCATTTCACCGGAGTTCACTTAAAGAGAGTAAAAGAGCTAAACACAAGACTTAAGGGCCCGTTACACATAGCGATATCGCTATGTCTGATACTTACCTCCGACCGCTCCCCCGCTGATTATCGCTGATCGCGCGAGAACGTCCTGGACCGTTTCTCGTCGGGCGCGTCCTGCTGGGCTTCCTGGGCGGGAGGACGTCAGGATCGCCGCGTCTGACAGGCAAGTAGCGACCCCCCGACCCCACCGATGTCGCTGCTATGTACATTGGACTAACTTCACGCCAGTTGCGTATTAGAGTACGAGAACATGTCCGCGACATCATTAAGGTTGGTGATGTCGCGGACATGTCTACCTTGAAACCAATACCTCGACATTTCAGGAGCGTGCATTCATGTGATGCTAAGCTCCTGAGAATCAAGGGGATTGATAAAGTATTTATGGACGGTCGAGGGGGAAATTGGAAGAAAAATCTTTCTCAATTGGAAGCCAAGTGGGTTATGAGGGTGGATTGTGTACGTCCCAAAGGCCTCAACGAGGTTCTGAGCTTTGCTCCGTTTTTAGGCTGGGTTCACACGTGGCGTTTTTTTCGCGTTTCCGCGGCAGTTTTAACAGCGCGATTTTGCCGCGAAAATGCGAAAAATAAGCATCCCATGCATTCCTATGGGATTCCGCAATGCTGTGCTAATGCTGCGGTTTTTACCGCTGCGGAATCGCTTCGCGGTAAAAACCGCAGCATGCTCATTATTTTGCGGAATCGCGGCGATCCCGCACCCATAGGAATGCATTGTTCCGCTTATTTCCTGCATGTGGCTGTGCACACCATGCGGAAAGTAAGCAGAACAATTGCGGATGGTACCCATGGTCCGGAGGAGAGGAGACTGTCCTCCGGGCTTTGGGTACCATATCCCTGTAAAAAATAGAATTTAAAATAAAAAATATTGTTATTCTCACCCTCCGACGTCCCCGCAGCCTTCCCGCCTCTCTCCACGCTCCCGTTCCCAGTAGTCCTTTGCAAAAATGCCCGCGATGGCGTCCGATCTCGCGGGATCGCGAAGTCTCGCGGTAATTCGCGCGACGTCATCGCGAATTACCGCGAGACGTCGCGTTCCCGCGAGAACTGACGTCATCGCGGGCATTTTCGCAAAGGACTACTGGGAACGGATGCGTGGGACGTCGGAGGGTGAGAATAACACTATTTTTAATTTTTTTTTACATTCTATCTTTTACTACTGATGCCGCATAGGCGGCCTCAGTAGTAAAAAGTTGGTCACACTCGTCAAACACTGTGTTTGACGAGTGTGACCAACCTGTCAATCAGTTCTCCAAGCGATGCTACAGATCGCTTGGAGAACGCTAGCATTTTGCAAGCTAATTACGCTTGCAAAATGCTAGTTTTTCCGCGGGAAAATTGCGGGAATTTAAAATGCGATTTTCCCGCGGACTGGAATTCCGGAATTCTCGCGGTAATTTCCGCGAGAGTTCCGGTACGTGTGCACTTAGCCTTATAGTTTATTATTTGCCTGATTTTAATTTGTATCTTTTTCTTCTTGTTTAGGTTTTTCTAGGTCCTTTATTGCAGTGTCTTCTTTTTCCTGGTCCTTTTGACCTTTGGGTGAAATGATCTACCATATCATGTATATAACACAGCATTGAAGAAATTCCTCCTATGATGAAAAGAATGAATAACAACTACCATACCATCTATTGTGTCAAATAATTTATGTTTTGTTTTGCTCTTTTTCCCCTTTTGGCGTTTGGATTGGTGGGACATTTCCCAATGTTGAGGGACATAAAATAGGGACAATCCCTATATATCATCTTGTGACATGTGTATACCCAACCTTCTTTATACATAAACTGTATTGATGTGTTTTTGATATATTTTTATATTATCTTTCAACTATGTTGTGGATTTCATCATATATGTGCCTCCATTTTTATCAAACTGGCTATGTTGTGGTTACCCCCTTCCCCTTTTTGGGGTTTTCTTTGTTGTATATTTGTCCACTAGGGGGATATAAAGTGGGGATTATACCAATATAAGACTTTTTGGGGTATACACCTAGATATATCCAGTTTAATGTATACATATAATATATGGATATGTTTTAAATTGTTCATTGATATAGTGTTATAACTTCTGTATCAGATCGGTATACTTTATTACATTTCCCCATGGATCCAGTTATAATGACACATACTTTGTGTCATTTTGTAGAACTCAAGCTGTTGTGTGCTATCTATTACAAGATCACCCCCTGCGGCGAGCGCTTCCGGGAGCTCGGCCGATTACTAGTTGTCATGGACACGCGTCCTCCTTGCGCCGCGGGCCCTGCCTCTCAGCTGACGCGTCGCTGTCTGGCCGGTTCCTGTGACGTGGGACGCTGACTCCATGGCTTCCGGTTCTCGGTACCAGCGCCGGAAGCGCCGCTATACTGCATTGCGACCCGGCCTCCATGAGGACTATTTAATAGCCAAATCTTTCCTATCTTCACTTAACCCCCCGAGGAAGCTGACGCGAAACGCGCGTTGGGGTTTGTCTTTTCACCCCCAAGTATGCATACAGCACTGTGATAAAAAGTTTGTCCACCTGATTAATGTCTGGTATGCAAGCAGGCATTGTGCAATCATTATGTGCTTAGAATCTATTATGTGCCAGTATTCTGCGCCAGTATAAGGTATTTACATACCTATGTATTCATTCTGTGTGCCCTTATTACTATGTGTATACTGTGTTTTGGGTATTTACCCCAGTGGAGGTTGCTGTGATTTATATCACATTATACACCTATTTATACTATTGGGCACACAGATAGCTATATGATACATAGATTTTTTGGCTAGCACATTTTGCTGCCATATTCATATTTAAACTGGATGCATTATGCACATTTGCACTTAGGCATGCACACAGCACTTTATCTTATTGTTGTTTGCGGTACATCATTGTAGTATTGGCTCCATATCAGCGTTTATTTATCATTGTCCTTATTTTGGACGTGTTTATTGTTAGATATATACTTTCTTTTCAGTGGCGCACATGCACTTATGTTTATATCACTGTTGATGTGCTGCATCCTGTATATATGCATTTTGTTACCATGCAGTCCTTTTGATGTGGATTTGTGCATACCTAATGGGTGGTGTTCACACCTGTATCTCATGCTATATGGGCACCAATAAAATCTATTTATATTAAGTTGCTTTGTGATGCGCCTTATTCTTCCACTTTCTTTTTGGATATTTATGATATTGGGAAGGGCGGTAAATATTGAGACCTCTTTAGGACTCTTATGTCGCTGGTGAGATCTGCCTGTGTGGCAGCTCACTAGCGACCACTTAGCGATGCACCAGCGATCCATATCGTTGTCGGGATCGCTGGTGCATCGCTAAGTGTAACGGTACCCTTATTTGTAAGAGGGGGCAGCAGTTCACTAATGCAGTAGTCAAGGCTTATAAGCCTATAATTTTTCCCGAATATACAAGATATAAGTTTATTTCCAATATGGTTGTGGGATTCAGTGTCCTTGTTTTCCCCCAAGCTCCATGTCCGTCCTTACCTTTCTGCCAGTTTTGTTCGTAGACGCTTTTAATAACCTTTGAATCTGCTCTCTTCTTCAAGCGACATACTGTGTCTAAAGGGCCTGTCACACTAAGAGATATCGCTAGCAATATCGCTATAACTAGTGACGTTATAGCGATATTGCTAGCGGTATCACTGTGTGTGATACTTGCCTACGACCGGCTCCCCCGCTGCTTATCGCTGATTGCGCGAGAACGTTCAGGACTGTTTCTCGTCGTCAGCTTCCTGCGGCGACGAGCAACGCGAGGAGCCGGGCGGGAGGACGCAGGATCGTCTGGTGTGACAGGTAAGTAGCGACCCCCGTCCCCAGCGATGTCGCTGGTGAGATCTGCCTGTGTGGCAGCTCACTAGCGACCACTTAGCGATGTACCAGCGATCCTGACCGCGTCATATCGCTGGTCGGGATCGCTGGTACATCGCTAAGTGTGACAGTACCTTAAGACCTTTCCACCTCCTGATTACTCCAACTCCAAAATATTTCCAGGACCCGCACATTTCTTAATCAAGACTTTGTAAACACACTAATGCATGCCCTCACCATGTTCCACCTTGACTTCTGTAACCTCCTGCTCTGTGGCCTCCCCTCAAACACCCTCGCACTCCTCCATTCTATTCTTAACTCTGCTGCCCAACTAATCCATTTGTCACCCCCGCTGTTCAATAGCCTCCTCTCTGTCAATGACTTGACTGATTCACCATTGCCCAAAGGTCAAAACCCTAACCATGACATACAAAGCCATACACAACCTGTCTCCTCCATACATCTGTGATCGAGTTACCCAGTACTTACCTGCACGCAACCTCTGATCCTCACAAGATCTCCTTCTCTACTCCCCTCTTATCTCCTCTTCCCACAATCACATACAAGATTTCTCCTGTTCATCCCCCCTATTCTGGATCTCTCTGCCCCAACATATCACTCTCGCCTACAATGGAAACCTTCAAAAAGAACCTGAAGACCCACCTGTTCCGAAAAGCCTACAACCTGCAGTAACCATCAAACCGCTACGCGATCTGCTCTACCATCGCCTACTGTATCCTCACCCTTCCCTTGCAGACAGTGAGTGTTGCCTCAAAATCAGATGGATTTTAAAATTGCTAGTGTGACTCCAGCCTTACAGTTCCTTGGCTTTGTCTGTTGCTCTGTCTTGCCTATTTTTTCCTCCAATGCACAACGTCCTTTTCTGGCATATTCACTCCAGGACTTCTGGCATCAAGGAGGTCAATGATGTCCTATCACAGCTCCCTTCCATGCCCTGACTATAAGTCAACAGCTGAGATACAGAGATTTTAGTGCTGGTTGAAGCTTGGCCTAATTCTAAAATGCTGTCGTAAAAAGGCAGAGCTCTATAATTAAGCCTAGTATATATTAGCAGCACATACTCTATATAAAGCCACTCAACGTACTATATTACACTGGTTTGGCTAACAGTCTAATCTGTATCGGGATCCATAACAGATTATGTTGGGGGACAGAAGGATCCAGCATGTCTTATTTTGGACTGACAATATTATTTATTATAATTTATTTATATAGCGCCATTAATTCCATGGTGCTGTACATGAGAAGGGGTTACATACAAAGTTATAGATATCGTTAACAGTAAACAAATTTACAATGACAGACTGGTACAGAGGGGAGAGGACCCTGTCCTTGTGGACTTACATTCTACGAGATAGTGGGGAAGAGACAGAAGGTCAGGGGTGCAGAAGCTCTGGTGGTGATGAGGCGGCAGTTCAGGCAGTGGTGAGGCAGCAGAATGGTCATTGCAGGCTGTAAGCTTTTCTGAAAAGATGCGTTTTCAGGTTCCGTTTGAAGGATCTGAGGGTGGTGGATAATCGGACGTGTTGAGGCATGGCATTCCAGAGGATAGGGGATATTCGGGAGAAATCTTGGAGGCGGTTGTGTGAGGAACGAATAAGTCTGGAGGAGAGTAGGAGGTCTTGGGAGGATTGAAGATTACGTGAGGGAAGTTATTGGGAGATTAGTTCAGAGATATAGGGAGGGGAAAGGTTGTGGATGGCTTTGTAGGTCAGTTTTAGTAGTTTGAACTGGATTCGTTGGGGAATTGGGAGCCAATGGAGGGATTTGAAGAGGGGGGAGACAGGGGAGTAGCGAGGAGAGAGGTGGATTAGTCGGGCAGCAGAATTGAGGACAGACTGGAGTGGTGCAAGAGAGTTAGCAGGGAGGCAACAGAGGAGAGTGTTGCAGTAGTCAAGGCGGGAGATGATGAGGGCATGTACAAGAGTTTTAGTAGATTGAGGACTGAGGAAGGAACGGATTCTGGAAATATTTTTGAGTTGGAGGTGACAGAAGGTGGCAAGAGATTGGAAGTGTGGTTTGAAGGACAGGACAGAGTCGAGAGTTACTCCGAGGCTGCGGATTTCATGTGCTGGAGAGAGCGTGATGCCGTTTACCATAATAGATAGACTGGGTAGGGAAGATACGTGAGATGGAGGAAAGATAATGAGTTCAGTTTTGTCTACATTGAGTTTTAGGAAGCGAGAGGTAAAAAAGGAGGATACAGCTGATAGACACTCCAGGATTCTGGACAGCAGAGAGGTGACATCTGGGCCAGAGAGGTAGATCTGAGTGTCATCTGCATACAGGAGGTACTGGAAGCCATGGGACTTTGAGTTGTCCTAGGCCAAGAGTATAGATGGAAAAAAGTAGGGGCCCCAGGACAGAGCCTTGGGGGACTCCAACAGAGAGGGGGCGGGATGAGAAGGTAGTGTGGAAGTGGGAAATGCTGAATGTGCAGTTAGAAAGGTATGAGGAAACCCAGGACAGGGCAAGGTCTTTGATGCCAAGGGAAGAAAGAATCTGTAGCATTAGGCAGTGGTCAACTGTGTCAAAGGCAGAGGACAGGTCAAGAAGGAGGAGGATGGAGAACTGTCTGTTAGCTTTGGCTGTGAGTAAGTCATTAGTAATTCTGGTCAGGGCAGTTTCAGTGGAGTGGTGGGGGCGGGAGCCAGATTGCAGGATGTCAAGGAGGGAGTTAGATGAGAGGTGGGAGGAAAGTTGAGCATGGACATGCTGTTCAAGGAGTTCGGAAGCAAACGGAAGAAGTGATATGGGGCGATAGCTGGGCATAGCAGTTGGGTCAAGGTTTGATTTTTTGAGGATGGGTGTTATGGTGGCATGTTTCAAGGCAGAGGGGAAGGTAACAAAAGTTAGGGATAGGTTGAAGAGATGGGTTAGGGCTGGAATGATCATGTTAGTGAGGTTGGGGAGCAGGTGGGAAGGGATGGGGTCAAGTGCACAGGTGGTGAGGCGTGATTTGGAAAGGAGATGAGTAAGCTCTCCTTCAGTGATGTTGGAGAGGGAGATTATTAGGGAAGGGCAGAGGTCTGGTATGTGGAGCGGTTGGGGTGGTGGAACTGTAAAGGTTTGCCTTGTTTGGTCAATCTTGTTTTTGAAGTAGATGGCAAAGTCCTCAGCAGAGATGAGGGGAGTTGGAGGTGGCAGTGGTGGGCGGAGGAGAGAGTTGAATGTGCTGAACAGTTGTTTTGGGTTGTGGGATAATACGTGCCAATATGTACCAATACTTTTGTTCTCTAGAGAAAAGCCCCAAATAAGAGAACATAGGAGATCTTGGCAGCGTGAGCACTTTGTTGTATAGGATAGAAAGCCAAGACAGAACGATCGGTGGAACCATCAGTCTGCCAACAGCTATCTATAATCTTTATGGGGCTTTACCTTTATGGTATGAATATCCCTTATATATGATATTTCTGTCTGAGTATTAACACACCTAAAGGGGATATGCCAACGAATTAAGTTAATCCTATCAATAGAATTGGGGATAACTTATTGATTGCTGGGGGTCCGATACTGACAGAAAGGAGAGGAGGTCTGAACATGTATATGGGTCGCCCCCGCTGGCTTCACCCAGGGCTGTGGGATACTCGGTACCAGGCCGGCATCAGGGGGATGATGTGTCACAGCAGCGGTGACCCGGTCCCTGGCCCTGGGCCCCAATATCAATGGCGGTGATGTTAATGGTGTTAAAGTTTATATGGATAGTTCGTGACGCCACCCGTGGTGTTTGGCAAGTAAGATAGTAAGCCAACGCTGCATACAGATCCGTGGGACTGATGGTGTGGTGCAGCAGAGATGGTATAGCTCCCCACAGGTGGAGCAGTAGTCCCAGGGCAGTGTAGGTGCAATGGATGTGGAGAGGCGCAGAATGGTACGGATGCTGGTACCCAGGTGGAGCGGTGCTGGAATAACTGGAGGAGGAGGACACCAGAGTATGCGGTTCCAAAGCTTTACTCACTGTTTGCAGTTCACACCACTGCCTGCCTCTGTACTGTGTTCTCCAGGTCAGGGCTACAGCCAACCTCCAGGCAGGATAGGATTCTCCCTTCCACACTCCGCCAACATGTACCTTACTGAACGACTCCTCCAAAGCGCCTTTAGGTGCAAAGCACTCCAGTACTTAGTTACCCTGGAATGTCTCTCTCTAGGTGTTCCTAGTCTTTACTTGTATGACAGACAGCTGTAGCCTGCTTCGGGGACTCCACTCTGTGTCCCGGCTCTCTATCCATTTTGCTGTTGTGTCCCAAGTCTATGATGGGAGCAAGGCGTTAGCAGCTCACGACTCCTCCGGTGTCTGTTGCCGGACATAAAGATCCAATCAACTTCGGGGACCAGGCCCCGGCCTTTGCGCTCTCTGGACTGGAAGGGTTCTCTCTCTTTCTCAACCTGCTTCCCACCGTCCTTCTATTCTCCTTCGTTCCGATCTGTTCTATCTCTCTTATGGAAGGTTACGTTATCAATCTTATCAGTCTCTATCTCTGGTCTTTCTCGTGCCAGCAGCCCAGATCACTGGGACCTGCTGCAGCACGTCCCTCAGACACCCATCTTCTCTCTTCTCTCTCCTCTAACCAACTAACTTTCACTCTTCCCATTCTTTTGTATCATCTTCCTCCACCCGCCTACCAGCACATCTCATGTTACGAAGCAGGGTTCCACGAGGGGTGCTCTGCTAACCCCCAGCTTGAAGCTGTTAGGTGGCCCCACTGAACTATCCTGTGTGTGGAATGCAGGTGTGGAGCGTGGTCAGGAGTTCCCACCTTACCTGGATGGTGGGGCGCTACACCTTAGGAGAAGGTGCAGTACCTCTGTGGTGACTGAAGCCTCAGGGGCACCACATACCCCCCGTTAAACACAGCACGTCCGCGGGCTGCAAGACAACAAAAGGTACAATACAGGAACACACAAAAAATTTTAAATGCTGTTTAACAATACTTATCTAATCTTCCTAGTATAGGAGGCACATTTCTTAAACGATACAAACAGGTTAACTTCCTATCTTAGTATCAAAAATTTACTTAAGTGCGATTCTCAATTCAAAGTGCTATACTCAACACATTTTTCTTTATTACATTTTCTATCAATTATTCTCTTTTTCTTTTTCTTTTTCTCTACTGGACGCAAGACACTGACCATCTACTCTTGGCCTGTCACCTGTCACTTTCAATTCTTCAGTCTTTATTCAATTCTCACATTTTATCTAAAAGCTTTTCTAATTCTCTGTATCAAACATGCTATAAAAGATATTTACTTTTCATAAGTCACAACATTATCAAATACGTTATCATAAAACATTCAAAATTCTTGTAAGGTGCTGAACACTGCTCCCAGACGGGATTTCTTGCAGTGTTCCTTGAGGTAGACATCATTCTTCGAAAAGTGTCCATGCAAAAACATTATCTTTGCAAACAGTCTTTGTATGTAAAACCAAGAAAGGGCACCTAAAGAGGTGCAAACTATTTACAAGAAAGTTTTGGATCATACAGCGTTCATGATCTCCACAGTTCCATTGGTAGAAAAACACTGCCAATCAACAGCAGGCAACAAAAGTGCTACCGGAAAAACATGATAGCAAACAAGGCACAACTGGTGCAAACAAAACCCTCCTGGGTATGAGACTTTAGCAACTTTTAGCAGCTACCAGATTCAAGGTAGTCATTGGCAATCTGCAGGTACTCCTCTTCCCACGGTGTCAAGCCAGGGATCTTTGGTTTGGGCTGCCAAACTGGAGATGAGGCATTAGCAGCCTGGTTCTTGGACACAGGTACCTGAGCAGTCTGTGGGGTACCGGTGGATGGAGCATTGACTGGTCTTGATGGCAGGAACCTCTCGATGAACTCTGCAGGGATACGTCGTACATTCAGGGCGTACCACCCCCGGAGTCCTTCATGACGGGTAAAGGTCACATATTCCCCAGGCTGCAGGTCTCGATCTGGATGTCCTCTGCTCAGATGGAAAAACATAAGCCGCGGAGACACAATCACATGTTTCTCAACGCAAGCAATAACTAGCCAGGTCTTTCACCGGGAAGGAACAACCACGGGAAGGGCAGTCTCCAATGAAGGAAACCACCTATGCCAAAACATGGTATCCATCCACAGACAGCTGTTTCGGGGTATTGCCCCTCATCAGTGTGGAGTAGGAAACTGGCTAGTAGGAGCAATGCCTAGTAAAAGACCATGAAAAAGGGAGGATGATTGACCTCATGGAGATCAACATCCGACACTGTGGAGACACCATCACGTGTTTCTCAACGCAGTGATTCTAGAGCACTGCCCCCATCCCTTATGGGAAATATGTAAAACATGCAAAAAAATAAGCCGCGGAGACACCATCACATGTTTCTCAACGCAAGCAATGACTAGCCAGGTCTTTCACCGGGAAGGAACAACCACGGGAAGGGCAGTCTCCAATGAAGGAAACCACCTATGCCAAAACATGGTATCCATCCACAGACAGCTGTTTCGGGGTATTGCCCCTCATCAGTGTGGAGTAGGAAACTGGCTAGTAGGAGCAATGCCTAGTAAAAGACCATGAAAAAGGGAGGATGATTGACCTCATGGAGATCAACATCCGACACTGCGGAGACACCATCACGTGTTTCTCAACGCAGTGATTCTAGAGCACTGCCCCCATCCCTTGGCATAGGTGGTTTCCTTCATTGGAGACTGCCCTTCCCGTGGTTGTTCCTTCCCGGTGAAAGACCTGGCTAGTCATTGCTTGCGTTGAGAAACATGTGATGGTGTCTCCGCGGTTTATGTTTTTGCATGTTTTACATATTTCCCATAAGGAAATAGGGACTCCACATCCCGCCGGTTGAAGAACAGGTCACCAATGCGCTTAGGGTCCGCGATGCATCCAAAACCCTTCTCCTTGTTCACATTCAGCACCTGCCCCCAACCAGCTGCATCCCGGGGGGCCATGATGACCTGTACGGGCCCTCTCCTTCCGGGCCAGATCCGGGCCCAACACAGCCTGCTTCCTCTGCTCCCTTTCCCGGTATTCATCTGCCAGTTTTTTAAGGGTGGCTCGGCAGTAGGCCTCATTCTGTTCTTCCCGGGACCTGCTTTCACTCACAGCACCAGCATCCCGGTCCCACACCAGGTCCAGGATGACCTGGCCAGCCGCTGCAACTGCGGTACACCCCAGGGCCTCCCCAGGTGGAGGGACATCTGACATACCTGGGGCCTCCTGGCGGTGCGGCCTCCGCTCTGGTGCCGGTGGTGATGGAGCGGATGGTGGCTCCGGATCTGCAGGGGTCTCTGCGGGGACCTGCGCAGCCGCATCAGGTCCGGGCGAGAGCTCCGCTTCCATTCTCGGGTCCTCCGGTAACTTTCCCGGGCAGGTGGCTCTCAGCCGTACGGTTCAAAGTGGATGTATAAGTCAGCGCCGTCCGGGGACAGTCCAGTGTGGTAGCGACAGGCACCGATGGAGGGGGTACCGCTAGTGTAGGCCCCGCCGGGGCGCGGTGCCGTCTCAGTCTCTCTAACGCTTCCTTTCGCAGCTGCAGATGGGTAGTCAATTCGGTGATTTCTTCTTGTAGCTGCCGACAAATCGTGCCGGCTTCAGGGTTGGAGCCGTCAGCCATGGCGCCGGGGGTTTGCACTTCCCCACGCTCCGCAGGCCTCCTTCCCTCACTCTCCAAAATGGCGTTCTGGCGTTCTTCTTCTTGCTCCGGCCTTCTGCTCGCCACTGGCTTTCTCTGCCCCTCCTTCCGGGGGCGGCATCTTCTTCCCGCGCCTCCTTACCAAGCCAGTATACGAACCCCTCGGGGGTGGGCCATGCATCGGTCACATAGTAATTCAGGCAGGGACGGCCCAAGACTCTTCGCGGTCTTTTCTTAGGACCTCCCATCTCTTCACGCCCTTCTTCTCCGTGCCAGCGGCCATTTCTAATGTCCATTTTACAGTCTATTAAATTTGGTCTTCTGCACATTTTCAAAAATTGTAAATCCAAGGCACACAGAACCCGACGGCATCGGGTCTCGTTATCCTGTTCGTGACACCAAAATTGGGTCGCCCCCGCTGGCTTCACCCAGGGCTGTGGGATACTCGGTACCAGGCCGGCGTCAGGGGGATGATGTGTCACAGCAGCGGTGACCCGGTCCATGGCCCTGGGCCCCAATATCAATGGCGGTGATGTTAATGGTGTTAAAGTTTATATGGATAGTTTGTGACGCCACCCGTGGTGTTTGGCAAGTAAGATGGTAAGCCAACGCTGCATACAGATCCACTGGGACTGATGGTGTGGTGCAGCAGAGATGGTATAGCTCCCCACAGGTGGAGCTGTAGTCCCAGGGCAGTGTAGGTGCAATGGATGTGGAGAGGCGCAGAATGGTACGGATGCTGGTACCCAGATGGAGCGGTGCTGGAATAACTGGAGGACACCAGAATATGCGGTTCCAAAGCTTTACTCACTGTTTGCAGTTCACACCACTGCCTGCCTCCGTACTGTGTTCTCCAGGTCAGGGCTCCAGCCAACCTCCAGGCAGGGTAGGATTCTCACTTCCACACTCCGCCAACATGTACCTTACTGAACGACTCCTCCAAAGCGCCTTTAGGTGCAAAGCACTCCAGTACTTAGTTACCCTGGAATGCCTCTCTCTAGGTGTTCCTAGTCTTCACTTGTATGACAGACAGCTGTAGCCTGCTTCAGGGACTCCACTCTGCGTCCCGGCTCTCTATCCGTTTTGCTGTTGTGTCCCAAGTCTATGGTGGGAGCAAGGCATTAGCGGCTCACTACTCCTCTGGTGTCTGTTGCCGGACATAAAGATACAATCAACCTCGGGGACCGGGCCCCGGCCTTTGCGCTCTCTGGACTGGAAGGGTTCTCTCTTTCTCAACCTGCTTCCCACCGTCCTTCTATTCTCCTTCGTTCCGATCTGTTCTATATCTCTTATGGAAGGTTAGGTTATCAATCTTATCAGTCTCTTTCTCTGGTCTTTCTCGTGTCAGCAGCCCAGATCACTGGGACCTGCTGCAGCACGTCCCTCAGACACCCATCTTCTCTCTTCTCTCTCCTCTAACCAACTAACCAACAACTCTCAATCTTCCCACTCTTTTGTATCATCTTCCTCCACCCACCTCCCAGCACATCTCGTGTTACGAAGCAGGGTTCCATGAGGGGTGCTCTGCTAACCCCCAGCTTGAAGCTGTTAGGTGGCCCCACTGAACTATCCTGTGTGTGGAATGCAGGTGTGGAGTGTGGTCAGGAGTTCCCACCTTACCTGGATGGTGGGGCGCTACACCTTAGGAGAAGGTGCAGTACCTCTGTGGCGACTGAAGCCTCAGGGGCGCCACATATACTTTCTCCATTCATTATGTAAAGCAGATAAATGGATGCAGTAACGCAAAGGCGCAGAGCAAGGGTTAACAGGAGTGCGGTTTAATTATCAATAATGAACTCCTCGCAGGGAGATAATAGGAAGGGGGAAGACAGGTTAAACACTATAAATGTGGTTCAATGCAACAATCTCTATATAGACTTTAATTTATCGTGACTTCTTCTGACCTTTAGTCGCCGGTAGTCCAATAGAAATGTAATGCCAGTGGGGGCCGGCACTGCGTCTTCAAACTTTCCTGCCCAACACACGGTCACGCTTCTGGCAGCAGCGAGCAGTCTCCGGTTTTCCCGGTTTTCCATACAAGTCTCTCCTCGGCGTGGGCTCCTCTGCACACTTGCCAACAACTGGATGCACGCACCACATTGTCTCACTTGGCACTTGACCCTCGGTACACCCGCCGGTACCTGAACACCTGTATCGCACTGCTTCACCCAGCACCAGCCTCTCTGTGCACCCAACAGTACCCGGAAGTCCTCACTAACTCTGTCCTGGGTCTCTGCTCTGAGCTATACCTCACTCTGCAGCACGCAACCGGTCCCTGCTCTCTCTCCTTGGGCGGAAACTTTCTCCCTTTTCCCGCGCTCGACTCTCTGTTTTCCCCCAGCTTACCATGCCCCTTCTCTCTAGGTCAGGGGTCCCGTCCGGCTCCCATTTCCTTCCTTTCTGCAACACTGGAAGTGGCCTCGGATGTTCTGAATCTGGCGTCTCAGAGGTACCTACAGCCAGGTCCTCTTCCTTACAATTGTCTCCAGGGCTGACGTGGAGAATGAAAGTAGTGGAGTTTCATATGGTCAATCCCTGCTCTGTTCAGTCAGGGCTTTGCGAGTGCCCCATTTTTAAGATCAGTCAGGGTCCCAGTTGGCAGACACCCAGCAATCAATAATCTATTCCCTATTTATATACTTTGTACAACCTCTAAAATCATTATACTCAGTGAAAAACAATTCTGGGAAATCAAATTGAAATTGCAAGTATGTGAACATGGACCTAAGTCAAAGTGGTGATTAAGATTTTTCCTCATATATAGACCACCTGGCTGCCTTTATAGCCCCAATTACACATGTATCACTAGAAATAATGACAATATATATATATATATATGACTATCCAATGATTAACAAAAGGCAAGTCGTTAATAATTAATTTTTAATGTTGCAGAGTAAATATCATGGGGTTAGCGCAAAAGAGAGGAGCCAGAAGACCGCAGCGTCTGATTGTTCCTACTTCTGCGATGATAAAAAAGCACTTCTCCTTATTTTTAAATGGTGTTTATTTTTTTGTCAGAACAGGGGTTAATCGGCCATATTGGAAACCCTGGGAGATGAGCTCTCAGGTGAGCTCAGTTAGCCACTCCCATCCCCTTTATAATCTGGGTGCTGATTCAAACCCATGTCAGAGCTAGCGTTGCTGCATGTTTTAGGAGGAGAGGTGTTCATATGAGAAGGAGTTTTGGAGGAGTTATCTGTGACTGTTGCATGGTTTGTAAGTGTGGTAATTCCCTTCCCTCCTCAACTTTGTTTTTTTTCCCCATCCTCCACTCCCCTGTGCATTCCTCTGTTATATGTGAGTGATATTTGAATGCCTGGTGTTTTTAGTTTACCCTTGTTTTTGTAGTCTTTTTTGTCAGGTTGGTGTACTGCGGTGCACAGTAGTGCCTCTCTTTCCTGGGTAAGGGAAGAGAACACACAGAGGGCTAACTCGGGATATAAGGCAAGGGTGGCGGCCCCCGCATCTTCACCTTCAGAAGTATCTCTGGGAATAGGACAAGCTAGGGCACCCCCTAGTGTTAGGGCCAGGGAAGGAGCACCTGATCCCGGGTCACCCGTCAGCTGAGTTGTGACAGTAAAGCCACCTTCACATTTCAGAAGCCACTGGTGCATCCCAATTTATTGGAATTGGAATCACATAAATTCTGCAAAATATTGGTCTTTACCCATCGTAGTCCCTCACTTATCCTTACAACTCCCTGGTCGCCCATGCCGGTCTTTGCTTTTTCTGGTGCTCCCTTCTAACTTCACATAGTCATCTGGGTCGCAATAGATATCATTAATATCAAGGACATGTGTAAAAGGCAGCCCTCCATGTTATCAGTTGAGGCCAGTCATTGGCCCAAGCATCGGACAGGATCACCGGAAGAACCAAAAACTATCGGGGGGCTGCAGCAGCATTAAAAATTCATGTGAAGGCTTAAAACTATTGATTATATCGTATTTTATTATTGTAACCCAATCTTTCACCTTGGTTTATTATCATTTGGGTTCTGGAGACACCTTAGGGAAAAATAAAGTTTTTTTTCCTGGCAAATGAGGTACTTAAAATCGAATCGAGTGAATTTGCCCAAAGCGAATTTTGGGAAAATTTATCATCTGTTGTCTTATCCCATTTAGTGCATTCCAATAAAGTTCTGATTTTAAGAAGATGGCGATGATGATTTTTTTTCCATCTTGATCTCTAAACATAAGTGATACATAGTAGTCAGAAGTATGTTTACATGTTGGCGCCTTTAGGCAAGACTTCTTCGCCCTGTCGGGTATTATCATTGACTTATTGTAGACTTTACGGAGCTGCAAACAATGGCTATATTTGGCCCGGTGTGTAAACTAAGCAGAATTATCAGTACACGTGTGAGGATTGCAGCTTTTATCCTAAAGTCAAGCCACTTACAAGGAGGGTTGTGTGAGGTCTCGTTCTGGAGAGAATTGCACTCACGGGAAAGACTAGGGAATTTTTCTTTCTGGCTTTTTTTTAACGGGTGGCTGCTGCTTTTAGCTGAGGCTTACATCTCTTATCCATGCTTTATAGTTTCATCATATACTGGTAGCAAAGCCGACCTGGCAGTTTTCTTGTGGAAACTCTCATTGCTGTCACTGCATGTTAACAGGAGAAAACTGCCCACTTGGCTTTTTTTTTCTCTATGTTAATAAAAAGGGATGAATTGAAATCGACGGAAACCGAGAAACTAATCCGTGCAAAAGTAATCCTGCAAATCAATGAAGTGGGGGGAGGGGTTGTAGAATAAGTGCAACGTAAAATGCTACCTATGCATTGCTGCTTAAACCCAACTCTTCCGTAATAATTGGCCATCAATAGTATGTTAGTATTACACTACATACAGTACATGACCTATAAAATCCTCTCTGCGTGACTTAGTATATTTTATAGTTTTGAGCTCACAATCATTTCAACTTTAGAAGATGTTAGACAAGAGTCAACCACTTTTCCCACCATACACATGCATGTGTTTTCAATTGGGATAAGGAAGTGAGCCACTACTAGATACCTCTCATGGTAATTCAGCTCGATGAAAGCGGCATGGAAGTTCAGCATGCCTGATACCTGCAGGGAGTTGGAAGGATCCCATAAGCGTTCACAAACAATGCGTAATGGCACCTTTTTTATTGATTTTCCATCAATGATGTTGGCTGTTGTGTGGTTATTTTCCAATTAGAGACAACCACCGTTTTGCTGAATTCCAAAGGTCAAAAAGTTGGGTAAATAAAGACGATAAAATCATACTCACATCTTCAGATTTCCCAACTCAGCTTTCAAATTGTCTCTTCCTGTTTCTTCTCCTTGCTCCTGGTGGCACCATCTCTGAATATGCCCCACATGGTCACTTGGAGACATCAGTGCCATGTATTATGCTCCAGTTGACCCCTTGGAGCACAACGTGTATAACGACCTTCGATGAGATGAATCTCACGTGACTGCTCGAGATTTGGGGGAGATCCTTAAAACTCTTTTTAAAAAGGAATCTTTTTGAGGGTGAAGACGTTCAAGAAGGCGGCCACTACTATTTATTTTTGGTCTACTACTAGAATAGGCCATCATTGTTCGATGGTGGGGAGAGGTGACAACCGGCACCACCACCAATCAGCTCTTACCAACTTCAGAATCTGATAAGTTCTCATTGACAAAACCAAGCAGCTCTGTCATTTTCATAGTGAATTTTGCTGGTTACTAAAGATATTCCACCTATCCAAATGAACAGTGGTGCATCAGCATTATCGGCCACTTTAGTGCTGTGTTCTGACAGCATCTGAGAACTTCCGACCAACGCAGGCAACAGCAGATCATCAGGGATACCAGGTGTCGCATCCCCACCGATAAGATATTGATGGCCTATTCTGAGGATAGACCATCAATCAAAAAGTAGTGGTCAACCTTTTTCAATTTCCCATCTAATGAGTCTCCATTTGTATTAATTCTTGATGACCATTTACGTTGTAGAAAAATGATTAAATAAAATTTTTTAAAAATTTAATATAAAAATTTGACTAATTTTTAATATGCCAGAGACCATAAGACTTAAAGACTTATTACCGTAACTTAAATTTCGAAATAAACTGATAGATAAAAAAATCAATTTTTAATAAAACTAGATTTCAAGGGGAAGTTTAATTGCTTTGATTTGATAGTTGTGGTCCCTTTTTCCAATTATCTAGAATTGAGGATTTTGTCAGAGCCCCGGATGACACACAATATCGCACCGTCTAAAATAATTTCTCCCCTCCGCCTTTCCATCTTATTCCGCTGCTTCGGACAATGAGGAAAAATCTCCAAATGTGATTTTCTGAAATGTATTACTCAAACCGCGCGGTTATTATATGCCTGGCGCGCAAACAATGAATTACAAGGTGGAAGCTGTTTTCTTCATTTGAAGGATGTTCTGTTATTTGTACTAATGTTCTAAAAAGAAATACCTCCATTTACTAAAGGCCGGATTTAGAGGCAAAGTATGGCTAATCCACAGTTTTACATTTGAAAGGTGCTCAGATTATTCGGCATGGAGCATATTTCTCAGTACGGGGAAAAAAAAAAATAAAATGAAAAATATATGCTAATAAGGATTAGCATTTTCTAAATGAATATCCATATTCATCACTTTGTACCCGGTGCATGCAGAGACTGAGCTCCTCCATGACTGCTTTGCACATAACCAAGGAATAAGATGCCCATGCGACCTGAATTTTTATTTTCGAAATCAATCATATTAGTTTTCCATATTTTGGCCATAAAACAAGAATAATAATCTACATCGAATATCATTTTAAAATTTGTCTTAATAGGACCACAAGGTGGAAAATCAATGACATTGGTGCCAATTCAACAAAGCTTGTACGCCAAAAAAAAAGGGGGCACAAAAGTTTTCAAAAGTTGCAATTTTTCACACAGTATGAGTTTTCACACAACTTTGGATGAGCTTGACCGAAATTGGCAGTACTGGTTACCAGTCAGAGAGGCATGGGGTGCGTCACGCTCGTGCCTTGGCTGATTGACACGAGCCAGGGGGTTGTTGCCCCACTGTGCCACAAATCAGACTACCCTGGAAGGGGCGTGACTACGACAGCTACCTTGGTCTTCACTGGAGCCTCTGATGGTGAGGTCAGGCTTGTGCGGCAGATAGCTGTCGGGTGCCACTCCAGGGTGGTGTCTGGCTGTGGCTGCTGATCCCACTCAGGGACAAGTCACTTGGATAGAAGCTACAGACAGGCAGGCAGGTAGACATGACAGGCACGGCTGAGACACTGGGCAAGCAGGCGTGGCTTGGAGACACGGGGCAAGCGGGCACGGCTTGGAGAAACAGGACAGGCGGGCACGGCTTGAGACACAGGACAGGCTGGCGTGGTATGAGAAGGAACAGGTAGGGGCCTGTTCACACAGCAGGTGCAGATATGATTATAGGCAGGAAGGAGTGGAGTATGTTGGAACAGGTTAGGAACTGTTCAAACAGGAGGTGCAGGTAAGCAGGCGGAGCCTGCAAGAGGGCAAGGTGGGCGGAGCCTGCAAGAGGGCAAGGTGGGTGGAGCCTGCAAGAGGGCAAGGTGGGCGTAGCTTGCAAGAGGGCAAGGTAGGTGGAGCTTGGAAGAGGGCAAGGTAGGCGGAGCTTGCAAGAGTGAAAGGTAGATGGAACCACAAGGTCTGCGGAGAGAAGCTGCAGTAAGAGGTTTTGCAGTGGCAGCAGGAGCGGAGCAAAGCTGAACCACAAGGTCAGTGGAGAGAAGTTGCAGCAAGAGGTTCTGCAGCAGCAGAGCAAAGCTGAACCACAAGGTCTGTGGAGAGAAGCTGCAGCAAGAGGCTCTGCAGCAGCAGGAGAGGAGCAGGCAGAGCTGCAAGGGTGCAGCGGCACAGACAGAGCTGCAAGGGTGCAGAAGCTCAGACAGGGAGGACACAAGGAAAGACACAGCAGGGAAGGAAGCCAAAGACAAGGAGGCAGGGGTAGGACAGAGTTCAGACAAGGTACAGGGACAAAGACTCAAGGACCAGGAAATACTGCCTCCTGGCAGGAGGACAGGGAAGTACCAGACAAGGTACACAGACAAATCTAGGACAAGACAGGGACCAGGATATAGCCTCCTGGCGGGCAACCAGAGTGTACAAGACAAAGCTAGGAGTAAGCTTTTCAGAGAAGGCAAGACATAGGACAGGGCCTGGCTTCCTCAGCAGCAAGGAGCTAACTGAGTTTGAGACATTGCACAGACCAGGGTTAGTGGGTGTGGCAGAACTAAATAGTCAAGGGCTCTAGGTGATTGGTCAATTGGTCAGGGACAGATTACACAGGTGAACCCTGACTGCATAAGAACCAGAGAGTTCTGGCGCTGCCCCCCTATACACACATAGCTTGGAAGCATACAGGAGAGCAGAGGCACAGGGCTGGCAACAGACAGAATTCACAGCATGGCTTGAAGCAGTAAGTAAATTGGTGTGCGGGGGATGGGAGGCCATGCAGTGATGCCAGCAGGGTTGTTACAGGGTGTAATCGCTCCTGCCAATCCAATTCATGAAAAGTGGAGCCATTTGTTACATCACAAATGCTATTCGAGACCTTGATCGAATTAGCGTTTCTGGTGCGGCGCAGGGATGCTCACGCCACTCAGAAAGAGCGCCAAACTTATTAAGTGCCATGCACCTCTTAATGAATTTAACGATTTTTCTACTCCATCAAGACTGGCGCTACGCCACTCTTGATGAATCGGCCCCATGTTTGCCATTTTTAAGTATAAGTTGCAATTAATTTTTTTTTTTCATATAAGCTTTACCCTAATGTGTTGTCCATGCTCCAGTTATGATGGTTGAACTATCCAAGGGACAGCCAAAGTGCTCCTATACAGTTCTAAAGATTGACCCCCATTTAGGCAAAGGGTAATTCTGTAGTCAGTCACAGCCAATGAATTCCACTACACCTAGTGCCATAATAACAGTGCCTCAGACGGAGTTAGCTGTCATTTCCAGTGCCTTTGCCGGGGAATGGTTGCATACACAGTGCCTTAATTAAAGTACACCATAAATGAACCCCCAGCCAGAAGGTGCCCTATGTACTCTGGCTCGGCCATAAACTATCCTCCTGCACAGTGGCTGTGCCAGTCAATCCCATACACAGTGCCTTAGCAAGAGAGTGCTGTACAAATTGTACCCCAGTGAGAACGAGTCCCATGAAGAGTGCCTTAGCCAAAGAGTATCTCAAAGCACAGTGTCGAAGCCAAAGTGAGTCCCATATACCTGGGATGAGTTAAAGAGGGATCCAGAAATGGTGTTCTAGCCAGAACCTGCCTCATTCACAGTCTCTTAGTTAGGGAGTATGTTACTGCACAGTGCCCAAGCCAAAGTTAGTCCCATACACAGAGTCTCAGGCCGACAGTTCTACATAAATAGTGTCCTAGTCAGAAAGTGCCCCATGAACAATGCATTAGCCAGAAATGATCTTCTTGCGCTGAGCCCAAGCCAAGCTTAGTCACATACTCAGGACCTCAGAAAGAGTGCTCCATAAATAGTGCCCCACGCACAATCTTTTAATAAGAGAGTATCCCCATACACAGTGCCTGAGCCAAAGTTAGTACCATACACATTGCTTCAGTCATAGATAATGTCCTTACCAGAAACTGCCCTATGCACAGTATCTCCATGACGTTGGTATTGTCAAGTGGTTTACCTCAGGGGAGATCAGGCATCCTGGCTTTCCCCGTTACCCCCGCGTGACCATGGAAAACCCCACAACCTCACCGGCGCCAACTAAGACACGGACATAAGTATTTTCTTTGGAATTTTTATGGCCACAGCAGCCTTTTATTAAACCAACAAAACAACAATAAACACTGTATCATAAATATCATAAGTACAATGACTTGAACACTGAAAGGAGGAGTCCTTGAAGCCACAAGATCATGGTGAAGTAGTCCAAAATACTGTGAACAAACCCCGTCCATTTTCTCCCAGCCGTTACCCCACAGGCTCCGGAGCACCAACACACCAATACATATTGTCAACGAACTACTTGGAGATCCGCCTACTTCCGACGGAAACTCCCCATCCACCTTTCACCAGATCACGACCAGCATACCTTTTAACGGAGGAGACCCAACACACCGAGTCTCCAAAAACCAATTTCCACCGACTTCAAGGACTCCCCCCTCCTCCAAAACCGCCACTACGAGGGGGCCTTGAACACCTCAATGACCTGAGACCCCCCCAACCCGCCATGCGACGGCCTTCTCTATACCATCCTGAAGGGCGAGGGCCCAAATATCGGAACCCACCGCATTTAAATGGATCCCGTCCGCCAACCAAAAAACACCCTCGCCCTTTTCCAAATCGAAATGCCGCACGGCAACACCCCCATTTCTAACAATAAAAGTAGACACCGTTTTGTTAACTTTTATCCTCACCCGATTAACCTTCTCCAACGATCTCATAGACCGCCAACGCCTGCGTGGCACAATCTCAGACCCACAATAGTGATCTCCCGATACATCAACCACAACCGTAAGCAATCCTGCTTAATGTCCTTGACCAACTCCCGAAAAGGCCGAACCGCCAGATCGTTACCCACAGCGTGAATAACGAGAATATCTGGTGCCCGGTCCAACCGGACGCACTCGTGGACCTCCGGCAGCACCTTTCGCCACTCCAGGCCCCTGAAACCGAGCCACCACACCACCGCCACAGTCCTGGGAATCCCCAGCTGACTGCCTTCGTTCCTCACATTGGCTCGCAATGCTCCCCAATAGATGAAGGAGTGACCAAAAATCCAGACCAGCAGCGGTTCAGCACCTGAACCACAAAACGACACTAACAGAAAAACATACTTGCAGCATAAATTTAATGCCAATCCACTCAAACACCTGTTCAAATTAAGGCCGAACATAACTGCGGTACCGATTATACCTCCACCCACCAATGCGCTGTATTAGGCTACTTTCACACATCAGGTTTTCGGCGTCAGGGGCGATCCGGCGTCGTGCCGGAACGCCGGATCCGGCAAATGTTTTGTAAAACCTGATGTGCCGGATCCGGTTTTCTGCCGGATCCGTCTTGTTCTTGACAGACAAAACCGGATCCGTCTCATCCGGTTCATCCGTTTTTCTATCCGTTTTTCGATGGATTACGCCGGATCTGGTTTTTAAAATTGACCCTTGTGGCCTTCCGAATGGGATTGGCTACTGGAAAACTATATATAGCATGTTCCTACAGCCCTTCTTTGACAGGTTGTAGAGGAGAAAGTGCAGGTTGGAGAGAAGAGCAAGTTACTGGCGAAGATGGATGTTGTCATTGGAAATATTACCACTAGAAGTTCTGTGACGGTTTCAGTAATGAGGGACAATTTTGCACTATACTTTATGTCACCTCAAGGCAGAGTACACTGGCAGGATGACAGAGTGTGAAAGATTTGTGCCCTAACCAAACTTGTGTACCTTCTGGACCAACAGTATATACCTTTGCCAACCAAAGTTGGCTATCTTGTCATGGTCTTACTATTTTTAGCTTTAGGCCACAGGTGTGTACCTGGTTGTGTTTTATGCAAAGTATTTCACCTTTTAACAAAAGTTGTGTACATTGTTAGGAAATCACCAACAATAAACACAACTTTTTAGGTGAAATACTTTGCTTCAAACACAACCAGGAACACAACTGTGGCAAAAAGCTAAAATTTACCCACAGTTATATACCTGGTTTTGAATACCTTTTTACCTTTTAAATACCCTGTATTTAACCTTTTTTTTAAACATATTTCGCCGCAGAGAGAAATGACAGACAACCAGTGTAAACAATAATTTAACTTTTATTTAAAATATTTTTTTTGTGTAAACTGTTTTTAAAGTTAAAAAAACTTTTTTAATAAAGGTTTGAAACCAACCAAATGGGCATTTTTATTACAAAAAAAACATTATAACTCGGTGCAGTGTGGGGTGGAAATACTGCTGGAGGGGCTGCGGGACACTTCGACAATGGGAGTGTGGAGAGAGGACTGGGATCGTGGTGGGGAAGGAACAGTTAGAGGTGATGGTGTGGAAAAAGCTACAGAATGGGTGGACATGTGGGAGGCAGAAGAGGTGGTGGGCGGTGGAGTGGAGGGTTGGGCAGGGACTGTAGGAGCAGATGATGTTGATGGAAAGTTGTATGGGGAAGGAGTTTGGTACGGGGAAGGAGTTTGGTACGGGGAAGGAGTTTAGTACGGGGCAGGTTGCTGGAAGTGGGGAGATGTCTGGTACTGGGGAGGTTGCTGGTACTGGGAAGGTTGCTGGTACTGGTGAGGTTGCTGGTATGTAATAGGAGGGGGAGGATGGAAAGTGGCTGGAGGGGGTGCAGATGTAATAGGAGGGGGAGGATGGAAAGTGGCTGGAGGGGGTGCAGATGTAATAGGAGGGGAGGATGGAAAGTGGCTGGAGGGGGTGCAGGTGGAGGAACTACAGTGGTGGGAGGTGGAGGTTGGGAGGTAACCTGCTGTAGAGCACCGTGGCACGAATGCATTACATGCATCTGCTGGGTAGGAGATAGTGTTGCCATGCGCTCCACAACAGACCTGAAAAAGGTGTGGTTTGGCGAAGATCTTGCTTCTGAATGCATGGTTTGCAGAAGTGTCTTCACCTCCAGAATGCTGGAGTTGATCTGCTGAAAGCCTGCGGAGATTTGCTCTGACAAGACTTTTAGACAGTTCTGGAAAGATGCATTCAGATGCAAGAACTCTGGCGCATAACTCTTTTCCTGACCCCTCTGCCGCTGCCGCCCAGTACCCGCAGGTGTACTAGAGGTGGCAGGGGCAGAAGGGTGGGGTAAAGGGAAAGCGATCTCCTCACCAGCAGCTTCATGTAATGTAGGCGGCCACGATGCTCCTGTGCTGGTGGATGGGACAGATGGGTCGAATGTATGGGAAGGCTGGGAAGGTGCAGATGTACCGGGGCGGTCGAAGTGTCCCTCGGTGCCGGTCTCCTCAGGGATCGCCTCAGAAGGGTCCAATCGTGCAGGCTCCCGAGTGCTGCTCACCGTGCTGTGGAATAAAGAGAAAAAAAAACAATTAAAATACTGACATGGTATGGCCCTGGCTGAAAAAAAAAGTTACATCTAACATTTTTTGTCACATGTGGTGTGTAATATTTACCTTCTGGTGACCATTGTTTCCCGGAGGAACGACAGGGCTTCTGCGTACTTGTACTTGCTCCTGCGTCCTCCAGATCCACTCGGGGCCCGCATCTCTTTATTGAACTCCTTCTTGAAACGATCCCTCACAGACCGCCACCGATTCACAATTCTGTTCCCTGAAACGAGAAAGGAGTGGTTAGTATACAACATCAGTGTTTCACAAACTCCAGTCCTCATGGTCCCCAGGGGTCATGTTTTCAGGATTTCGATAGTAAATAAAAATCCTGAACACATGATTCGTGGGGACCACGAGGACTGGAGTTCGGGAAACACTGGTTTACATCAAGCAACCGGTACTGTATATACTTACGCTCTTTAATCTGAGCCCGAACATCGAGGTCCTCCCAGCGGCCCACAAGGAGCGAACAGATTTCCTCCCAGAGTCGTCGGGTAACGATAAGGTCAGCGTGGCGGCGGTCAGCCATATTCCAGAGCTGCTCCCTTTCTCTGATGAGATCGATGAGGTGGTCCACATCGAGTCCTCCATCCTCACCGTCAGAGTCGGGAGCACGCTGTGAAGGCTGTTAAAGAAAAAGACAAAAATAACATAATTAGCCTCCACAAAAGAAATGAAATAAAAAGTGCAAAAAAACAAAGCAAAAATATTTATACTTACACGCTGGTGACCGCCGCGTTGCTGTCGCCGACGACCCTGGGAGGCACTGCGAGGACCTCTTGGCCGAGCACCAGATTGGGAAGACTAGAGAAGAAAACAAAAAATGTTATGTCTTTGGATGTAGGCATTTGTTTGCTGTGTGTGGTCTGCAGAACATTGTTTTCTATGTGTTGTGTGTAGTGTGATGTTGTGTTTCTGCGTTTGATGCAAAAAACTTACCAATTGTGAGCCCACTCCAGGTGTCTGTCCACCCCTTCCTTCTTCTTCTGGGAGCTCCTCTTCATCTTGTGAATCCTGTTTTGAAATAAAAGGCAATGAATAGACATATATTACAGAGATGATGGATTTTGGAAATAAAAACTTACCGTCAAACGCTGACGATGCGAGGGAGGGCTCCCAGAAGATGATGTGCTGTCTTCCTGGTGGCCACACTCCATGCCTGTGGGTGGTGTTCCAGCTGCTGCCATTGCTGCTGCTGCTGCATCTATTGGGCGGCTGTTGAATAAAGAGAAACAAAGGGCCAATGAATATCTTGATATTCAATAGCCCTAGTTTGGAGGAATGGGGGATTTGATAATTACCGTCTCTCATCTGCTGCTGGCCTCCCCTCCTCAGCATGTTCCATTTGCTGCTCCATTTGGGGTGGTGGTGGTGCTGATGGTGCTGCAGTGGTCTCCTGCCTTCTCCTGCTGCGCTTGGTTGCTTTCTTGGGTGGCATGTTGGGTGTGGCTGTGGGTCCCACTGTCTTGCTTTTATATATGTCTTGTGGGCAGAGCTACTGAGCATGCTCAGACCAAAAAAAACGGATCCGGCCACCGGATCCGGCTTTCGCCGGATCAGGCGCATTGCGGCGCTCATAGGCTTTCATTGTGTGAAAAAGACGGACACACCGGATCTGGCGTGTCCGGCTTTTTCGCCGGAGACAAAAAACGTTACAGTAGCCGTTTTTTCCAGACGCCGGATCGCGACACATTGCCGGATCCGGCGAAAACCGGATGAAACGCATGGCCATCCGGCGCGATCCGGCGCAAATGCAAGTCAATGGGGGGGAAACCGGATCCGGCATTGCATTTCGCCGGATCCGGTTTCTGTCAAAAGCGCCGGATCGCGCCTGACGGCGAAAACCTGATGTGTGAAAGAGGTCTTAAAGAGGGACCCAAACCACGCGCTGCCGCCTCGGCCACTGCCCCTATCCTAAATGAATGAGAGGCAAAGCGAGAATCATCTATCCCCAAACACCGAATGGATTTTTTAAAACCGCGGCAAACTGATACCTGGCACAACAAGGATCCACTCAAACTGGGACGAAGCTCCTAAAAACTACGCAAACACTGAACCGGGCACATTACGGAACCAGACACGCCACCCAACACAACTCACCGGCCTTTACCAGACTGGTCCGTTTTAGACCTTTGCAGCCAGAATTCAACCCCCTGTGAGGTCAATACCGCATCCCTGGCTAACAAGCCACCCATCGACACTTTATTGGGCAACACAAGCTCCCCAACCCGCAATGCCCCAAAAATTGCAAACGAGAAGGCCAGGCGAAACAACACAACCTCATATAGATCCGAACAGACCGACTCAAGAACCCGACCCAATTGCTCCAGCAGATTAAATGATACAGGCCATCTTAAATCACCCCCATCTCTGAAACGGCGGAAACCTTTTGCCGCCTGTTTGACCAAAAATGTTTTCGTCAAATCCCTGCTCCCGCTCAACCGAAAACCAAAAAACAAACCTGCTAATAAGCGCGTTACCTTTGCACGCGACCAACCCTCGCTCGCACCTTGCCCCAACCAGGACAACAATCCCTCCTGATCAAGCCCAGCCCAACTAGATTGACCAGCCGTAAGGACGTCTTCCCACATCCGCCACACTGCCCGGTAAGCCTCCCAAGTTCTCGGTGCCAGTGACGATTCAATCAGCGACTGTCACGTCGCTGTCAGACTCAGGGCCTGCTGTTCCGGCTTCGGCCACTAGGAGGTGCCGGACTGACACTTTGCCGCCAGACTTGGGGCCTGCTGTTCCGGTCTCGGTCACTAGGAGCCACCGGGCCGTCACGTCGCTGTCAGACTCGGGGACAGCTGTTCCTGCCTCGACCACTGGGAGGCGCCATGGTTCACCTCAGGGTGAGGGTGGTGACAGAGAAGAGGCCCCTGCTCAGGCACCTGGTGGCTGCAGGCTCCGCCCCTCTGTCAATCATGTAGGGCTTACTGCATGTCCGTCTGGCCTGGTCCTGGGGGCGGTCCTGGTTACATCATCAGTCCGGGAACCTGTGAGGGATGACCTGATCCCTCAAATACCTTGGGACTGGTCTTGCAAGCCGCCGGATATATTCATGGTTCCCCTGCGTGCTACTGTGTAATTTGCTGTAGTTAAACTCTGACCTCAGCCAGGATTTTTGACCATTCTATTGCCTGCCGTTTTTGTACCTCTGCCTCTATTCTGATATTTTGACGCTGACCTTTGCTTGGATTCCCATCTCTCCTTCTGCCTGCTGATTTTGTACCTTGCTGCCATTCTGGTTTTACTGACCTTGGCCTGGAATTTTGACTCTCCTTCTGTCTGCTGATTTCGTGCCTCTGCTGCCCTCCGGCCTCCGACTCCTGCCTCCTGACTTTGATTACGGGATTTAGTTTTGACCCCTTGGCGGCCGTCCTGCTCTTGTCCACTGCTAATCTAGACAGCTACCCCCTGGGCCTTGCTACAATTCCAGATCCCTGTATAGGGGTTAAGGGTCTCGGGGTGACTCGGGGTGCTGTTCCTACTGCAGCCCAGATCCGCAGACGGCCGTCACATTATATCCGGCCCAAAAAACTGCTTTTTGTGTATATGTCCATCATATATAAAAGCAGTCTCCTGAATTTTTTTTTCCCTTCTTCTCCTGCCTGAGCTGATTGCCTGGCCTAACACCTGCTCCAGAGAACAGCCTGAAGGAACACTCACATCTTCCTATACCAGCATGCTGCAGCCTGGAGACTTCAAGGGAAATGCTGAGTGTCAGAAATCCACATTCCTGGGACATCGGCCTCTGGGCAGCCCTGGTCGTGCTGGCCCAGAGGCTCAGGTATTGCCCGCAAATGCGGCTAAACTTTTGTTACCCGTCTCACTCTCGTTTTCTAAGAAATCTCTGTGTGTGAAGGCTTATGTGGATTGTGGCTCCGCAGGCAACTTCATGGATTTTTTGCTTGCTAGGAATCTTGGTGTACCTTTGCTAAGACTTAATGCCCCTATTCAAGCCACTGCGATTAATGGTACATCCATTATCCAGGGTGGAATTTGTTACTACAGAAATTGCTGTCAGTGGGGGGCATTACACACAGAACATACGTCGTTTTTTGTTATTCACAATTTATCACATGCAGTTGTTTTAGGTATGCCATGGTTGTGCCAGCATAATCCTATTATTGACTGGCACCAAGGGGATATCGTGTGCTGGAGTCCACAGTGTCAGAATCACTGTATGTAGCTGTCAGTGAACCAAATTAAAATTAAAACCCCCTTTATACCATACGCATTCAGGGACTATGAGGATGTCTTTTCCATAGTGGAGTCTGAGAAATTACCTCCTCATAGAGAGTATGACTGTCCTATAGACTTGGTCCCAGGTGCTCGTCTCCCTAAGGGGAGAATATTTAACCTCTCTGGTCCAGAGCGTGTAGCCATGAATGACTACATAGCAGACAGCTTGCAAAAAGGTTTTATTAGACCCTCCACTTCACCTGTAGGGGCTGGGTTTTTCTTTGTAGAAAAAAAAGATGGTGGACTCAGACCTTGTATTGATTATCGTGAGCTGAACGCTATTACTGTAAAAAATCAGTATCCGCTTCCACTCATCCCTGATCTGTTTAATCAGCTACTGGGAGCCCGTTGGTTCACTAAGCTTGATCTCCGGGGAGCTTACAATCTTGTCCGCATAAGAGATGGAGATGAGTGGAAAACGGCGTTTAACACGCCCCTTGGTCATTTTGAGTATCTTGTGTTGCCGTTTGGGTTAAGTAATGCACCTGCCGTGTTCCAACACTTTGTGAATGATATCTTCAGGGATATCTGTGGGGTATATGTAGTGGTTTATTTGGATGACACCCTGATCTTACACACGCGCAACATGTCCGTTCTGTGCTCCAGAGACTTAGAGAACATTCTCTATTTGCCAAGTTGGAAAAGTGTGTTTTTATGGCTGAAGAGGTACAATTTTTGGGGTACATGATTTCTGCTAAGGGGTTTCGCATGGCTCCTGCCAAGATCCAACCCATTAGAGAATGGGTGCAACCCAAAACTCTAAAAGCGCTGCAGCGATTCTTGGGATTTACAAATTATTACCGTAAATTCATCAAAGGCTTCTCTGAGATCGCCAAACCGCTCACAGATCTGACCCGGAAGGGGGCAGACGTGGTTAATTGGAAGCCTGAGGCACTTCAGGCATTTTCTGTTTTAAAAGATTGTTTTTCTGCCAACCCAATATTAATTCAGCCTGATCCAGACCGCCCCTTTGTGGTAGAGGTTGATGCCTCTGAGGTTGGAGTAGGGGCAGTGCTTTCCCAAGGCACTGCCTCCCTCACTCAACTCCGTCCATGTGCCTTCTTTTCCCGAAAATTCTCTCCTACTGAGAAAAATTATGATATAGGGAATCGGGAATTTTTGGCCATAAAGTGGGCCATCGAAGAATGGCGCCACTTCCTCGAAGGTGCTAAACACAAGGTTACAGTGATCACGGATCACAAGAACCTGACCTACTTGGAGTCAGCTAAAAGACTGAATCCTAGGCAGGCTAGGTGGGCTTTGTTCTTCTCAATGTTTAACTTTGTGATCACATTTCGTCCAGGGACTAAAAATGTAAGGGCTGATGCACTCTCTCGGAGTTTCTGCCCCTCACAGGCTGAGGACTCGGAACCAGTTCCAATACTGGCCAATGGGATCGTGGTGTTGGCCGTGTCTCTGGACCTTCTGGAGGAGATCCGTAGGTTCTCAGAGCCAGTCCCGGACACGCCCCCCCCCCAGAAACTGTTCGCTCCAGCCCCGTTTCGTCTACAAGCTCTGAAGGAGTCACATGACTCTGTCCTGGCAGGCAATCCTGGTGTTAATAATACTGCCAGACTAGTGACCAGGAACTTTTGGTGGCTGACGGTTGTGAAGGACTGTAAAGATTACGTTTTAGCTTGCGAAACTTGTGCTCGTGCTAAGTCTCCCCATAATCGGCCTGCCGGCTGGCTCCAGTCTTTGTCCGCCCCAGAGAGTCCATGGACCCACATCTCCATGGACTTCATTACTGACCTGCCGCCCTCAGAAGGGAAGACATGTATCTGGGTGGTGGTGGACAGGTTCAGTAAGCAGTGCCATTTTGTTCCCCTCTCTGGACTACCTAATTCAGAAAGCTTAAGTAAATTGTTCGTCATTCATGTAATACGACTGCACGGCGCTCCAGTGAATATCGTGTCCGACCGAGGTACCCAGTTAGTTTCTAAATTCTGGAAGGCATTCTGCAAACGCATTGGCGTTGAATTATCTTTCTCCTCCGCTTACCACCCTAAGACTAATGGACAAACTGAGCATGCCAACCAAGCCCTAGAGCAGTATCTTCGCTGCTATGTCTCTGAACACCAATCCGATTGGGTGGAACATCTCCCGTTACCCGAATTCGCCCTAAATAACCAATTGCCAAGAATCCATCAAAACCACCCCGTTCTTCTGCAATTATGGTTTACACCCACGTTTTGGTTCATTTTCGGCTAAGATGTCGGAGCTCCCGGGGGTAGAGAAATCCATACATCACTTAAAGACCATCTGGTCGGAGGTGAACTCAAACTTGAAAGGCTCCCAGGTCAGACAGGCTTCGGCCGCAAATAAACGGCTGTCCAAGGGGCCGCACCTGGGAGTTGGGGACAAAGTTTGGCTGTCTACCAAAAACATTAAGCTTAAGGTACCATCTGCCAAACTGGGTCCCAGATTTATTGGTCCCTAAGAAATGTTAGAGGTAATTAACCCGGTACCCTTTCGTTTAAAGGTCCCTCAGTCTTTCAAAATACCCAATGTTTTCCACAAATCCCTCCTCAAGATGTACCGCTCCCCAATTCATCCCGTCCAGTCCCCTCCTCCTCCAGTTTTGGTCAAGGGTTCCTTGGAGTACGAAGTCCAGGGTATCCTTGATTCCCATTTGGTGAGAAAGTCTGTGCAATATTTGGTGCATTGGAGGGGCTATGGTCCAGAGGAGAGGTCCTGGGTCCCCGCTGGTGACATCCATGCCAAGGGGCTAATTAGACGGTTTCACCTCCTTCATCCTGAAAAACCAGGTTTTGAGGGTCCGGAGGCCCCTCTTGGAAGGGAGGGTACTGTCACGTCGCTGTCAGACTCAGGGCCTGCTGTTCCGGCTTCGGCCCTAGGAGGCGCCAGACTGACACTTCGCCACCAGACTTGGGGCCTGCTGTTCCGGTCTCGGTCACTAGGAGGCGCCGGGACGTCACGTCGCCGTTAGACTCGGGGATGGCTGTTCCTGCCTCGACCACTGGGAAGCATCGTGGTTCGCCTCAGGGTGAGGTTGGTGACAGTGAAGAGGCCCCTGCTCAGGCATCTGATGGCTGCAGGCTCCGCCCCTCTGTCAATCATGTAGGGCTTACTGCATGTCCATCTGGCCTGGTCCTGGGGGCGGTCCTGGTTACATCATCAGTCCGGGAACCTGTGAGGGATGACCTGATCCCTCAAATACCTTGGGACTGGTCTTGCAGGCCGCCGGATATATTCTTGGTTCCCCTGCGTGCTACTGTGTAATTTGCTATAGTTAAACTCTGACCTCAGCCTGGATTTCTGACCATTCTATTGCCTGCCGTTTTTGTACCTTGCTGCCCTCCTGGTTTTACTGACCCTGGCCTGGAATTTTGACTCTCCTTCTGTCTGCTGGTTTCATACCTCTGCTGCCCTCCGGCCTCCGACTCCTGCCTCCTGACTTTGATTACGGGATTTAGTTTTGACCCCTTGGCGGCCATCCTGCTCTGGTCCACTGCTCCTCTGAACAGCTACCCCCTGGGCCTTGCTACAATTCCAGATCCCTGTATAGGGGTTAAGGGTCTCGGGGTTACTTGGGGTGCGGCTCCTACTGCAGCCCAGATTCGCAGATGGCCGTCACAGCGACTCTGCGGCCCCTAAGTCACCCTCCACAGCTCCTCCGGACAAGTTAGCCCGTCGATCTCTGCTTCCGGAGCCAAAGAACGAAAACTATCCCACTGCGAACGAGAGAGAAATTCAGCTATCTCGTTCCTTACGCCGGGCACGTGCGCTGCGGTTACATGGGCATTCAAAGACAAACACAATAGCACCAATTGCTGCAAAACTCGAACGACTGGAGGGGACGACGCAGTGAGACCATTAATCGCGCTCACAACGCCCATGTTGTCGCAATTAAAACGCACACGCTGGTTCCTGGAATCCCGCCCCCACAAATGCACTGCTACTAGTATCGGAAAAATCTCCAACAACATGATGTTGCGCACCAGACCGGCCGAAACCCACGTGTCAGGCCAATGAGCCGCACACCATTGCCCTCTGAAATAGGCACCAAAACCGATCCCACCAGCTGCGTCCTTAAGCAAATCCAATGCATCGTTACCTACCACCTCCGCCATTACCAAAGAACGACCACTGTACGCTTCCAAAAAGGACTCCCAGACCACCAAATCGACCCTGAGCTCCGCCAACAACCTAAAAAAATGGTGGGGAGCCCGAATCCTCACAGTAGCACTAGCCAGCCTACGCGAAAAAACTCTACCCATCGGCATAACCCAACAAGCAAAGCTAAGCTTCCCCAACAGCGACTGAAGATCGCGCAACGATATTTTTCTCAAGCGACGTGCTCGGACCACTTCAGACCACAAATCCACCAGCTTGTCCTCAGGCAACCTGAACTCCCATTCAACTGTATCGATGGCGATCTGCAGGAAACGCAAACACGTGCTAGGACCCTCCGTTTTTCCGGGCGCTAACGGGACACCGAAGCGATCCACCACCAACTCAATGGCTTTCAAAATCCTGAGACAACGTGATGAATCAGCCGGACCAACACACAAGAAGTCGTCCAAATAATGAATAACAGAGTCGAAACCGGAAACGTCGCACACAACCTACTCAAGAAAGGAACTAAACGCCTCGAAATACGCACAGGACAATGAACAACCCATAGGTAAACACCTATCTACAAAAAACCTGCCTTCCCAAAAACAGCCCAGCAGCTTCACGCTTTCAGGATGAACCGGTAGTAAACGAAAAGCGGATTCGACATCAGTCTTTGCCATAAGGGCACCATGACCACATTTTCGCACCCACCGAGCCGCCTCGTCAAACGAAGAGTATAACACCGAACAAATCTCCGGATCAATACCATCGTTAACCGACTTCCCACGTGGGTAAGACAAATGTTGAATGAGCCAAAACTTATTAGGCTCCATCTTCAGAACCACCCCCAAAGGGGAAACCACCAAATCTGGAAAAGGAGGGGAAACGAAAGGGCCCGCCATGCGGCCCAACGAAACTTCTTTTTTGAGTTTCTCAGAAACGACTGCGGAATGCTCCAAGGCTGAGCGCAAATTTTTCAAAACTAACGGGATTTCAAACGGAGGGCTCGGAATGTGAAAACCCTCCTTAAAACCTGAATACAACAAACCCACTCTTTCCCTATCAGGGTACCTATTTAGATAGGGAACCATCCTTTCCAGATTCACTGGAGTCTCTCCCTTGCAAATTCCCACCCCCGGCTCTAGACTTCCCTTTTTTTAAACACTTTGACGCTCCATGTGAGGCTACATTACAATTAGAGCAGAGGTGTTTGAATTTACAATTAGCCCCAAACTTACACTGGCCATCATTAAACTGCCAGCACACCCCCGCCTTGTGAGTTCCTGTCTGCCCTTGACCTCCGCCACCCGTAGAGCTGGAGTTGCTGCTACCCTGGCTGGTGCTTCCAGCCCCCCCCATGAAAGGAGCTCCCAAATTTATTTTGCGCTGTCACACGCATCCACTAACCAATATCTTTCTGGTCCCAGCGAATAGCCGGACGCACAGCCTTCCTCTGACAGAATTGCTCGTCATACCTCAGCCACGCCTGACCACCATACACTCTGTAAGCCTCACCTATAGCATCCAGATAACAAAAAAGCTCCGAGCAATTGTCAGGGGCCTTTTCCCCAATAACGCTCGCCAAAATGGCAAAAGCTTGCTGCCAATTCACAAACGTCTGAGGAATCAAATGCCACCTGCGCTTTTCCTCATCCTCCTTTTTGCTATCCTCTTTTTTGCTTTTGTCTAAATTAAACTTCTCCAGAAGCAGCAGCGAAAATATTTCAACATACTCATCCTTCCAAATTCTTTTTTTAAGTGAGCCCCCAACGAACCTTCAAAACATACGTACACCTCGCCATGCGCCCGATCATCTAAATGCACACGACACTCCTTCTCTTTGTCGGTTTGTACCGACACGGACACTGGCTCGCGGGAGCGGGGGACCGACTCTAGACCGCAGTGACCCGCCGACTCCCCCCCCCCCCCAGCCTGCGATCCGACCCACGCTGCTACCGGCGATGACCCGACAAAGCCTCGCTCCAGGCGTGACAGCAAACTACACACATCCTCAAGCATATCGCACACTCCCCCGGTCGACCCTGTACTGCTCAACCCAGCCCCCACCCCGACACCACTAGCCTCAGCCAAGGGCCCCCTTTCCACCACTGATGAAGATAAAAGCGGGTGACAAACAGGGGACATGGACACATACTCACCGGGCTGCGAGGGGACTGTGTGCCCTCCAGCCGGAAAGCCTGGATACCCCGAAGCCTCGCAGACCTCACGACTCCCATGGCGGACTCACTACCGCAATGCTGACCCCCGAAGATCCCCGCAGGGAGGACCGGGGCGGGCAGCCTGAACCCCTGGAGAGATCCAGGCTGCGGTACCCCGAAATCTGACACCTCCTGGCACCCCCCGCCAGGAGCTCCTGGCGGTGTGCCATCCTGCCGCACCTGGCCGTCCTGGGCACCCCAAGACAACTGGGAGCCCGACATCGTCCTCCGACCCCTGGATCTTCCTGCAACCGGCGTCAGCCCCGCCATGCTGCCTGCCGCTCCCGCCGCCTCCCCAGAGCTGGGACTGCTGAAGCCTATATCAGAGGGAGGCGCAGCTGCGGGACCTGCGCAGCGGCGCCCCCCGCAGGAAACAATGACCCCACACTGCTGGGGGACGATGACACAGGCACTGCCGCCCGGCAGGCCGCCACTCTGCCTGCGGCCGACATTCTCTGTGCTGGAGAGGCAGGCCGAGCGTCATGCGCGTCACCGTCGCGGCCCCCCGAAGGAGCAGGAGAAGCCTGGTGCCCGGCGCACGCTGGCTCCGCCCCCATTCTGGACCAAGGCGAAGGCCCAGACACCGCCGCAGGGCCTCGCCGCACCCGCGGATTCCTCCCAGGCCGCGACGCGCTGGAAGGGGATTGCGCTTCGCGCGACCTGGAGGGTCCTGGGAGGGGCTCCTGCGGCGACGCCCGGGGAGCGGTGTTGGGTGAGAGCCGCTCCGACAGCCTCACCCGCCTTGATCTGCGCTCCCTCCCGTCGGCCTGCCCGGGGTACCTGGGAGCAGGCCAGCGACTTGAGCCTCCAGCCATCCTGGAGGCTGCCACAGTGCTGAAGCCTGCAGCCGAACCAGGGCCTCTTCAACTCCTGACATCCCGGTAAGTGGATGATGGGGGTGGTACTGCTTCGGTGCTGGGAGAGCAGGAACAGAGGGAGGGCACACCCCTGACCCTCACCTAAATACCCCTTGACTCCCCTCCCTGTTAACCCCTCCCTCCACTAAACCCTCCAACCCCCCCGTCATGTTGACCTCCGCCCACGCCTCCTATAGGGGGCTGGGAGGCTTACTCAGGCCACGTCTTTCATAGTGACCAAGCCAAAGTTGGTGCCTAACACTGTGACTTAGGCAGAGAGTGCTCCATAAATGGTGCCTCAGCCGGAGAGTTTCTCCCTGCACCGTGAATCAGCCATAGAGTGTTACATGCATCCACAGCATCCAAGCCAATGTCTGCCGCAAAACGCATGTGCATACAAACGCGTACAAACGCATGTCTATGCGCAGCCATGTTAAGTATAAGGAAAAAAACGCATGCTTTTTTTGCGCAAAAACACAGCGCAAAAAAACGCAAGTGTGAAACCAGCCTTAGTCATTGTACCACAATACACAGTGACAACCAAAAAAATCATACATATTGTATCCACCAGACCATGATCCTTACACTGTGCCACAGCCAGAGAGAGCTCCATACACAGTGCCACAGCCAGAGAGTGCTCCTTACACAGTGCCACAGCCAGAGATCGCGCTATACGCAGTGCCACAGCGAGAAAGCGCTCCATACTCAGTGCCACAGCGAGAGAGCGCTCCATACATAGTGCCACTGCAAGAGAGTGCTACATACACCGTGCCACTGCCAGAGAGTGCTCCATACACAATGCCACAGCCAGAGAGTGCTCCATACTCAGTACCACTGCCAGAGAGCGCTCCATACACAGTGCCACTACCAGAGAACGCTCCATACACAGCGCCACTGCCAGAGAGCGCTCCATACACAGTGCCACTGCCAGAGAGCACTCCATACACAGTGCCACTGCCAGAGAATGCTCCATATGCAATGCCACAGCCAGAGAGTGCTCCATACTCAGTGCCACAGCCAGAGAATGCTCCATACACAGTACCACTGCCAGAGAGCGCTCCATACACAGTGCCACTACCAGAGAATGCTCCATACACAGCGCCACTGCCAGAGAGCGCTCCATACACAGTGCCACTGCCAGAGAGCACTCCATACACAGTGCCACTGCCAGAGAATGCTCCATACACAGTGCCACTGCCAGTGAGCACTCCATACACAGTGCCACTGCCAGAGAGCGCTCCATACACAGTGCCACTACCAGAGAATGCTCCACACACAGTGCCACTGCCAGAGAGCGCTCCATACACAGTGCCACTGCCAGAGAGCGCTTCATACACAGTGCCACAGCCAGAGAATGCTCCATACACAGTGCCAATGCCAGTGAGCACTCCATACACAGTGCCACTGCCAGAGAGCGCTCCATACACAGTGCCACTACCAGAGAATGCTCCATACACAGTGCCACTGCCAGTGAGCACTCCATACACAGTGCCACTGCCAGAGAGCGCTCCATACACAGTGCCACTACCAGAGAATGCTCCACACACAGTGCCACTGCCAGAGAGCGCTCCATACACAGTGCCACTGCCAGAGAGCGCTTCATACACAGTGCCACAGCCAGAGAATGCTCCATACACAGTGCCAATGCCAGTGAGCACTCCATACACAGTGCCACTGCCAGAGAGCGCTCCATACACAGTGCCACTGCCAGAGAGCGATACTTACACAGTGCCACAGTCAGAGAGCACTCCATACACAATGGCACAGCCAGAGAGCGCTCCATACACAGTTCCACAGCCAGAGAGCGCTTCATACACAATGCCACTGCTAGAGAGCGCTCCATACACAGTGCCACAGCCAGAGAGTGCTCCATACACAGCGCCACTGCCAGAGAGCGCTCCATACACAATGCCACAGTCAGAGAGTGCTCCATACACAGTGCCACTGCCAGAGAGCGCTCCATACACAATGCCACAGCCAGAAAGTGCTCCATACACAGTGCCACTGCCAGAGAGTGCTCCATACACAGTGCCACTGCCCGAGAGCGCTCCATACACAATGCCACTGCCCGAGAGCGCTCCATACACAATGCCACTGCCAGAGAGCACTTCATACACAATGCCACTGCTAGAGAGCGCTCCATACACAGTGCCACAGCCAGAGAGTGCTCCATACACAGTGCCACTGCCAGAGAGCGCTCCATACACAATGCCACTGCCAGAGAGCGCTCCATACACAACGCCACAGCCAGAAAGTGCTCCATACACAGTGCCACTGCCAGAGAGTGCTCCATACACAGTGCCACTGCCAGAGAGTGCTCCATACACAGTGCCACTGCCAGAGAGCGCTCCATACACAGTGCCACTGCCAGAGAGCGCTCCATACACAATGCCACTGCCAGAGAGCGCTCCATACACAATGCCACTGCCAGAGAGCGCTCTATACACAATGCCACAGCCAGAGAGCAATCCATACACAGTGCCACTGCCAGAGAGTGCTCCATACACAGTCACTGCCAGAGAGCGCTCCATACACAATGCCACAGCCAGAGAGCGCTCCATGCACAATGCCACTGCCAGAGAGCGCTCCATACACAGTGCCACAGCCAGAGAGCGCTCCATACACAATGCCACAGCCAGAGAGCGCTCGATACACAATGCCACTGCCAGAGAGCGCTCGATACACAATGCCACTGCCAGAGAGCGCTCGATACACAATGCCACTGCCAGAGAGCGCTCGATACACAATGCCACTGCCAGAGAGCGCTCGATACATAATGCCACTGCCAGAGAGCGCTCCATACACAATGCCACTGCCAGAGAGTGCTCCATACACAGTGCCACTGCCAGAGAGCGCTCCATACACAGTTCCACAGCCAGAGAGCCAGGGGCGTAACTAGAACTGATTGGGCCCCATAGCAAACATTTAAACTGGGCCCCCTTCAAGAGACACCCCCTTCAAGACGCACCCCCTTCAAGACGCACCCTATTACCGATAATGCATACTAGAGTCACATTAAGTAACAGAATTAGAAACAATGTAACACAATTATTCCTAATCCTGTAACTCAGTCAATACAATCAAATTAGTTAAGCATTGATAAGCCAGTGCTGCGAAATCATAGTGTACATTTTTTCCCGCCAGGGCCCCGGATCCCCTACACTACATGCAGCGGGCCCCCAAGACAGCGTTGGCCACCCACAGCATCCTCCGGAGCGCCGCTGTAATGTACTTCAGTGGTTCCCAACCTTTTTTGCACCAGGGACCGGTTTCAAGCAATACCATTCTTCCATGGCCCGGCAGGGTGAGGATGGAGGTGTGGCAGGGGCGGGGCTTTGGTCATAAGGGGGCGGGGCTATGGACGCGGTTGTAGTTTAGCAGTGCATACTTATCATTTAATTATAAAATTTATAATGTGACTCAACTCACCATAGGTTTTGAATGAGTGGGAGCACCTAGCTTGTTTCTCTGTTTCAGTGGGAGCACTGGGCTACTTCTACTGATGACCGTCACTTCTAATGATGATTGGAACCTACAAGGAAATGGAGCATTGAGCACTTAAGAAAAATTGTACTGGAGTACTGTACATGCTGATTATTTTCTAATCATCAGAAAATGTATGTGTGGTTCCCCCCCGTCCTGTCCAGCTCTGTGTGGCTCCCCCTGTTGCATGCATGGTTCCCTTGTCCCTTCCTTGTATACATGGCTCTGCTCACATGCTCCCATCCTGTATACTATTATTATTATCATTATTATTTATTGTTATAGCGCCATTTATTCCATGGCGCTTTACATGTAAGGAGGAGTATACATAAAAACAAGTACAATAATCTTAAACAATACAAGTCATAACTGGTACAGGAGTAGAGAGGACCCTGCCCGCGAGGGCTCACAATCTTCAAGGGATGGGTGATAATACAGTAGGCGAGGGTAGAGCTGGTCGTGCAGCGGTTTGGTCGATCGGTGGTTACTGCAGGTTGTAGGCTTGTCGGAAGAGGTGGGTCTTCAGGCTCTTTTTGAAGGTTTCGATGGTAGGTGAGAGTCTGATATGTTGTGGTAGAGAGTTCCAGAGTAGGAGTGATGCGCGAGAGAAATCTTGTATGCGATTGTGGGAAGAGGAGATAAGAGGGGAGTAGAGAAGGAGATCTTGTGAGGATCGGAGGTTGCGTGTGGGAAAGTACCGGGAGACGAGGTCACAGATGTATGGAGGAGACAGGTTGTGGATGGCTTTGTATGTCATGGTTAGGGTTTTGTAATGGAGTCTCTGGGCAATTGGGAGCCAGTGAAGGGATTGACAGAGGGGAGAAGCTGGGGAATAGCGGGGGGACAGGTGGATTAGTCGGGCAGCAGAGTTTAGAATAGATTGGAGGGGTGCGAGAGTGTTTGAGGGGAGGCCACAGAGCATGAGGTTGCAGTAGTCAATGCGAGAGATGATGAGGGCATGGACTAGGGTTTTTGCAGATTCTTGGGTGAGGAATGAACGGATTCGTGAGATATTTTTGAGTTGAAGTCGGCAGGAAGTGGAAAGGGCTTGGATATGTGGTTTGAAGGAGAGATCAGCGTCAAGGATTACTCCGAGGCAGCGAGCTTGTGGGACTGGGGAGAGTGGGCAGTCATTTACTGTAATTGATAGGTTCGTAGGGGGGGTCACGTGAGATGGGGGAAAGATGATGAATTCTGTTTTGTCCATGTTGAGTTTCAGAAATCTAGCGGAGAAGAAGGATGAAATAGTGGACAGACATTGAGGGATTCTGGTTAGTAGGGAGGTGATATCTGGTCCAGAGATGTAGATCTGTGTGTCATCAGCGTAAAGATGATACTGAAAGCCATGAGATTCTATGAGCTGTCCCAGGCCAAAGGTGTAAATAGAGAACAGCAGGGGCCCAAGGACTGAACCTTGTGGGACTCCGACAGATAGGGGTCGAGGTGAGGAGGTGGTGTGTGAGTGGGAGACGCTGAATGTCCGGTCTGTTAGGTATGATGAGATCCAGGATAGGGCCAAGTCTGTGATGCCGAGGGATGAGAGGGTCTGTAATAATAGGGAATGGTCCACTGTGTCAAAGGCAGCCGACAGGTCCAGGAGGAGGAGGACAGAGTAGTGTCGCTTGCTCTTGGCGGTTAAGAGGTCATTGGTGACCTTAGTAAGGGCAGTTTCAGTGGAGTGGTGTGACCGGAAGCCAGATTGTAAGCGGTTGAAGAGGCAGCAAGAAGAGAGATGGGAGGACAGTTCAAGGTAGACGTGTTGTTCCAGTAGCTTGGAGGCGTAGGGGAGAAGTGATATAGGGCGATAGCTAGATACAGAGGATGGGTCAAGAGAGGGCTTTTTGAGGATAGGTGTGATGGAGGCATGTCTAAAGCTTGAGGGGAAAACACCAGTTGTTAGTGATAGGTTGAAGAGATGGGTTAGGGTTGGGATGAAGACTGTGGTGAGGTTTGGTATGAAGTGGGATGGGATTGGGTCGAGTGCACAGGTGGTGAGATGTGATCTTGAGAGTAGAGTGGAGAGTCGATTTTCTGTAATGGTGGAGAAGTATACATGTATACTGTATACATGGCTCCGCTCCCACCCTTCCATCCTGTATACATTACTGTGGCGCTCCGGTGGGTGCTGTGGGTGGCCAACGCTGTCTTGGGGGCCCGCCGGCCCGGTGCGTGTAGTGTAGGGGATCTGGGGCCCTGGCGGAAAGAAATGTACACTATGATTTCACAGAACTGGCTAATCAAGGCTTAACTAATTTGATTGTATTGACTGAGTTACAGGATTAGGAATAACTGTGTTACATTATTTCTAATTCTGTTACTTAATGTGACTCTAGTATGCATTATCGGTAAGGGGGTGCGTCTTGAAGGGGGTGTGTCTTTGAGGGGGCCCCGTTTAAAAGTTTGCTATGGGGCCCAATCAGTTCTAGTTATGCCCCTGGACGATGTACTTAATTAAATTGCACTACCGGGTAGCGCCGATCGGAGCCGGGGACCTGGGCTGCAAAGCAACCGCTTCGGCTGCTACCCCGGTAGTTACGCCAGTGCAGAGAGCGCTTCATACACAGTGCCACTGCCAGAGAGCGCTCCATACACAGTGCCACTGCCAGAGAGTGCTCCATACAGTCCCACTGCCAGAGCGTGCTCCATACACAGTGTCACAGCCAGAGAGCGCTCTATACATAGTGCCACTGCCAGAGAGTGCTCCTTACACACCACAGTGCCTTAATATCTGAGACTTTGGGGAATATTTCCATTTTTATCGACTCCTTTCCATTCAGAGAGGGTTGTTAGCTGTAGAGAGTATAGATTGTCCTGCCACCCCAGTAGAATTGCAAATGCAATTCAAAAAAGGAGACTATAATTTATATTTTTTATTTTACTCGTTTATTTAGCGCCATTAATTCCACAGCTCTTTACAGACATGATATAGAATATAATGAGTATCCCGAAACACTGCATCAAAAGCGAACAATGCAGTGTGTGGCAAGGATGATCGGATGAGCAAACAGCCCATCTGTGTTACACTTAATAGAACATATCATTAGGCGATGCGGCATCTGCGGCGACGATCTATAGGGGCCCTCTGACACCGCTCAGGCGTCACGTCGCAGAGAATTTCATTGTGAAGTCGTCACTCCGGCACGTGTGGGTGTTCTAATCACAGACATTGTTTAGCGAGGAAATAGACAGCAAGCCAGTAATTTATACAACATGGATTTTCCCATTTGTCAGGTCTCATAAACACGAGAGAGAGAGAAAGGCCGTGCAATTTTCTCGGGATCTAGCAGATGAAGACATCACATATAGATTCTAAGGAAGGGAGCAGTCACCGGGACGCGCGGCGCTCACTGGTGGCCGATTTGCATGTGCGCATCCGCTGATCTGTAGAAGAGAAGCTCGCTGGTGTGTTTCATAACACCATAGAGATTACTCTAAATTTAGAGGATCTGCTTATATACACAAGTGCAGATACTTTCTGACAGCCAGAGTAGCCTCCAGAGAAAGAGACAGAACACGGCGTCATCAATATTGCTTTTTATGTAAGCATGTTTTCCTTATGTTTGCCAACTACGACTGCACTTCTCTCTCTAGAAGCTTCTTGGATTTTAGTCCTTTATTATCTTTATTATTGGAGGATTAAAATGGAAATGCAGATTGGCAGGAAAAGCATCTGCATTGCATAATTGCCATCATCACTGCTAAATCCAAAACAGAAGCCGAGAATATCCATAAAGCATGGGGAAAAACATTGATTTCACTGTTTGCAGTGATCTTGTGACATCTTCCTCTTCAGTGTTGTCTTAGGGACTTCAGGTGGATTGCATGAGCATCAATGGTCACATTATATCCAGCAATGGACACATCACATCCATCAATGGTCACTAGTGTTGAGCGATACCTTTCCGATATTGGGAAATATCGGATCGGATTGGATCGGACCGATACCCCAAAAATTTCGGATATCGCCGATTCCGATACCGGAAACCAATGCAAGTCAATGGGACACAAATATCGGAATGAAAATAAACCCTTATGGGTCGCCCTCCCAGGGCTGTGGGGTACTCGGTACCGGGCCCGTTGATCTCTATGGGGAATGTCATGGCAGCTGGGACCCGGCCCGTGGCCCTGGGCTCCATTGTAAAAGGATAAAGTCTATTGATGATTCATGACGCCACCTGTGGTGTTCAGCAATGGAGGTGTTAAGCCGACGCTGCATGCAGATCCTCTGCATGCAGACCCTAAAACTTCCCACTCTTTCAATATATACTAACTCCACCCACCTCCCAGCACGTTTCGTGTTCCAAGCAGGGAGCCACCAATGGGTGCTCTGCTATACTCCAAGCAGGGAGCCGCCGAAGGTGCTTTGCTACACTACTTTGTGGTGTGGGGGTGCAGGTGTTGGAGTGTCGTCAGGAGTCTCCACCTTACCTGGATGGTGGGGTACCACACTTCAGGAGGAGGTGCAGTACCTCTGTGGCGACTGAAGCCTCAGGGGCGCCACATACCCCCCCGTTAAACACAGCACATCCGTGGGCTGCAAGGAAAACAAAGTTGACAATACAGGAACATACAAAATTTTTGTAATGCAAAATAAACAGTTCTTATCTAATCTTCTCAATATGAGAGGCAGGCACAGTTTCTTGAACGTTGCAAACAATTTTACCTATCTATCTAAATTCAAAGGTATGTTACCTAATTTTAAGTGCTATGGAAGCAAACTCACTACAGATTCAAGTAACACATTTTCTAACAACACATTTCCTTTCTGTCATCTTTCACATTGTCTACTTTTCTTCTTCTACTCTCAAGTGACAACTGCTGGTGTCTGGTTCATCATCTACATATCTTTATCCAATGTTTATTCAAACATTGTAACACATTATCTCTTTCTCAGTGAAACTCTATAAAATCTGTCATTAACACTTTCACTACACACTATCTCTTTCTAGTTTCTGGTTCAAAAATACTAAGCATTATTAATAAGTGCAAAGAGTAGACATTGGACCGGCCATCATGTCTGGATATGTCCTTATAACGAGGTAGTCCTTATTCCAAGGGAAGGTTCCTATGTAAAACCAAGAGAGAGCACCTAAAGAGGTGCAAACTATTTACATTAGCAGTCCTGGATCACTCAGCGTCCATGATCTCCACAATTCAAGTGTAAGAGCTGCCAACCAAACTGGGCAACAACTGGGTCAAACAAGAGAAACAAAAACATAATAACCAAAAACAGAAAAACAGGCACAAAGGTGCAAATACCATCCTTTGTACAGAGAGTCAGTTTAAATCCACATTATGGCTAGTTATCCCCTCCTGGGGTTCTGGAAGCTGGTTGCTTGGGCTGCTTCCAGGGTAGATACTCTGGGTGTCCACCAGATGCGTTGGCAGTGGTTGAAGAGGCTAACTGAGGTACAGTAGGGGTGGTGATTTGTACCAAGGGACACTGGGTTGGTACAGCTTGGCTTATGGGCGTGGGTACCAACACAGTTTTGGTGATCACTGTGGGTGGAGGAATAGCAGGCTTCTCCTTATGGTCCAGATCAGGGCCCAGCACAGCCAACCTCTGCTGTTCTCTCCCGCTGCTCCGCTGCCAGCTGGCGGAGGGTCTGCTGGCAATAGGACTCCTCTTCCTCCTCCACCTCTTCCCGAGACCGGCCCTTGCCCACCGTGGACCGCGGCACCACTATCAGGGGTTCAGGTGTCTCCCCCCGGGGACTGATATCCCGGTCCCAAACCAAGTCCAGCACCACCTGTCCGGCCGCTGTAGCCAGTGGGCACCCCGTGGCTTCCCTAACTTCAGGGCCGACGGACATACCTGGTACCTCCTGGTGGTGTTGCGGCTCCGGTGCAGGCCTGAGAGGGTGGGCAGCTGCAGGGGTATCCACAGGGGTAGCCGGTCCGGATGCCGGTGGTGGTGGAGCAGATGGCGGCTCCCGGTCCGCGGGGGCCTCCGGTAGGACCTGCGCGGCCGTGTCAGGTCCAGACGGGAGCTCCTCTTCCTCCGCTTCAGCTCCCAAAGCCTCACACAGCAGCGGTGGTAACGGAGAGATTGCAAAGGACGCTGCCGGTGGTATTGCAGCGGTCGCAGGCTCTACAGGGTTTGCCTGGGGGACATCCGGTGCAGCGATGGCGGGTACCGGTGACTGGGGTACCGCGAGTGTAGACCTCTCCAGGGCGGGCTGCCACTTCTTCCTCCAGAGCGCTTCCTGCTTCAGCTGCAGTTCGTGCGTCAACCGGGCAATCTCCTCCTCCAGTTGTTGACAGTTCACCCTGGAAGCCGGGTCAGAGCCTTCAGCCATTGCGATGGGGAGATTCAGCTCAACCTCCTCATGCTCCGCAGGCCTCCTCCCTTCTCCTTCCAATATGGCGTTCTGGCGTTCTTCTTCCTGCCTCGGCTCTTTTCCCGCCACTGGCTCCCGCCCCTCCTTCTGAGGGCGGTGTCTTCTTCCTACTCCTCCATACCAAGCCAGTATACGAACCCCTCGGGGGGTGGACCATGTTGCTGTCACATAGAAGTTCAGACAAGGGAGGCCCAGGACAGTCCATGCTCTTTTCTTAGGACCTCCCATATTATCACGCCCTTCTTCACCGCGCTGGCGGCCATTTTTAGCATTCATTTTACAGTCTATCAAATTAGGTCTTCTGCACATTTCCAAAAGCTTTAAGTCCAACAGATCTTAGGCACACAGAACCCGGTGGCATCGGGTCTCGTTATCCTGTTCGTGATGCCAAAATGGGTCGCCCTCCCCGGGCTCTGGGGTACTCGGTACCAGGCCCGTTGATCTCTATGGGGAATGTCACGGCAGCTGGGACCCAGCCCATGGCCCTTGGCTCCATTGTAAAAGGATAATAAAGTCTATTGATGATTCGTGACGCCACCTGTGGTGTTCGGCAATGGAGGTGTTAAGCCGATGCTGCATGCAGATCCTCTTGGACTGATGGTGTGGTGCAGCAAGGATGTTGTAGCCCTCCATAGGCAGGGCTGTAGTCCCAGGGCAGTGTAGTAATTGGGGGAGACAGGGAATAGGTGCAGACAGTGTAGTGGATGGCACCGAGATGTAGCCGGGCTGAATGTGCTGGTGCAGGAATAAGTGGAGGACACCAGGGCATGTAGTTCCAAAGCTTTACTCACAGTCTGTTGTACAAACGGGTGCCTGCCTTCGTGCCGTGTCCTCCGGGTCAGGGACTCGGTCAACCTCCAGACCAGATGGAATACTACTTTCCAACACTCCGCCAACATATGCCTTCTCTGAACGTCTCCTCTTATAGCGCCTAAGAATGAAGTACTCTCAGTACTGAGTTACACTGGAGTGCCTCCTGTCAGATGTTCCTATGAACTCTACTTGTACGGCAGACAGCTGTAGCCTGCTTCGGGGACTCCTTGCTACTAAGTCCCGGCTCACTATTCAGTTGCTGTTGTGCCCCCAAGTCTTGTGTGGGAATAAGGCGGTCACTACTTCTATTCCTCCGGTGTCTGCTGCAGGACCATTAGTATCCATACGACCTCGGGGACCGGGCCCCTGCCTTGCGCTTAGAACGTCTAGGAAGGGTTCTCCTCTAACCCAAGTCCTCTGTTCTCTTTTCTCGTCATGTTCCGAACTAATCTCCTTCTTATCGAGTATTAGGCTTTTCAGTCTTTGTCGCTCTCTCACTCTTCCTTTCCTGTGCCAGCAGACCCAGGTCACTGGGATCTGCTGCAGCACTTCCATCCATCCCTCTCTCTAGGGATCCACACAGCCGCACATGCTGGCTGGCTCCTCACTCTCTGACTCAGACTACTCAAAGACCCTAAAACTTCCCGCTCTTTCAATATATACTAACTCCACCCGCCTCCCAGCACGTTTCGTGTTCCAAGCAGCGAGCCACCAATGGGTGCTCTGCTATACTCCAAGCAGGGAGCCGCCGAAGGTGCTTTGCTACTCTACTTTGTGGTGTGGGGGTGCAGGTGTTGGAGTGTCATCAGGAGTCTCCACCTTACCTGGATGGTGGGGTACCACACCTCAGGAGGAGGTGCAGTACCTCTGTGGTGACTGAAGCCTCAGGGGCGCCACACTTACTTTTCTTGTAGGTTAATTCTACATGAAGGAAAACATCTAAGAATAATGTAGAATGTATTGGGGGAGGTGGAGGAGACATTAAAGGCATAGAGGTTTAGCCCAATCAAATGGAATAGCAGGAATTAATTTTTTCTTTTTAAGACGTTCGGAGGTACAAAGATATTGACTATGTTAAAGGGGTTGTGTAGCAATAGAGGGAGATGTTCAGAAAAGGCACATGTTGGCGGAGTGTTGGAACGGAGTGCTTCATCTAGCTTGGAGGTTGACTGAGCCCCTGACCCGGAGGACACGGCACGGATGCGGGCACCTGTATGCACAACAGACTGTGAGTAAAGCTTTGGAACTACATGCCCTGGTGTCCTCCGCTTATTCCTGCGCCAACACACTCAGCACTACTACATCTCTGTGCCTGGCACTGCACCATCTACGTCTCTTCACTACCTCTCCATCTACACTGCCCTGGGACTACATCCCTACCTGTGGAGGGCCGCAACATCAAAGCTGCACCACACCATCTGTGTGCAGATCTGTGTGAGGATCTGTCTGCAGCGTCGGCTTAACATCTTCATTGCCGAACACCACAGGTGGCGTCACGAATCATTCACTCATAAACTTTAATCATCATCCACACGTTCAACATTTCCCTTTTACAATGGACACCCAGGGCCACGGACCAGGTCACAGCTACCGTGACATCTCCCATTGAAACCAACGGGCCCGGTACCGAGTACCCCACCAGCCCTGGCGGGCAATCCAACTTGGCGGAAATACATAACAGAACAGGTTGTCCGGCTTTTCACATAATCTCAGTGCATATCTAGGCTGCAGAATGCTGACAATAAGTAATTTACCTTCTGTGGCCAGTCTGCTCAGTTTCCAAGATATCATCTCTTGCTTCTAAGATAAACGTCCAGGGGGGGTGTTCTGGCATTGAAATGAGAACTGGTTGTTTCCTCCTCCCTCACTAGTTTCACTTTCCATAGATCACTGCTCAGCGTGTGTCTGGGGGAGGAGCAGCTGGGTGGTCTGCTCGCAGCCAATCACAGCCATGCCATTAGTTAACATGCCTACATGCTCTAACAGGATGTGCCCACATTTCTTAGGATTCCTCATTGGCTGAATAAAACCAAACTGGCTCATTGTATTATGGGAACTTCCGATTCCGGTATTCGATTTGCAAAAAGTATCGGAACTCGGTATCGGAATTCTGATACCGCGAATATCGGCCGATACTGCAAATATCGGGTATCGGAATGCTCAACACTAATGGTCACATCACATCCGTCAATGGTCCCATCACATCAATGCAAAGATCACTTCAAAATCAATGGTCATGTCACATCAACATCAATGGTCACATCACATTCATTAATGGTCACATCACATCAACATCAATGGTCACATCACATCCAGCAATGGTTATATCACATCAACATCAGTGGTCACATCACATCCAGCATCAATGGTCACATCACATCTACATCAGTGGTCCCATTACATCCATCAATGGTCCCATTACATCCATCAATGGTCCCATTACATCCATCAATGGTGACATCACATCCAGCAATGGTGACATCACATCCAGCAATGGTGACATCACATCCATCAATGGTGACATAACATCCATCAATGGTGACATAACATCCAGCAATGGTGACATAACATCCAGCAATGGTCACATCACATCCTGCAATAGTCACATCACATCCATCAATGGCCCCATCACATCCAGCAATCGCCCCATCACATCCATCAATGGTCCCATCACATCCATCAATGGTGACATCACATCCGTCAATGGTCCCATCACATCAATGCAAAGATCACTTCAAAATCAACGGTCATGTCACATCAACATCAATGGTCACATCACATTCATTAATGGTCACATCACATCAACATCAATGGTCACATCACATCCAGCAATGGTCACATTACATCCAGCATCAATGGTCACATCACATCCATCAGTGGTCTCATCACATCCATCAGTGGTCCCATCACATCCAGCAATGGTGACATCACATCCAGCAATGGTGACATAACATCCAGCAATGGTCACATCACATCCTGCAATAGTCACATCACTTCCAGCAATGGTCCCATCACATCCAGCAATGGTCCCATCACATCCAGCAATGGTCCCATCACATCCATCAATGGTCCCATCACATCCGGCAATGGTCTCATCACATCCGGCAATGGTCTCATCACATCCAGCAATGGTCTCATCACATCCAGCAATGGTCTCATCACATCCAGCAATGGTCCCATCACATCCATCAATGGCCCCATCACATCCAGCAATGGTCTCATCACATCCAGCAATAGTCACATCACATCCATCAATGGCCCCCTCACATCCAGCAATGGTCTCATCACATCCAGCAATGGTCCCATCACATCCAGCAATGGTCCCATCACATCCATCAATGGTGACATCACATCCATCAATGGTCCCATCACATCAATGCAAAGATCACTTCAAAATCAACGGTCATGTCACATCAACATCAATGGTCACATCACATTCATTAATGGTCACATCACATCAACATCAATGGTCACATCACATCCAGCAATGGTCACATTACATCCAGCATCAATGGTCACATCACATCCATCAGTGGTCTCATCACATCCATCAGTGGTCCCATCACATCCAGCAATGGTGACATCACATCCAGCAATGGTGACATAACATCCAGCAATGGTCACATCACATCCTGCAATGGTCCCATCACTTCCAGCAATGGTCCCATCACATCCAGCAATGGTCCCATCACATCCAGCAATGGTCCCATCACATCCATCAATGGTCCCATCACATCCGGCAATGGTCTCATCACATCCGGCAATGGTCTCATCACATCCAGCAATGGTCTCATCACATCCAGCAATGGTCTCATCACATCCAGCAATGGTCCCATCACATTCATCAATGGCCCCATCACATCCAGCAATGGTCTCATCACATCCAGCAATAGTCACATCACATCCATCAATGGCCCCCTCACATCCAGCAATGGTCTCATCACATCCAGCAATGGTCCCATCACATCCAGCAATGGTCCCATCACATCAATATTAATGGTCACATCACATCCAGCAATGGATACATCACATCAACATCAATGTTCACATTATGAGCTGTGACATCACCTATTGTGGATGGTGGATCCTGTGTTATCTACTGTATATAGAGGTGATATCAGTCATTGTACAGGGGGAAGAGGTGAGCTGTGACATCACCTATCATGAATGGTGGATCCTGTTTAAACTACTGTATATAGAGGTGTTATCAGTCAGTGTAATCCTGTCTATGATGATAATGAGGCTGCTGAAAAGTCATCTGTACAGAAGAGAAAGTAGGATTCAAGTATTTGGATAAAGAGGCCAGTTTGAAAGTGTGTATTTTTACATAGAGATAGTGATATATGCAATTGAAAAATACAGTATATGTTTAAGAATGAAAAAAAAATTGTAGTTAACATAAAAACCTGGTTTAAACAATATGTAATTTTGATGTCACATTCCTTTTAAACCTTCATGGCCGGCATAGCTGCAGGATACCCCATAAATGCAGGACAGATGACAGGTGAGGATCAGACTTCTGTAACTTGCACTAATGGGGAGATTTGGGGTTTAGTGAGTTCAATTAACCAGTTCCTAGCTGCCTCACTCTTCATACAATTCAGCATTTTATACATTATGTCAAAAGAAAGCTCAGATGTGATCATCTCAGATTTTCCATAACTCCTATAGTTATACCATGTCTGCATGTAATCAAAAGCCTCAGCGCCTGCTGTCACCATCCACCGTTGGGGTCGGATTGATGACATTCTCGGTCCTGCTATCTCCGCAATACACTTATTCCGTTTCGGCAAGATAAAAGCTAAAGCACCTTTCAAAGGACTGAATGCGACTTCGATGAAAAGTAAATGTATGCTAATTAATAAAATAATAGCAAAAGTGTTATTTTACTAAATTATGTAGACTGACATGTGATGTACCGAAACGAATCTCAAGAGGTTTCTCCAGCTGCAAAGTTGAACCGTTACCTTAGCTCACCTAACCCGCTCATCATTGTGCTGTCAGGAAGAAATCATACAATGTTGGAGGGGGTGACAAGAATAGACCAAGCAAGAACCTCTTAGCTTTCAACAAGGATGATGAATCAATTTTCTAGTTTTGTATTAAGCTTTCCGTTCTTCTCAACACAGGGTTTGACGCCCAAAATATTTGCATTGGATGCGAGAGTAGGCTCTTCGGGAGAGTCAACAACCGCTGGATAGTGACATCATCAGACCTCCTCAAATAGCTATGAATTTCAACCCCTTCTAGATCAGACTTGTTCTCTCAATGGGGACAGAGGAGTAAGGGTCCCCAAGCATGATCATTCCATTGGCAGATAAGTCTCCCAGTGCTCCTATGTTCTCTACAAGAAACACGCTGTCACACTCATCTTGCCAAGAACAAAAAGGATCAACAGTCCAAAGTCGGACATGTCATATCTTTATTTCCCCTGTCATCATCTCAGCCAAGCCCACCAATTTAGTCGACATTAGCAAGGGCGTAACGATCGTGGTTGCAGTGCGTGTGAACGGGCCAATGCTGGAGGAACGCCTGGCGATCCCAGCGTCTCTTCCAACTGGATGTGTGTTCTCAGATGCACATTCAGTTGAAATTTAGTGTGGTGTATAGACTCACCGGCTCGCTGCGCAGCGATACACGCCATCGGCCAATCAGAGGCCGGCATCTAGCATGTGGCAGCTGACATCGGCTTGCCCATCACGGGCAGTGCATAATATGATAAGCTGTCCATGTCGACACGCCGGTTTGTGCGATGTCTATAGAAGAGGACGCGCGTCGAGGGAGCGGGGTAAGGTAAGAATCATTTGTTTCTTTTAAAATGTTACTCTGAAAAATGAGAATAGACACTGGAGTTTGCAATAAAAAATATATCTTTTTATTAATATATAAAAATGAAAAAATATTTTTAGCAAAGGGAATAATGTAACATACAGAGGGGATCAAATCCTACACAGGAAATAAATCACAGGGAAACGTATAAGAAGTGAGTATGATAAAAAAAAATGGTGATTTCCCTGGGTGAAGCAAGTATGAATATATACGGTAATAACAGCAGGGTCAAAAACTAAATATATATTATACTAGCTTGGCCCGTGCTAAATTTTCGCACATTGGTCGTCAGGGGCGCAGGCAATTTCAGAAAAAGCAAGCTGGTCAAATGTAAATATATTTCATGAGCTGATCAACGCAGACAGGTATTTATATATGGAGACTGGTAATACAATAAGTTAGTTTGCTAGGTAAAGGCCAAAAAACATCTTCCGGTTGAGGTGCCACCTGCAGGTCATTGTGTCTTTCGGCAGGTTTATGAAAATGACTGTTTAAATTGTTTTCTTGCTGAAGGGAGCAAGTAATCAGCGAAAAAGCAGTGCATGTTTACAAATGTGTTTGCATATGTGACTCACCTGCAGTCAAGTGTGCAATCCTCCAATGTCCCTGAAATAGGCTGGGCAAGCACTTGAACAAGCTGGAAAGACCCCAAGGCAAATGTTTGGATTTGTTTGTGATGTCTGTAAGCAGCTTTGTGGTAGTGTGCTTTGGGGCAGTGTGCTGCCACCTGCAGGTAATTTGACCTTTCAAATGGTGTATCATTTATTTGTGTGGGTGGAGTAGGAATGGAGCAAGTGTGCAATTCAATAGGCAGTGCATGTTTACAAATGTGTTTGCATATGTGCCTCACCTGCAGTGAAGTGTGCAATCCTCCAATTTGGCTAAAATAAGCTGGGCAAGCAGTTTGGCAACCTGGAAAGACCCCAAGGCAAATGTTTGGAATTGTTTGTAAGCAGCTTTGTGGTAGTGCGCTTTGGGGTACTGTGGTGCCACCAGCAGGTCATTTTTCCTTCCTGCAGGTTTATGAAAATTCATGTTTAAACTGTATTTTGTGATCAAATTGTGGATGTGTGGTTCGTTTGGCTATTTTCTGGCTGAAGGGGGCAAGTTTACCTTTCAAATGGTGTGTGTGGGTGCAGTATGAACTGAGAGAGAGAAATTGTAGCTGCCAGAATGGGATTTGGGGTTGAAAATCATGAAAGGAAATTCTTCCAGGCATGCTCAGTATAAGAAGGCAGATCCGTTGGCGGATTCCATCAATTAACGGTTGGCAACGGATCCGCCGCCCATAGGCGTCCATCCTAACGCATGGCGGACTGCGACAGATCCGTTGCTATCCGCTGTTTCAATGCACGCAAAAAACGTTTCATTGTCCGTCCACGCAAGACAGCGGGCACCAAAATTATGACGGATCCGTCAAAAAACGGATGCAACGGATGACCATCTGTCAAAATCCGCCGCAATGCATGTCAAAGGGAAAAAAACGGATCCGCCAAAAAAATGAAGTGTGAAGCTGGCCTAAGCGAGCACCGGACCAGGTGCCACTCCAGGATAGACCAACAGATGCTCAGCAGCTGGACCCAGAAGGACAGACTGGATGGTGCAGCAGGTAGAGTTTGAATCAGAGTGCAGCAGGCAGACAGGCTCTGCACCAGAGTGCAGCAGGCAGACAGGCTCTGCACCAGAGTGCAGCAGGCAGACAGGCTCTGCACCAGAGTGCAGCAGGCAGACAGGCTCTGCACCAGAGTGCAGCAGGCTGACAGGCTCTGCACCAGAATGCAGCAGGCTGACAGGCTCTGCACCAGAGTGCAGCAGGCAGACAGGCTCTGCACCAGAGTGCAGCAGGCAGACAGGCTCTGCACCAGAGTGCAGCAGGCAGACAGGCTCTGCACCAGAGTGCAGCAGGCAGACAGGCTCTGCACGAGAGTGCAGCAGGCAGACAGGCTCTGCACGAGAGTGCAGCAGGCAGACAGGCTCTGCACCAGAGTGCAGCAAGGACTGGTATGCAACCTTACACAACTTAGACTGCAGAACAGGAAAGTTGCTTAGGCACCTCCCCAGTGAGGAGAAAGCAATATATACATAATGCCCCACAGCCATTGGCTGGGGAGGAAATAGCAAGAGCACGTGCTGGCCCTTTAAGAGGGTGGGAGCGCACGTGCTCTTAGGACATGGCTGGAAGCTCTGCTGGAAGCATGCAGCGCATGAGGAAGGCGGGAACTGACCACAGCGCTGGTGAGTGAAGTGACAAGCTGGCCTGGCAGAGCAGGGATGCGGCATGGTGCTAACATATTAGATAGATAAATCCAAATGGATTACTAAATAAATAATCATATACAGACACCACAGCAGATGTACCACAATAAATATCATAAAACCTGTATAACATATCTCAGCGAAAGAAAATTACCATATAGGAACACCCCAGAACTCCAACGTATGTTTCGCCAGGTGGCTTTCTCAAGGGGGTTTTATGATATTTATTGTGGCATGTCTGCTGTATTTATTTATTAACCCTGCCGCTAAATGGATTTTTCACCCAGGGAAATTACCATTTGGTTATTAGACCCACTTCCTATAGGTTTCCCTGTGATACTTAACAGATATCTTCTTCTTGGAATAATCATGATCTAGTATGTATGCCTCATGCACATTAGATTGTCAAATGGTGCCAGATTTGACAGATTAAGTTGGCTGTGCTAATGTTTATGAGCATCTTTACATCTACATCAGCTGGCTGCATCATCTTCCTTTAATTAGTGTCAAAGCTGCTTATCTTGGCTCTGACAATTCAGTAGATATTTCCGTCTTGGAATGATTGGAATCCAAGATTACAGTGTGTCAAGAATCTATACACCACGGAAGAACTGATCAGCTCGATGCAAATCAAATTAGTGTTACATTTTTAAGAAATTGCAGAACCCGGCAAATTCAAACAGTTTGCAATTCACTTGGCGCATGTCGCCTAAAATGGTTTCTAGCATTTTACGCATTGTAGAAGATTTTAACAGCCAATGAAGGCTTTCCCATAATGTCTTGCAGCTATCATGTCGCATGGCATTGGCTAGCAAATCACAAGAGGCTATCATATCGTGTATAAAAGCCGAAGCAGGGAATGCAGCAGCCATTTTGTTAGGAATCTGGATACTCCGCAATAGAGGTAGGAAAAGAAAGCCCCAAAACACTAAAGAAACTGTACAGTGAGGGTGTAGATGATAAATATATAGGAAAAAGAGATGATGTCTCATTGGCCACGAATATAAGTATGTGATGCATGCACATGTTCTATACAGAATAATTACCTCCTATGGGCACAAGAAAACCCAGCGTAATTCTATATTGGATCCTTTTGTTTCAACTTTGACTGAAGCTTTACCTCCAGCTGGTAATCCATTTACTGCTTTAGGAATTACCGTGACGGTTCTTCCAATCCAAATGTGCACTTAATGACCAGATCAGGCGCTATAATTGTCAACCAAAACAGCTTTATGGCGCATGACGTTACCGGACCCCGGAAGAGACTAATTCTGAACAGACCGTTAAGTCCACTAAGCTCTGCTGATGCCTTGTGCTGTAGATCTCGGACACGCTGTAGTAAGCTTTGCTTTCGTAGGTAGAGTATTGTTGTTTGCGTTACCTACGTGGCTTTGTTCCTAGACGAAATGTTTTAGTTTATCATCATTACTTTATTATATGAACCGAATACTATTATTTCATGGAGTCAAATTCAGAAGCACTGGTGAATACGAAATTCAAAGGATACGCTAATAACATAGATAATAGATAGATAGATAATAGATTAATAGATATAGATCATAGATACAGTAGATCTATATATAGATAATAGATGATTGATGATAGACAGATAATAGATAGATAATAGATAATAGATAATAGATAGATGATAGATAGAAAGATAGATAAATAATAGATGATAGATACATAGATAATGTTTATATGCACAGATGGATGATAGATGATAGATAGATTATAGATAGATCTATACATAGATAGATGATAGATAGATAATAGATAATTGATAATAGATAGATGATAGATAGAAAGATAGATAAATAATAGATGATAGATACATAGATAATGTTTATATACACAGATGGATAATAGATGATAGATAATAGATAGATATAGATAGATAATAGATAGATAATATATATATAGATAGATGGATAGATAGATAATAGATGATAGATAGATAATAGATAGATAGATAGAGGATAGATAATAGAATATAGATATACTGTATACTAGATTGTAGACTAGATAATACATAATAGATACTGTATATGATAGATTAATAGATAGATAATACACATTTCCTTTGTAATTTTTTTTACATTTTTTAAATTTTAAGAATTTTAAAAAGGAAATTGGGTAGATGCAAAAGTTTAAGCACCCTTGGAGATTTGTGTGCTCAGATAACTGTAGCCAAGGTTTCAGACCTTAATTAGCCTGTTAGGGTTATGACTTGTTCACTATCTTTGTTAGGAATAGCCCAGTGATGCAAATTTTCAACATTCATAAAAACCCGGCCTCCTCTAATCTTGTGCCAAATAACAGCAGCCATGGGTTCTCTAAACAACTTCCTAGCACTCTGAAAATGGAAATGGTGGAGGCCCACAAAGCAGGAGAAGGCTATAAGAAGAAAGCAAAGTTTTCTCAAGTTGCCCTTTCCTCAGTTCAAAATATAATTAAGAAATGGCAGTTGCCAGGAACAGTGGAGGCCAAGATAAGGTCTGGAAGACCAAGCAAAATTTCAGTGAGAGCTGCTCGTAAGATTCCTATAGAGGCAAATCAAATTACCCTCTTGACTGCAGAAGACCTTCAGAAAGATTTAGCAGACTCTGGAGTTGCAGTACATTGTTCTACTGTTCAGAGACACCTGCACAAATATGGTCTTGATGGAAGAGTCATCAGAAGAAAACCTCTCCTGTGTCCTCACCATAAAATTCAGCATTAGACATATGAAAAGAACATCTAAACAAGCCTGATGCAGTTTGGAAACGAGTCCTGTGGACCGATGAGGTTACATTAGAACTCCTTGGTAACAATGGTCAAAGGTATGTGAGGAGAAAGAAGAGCACAGAATTTTGGGAAAAGAACATCTCACCAACCATTAAGCACGGGGACGGATGAATCATGCTTTGCGGTTGTGTTTAAGCCAGTGGCACGGGGAACATTTCATGGGTAGAGGGAAGAATGGATTCAATGGAAGTTCAACAAATTCTTAATGCAAGCATAACACCATCTGTAAAAAAAAAAAAAAGCTGAAGCAGAAAAGAGGATGTCTCCTACAAATGGATAATGAACTGAAGGTTTTACAATGGCCCTCACAGTCCCCTGATCTGAACATCATTGAAAATCTGTGGCTGGACCTCAAAATAGCAGAGGATGGAAGACGGCCCAGGAATCTCACACAACTGGAGGAATGGATAAAAATCCCTGAAAACAAGAACTGAAAGACTCTACAAAAAGCATTTGCAAGCTGTGATCCTTGCAAAAGGGGATGCTGCTAGGCACTAACCATGCAGGGTGCCCAAACTTTTGCATCGCCCAATTCTCATTTTTGTAATTTTAAAAATGTGAAAAAAATATAATTTTGCCTAAAATACAAAGGAAATGTGTCATCTTTAACTTTAGACCTTTTAGAGAGAATTTCATCTTGAACTTAACCCTCACTTACCAGGTCAGCCTTCACAGCCCTTGACTGTGATTGGGAACAAAATAATCTTTTTTTTTATTAGTGCCGACGCCTTTGGTTTCTACAAACGCCTTATATCTACCATAAAAAGTCTCTGATATTGGTTTCTCTCCGTCGGCCGGCTTCTGATCGCGTAGCTGAAACTTTAATAACGTCGAATGGCGGATTCCGTGTTTCATCGTCTCCTGATTCTTTCTTGGTTCTGGAATCCATCATTTTCTTTATAACCCAACATAAGATTTTATGTGTACCAACAGAAAGCGAGGCTCGGTAGGCTGTGCCACGGGATGCGAGCAGCAGGAGAAAGGCTTATTCTGGTCTGACAGCGCGGGAAGCTTCATTAGAGAACATTCCTCCCAAGTGACAAGTTTGGGCAAATTCCGCGCTGTTGTTTTATGGACCTGAAGATCCACATTTATGGCCTTGGTGCGGGGTCGCTCGTTTGCAGGCCCCATTGGCAACACAGCAGTTACCGATCACATAAGACGTTAGCTTTATCCATTATGGGGAGTTTTATTCTGCATTATTAATCCGACATCATATAGTAGAGGCATCAAATGTGGCTGTAGTCTCCTTACTATGCCTCTACGGAGAGTTTTTTCCATGCAGTCTTCTCGGGGGGGTTGGGCTCATCTGGTGGGTTTGTAAGAATTATCTGTAAGATTATTACACTTGGCTTTCTGTTACTTAGGCTGGTTTCACACTTGCGTTTTTTTGCGCTGTATTTTAGCGCTAAAAACGCATGCGCTTTTTTTTCCTATATTTTGCATGGGATGCGCTTATGTGCGCATACACATGCGTTTGTATGCGTTTTTACGCGCATGCGTTTTTTTGTGGTGTGCGCTCGGGCGCACAAAATGCATCCTGTTGCATTTTTTGGGCGTCTGACTGGCCTCAAAAAAACGCATGCGCGCGCAATGCGTTTTTTTTACAGCAAGACACCCATTCTAAGTCTATGGGTGCGCATACGTGCGCATTGGCATGCTCATGTATGCGTTTTTTTGCGCATGCGTTTTTTTGTTGACCATTGGTTAGACAATGGAAATTAGGGGTTTGGGTTAGAGTTAGGGTTAGTTAAGGGGTTTTGGGGTTAGGTTTAGGGTTTGGGTTAGGGTTAGTATGGTTTGGTTAAGGGTTAGTGTTATGAATGAGTCACCGTAGGAGGCAAAAACAGAAATACTAGCAAAGTCCAGAAAACCAGAGAAGTTGGCAGCTATCGGATTGCAGACCCCTGAACCTAACAACAACAACTAGCAGTAGCCGTGGGGGGTTCCTACGGTGCCCTAGACCCCTCAATCACAACCAGAGAACTATATAGCCTAAAGACAGAAATGGAAATCTAAACTGCCCCAGAGCAGACCCCAAAGCAATAGGCAGCCCCCAACATATAATGACGGTGAAGCAAGATGAAAAAACACTCACACAGATAGAAAGATAGGCTGAGCAAATGATGGGGCCCAAGCTAACTAAATAGGACAGGATAGAAAAGCTGCTGTCTGCAATCCGCCAAAACCCTCTCAAAACAAGAGCCAACAGACTGATAGGGAAAAAAGCCCTCTGAAGATGCTAGGCTTCAAAAAGACTATATCAGTACTCAGGTATTTTCTGAAGACAGAGCAAAAAGGAATTCAGCTCACCCAGCAGGGGAAGGCAGAAATCCAGAAAAACAAGGCAAAACAAAGCCAAAACACAAATGCAAAAAGCAGAGCAGAAAACATAGCTTTTGAGGAGCAGGAATCAGACTGGTCTCCTAGAATCCCTCAGAGAAATCACCCGCAAGGCAGAAGGGCGTCGGCTGCCTTATATCCAGTCAGCAGTTCAAGTCACCCAGTCATCATCATTCTGCTCAGGTGCTTTGTAATCAGCCTCACTACCTTCCTTCACCAGAAGAGGGAGTTCATCAGACCTCAATGGTGAAGGGGAAAATGAACTCACAACAGGTTAGGGTTTAGGGTTAGTTAGGGGTTAGGGTTATGGTTTGGGTTAGGGTTAGGGTTAGTATGGTTTGGTTAAGGGTTAGGGTAAGGGTTAGTAAAGTCATGGTTTGGGTTAGTGTTAATCCTAACCCTATCTTGATTTTTTTGGTGAGGCCAACTAATGTTGGAAAAAAACGCAAACACTGTAAAAACGCACTAAAAACGCATACAAACGCATAAAAACTCTGCGTTTTTTTTCATGCATGCGCATAAAAATGCTTGAAAAAAACGCAGCATTTGTATGTGTTTTTTCCATACGTTTTTTTGCGGGAAAAACGCGCTGCAAAAAAAAGCAAGTGTGAAAGTAGCCTTAGCACATTGCAGCAGATATACTAATCAAAATGCCCAAAATTGGCTAAAAATGCACCAGCCAGGACCACTGGGCTGTTTTCTGCCATTTTGATAAAATCACAGTTTTCTCTGCTGCAGTTCTCTGAATGCTGAGCTGTGCATAACCCCGCCCACACCGCACTGTGTGCATAGGCAGAAAGCAGCCAATCAGTCATGGGGGAGGGGTAGAACTACCTGGCAGCAAGTTTACTCGTCACCTAGTGATCATGTCCTGTTGACAAAATAATGATTTTAAGAAAATTAACGCAAAACAGTCCAGTAAGTGACACATCACTGGAATCGAGGGCCTCTGTCTTTACGTGATGTTGCTCTCAGATTAGGTAGCAAATCCTCACAATAAAAAAATAAATGTGCCCTCTATTTGTAATGGTGGTGGACTGTACCATCTTGTTCCTACCCCTGAAGACATCAAGCGCGTATTACAGTGTATAGCGGCCTACACATGAAGGCAAAGTAGTCATTAAACCACTCACAAAAGTATAAAAGTCAATAATATATTATTAAACACAATTTTCTAAAGTCATGAACCACGTAATTGATGATGCATGTTTGAGGATTCAAAAAAAGAGGATAAATCAAGTATAGAGAAAGGAAGTGGTGGGTCAGGTTTAGCCTTAGGTATAGTAATAGGTATATACAATGCCAAAGGGAAAATACTAGCTGGTTTAACAGTGAGTATATGGTCTAACATTGACCCAATTCAAACATGCTAGTCCATTTAAGCAGAGAGAAACAGAGTCCAAAGCTACAATGTAACAATATAATTTATTGAAAAAAGCATGGTGGAGACAAGACAAACAGGCTTAGAATAGATAAAATGAGAAAGCATAATCACCATCACCGGATACAAAAAGCACCCTGCACAAAAGTAGGTGTCAAGCCAAACAAGGGTGTGTATAGATTTACACATCAAGGGCAGGCAGAAAAACACTGAGGACAGATGAACACCCTCCAAAGTCCACATTCCAAATGTGACATTCCATGTTTATGCAGTCAACATGAATAATAAAGTGGAGTGAAGGGCACATATTTTGTGTATACATTGTTTTTAATCAATTTTTTGTTTTTATATGTTTTTAATTTCTTTCTTTTTGTGCCCGTAGTTACTCCCTTGGTTACTACACAGATTGTGATTCGAGATCTGCCATGCTACTTTATGCTTTTGGAGCTCATGAGACTGCCTGGTTTTTGATGTCTCTTCAATCCTTTGTCTTCTTATCAAGAAAACATCAAGAAGACCGCATACTGGAGGGAAGAAGAGAGAGGAATTCTCTCCTTTTTTGACTGTTTACTAATTCAAATAATTTATACCTTAGGTATTTATTTGTAATTGGAGATATTGGCTTTTAGGTGTTGATATAGATATAAATATTCATCTTTTCTATATGAGTAGCCATGTGAACAGGACACCGCTCTTTCCCCTTCTCATCCCAGTTATGAGGATTATTAATGTATTTAACTTGATAAAGGATTGTCTCTTTTTTGTTTTACAGGTGTCTCTTTTTTATGCATAATATCTCCTTGTTCTTATAAATTGATACATGGTTATATATATATATATTTTTTTTTTCAATATGTGTTATGGTCGACTGATCTTATTCCTCCCTCCCTTACCGCCACCGTGCGGTTGCAGCTGTTGGGTGACGGTCTGTGTTTTTTCAGCCGTCTCGCCTCCTGCGTGACTCCCTGTTAGGCGGCTGGGGCGGTGGGGTTAATTGTATATTTCTCCATGTGTAGACGTTACTTACTCTCTCGTGGTTGGACACATCAGGCTCACGTGACTGTGAGGCGCTCGTGGGCGGAGTTTTTTCCTTCCTGTCCAGCTGCTCTTTCTGGCGTGCGCCGTTGCCGGGTAACGGCTAGGCGCCAGCCGTCCCTCCATCGGCGTCACTTCCGGTTGGGGCAGCGAGGGCGGAAGTTCTCACTCCTTCTCCAGGAAGGCGCCATTGTTCTCCATGATTGGTCACTCGCCCCTTGTGACTCTCTCCATTGAGTACTTATTTGGGCACTGGTCACTACTCAAGCCACGCCCCCCGAGGAAGCGGTTATACCGCGAAACGTGCGTCGGGGCTCTCCTGCACAGCGGCGGGTTGAAAGCTGCAATGATGGGTATGTTTTACACACTGTGAACATCTTGGGCTTAGTACTTTAACCAATGGATTTTGTGCCCTTCACTCCACTTTATTATTCATGTTGACTGCATCCACATGGAATGTCACATTTGGAATGTGGACTTTGGAGGGTTTTCATCTGTCCTCAGTGTTTTTCTGCCTGCCCTTGATGTGTAAATCTATACACACCCTCGTTTGGCTTGACACCTACTTTTGTGCAGGGTGCTTTTTGTATCCGGTGATGATGATTATGCTATCTCATTTTATCTATTCTAAGCCTGTTTGTCTTGTCTCCACCATGATTTTTTCAATAAATTATATTGTTACATTGTAGCTTTGGACTCTGTTTCTCTCTTTTTTCATGGTCTGTTTGAGTCGTTCCTACGTCTCCATTCACATTTGGGGCCTTCTTTTGTGCACTTGCACAGCATGTATTGAAAATGCATTTTGAGGGTTTTTTCTTCTTGTTTGTCCATTTAAGCAGAGCTTAATAGATTCAGTGCATACCCATAATGCAAACAAGGAACTTCTTGAATGTCACCAAGACCACTCGACACGCGTTTTGCACTGATGCTTTCTCAAGGGTAGTGTATAGTAGTGTAGGATAAGTATTATAGGATAGGCAGTGTAAGGATATAGATAGTTGACGAAAGGGTAAGTTAAGAGTTAATGTTTGGGACTAGCCCACGGTGGGGCGGGAGCAGCGTTAGGGGGAGGTGACCGCTTTCTGTTGGTTAATGAAAAAGAGTTTGGAGTGAGAAGTGTACAGAGGTGCAAAAAGGGTGACCCTTAATGAGAGGAGACTGAAAGACAAGGGATAGTGAGATCCTAAAGAAAGTGACGGACAAGACAGAGTGGCCTTCTGGAGATGGGTCCTAGGAGAGGACGCCTAGCCACGAATCCTGAAGCTAGTAACGCAGAAGGTAATGGACCTTAGCAGGACTGAGAGACTGGGACTAGTGAAGGGTCCCGAGCGGGAGTTCCAGGGCGCCGGTAGTGGCAGAAATAGGAGGCGGAACCGCTGATCAAGTAAGGAGACTTGCTGATCAGGACTGTAGTGTTAAAGCTGGGTTGTGGTGAAGTGGGGAGAAACATTGTGCTATGAAAGCCCTGGAGTGAGCTACAGAGGAAGGATGCTGTGTGGAAAAATGCTTCATACTGTAAAGGGAACGTCCAAAAGTTTTTTTACCTGCTATCCCTGATACATAACCCCCACCAAGTTACCGTTCAGGAAAAACTTTATTTTTGATTGGTGGTCTTACTTATTGAGCTGTATAACACCTGACCCTGGCAAACTCACACCATCGGTTAGGGGCCCTGTTGGGAGATTTTGCATTGAAATCAACGCGCTTTAAGTTGCCCCACTGATAATTACTCAGAATAATTAACCTTCTTAGTGGGTCTCACAATCTTATTTGAGGAAATACATAAAAAAATAAATAAAATGCTGCAAACACAAACATATTTGCCTCTCTAGCATCAGAAGAGCGTTGGGGTATTGAGGCTGGCTAGATCCAGCAATTTTGCAAGTGCCAGAGCAGCGCTTACAAGCTGCGCAGAAAAGAGCTTGCAAGTTCTGCACTCCTCGCCTAGGAGGCCAGTCACCTCTGACAGACTTCATGGGTCGACACCCAATTATACGCTTCTTCTCCTGACATCACGCCAGCCTTTCTAGAAAACACCGGCAATTGTCTAAAACGCTGTGTCTAATATAATGTCCTCACTATATCTGAAAGTGAACCTGTCAAAGACTGAACTCCTTGTGTTTCCTCCCTCTACTAATGCACCTATACCCAACATTGCCATTTCTGTGTGTGGTTCCACTATTACTCCCCAGCAACATGCCCGCTGTCTTGGGGTCATACTTGACTCTGAGATTTCCTTTGTCCCCCACATTCGATCACTGGCTCGCTCTTATCTGCACCTCAAAAACATTTCTAGAATTCGACCTTTTCTTACTTTTGACTCTGCAAAAACTCTTACTGTTTCTCTTATTCATTCTCATCTCAACTATTGTAACTCTCTTCTAATCGGTCTCCCTCTTACCAACCTCTCCCCTCTCCAATCTGTCTTGAATGCTGCAGCCAGGATCATATTCCTCACCAATCGTTACACCGATGCCTCTACCTTGTTCCAGTCATTATACTGGTTACCCATCCACTCCAGAATCCAGTACATACTTATTACTCTCACCCACAAAGCCCTCCATGGCTCAGCACCACCCTACATCTCCTCCCTTGTTTCAGTATACCACCCTACCCGCGCCCTCCTTTCTGCTGATAACCTGAGGTTAGCATCCTCAATAGTCAGAACCTCCCACTCCCGTCTCCAAGACTTTACACGTGCCGCGCCAATTCTTTGGAATGCACTTTCCAGGTCAATACGATTAGTCCCCAATCCCCACAATTTTAAGCGTGCCCTGAAAATGCATTTATTCAGACTGGCCTACCGCCTCAACATATTAACCTAATCTATCCCTGTGTGGCACAGCCAAAAGTTTTTTACCATAACCAGGTTCCCCGCATCATGTTCCCACATGCTTTATGCATCCATTAGCCCTCTGTGTCTGTACTGTTACACACTTAACATTATGGCTGGTCCCTACAATCAGGGCAACTGTTACCACCCACCTTTCGTGTCTACCTCTTTCCTCATAGACTGTAAGCTTGCGAGCAGGGCCCTCATTCCTCTTGGTATCTGTTATAATCTATGTGATTATTGTTATGCTGTAATGTCTATCGTCTGTACAAGTCACCTCTGAAATGTAAAGTGCTGCGGAATATGTCAGCGCTATAGAAATAAAATGTATTATTATTATTATTATGGGAGACCAGTAACATGAGCAAGAAGCAGTAAATTACAGAATTAAAAATCCCTCTATTTTTGAGAATTTAGAAGAATTTTATTAAGATATATAATGCAAAATTACTTTCTTTTAGAACCACTTTGACATTTTACCCAGTAAACATAAGAAAATTCCTTTAAGAATATTAGACAAAGAGTGAAGCTACAGTAATATGCTCTCAAAGGAAACCACTCATAGACCCAATTAGTACCATACCATGGTTACATAATAGTGCCAAGCAGATCATCACAAATTATGACCAAATTTTGCTCTTGAAACCTCTCATATACCCAATTAGCACCATGCTGAGGTTACATAATAATCTCAAACTGAGCACCACAAATTATGACCCAATTTTACTCAATTTTCACATATGAAACCACTCATAGTGCCAATTGTGGCACTATGAGTGGCAAAAGTGCGGAAGAAGCTATGGGTGAAACACGCGTCGGGGCGAGGGGGCACCACCAGACCACCCACACTCTCTGCCACTCCTCTGTGCTAGCTGTCACAGCTCCATTGTTTAGGTAATATCTTTTTACTTCATGTACAGGATAGCTCTGTATTTGGTCATATTTACCTTTGCTTAATCTAACCTTAGATGTGGGTAAAGTCATTGAAAGATGCCATAGGCACTGTGATATTTCCTTGGACCCTTTTAAATTCATTTGCTTCCCCACAAAACAATGTCTTGATGTCATTACAGCATTTGCACTATTTCTATTTATTAATTTTTGATTGACTTGGAGCCACATATATGCACTGGCACTTTATCTTTGGCTACATTTTCTCATTGGTCAAGCTACTGTGGTATTTCTGCATCATGTTTTGTGTCCTTTTATTTTAAATTTAAATATTAAATTTTAATTAATTTTTTGGTTCTCTTCACTTAGCCTGCTGCTTAACTTCAGCTTGGCTTCTTGTGGTTCCAATTAGAACCATGCCAAGGTTACATAAAAATCCCAAACTGAGCACCACAAATTATGACCCAATTTTACCCAATTTTGCCTTATGAAACCATTCATCGTGCCAATTGGCAGTATAACACATAATAGTGTCAAGCAGATCATCAGAAATTATGACCCAATTTTACTCTTGAAACCATTCATAGACCTAATTAGGACCATGTCAAGGTTACATAAAAATCCCAAACTGAGCACCACAAATTATGACCCAAATTTACCCAATTTTGCCATATGAAACCACTCAAAGTACCAATTGGTATCATACCATGCTTACATAATATTGCTAAACATAGCACCACAAATGATGATAAACTATCCGATAGGGTGAGTTATGGACATATCGGGAAGACTACTAAACAGCTGAGACTTCTGGTCAATTTTCTCTCCTACATATCAAGCAAGTAGTATGAAATTCCTTCAATGCTACTTTTCTGGCGGCACAGCTTGAGTTCTTCAAAGTTGGCCAAGTTCTCAATTTTCCAGGAATGGAAATCGAAAGAAGACAACATGCGCTAAAAAAACTAATCTGCAGTTTTGTTCTGCATGAAATATGCACAACTAGCAAGTAAAGCCTGGGCAATTCCCACCGGTGGCATCACATGCGGAAGCCATTTCAGAATTCACATTAATTGTAAGTAGGTTGAAGAGATGCAGCAGTAGAACCTCTCGTTCCGCGACACATTTGATTCCATCTTTAAATGCTCGCTAAGCAAGTGGATTTCCCAATGGTGACGAGAGAGCAGGGTCCGTAGACTTACTTAGACACCATTAGCAACAGTAGAATTCCACTTTCCCTCCAGTGCAAGAAGCTCGCGAGCTTATGGACTCTACCTCTAATTGTACCCGTGTCAGCTGTCAAGGGCGCCATGATGGATGGACTGTCGGAAAGGCTGCTGGGTAAGTATTTTAAGCATTTATGAGTTGGTCAATGGAATTTAAAAGCATTCAAACATGAATTAAACTGTGCCATACAAGGAGCAAAAAGTCAATTTCCAATTGATTCTGTCTGGCGGTTTCTGGTTAAGTGAGAATTACAGCATTTGTTTAATATAACATGAGTGTCCAAAGTTCTACGATACAAAACCTTGCTACGTCTGCTCCGTAAGAAAAAAAAAAAAGAAGAAAAAAAATCATTATTTATCTGATTTAAAAAGTGCTTTTATTTCCCCAGAAGTTGGTATGTGTTTATAGTCTGTCATTCATCCAGTAATAGTACAAGACGACCCATTATCGATCATCATAATAGATCATTTTTGTATCGTGTTTACAATGTTTAGTCTCAATGCCAAAGCCCACTAGGGATGAATAGCCGGCTTATGCCGGATGATTTCTTATCGCCATGATGATAACGATGAGCTGTTATTGATGCCTTGTTGTTGGTGTTTTTGTTAGGAATTTGCGGTAAAATGTCAATGAAGAGGTTTTGCATGATGCTTTTTAACAATAGCACTCATTAACTCCTTATGATACGGAACATAACAGTATGCTACGAAATATTCTTTTGGCTATATCACATTGGTTGTTATGCCTATGATCCACGCATAATTTATAATAGTTTTGTATTTATTTATATACCGTACTTGCTTATATAGCACCATTAAGTTCCACCACTCATTACAGATATTATCACTGTTCCCATTGTGGCTCACAATCTAAATTCCTTATAAATTGAGCAACTGTGCTGCCCAAGCCACGTGCCCCCTGAGTCATTATGCCGTCCACGCCACCATGCTACCTGAACCACTGTGCTGCCTGAGCCACCTTGCCGCCAGAGCCATGTGCCGCCCGAGCCATCATGCCGCCCACACCACCATGCTACCTGAACTACTGTGCTGCCTGAGCCACTGTTCTGCCAAATCCACCGTGCAGCTCAAGCCATTGTGTTGCCTGATCCGCCATGCTGCCAGAGCCACCGTGCTGCCCAAGTGACTGTGCTGCCCGATCCACCTTGCCACCAAGCCACTTTGCCACCCGAACCACCATGCTGCCCAAGCCACCGTGTTGCCCGAACCATCATTCTGCCTTAGCCACTGTACTGCCAGAGCCACCGTGCTGCCCGAGCCACTGTGCCACCCAAGTCACCTTGCAGCCCTAGCCACTTGTTGCCCAAGCCACCATACTGCCCATGCCACTATGATGCAGAACCACCATGCCGCCAGACACATAATAACACATAACACACATAGCAACAGCAGAGGATTACCATAAATGCTTGATTTTTCCCATTCCTATGCCTTATTCAAAGTGCTGCAAACTTTTAATTCCGCACGATTTTGCAATACTCTGGAGATGTTAATGCTATACATGTTTACATAAGGCCATGGTCATACTCGTAGGGCACAGGTGCCTCTTTTTTCACCTTTGCTTTTGGCGTCACATATCCAAAAAGATGAGTGAAGACCAGCTAAAAAAAAAATCTTCGCTCTCACCTTGTGGATTCGCGTAGCCCTCTGCCTGGATTCACGTAAGTTGAGCAGTGCGGACCCCTGACGAGTAGAGTGGAGCTTAGTATAATAATTTTAGGTAGTGATTAGCTTATCAAGTACTTGAATACTCAGGCAGCATGCTGCTGGAGCCGGCCTATAAAGCCTGGGTGTATGACTACAGTGGTGTGCACTTGGTTACTACTGTAACCCAATGACCAGAGGAAGAAAGGAGCAAGCTAGCGGAGGAGACTAGTGAGGCAGATGGTCCTGGAGCCAGGACATGTAACACAGACCATGACTTTGTGATACTTTGTTGTAAGATGATTATGTTATATGTGACCACCCAGTAGTTGTGATGTATATTGCAGCCTGTTGATATGACCCATTAAGCTTAGAGGATATCCACATCTTATCTCGGTGAGGCGGTTACAGGTGGTCAGGACTATTGAAACAGCCAAGGCGTGGTACAGAGTTATGGAAACAGGGTTGCTCAAGTCTCTCTACATTTACTGTAGTCTGGACCACTTGTGGACACTGCTTTGAGATTGATATTGGCATATCATCCATTAATAACTGAGATGGCAATTCCAATTTGTTAAATACATAGGAATAATACTTATTCAGATACTAAGAGCATATCCACCCTTTAGACCCTCACCTTTCATAGGAATAGCCTACTTGCCCGGTATCAGGAGAGTTGACTATCATGAACCCCATTCACCAAGACTAGGTGACCAGCCGCACATACATATAGAAGGAGCCTTAGCAGTGAAGCAGTGGTTGTATCCTTTTTTAATGGTCTATGGGAATCATGGATGCATCCGGGAAAACATTTTATTTAGAATTACGTGTGAATGAGGCATCACGTCATTTGCAGCGGATTTGTGTAATTCGTAGGAGGATAGATACAACTTGTGTAAACAGCGATGGAACTCGTACTTAGAACCTATAATCACAGTTCCATCCTTTCTTTAATGTATCCCTTGATTTGTATCATAGTGCTTTGTGCAATATGTAATTACCAAAGGCGTAGGCATCTGTTATGCCACCAGTGTTACAATACGGGGAACGCAGGCTGATAATATAAAGTGAGCCGCTCCGAATCTACTCATTACACCATTCCGGATCTAGAAAACATTCTTCAGTGTTTTTTTTAAAAAAAAAAGAATTCTCAGCTTTAATTTGTCGTGGACATTTTTGTAGGTTTAGCCATGGAGCAGACAAAAGGCTTATGGATGGAAATTCGACCTTTGGGTGACCACCTTGTACAGTTCTAGAGATGAACAGATCGATACGCGGACAATCAAGTTTGAGTTGAATTTTCTGAAATTTTCAGACTTTGAGATTCATTTCACGGTTTGCAAAAAAAAAAACCTTGCCTGGCACCATTTCCCCACACTACTGAAGCAACAGACAGTGGGCTAATGTCATTTTGTGTCGCCATGTGGGCTTCCCCTGAAAGCCCTGCAGAAATTATATCTTATGGATTATCAAAGCTTTTACAGTGGTGGTCAGTACCGGGGCCAACACAGATCAGTGGTTCCCAGTGCAGCACAACTTGTATGGCAAGGTTGCTTTCCATTTCCAGGGTCAGGGTCTGTCTTGTAGAATGAAAGACACAATTGAGCATAGGAGCTTACACTCTACTTGAGAAAGAGAAAGCGAGAGAACCTCGCAGACCATAAGAGCTTACACTCTACAGGAAAGAGGTGAACCCACTGATCATAAGAGCTTACACTCTCTACAGGAGAGAGAGGACCCCACTGACCATAAGAGCTTACACTCTACAGGAGAGAGAGGACCCCACTGACCATAAGAGCTTACACTCTACAGGAGAGAGAGGACCCGGCTGACCATAAGAGCCTACACTCTGCAGGAGAGAGAGGACTCCGCTGACCATAAGAGCTTACACTCTACAGGAGAGAGGGGAACCCGCTGATCATAAGAGCTTACACTCTACAGGAGAGAGAGAGGACCCTGCTGACCATAAGAGCCTACACTCTACAGGAGAAAGTGGACCCCGCTGACCATAAGAGCTTACACTCTCTACAGGAGAGAGAGGACCCCACTGACCATAAGAGCCTACACTCTACAGGAGAGAGAGGACTCCGCTGACCATAAGAGCTTACACTCTACAGGAGAGAGGGGAATCTGCTGATCATAAGAGCTTACACTCTACAGGAGAAAGTGGACCCCGCTGACCATAAGAGCTTACACTCTACAGGAGAGAGAGGACCCCACTGACCATAAGAGCTTACACTCTACAGGAGAGAGAGGACCCCGCTGACCATAAGAGCTTACACTCTACAGGAAAGAGAGAGGACATCACTGATCATAAGAGCTTACACTCTACATGAGAGGACCCCGCTGACCATAAGCGCTTACACTCTCCAGAAGAGAGAGAGGGCTCCGCTGACCATAAGAGCTTACACTCTACAGGAGAGAGAGAGGACATCACTGATCATAAGAGCTTACACTCTACAGGAGAGGACCCCGCTGACCATAAGCGCTTACACTCCACAGGTGAGAGAGGACCTCACTGACCACAAGAGCTTACACTCCACAGGAGAGAGAAAGTGTGTGGGCCATACTGACAGTAACAATGAATTTGGAAAACAACTCTGCCGATTGGTGATGACCCCGTTACTGACTACCATTGTACAAGGCATGATAATCCGCTAGATGTAACAGCCATAGGACACCATGGGGGAACCTGCGGGTCTGCAAAAATTGACATTAGCCCACTATCTGATATTTCAGAGTAGGAAATGCTGTCGGACAAGTTTTTTTTTTCTGGTGAAACGCGAATCGAATCTCAAAGTGCTAGCCAAGAATTTTAGGAAGTTTTACTTGAACTCGATCCTCCGCAGATGGATTGGCTCATCTCTAATCAGGTGCAAATACAGCATTTGTCCAATTCATTGAGGAATCAGCCAAACTAAAGTGTATGGAGACCCCCTCAGATATTCAGGGGTTATCCGATGGACAGAAAGTGAAGCCAAAGACCTTTATTTAGTAGCTAAACATAAGATGCAAAAACTCTGATAGTCTAATCTATCCTATTAAAGAATTCTGTAATCCAATTTTCCATTGAACCGGTGGAAATGTGTTTATGGAAATCTCCGCTTGAGATCAGTGTATAATTTCTCACTGCAGAATCTTATCGAAGCGGCGCGCCTTTACATTGCCAGGAGGACTGATTTAAAATGCAGAAAACAGCCGAGAGAGACTTGTTGTATGACAAAGCTAAAATCATATCTTTACAATCTAATCAAGCGGCAAATGTCAATCAGAGGCGCTCTCTCCTACAGCTCCTTTAATGAAGATCACTTTTATTAAGGTGTCAATTGAAGTAATGAAAAGTATCATTCACCACTCAGAATTTTATCACGCAAGTGTATGAAGGAACAAGGAGTACGAGGAGCAACAGACACAAAAAAAAAATTGAAGAGATGCGATCTTGGATCTTCGCGTTCCGAATGTATAACGCTGTAATGGAAGTAATAGTCACAATATCTGGGCCATCGTTGCGAGTCCATCGGGGCATTCGCTTCTTTTTTTTTTTTTTCTTTTTTTTTTTTTTCCTAACAAACTGTCAAACTGGAGCAGAGAACATAATTTTCCCATGGAGAAAAGTACTAGACACAAAGCAGTTTGTGTTTCATATTTTTTAGAGCCGACACAATAAGGTTACAGAGAGGGAAATGTCACAAGGATATTTCGGCAATAAAACTTTGGATAAAAAGACTAAAGCTGTAATGCCCATCTGGGGGAGCATTTTTTTTTTTTTATATTTATTACAATATTTTTATAGGTGTTGGATAAAATGTAGTATAACGTTATTTTAAGACAAGACTGGACCAATTTACAGTGCAGGAGTGTCTATTTTTATTTCCTACATTCCTATTTTTTCCTATTTTTTTTTTTTTTGTTTATACCTATTTATTATTATGAAATGATTTTGTCTCTTAGAGAGTTTTATCTGGGTCCTAAAAGCTACAGCCATTTTTCTACATGTTACACACCAGTTTAGGGTATCCCCGGGCTCTGCTTCCTTCACTCGGTCCGCTGCCCTCTGTTGTACTCCACATCAGGTTTTTTAGGTTTCCCGATGAGGCTCAGTGACATCATGTCTATAAATGTCTCCAATTTAAGACCCATTAGGACACATACTTGTGTTTTAGGATTTAGTCTCAAAACTTACTCCATATGCTATAACTTTTATTCCAGCTGGGTTCCACTGCATCCATCCTGTTGCTCCCCAAATTCCTGAGTGTGCTGTGTCCTCGCTTCCCATTCTTCCTTCTTGCCACACCAAACCAGGGGTCTGTGTGCCTACTCGGACCTGAGGCTAAAAGGGTCCACCTCACCGGGTGAAAGTGTTAAAACCCACCCGTGCAGAAAGTAAAGATGACCGAGCGTGCTCGGCACTGCTAGTTGCTCGATCGAGCATTAGGGTGCTCGGGCATGACCCATTACCGAGTATCGGGCATGATCGAGAGCAATGCTCAAGTCCCTGTCCCGAAAGTTTCATAACTGTTATGATAGCCAGTCAACATGTGGAGATTGCCTGCCGTATGCAGTAATGCAGTAGCCATGTTGGCTACTGGCATTACTGTGATTGGCTGACCGCATCTCGTCATTGGGGTCCCGTGGACCCAATGGCCGACCAACTGACCTCTGAAATCAGAGAATAAAATGAATATTCACTGCTTCCCTTGTCCATCTGTAGGCGCCTGAGACACGGGTGAGTGAAGCAGTGAATATTCATTTAAGCATTTACATCTCCTTAATTGTCAGATAAGTTATTTAAAAACAAATAAATGCACACAAAAGTCCTTTATTAAAATAATCACCCCCTAACAATTCCCTTCACTTATCTATTTTTTAGAAAGTAAAGGATTCGCGCAGATCTGACGTAGTCCTCGGCACAATGATCACCCCTCCGACGTTAGCAGCATATGAAGCCTCATTCACAGAGCGAAGCTTAATATGCTGTAGCAGCCGCTGCCGTAGAGGTGATTTTTGACATATCACAGCTGTCATTGGCCCCAAATCCCATTACCCTGATTGCCACCACACCAGGGCTATCAGGAAGATCTGAGACAAGGCATCAGAATTTGTGTATCTAATGTGATGTGCCAGTTCTGGGGATGGTATTTTTAGGCTGGGAAGGGGCCAATAACTATGGACCTTACCAGCCTAATAATATTAGCCCGCAGCTGTTTGCTTTGCCTTAGCTGGTTATTAAAAAATAATATTGGTAAAAACGACAGTGAAATACGGTGAGAGTTGGAGGGGTTTTTTTCCTTCTCTTTTTAATTTTGCTTACGTACAAGTCATTATCTTGGAAAGAATGTTTCCTAACATGTTCTCCTGTAACATCCATTTTATCTTCATTGTCAGTCCGTAAAAGTGGCGTAATACTTTGACAGCATTGTTCCCAGCATCGACCTATAATTCAGAGATGCATTCTAGGGGTCTTTCCCATGCTGTTCCCTTTCCATTTCAGTGCTGTTTACATCCATTTCAGCGATTTTCCAGCCCGTCCACACTTCCTGATTGGGTCTGCCGGAAAAATGCTCAAGTCTTCCATTGACTTCCATTATACTCATTACTCAAACCGAGCATTATGATTTGCTAACTTTGAGTAATGGGCACCTGAGCATTTTAGTGCTCGTTCATCACTACTAGAAAGGTAACAGGAAATTATTTTTTTTTTTGATATAACATAAAAAAAGCTTTAAAAAGAAAAATGTAGGAAAAATTAAATCACTCCTCTATTCCGTTTCCAGATAAAGAAATAAAAAATATATATTACCATTTTTGGCACTACCAGATTCATAAAAAATTTGCTCAAAACATAAAAAAAATTCAAATTGTAAAAAAATTTAAACAAAAGGATAGCTTTTTTTTTTTGTGGGGGGGGGTGCCACAGTTCCTTAAAAAAAAATGCGAACAAAAGAAATTAAAAAAAATTGTATCAATAATGACTTACACTTGCCATGCCAAAAATAAGTTCTCCGACAGCTTTAATAAAAAAAATTTTTAGGGGCCTCAGAAATTTTTTTTTTTTTACAAATTTACTAATTTTTTTCACTACTAAAAATAATATAACTGATCTGGAAAATCAAGATGTTGAGTCATTTCTAAGTGCTCAAAGTAGAAAAAAATTACTAAAATTGAGGGGGGGGTTTCACCACACCTCCCTACTTTGAATTTTTTTACAAATTTACTAATTTTTTTCACTACTAAAAATAATATAACTGATCTGGAAAATCAAGATGTTGAGTCATTTCTAAGTGCTCAAAGTAGAAAAAAATTACTAAAATTGAGGGGGGGGGGTTTCACCACACCTCCCTACTTTGAATTTTTTTACAAATTTACTAATTTTTTTCACTACTAAAAATAATATAACTGATCTGGAAAATCAAGATGTTGAGTCATTTCTAAGTGCTCAAAGTAGAAAAAAATTACTAAAATTGAGGGGGGGGGGGTTTCACCACACCTCCCTACTTTGAATTATTTTTCCCATTTTTTTAGTACATAGTTGGTGAAGTTAATGGTGACAATCAAAAATACAACTAACCCTGCAAAAAAAAAAAAGCAAGTCCTCCTGAGACTGTAGATATAAAATATATCAATAAAAAAAGTTATGTCTATGAATTTCTAAGAGAAAGGGGTAAAGATATTAGGAAGTGCGTCATCAACGCCGAGTTGGCCATAGATGCATAGGAAAGATTCATACGGAAATGGCTTCAATATTCAATACAAGAAATAACAAACAAATCAGTCTCACATTTCCAGCGGCTTCCTAGAAACAGTTTTCTTAAGTGTCATGTAGCTGATCGTGGTAGAGAAAGAGACCGCACGCACAACGTGAGTCAGTGAATTATCAGCTTTACGCTGGAATCGCAGCCCGGTTCAACCACTTGACGGAGGTCAAGAAACATCTCGTGTAAACGGCGGGTAGGAAGTTCCATGAATGTAAGACTTGTACATACACTCGATACTGCTTTATTATAAGCTCTGGTTTTGTTACTGGGGAAAATCTACATTATTCAATAAGATCGGGTAATATTGTCACGCTACTGCAATGGCGCTTCAAAGATGCCTCAGATCAATGGATGGTCATCATGAGCCATGGTTATGGTTGGTCACCAAGCAATGATCTCAGGAGACAGAGCTGATGGTTGCGAGATGGACTGGAGGGTGAGGAATTTCTTTCTGTTCTGTTTCCCATTTGGATGCGTTACTGGCTCAGTAGCTCCCAGTTGTTTCAATACAATCAGTGTTTTATCAGAAGGAGATTATCACCTGCAGGACTAGGTGTCACATGCAAGGTAGTCCAGTTATCTGTGTAACCACTCCCCCACCAATGATTGGCAGCTTGCTGACAGTGTGCACCAATCAGTGATGTGGGTGGGGTTATATGCAGCTCAGCATTCATAGCACCGCTATATCACCAGCAGAGATACATGTAACTCTTTAATTGGGATGAGTAATTAAATTCGCCCCTCACCTGTCTTCAGCTCTCCTTCTGATCCTCTGCTGGCGCCTTCACACTGGCTCAGGTCTTCCTCTCTTCAATCTTCATTCTTTGGGGCATGACTAGGACTGATATGAGGTTATTTTTTTAGGTGAGGCCTAGCAAATGCTCAAGGGGCATGGTGGGGAAAATGAGCCAAATTCATTAGGAGGAGCATGCCACTTAATGGATTCAGTGCATTTTCGCAGTGGCGTGCACCTCCATGCATCTCACCAGAAATGCTATTCCAGTAGTAACATCTCTGGCATAAGTTGTGTTATTAAAGGGAATCTGTTAACCGATTTTTTTGTACGTAACATAATTTAGGGGCAGAGACCCTGATTCAAGGGATGTGTGACTTGCTCAGTAGCTCAATGCTGTTTTAATATAATCAGAGTTTTATCAGCAGGAAATTATCACTGAAAGGACTAGGTGTCACGTGCCAGTCAGTCCAGATAACCCATGTGAAACCGTCCCCACCACTGATTGGCAGCTTGCTGATAGTGTGCACCAATCAGGGGTGTGGGTGGGGTTATACACAGCCCAGCATTCATAGCACCATCACATATACAGCAGAGAAAACAAGGATTCTATCAAAACTGCACCAAGTAGCCCAGTAAGTGACACTGCTAGAATTAGGGCCTCTGCCCCTACATCATGTTGCTGTCAGATTATATAGCACAAATCTTCCCTTAAATAGAGAAGAAGTGTGGGCAGAAAGGAACTTTTTACAATTTTATTATACCTATGTCAATACACCCAATGCTATTATTTGGAGTAATTGATGGGGTGGTGTTATATATGAAATAGAAGGATAATAAATTAAATGAAATCAAAAGAATAAATAAAAGAATAGAATTAAATAAAAAGCAACAAATCAAATGAAATAAAAGCAATAAAAGGCGTAAAAGTAAAAAATGAAAACAACAACAAAAACGAAAAAAGACAAATCCAAATAATACACAAAAAGCATAAATTTAGCAATAGGATTCACCCATATGCTTTTAGGGTATCCGCAGGAGCGTTGCAATATGTAGGGTATCATTACTGTCAGCGAGATAAATTTCAGCATCTCCGCTCAGACAAACCTCCTAAACAACCCATCAATAGATCTCAACCAATGGTGTACTATCCCTCCCAAAAATCTATGCATTGTCTATGCTCCTGGGTTATGTACCTGATTTTTTTAGACATTTTTATGCCCTCGCGGGACACCATAACCTCTTGAAGATCCTATCTTAGCTAAAGCGGATGATATGACTCATGGGAATGATGTTTGGAGAAGTCAATTTCATAGGTAATGTGGTTGAGAGACCTTTCCTGGTACAACGCGAGGTCGAGAAGCTCTCAATAGACCTAGCGTCCTACCTCATAAAATCCCAGAATTTTTTTTTTATATTTTGTTTTATTTATATTCTTTATTGGAACAGAAAATGACAATATTGCTGAATATTCACCCTGAGGTCAATGGAAAAATCTACTTTTTTTAGAGATGTGTATTTTTTTCTTATTGTAAAAAATGTTCTCGGTTCTTCCTTTCATAAATACAGACGTGACCATCTTTATCATTGCATACATGGTCTAAGGACCTCAATGTCTTGAAATACAGGACAAATACTGGACATTCTCATGTAGAAACATATAGCATAAACAACACCCGAAAAAGTAACATCATTTTTTTATTTTTCGAAAGTAGGCCATCTCGTTCCACTCATCTTGAGATGCCTCTAGTCAAGCGGATAGGTAACCTAAAAAAGAGAGCTAGAAGAACCAAAGTTTTGTATAACTTAGTAGAACTTTGTTTTTTGACCTTTTATATTGTTTTCCAGAGAGTAAAGTTGTTCGTTACACTTTTCTATTACTTCTACAAAATGGATTTTCTGTTTTCAACTTGGGTGTAAATTGGGGTTCACAGTTAATCAATCAATCAATTTTGATTTGAAAACAAATTAAAAAGAATCTTAAAAATAAAAAATGTAAGATCTTTAAAGGAACCCTACATAAAAAAAAGCATATGTGGGCTTTCCCTATTGCTATGCAGGACTAGGCAATGCACAACTCAAAGATTTCAAGGACACAAAAATCAGTCATGCACCTTGCCTTGTATGAAGCCTTGTACTTTCTTTGTAACCAATGTTGGTCCTAAAAGGGTCGTCTGTTTCATGGTATCATGGTGAGAAGTGATGACATTCCATTAATGAGAATGTTGTGAATTCTCTCTCTTGTTTCCCTCTGGTGATTACCGAAGGTAGTGAAGCTGGTCAGATTGACAGAGGGGTTGCAAGTTCTCTTTCTGGGCTCCCTCTGGTGGTTACTGGAGGTAGTGGAGCTGATCTGATTGACAGAGGCTTGCCACCTGATAATGAGGAAGACGATTGGAGATCTGGGGTTTCTGATTGGAATTTAAGATAGCCGACTCCCTCTATCCCTGCTGGTAATTTTCTTCCTGTGCCTTCTGAGGTCTGATGTCTCCTGCTCTTTCCCTGCATGGTTCAGCTAAGTGGTTCATTTGCTATTCTGTTTGCATTTAATCTGGTTTTAGCTATCTCTGCTTTGTGCGGGTCAGCTAGCTCCTGCTGGGGCTGTGCTGAATCACCGCCCATATGTTACCGCTTGTGCCAGTTTGTTTTGTGCCCTGTTATATTTGTCTTTTTGCTTTGCTTTCAGAATATACCAGAGTATATTCTGAAAGCAATATATATATATAGTGGGGGCAAAGTCGTGCGACTTCAGTGTTTTTTGTGCATCAGACATGTTGAACTATTTGCAGGGTTTTTTGCGTGATTGCAGACAGTGTCTTTCCTTTCCTGTCCTGTCTAGTCAGTGTGGGCCCCATCGTTTGCTCAGTCTATTTTTCTGCCTGCGTTTGTGTTTTCATCTTGTCTCACCGACAATATATGTTTGGGGGCTGTCTATTCCTTTGGGGTCTGCTCTGGGGCAGTTTAGATTTCCCCTTTCTTGCCTTAGGCTTAGTTATCTCTCTGGCTGTGCCAAGGCATCTAGGATCATCGTAGGTACGCTCCACGGCTACTGCTAGTTGTGTGGATAGGATCAGGGGTCTGCAATCCATTTAGTTACCAACCTCTCTGGTTTTCTGTGCGCTAGCCTGGGCCTGCTATCCTCCCCGGTGACCCATTCATAACAGAGAAGATCTGAATGTGACAAAGATGCACAAAAAGGGCAGTACCGTAAGGAACAAGATGGAGGTGAGAGGGATGGTAGCGCTCAACTGTAAGGGTTGTGTAAGGTCATAAAACCTGTAGAACCCTGATGTGCCATAACTGAAGCCTTGTGGCTGAAGGGGAGTACCGTCCAGATAGCAGTTTGGCAAATCGAAGATTATCATGATGTGCGGGCTGCGCTCACAGAAAGAATGAGATCGGAGAGTATTAGTAAGGAATTTCATTCACACGTTTTGTGCCGAACCAACTCCCTTCTCAAGGCAAAAAAAAGTGTGGCTTTCCATCATTGACATCAAATACCATTTGTGTCCATGGTCTCCTATTTCATTTGTAAGGTGTATCCGGGTCTTGCTGGTGAAGGGTTAGCTTGTGCCATTCCTTACATTCTGGATTACAAAGCAGCACTGTACATGTAGTATTCACGTCTGGACTAGAGTTGAGCGACTTTTGGTTTTTTATGGTCGAGTTTCGTTTCGTGAAACCCGACTTTTCCAAAAGTCGGGTCGAGCAAGATCATCCGATTATAGGGAAAAGTCGGGGTCGTCCCGAAACACGAAACCCAATGTAAGTCAATGGGGAATAAAAGTCGGCAGTGAGAGGAGGACAGGAAACACACCTACAGTGCCCATTTGAATGCCAAAAGCATCAATTCTTCTTTCTTAAGCTTGTCAACCTTAATTAACTTCATAATACAAGTTACGCACTGAAAAATGGGGGTTATTTGGCTACAAACTGTGGGGGGGGAGGGCTGGCTCCAGGTTTTCATGTGCCCTGGGCGAAAGAGCGCCCCTTTAACACATACCACAACTCATCATGCTCCGATACGGCAGAGAAATAGCGGTATAGTACAATGAAAAATACCTCACTTTTTACATCTCATGACGAGGCCCATCTATTTCTCCATACAGAATCATTGGTCCCATATAATGTTTGAAACAGTATATGATGAGCTCCACATAATGCTACAGTATATGTTGGTCCCCATGGATGAAGCTCCACTGTCTTATGGGCCCAAATAATGCTCCAAACATAATGGGCCCCATTTCTAATGCTCTAGTGTATAATGGGCCCTGTAAATGCTGCTCCAGTGTCTGATGTCCACCTTTGGAATGTTCCAGTGTATGGTGGGCCCCATCTATCATTCTCCAGAGTATAGTGCTCCCCAAAAATTGCTGTCCCAACATTGAAAACAATCAAATAAGTCTCCTCGCTAGGGAATCCCTGTACTTGTCTGGACAGGTGCTGTAGCTTGCTTAACAGCTCGCCAGCCGTTCTCACGCCCAGTATGGATTACACGTGATTGCACAAAGGTTAGAAAGGGTACCGTATCCCCAGATAACATGTATGGATAGCGTACACATTCAAAATATATGTCTCAGGAGGCAGGCTCAGACGGTGTTAGGCCCAGTATGGATTGCACGTGATTGCACAAAGGTTAGAAAGGGTACCGTATCCCTGGATAACATGTATGGATAGCGTACACATTCAAAATATATGTCTCAGGAGGCAGGCTCAGACTGTAGACCAGTAGATATAGTAGTATGCCATAGTAGACAGGTGGATTTGAGAAAAGGATTTGGGTATAATGAGTCTGGAAGTCAACACTGTGCTAAGAAGTATGAGACCAGGAGAATCATGTTAACGAGGGATAGACTGCAGTATAATATGTTAGTACTAGAGTTGAGCGACTTTTGGTTTTTTAGGGTCGCGTTTCGTTTCGTGAAACCCGACTTTTCCAAAAGTCGGGTCGAGCAAGATCGTCCGATTATAGGGAAAAGTCGGGGTCGTCCCGAGACACGAAACCCAATGTAAGTCAATGGGGAATAAAAGTCGGCAGTGAGAGGAGGACAGGAAACACACCTACAGTGCTCATTTGAATGCCAAAAGCATCAATTCTTCTTACTTAGGCTGGTTTCACATTTGCGGTTTTTTTCGCGGTATTTTAGCGCTAAATAGCGCATGCGTTTTTTTTCCTATACTTTGCATGGGATGCGCTTATGTGCGCATACACATGCGTTTGTACGCGTTTTACCGCGCATGCGTTTTTTTGCGGTATGCGCTCGGGCGCACAAAATGCAACCTGTTGCATTTTTTGGGCGTCCGACTTGCCTCAAAAAAACGCATGCGCGCGCAATGCGTTTTTTTACAGCAAGACACCCATTATAAGTCTATGGTGAGCATATGTGCGCATTGGCATGCTTATGTATGCGTTTTTTCGCACATGCGTTTTTTTTTTACCATTAGTTTAGACAATGGAATTTAGGGGTTTGGGTTTGAGTTAGGGTTAGTTAAGGGGGTTAGGGTTAGGGTCAGGGTCAGGGTTAGGGTTAGGATCAGGGTATGGTTTGGTTAAGGGTTAGGGTTAGGGTCAGGGTTAGGGTTAGGGTTAGGATCAGGGTATGGTTTGGTTAAGGGTTAGGGTTAGGGTCAGGGTCAGGGTTAGGGTTAGGGTCAGGGTTAGGGTTAGGGTTAGGGTTAGGGTTAGGATCAGGGTATGGTTTGGTTAAGGGTTAGGGTTAGGGTCAGGGTCAGGGTTAGGGTTAGGGTCAGGGTTAGGGTCAGGGTTAGGGTTAGGGTCAGGGTCAGGGTTAGGGTTAGGGTCAGGGTTAGGGTTAGGGTCAGGGTTAGGGTTAGGGTCAGGGTTAGGGTTAGTTAGGGTTTAGGGTTTGGGTTAGGGTTAAGTATGGTTTGGTTAAGGGTTAGGGTTAGGGTCAGGGTTAGGGTTAGGGTTAGGGTCAGGGTTAGGGTTAGTAAAGTCATGGTTTGGGTTAGTGTGAGGGGCCACCTAATGTTGGAAAAAAACGTAAACGCCGTAAAAACGCACTAAAAACGCATACAAACGTATAAAAACGCTGCGTTTTTTTCATGCATGCTCATAGAAATGCTTGAAAAAAACGCAGCAGTTGTATGCTTTTGTATGCGTTTTTTTCAATGCGTTTTTTTGCGGGAAAAACGCGCTGCAAAAAAAAGCAAGTGTGAAACTAGCCTTAAGCTGGTCAACCTTAATTAACTTCATAATACAAGTTACGCACTGAAAAATGGGGGTTATTTGGCTAAAGTTGTGGGGGGGTAGGGCTGGCTCCAGGTTTTCATGTGCCCTGGGCGAAAGAGCGCCCCTTTAACACATAATACCACAACTCATCATGCTCCGATACGGCAGAGAAATAGCGGTATAGTGCAATGAAAAATACTTCACTTTTTACATCTCATGACGAGGCCCATCTATTTCTCCATACAGAATCATTGGTCCCATATAATGTTTGAAACAGTATATGATGAGCTCCACATAATGCTACAGTATATGTTGGTCCCCATGGATGAAGCTCCACTGTCTTATGGGCCCAAATAATGCTCCAAACATAATGGGCCCCATTTCTAATGCTCTAGTGTATAATGGGCCCTGTAAATGCTGCTCCAGTGTCTGATGTCCACCTTTGGAATGTTCCAGTGTATGGTGGGCCCCATCTATCATTCTCCAGAGTATAGTGCTCCCCAAAAATTGCTGTCCCAACATTGAAAACAATCAAATAAGTCTCCTCGCTAGGGAATCCCTGTACTAGTCTGGACTCCTCGTCGTTCCCATCTTCCATCTTACTGCACAGTATTTCAAACTTGCAAGTGCTGTGATCCTGAGCAAGCAGGGGGGGCCCACTCGTTGGCGACGGCACTGGCACAGGGCCCCTGATAGTACGTTGGTGTGTCTGATGGCGGGTGGGCCGAACCTGCACTTTCATCTGCAGCTTCCTCTTTGTCACCGTGTAAGATGGAACTGTATATGGGAAGGGTAACCTGAGTTTCATCAGGGTCCGATTCAGGCCGGGTAGCGTGCGAGGGGAATGTAGTGGTCTGGGTCAATGTACCAGCAGATTCATCGAGCAGTGGCTGGGCATCAGTGCACTTGTGTCGCCCCCAGGAGTATGGTCGCCACAGTGGCATTACCTTCCTCCTAGGGAGTGTGATGTCATGCTTGGGAGCAACGAACGATCTCTCTAGCAGGTTAACTGATTGGGCGGCGTTATTCCCACGAGTCATGACCCTCCAAACAGCGTTCATGAAGGCAAAGTGTTTGTTTTACGTGGGCAGTATGGTTGCAAAGCTGAACCTTAAAGGAATGTCCAGAAGGGCACCACCAGGAGTGGAGCCTACGGCGTAATTTGACTCAACACGGGCAACCTCAACCATGCCAGCTACAGAACAGATGCACACATTGCAAGCTTAATTCCGTTAACGAACTTGACTCCGTCATGCCCCGCGGTCCGAGTCCGGCTTACTAGAGGGACACGTGAGGCTCTGGCACATGAGATTGGCCAATAACTGGTGTGTCATGCCCTTACATGTCCGTGGCTGCATGTGCGCTACACTGAAAAGGCCAGCGTTTGTCGCTTACAGGTGCAGATAACCCGCTGAACAACGTTAGTAATGGGGATCACTGATTACAATTATTACTCGCGAACGATGATTTCCCAGTAAGTGCAGGTCAACCGCAGTTCCGGAATTAGGCCTAACCGTCATTCCTGAAAAAAATGAAAAACTTACGTGTGCAAACCACAGGTGCTGTAGCTTGCTTAACAGCTCGCCAGCCGTTCTCACGCCCAGTATGGGTTACACGTGATTGCACAAAGGTGAGAAAGGGTACCGTATCCCCGGATAACATGTATGGATAGCGTACACATTCAAAGATATGTCTATACATCAGGAGGCAGGCTCAGACGGTGTAAGGCCCAGTATGGCTTGCAAGTGATTGCACAAAGGTGAGAAAGGGTACCGTATCCCCGGATAACATGTATGGATAGCGTACACATTCAAAAGATATGTCTATACATCAGGAGGCAGGCTCAGACGGTGTTAGGCCCAGTATGGCTTGCAAGTGATTGCACAAAGGTGAAAAAGGGTACCGTATCCCCGGATAACATGTATGGATAGCGTACACATTCAAAATATATGTCTATACATCAGGAGGCAGGCTCAGACGGTGTTAGGCCCAGTATGACTTGCACGTGATTGCACAAAGGTGAGAAAGGGTACCGTATCCCCGGATAACATGTATGGATAGCGTACACATTCAAAAGATATGTCTATACATCAGGAGGCAGGCTCAGACGGTGTTAGGCCCAGTATGGCTTGCAAGTGATTGCACAAAGGTGAGAAAGGGTACCGTATCCCCGGATAACATGTATGGATAGCGTACACATTCAAAAGATATGTCTATACATCAGGAGGCAGGCTCAGATGGTGTCAGGCACAGTATGGATTTGACGGCCCAGACTACACAGCGGAGGAGCAGGGAGAGGTAAAGATTGCAAATGCTGGGGCCCTGCCCAAGCAAGGGGGGCCCACTCGTGGGCGTCGATACTGGCACTGGGCCCCTGATAGTACGGCAGTGTGTCTGACGGCGGGTGTGCACCACCACCGTCAGAGACACTTGATTGCACTATGAGGGACCCTGTGCCAGTGCCCGCGCCCAAGAGTCGGCCTACCCACCTGTCTAGGGCAACGGCACTCGCACGGTGTCGTGCGCTAGGTGGTGACCCCGGCCATGGGGGGGGGAGGCAGCACAGTTAGGGAGTTTTAGAAAGTGGCATATGTTGATGTTGGACATTCAGCTGATGCAAAAGGTGAAGTAGGTCAAGTCCGAGGAAGAGGTGGACCAAAGCAAGCCATTTTTCTGTCACCCTATGTGTCATCAGGGGAAGGTGGGACAAAATCCTTGGAAACCCATACATGGCTCATTTTAATGAAGGTTAGATCATCCACATTTTGGGTTGACAGACGGGTCCTTTTTTCTGTCAGGATTGATCCAGCTGCACTGAAGACTCTTTCCGATAGCACACTTGCAGCTGGGCAAGCGAGCTCCTGTAAGGCATATTGGGCCAATTCAGGCCAGGTGTCCAGTTTAGCGGCCCAATAGTCAAAGGGGAATGACCTGTGTGGGAGAACATCGATATGGGAGGAAAAATAGTTTGTAACCATAGTTGACAACTGCTGTCTCCTGTCACTTTCCATCGATGCAGTATTACCAGTTGTGTGAGCGGTATTTGAAAAATCAGTCCACAACATTGTCATAAAACCCCTGTCTCCAACGCCACTTCTGCTGTGTGCACCACGAACACCTCTGCCAAGCTGCCCCCGGGCCCGTACGGCTCGTGTGAGAACCATCACCGCTGCTGTGTGCTGGGAATGCCTCAAGCAACCGATTTACCAGAGTTGCTTGTTTATTAGCCAATATTAGGTTAAGGTTCTCCTGTGGCATGATGTTTTGTAATTTGCCTTTATAGCGTGGATCCAGGATGCTGGCCAACCAGTAGTCGTCATCGTTCATCATTTTGGCAATGCGGGGGTCCCTTTTTAGGATCCACAAGGCATAATCTGACATGTGGGCCAATGTTCCCGGTGTCAATGATGCACTGCGAGTGCTGGTTGGAGGAGCACTTTCTGGCAAATCCACATCCCTCCAGTCACGCACAAACCCTGTACCAGACCTTGCCACGCCAACATTTTCACTTGCCCCACGAGATGCATCCTCCTCCCCTAAGTAATCATCCCCATCATCATCCTCCTCCTCCTCTTCTTCCTCCAACTCGTCCAGGAGAGGTCCCTGAGCAGACAATGGCTGAATGTCATCAACGATTCCCTCCACCTCTTCCTCCTCGTCAACATTGGCTGCAGACGCCTGCTCCTTAAGGTGCGTCAAAGTTTGCATGAGCAGACGCATAAGTGGGATGCTCATGCTTAGGATGGCGTCGTCTGCGCTTACCAGCCGTGTGCATTCCTCAAAACACTGAAGGACTTTACAGAGGTCTTTCAGCTTCGACCACTGCACACCTGTCAACTCCATGTCTGCTCTCAAAGTGCCTGGCCGTGTATCCTCCCACAAATGCATTAAGGCCTGCCTCTGCTCGCACATCCGCTCCACCATGTGCAGGGTGGAGTTCCACCTTGTTGCAATGTCGATAATGAGGCGGTGGTTGGGAAGGTGGAGCAATCGCTGCAGCTTCTGCATATGAACGGAGTGTACAGGCGACCGGCGAACAGTGCGCGCACAGTCTTCGCACCTTCTGGAGCAGGGCTGTTAACTCCGGATAATTTTTGAGGAAGCACTGCACCACCAGGTTCAAGGTGTGAGCCAAGCAAGGTATGTGGCTGAGTTTTGAAAGGGCTATGGCTGCCACAAAATTACGGCCGTTATCACTAACTACCTTGCCTGCCTCAAGATGTACACTGCCCAGCCATGACTCAGTTTGTCGCTTCAAGTACTCGGCCAGCACCTCGGCGGTGTGTCTGTCGTCCAAACACATCATCTGCAACACAGCCTGCTGACGCTTTCCACTAACTGCTTGATAGGGGGACACCTCGTGTGCAACAGTGGCAGCTGCAGATGGAGTGCTCGTACGACTGCGCTCTGTGGACGAGCTTTCGCTTCTGGAGGAGGAGGAGGAGGGTGGAACGCCTACAGCCAACTGTTTCCTATACCGTGGGCTAGGCAGCACTGTCCCACCACCGCTGTCCCCTGTGGACCCTGCATCCACCACATTAACCCAGTGCGCAGTGATGGACACGTAACGGCCCTGGCCATGCCGACTGGACCATGCATCAGTTGTGAGGTGCACCTTTCCACTCACTGACTGCTTGAGTGCATGGACAATGCCGTCTTTCACATGATGGTGGAGGGCTGGGATGGCTTTGCGAGAGAAGAAGTGGCGACTGGGTAGGTCATAGCGTGGTACTGCATAGGCCATGAGTTCGCGGAAAGCTGCGCTTTCCACCAACCGATAGGGCATCATCTCAAACGAGATTAGTTTGGCAATGTGGGCGTTCAAACCCAGTGTACGCTGATGAGAGACTGAGTACTTTCTTGACCTACTCATAGTGTCTGGGAGGGTGAGCTGGACTTGAGAGCTGCATATGGTGGAAGTAGCGGTGGACAGGGCGGACTGAGAGAGGGTTGATGATGGTGATGGAGTTGGTGTTCTTTCTGATGGCCTAGATTCAGTATTTCTTTGATATAACAGTGGGATTCCCTGACTGCTGTGGCCTTGCAATGACACCTCAACATTTGCTGCTGTGCTAACCGGTGGGCTTACAGTGGGGGAAACAATGTAGCGTTACTGACTACCTTCTTTGTGATCAGTTGCACATGTGGCACTTGAGGTTTGGTGGTGTGTCCACGCTTGCAAGTGCATGCTGGTTAAATGTCTAAGCATGCAACTGGTATTCAAATTTTTCAGCTTTTTCCCTCGGCTAAAGGTCTTTGCGCACTTCTTATAGATAACCTTGGCCTGATCATGAGGATTTTGTTCAAAAAAGTGCCACACTGCACTCTTCCTACTTTGGCAGACATTTTGCGGCCTAGCACGCTGTGATCTTTTGACCCTCTGGACAAGCTGTCCAGCAACTCTTTTGATTTTTGGATCCTGTCTTTGGAGTGCTCCGGGCCTGCCAGATAACAGCTGTTGCGATGTTGATGTCTGCTGTGGATGCTCCTCATCTGAGCTATTGGAAGCAGCACCCTCTTCCCCCAATGGATGCCAATCTGGGTCAACAACTGGGTCATCCATCACCTCCTCTTCAATGTCATGTGCACCTTCCTCTGTGTCACCGTGTATGGTGGTATAGTGTGCGGGAAGGGGCACCTGAGTCTCATCAGGTTCAGAATCTGGCTCTGTACACTGCGAGGACAATGTAGTGCTCTGAGTGAATGTACCAGCAGAATCATCTATCAGCGGCTGTGCATCAGTGCACTCCATGTCAGATTCATCTTGGCCTGGGTAATTCACCATTTGACTTGATAATCCAGGCATGGTATGTGAAAACAGCTCCATGGAGTGATCAGTAGTATGGCCTGCGTCATCCTTCAATCTTGGTTGTGGTGAAGGACACAAGGAAAGGTGTGGTTCATGAACATGAGCCTCCAATGACGACTCAGTGCTTTTACTTTTTACAACTGAAGAAGAGGAGGCGATAGAGCTGGAGGCTGAGTCAGCAATGTAAGAAAAAACTTTTTCCTGATGCTCTGGCGTTAAAATCGGTTTGCCAACTCCTAGAAAACTAAGCGTTCGAGGCCTTATGTAGCCAGACGATGACGCAGGCTCAACACCTCCTGCATTCGGTCCTATTTTGCTTTTGCCACTACCATCAGATCCACCACCAACACCATCATTACCAGCTGCCAACCCCCGCCCAATTCCACGGCCTCTTCCACCAGCCTTCCTCATTTTTGGTAGAAATGTAGACAAAATCCTACAAACTATATAGTAATGTAAAACAAGGTACAAGGTGTCTATAGGACAGAGGAGATTTAGATTTTCTGCACACACTTGTGGACACTGGACACTTGGATTGTGTGAGGCCCACTGAATATCACAGCGCTATGTCACAGGCTCGATGGCACAGGTGTGAAAAAATTGACTACAGGATAAGGGAGATTTTGAATTTCTGCAGACACTTGTGGACACTGGACACTTGGATTGTGTGAGGCCCACTGAATATTACAGCGCTATGTCACAGGCTCGATGGCACAGGTGTGAAAAAAGTGACTACAGGATAAGGGAGATTTTGAATTTCTGCAGACACTTGTGGACACTGGACACTTTTGGATTGTGTGAGGCCCAATGAATATCAGAGCGCTATGTCACAGGCTCGATGCAGCAGATGTGAAAAAAGTGACTACAGGATAAGGGGCATTTTGAATTTCTGCAGACACTGGACACTTTTGGATTGTGTGAGGCCCGATGAATATCAGAGCGCTATGTCACAGGCTCGATGCAGCAGGTGTAAAAAAAGTGACTACAGGATAAGGGAGATTTTGAATTTCTGCAGACACTTGTGGACACTGGACACTTTTGGATTGTGTGAGGCCCACTGAATATCAGAGCGCTATGTCACAGGCTCGATGGCACAGGTGTGAAAAAAGTGAATTGTAGAATTGGGCAGAATAGGAATCTCCCTAGAGTGTAGGTCTGTAAGAACGGAACAAGTCCTCCACTTATCCTTCCACAGTGACACACAGATAGCTTCACTGTGGCTGTGATAACAGCCGTTACACGGTACTGTGTGAGGAGCGTACACCGCTGTATGGTGTGAATAAATGCACGCTCAGTACCTTAGCAGGACAAAAAAAAAATTGGGATTGCTTTTAAAAAAGCGATTTGCAGAGCAGTGGGGAAACAGCAATGCAGCTGTCAGGAAGCCTTAGAAGGCAGCCTAACAACCAACACCGCTGATCCACCACAATATAGCCTCCCCTTGCACTGCACACACAGTGACTGGTGTGTTGCACAGGCAAAATCGCTAGCAGCAGAAGCAGTTTTTTTGTCTTCTTCCCTGCCTAACGCTCTCCCTACAGAATCAACAACCTCTCCCTATGCTAAGATCGGCAGAAGTAAGATGGCGGTCGGCGTGCACGCCCTTTTATAACCCCTGTGACGGCCACCAAAGCAAGCCAATCACTTGCATGCCCTTCTGAAAGATGGTGGCGACCCCTGCCTATGTCATCACGTTGCCCACAGTGTCCGTGGATCCTGATTGGCTGAAAAAGAGCGCTAAACAAACTTTTGAAACGCGACTTTGGCGCGTAAGTCGCCGACCTCGTGGCCGACCTCATCCTAGGGTCGGGTTTCGTTTCATGAAACCCGACTTTGCCAAAAGTCGGCGAATTTTGAAATTGTTCGACCCGTTTCGCTCAACTCTAGTCTGGACCCTTTTCCTGAAGACCTTCATACATATTGGACCGCTCGACCAAGTTCTCCTTTAATATCTACAGGAGAGCCACTGTCAAAAGACTTTGATTTTCTGGAGAACAAAAGGATCAATGGTTGGAAATCCAGAAGGCCAGATTTAATTTCGCATCATCTGTCGAGGAAGAATCAGGAGGTCCCATATATATATGAGACCGTTGGCCGATCCAGCCACTGTCAACAGATTTGGACGCCTCCAGTCTAAGGAGTTTGGAGGTCTAAAGTATGATGAATGGCGAATGTTAGGTAGAATTTGCGTTGGGTGCTTGACAGTCTTTTTTACTTGATATAAAGACATCAAAACTATCAACTAATAATTCTTCGTTTTCTGAGATATTCCAAGTTGAACGAATTTCTATTTTTGGGACATCTTGGTCACTTGCTGATTTTTAACACAAATACGTCCAGAATGATTTTTACAGACTCCAACTTTAGCCTGAGGTTCATACAACCATAAAACTGTATGAGCTCCTTGCTTGCGAGAGTCGGGGAAACAAGTCTCTTTGTTCATTTACAGCTCTGCCTCCTTCATTTCAGAGTCGCTTCCTCACAGCCAGAATGACCTCATCGTAGAGCATAAAATCAGTATGGGTGCTAATAAAAATCACAGATTGGACATTTGGGCACAGCGCATAAGAAAATATCTACAAGGCACAAATGAGCAGTGTTTGGGTACAGTGGCACGTTTTACTCACTGGGCCATTAAATGCTGTAATATATTATAGCGCAATGTAAATGTGAAAAAATCCATACATTAGCACATGCCAGGTGTTTGCATATGATGTCTCAGTCGGTGGTCACCTGAATTTCTCAACGACCTTTTGAAATGTGTAACCAACAATAATATAAAAAATTTTAACATAAAACTCTAAAAATTATCCAAAAAAGCATATGAAGATGGTTCTCATAGCAAAATCAAACAAACCCTTAAAGGGACTCTGTCTTTACAGGATGACTGTTCAAACCAAGTGTAGGCGCTCGGTGCTTCAAGGCGAAGCCAATAAATGAAACACACCATCCCACATGAAGGGTTTCCATCTGTCTCCACCCTTATCTGCTCTATGAAGCTGTCAATCAAAGAGGGGCTGGAGATTAAAGGAAAATGAGTAGGTGGGAAGATGTATTTAGATGATTGACTCCACCGTGAAGAATCGAGTGGTGGGACTTAATTTCAACAGTCATTCGGTGTCGGTGGGCAGCCCGGTACAGAAGTAAAAGACACAACAAATAATTTGTAACCTTTAAGTCCACAGTTCACAGATCACAAACCGGTTTTCAGCTCTGGACAGGAGCCTTGGTGAGATGATCACAATCAAACATTTGACAAAGGCTCCTGTCTGGAGCCGAAAAACGGTTTGTGATTTGTGAACCGGGGATGTCTAATAAAGTTTACCAACTGTTTGCTGTGTATTCCAATTCTATACTGGGCACTGACATTCCACCACTTATACCATATAGTATTAACCCACTTATTCTCTGAACGAGTTCCCTCCTGGTGCTGTCTCCCACCCTTAATTTGAAGTTGGTTCATCACCCCATCACCATCTATTCCACCACTTGAGCGCTGTATTTCTTCTATGCTCTTGGCCTAATCAAGGTGTACCCAAATCAGAATGGTCTTTACCTCTATTATTAAACCTTACCATGCGTCAAAGTGATGTCAATGTGAATAAGGGCCGAACAAGACCGAGTCCCCAATACGGATATCCAGCAAATGGGACGCTTTATACACGTATTGTCCAAGTCAAAGAAAGGAACACCACACCCTGACTTGAAAATCTGAACCTTTACTGAAAAAAACTAACTGGAGTATAAGTTGTTATGCATGCAAAATAGGAGCATGTTCACATTTGTTTCGGTCAAGCTTCTAATCAGTGGAACAGGCTAAGGTCTAGCTTTTACTTAGGCCAATTACGGCTCTCAAGACACCACACAGAACCCATATACACTTCTGCCTAATGGCATCAAAACCATTCCATTCCCAAAATATTACCGTTATACCAATACGTTGACCAGCATAATTCCCTGTGCTATTGTGGATACTTGGTCCTAAGGGGAAAGCACCAGCCACCTTCCAACATCCACCCAGCCAAAAAAGTGCCAGAACATTGTGGGGCAACACACAACAGAAAAGAACATATCGTGTACTTTTTATAGACAGCACAACATTTATACATTACATGCAGACTATACAAGTGACACAATGACTTATCTCGAACCATCACCTCTTATTTTCCTCTGTCTGTTGCTTCTTACAGGAACTGAGCTAAAGCTTGTTGCAACATCTTCATCAGTGATATGTCCATCCAGTGACTACGGCATCCTGGGCAGACAGAATCAGCGAAGGCTTCCCCTTTATCAGATCTTTTCTTAGGGATCACTTCTATAACTTTTATTTTGCCGTCTTAGGCCTCTTTCACACATCAGTTTTTTGCCTTCAGGCGCGATCCGGCTTTTTTTGGAAAAAACGGATCCGGCAAAATGCAATGCCGGATCCGTTTTTTCCCCATTGACTTGCATTAGCGCCGGATCGCGCCGGATGGCATTGCGTTTCATCCGTTTTTTGCCGGATCCGGCAACTTGTCTCATTCCGGCGTCTTGAAAAAACGTCTACTGTAACGTTTTTTGTCTCCGGCGAAAAAGCTGGAAGCGCCGAATCCGGCGCTTCCAGATTTTTGCTACAATGAAAGTCTATGGGCGCCGGAATGCGCCGGATCCAGAAAAAGACGGATCCAGCAACCGGATCCGGTTTTTTTAAGTCTGCGCATGCTCAGATCCAATTGGCCAGCCGCCAGGAACAGAGACGGATCCAGCAAAAAAACGGATCCGTTTCTACAGTTCTCCAAAATTTATGCCGGATCCGTTTTTTCTAAAAAAAGCCGGATCCTGCCTGACGGCAAAAAACTGATGTGTGAAAGTAGCCTTACAATACAGGGAACCTTTGCCCACCATGTCGCTTCAGCCACTCGTTGTTCTACTTCCTGGACAACAGCGGTTTTATATTCCCTCAAAGTCAACCAATCAGTATATTTAGCAAATTACGCAACTGAAGTCAATGTGCTTCAAAAACAGAACACTCAGACTTCCAAATTTTAGCAGATCCCAGACGGTTACTGCTTCAAGTGGTTTCTAGAGTTGAGCGACTTTTGGTTTTTTAGGGTCGCGTTTCGTTTCGTGAAACCCGACTTTTCCAAAAGTCGGGTCGAGCAAGATTGTCCGATTATAGGGAAAAGTCGGGGTCGTCCCGAAACACGAAACCCAATGTAAGTCAATGGGGAATAAAAGTCGGCAGTGAGAGGAGGACAGGAAACACACCTACAGTGCCCATTTGAATGCCAAAAGCATCAATTCTTCTTACTTAAGCTTGTCAACCTTAATTAACTTCATAATACAAGTTACGCACTGAAAAATGGGGGTTATTTGGCTAAAGTTGTGGGGGGGGAGGGCTGGCTGCAGGTTTTCATGTGCCCTGGGCGAAAGAGCGCCCCTTTAACACATACCACAACTCATCATGCTCCGATACGGCAGAGAAATAGCGGTATAGTACAATGAAAAATACCTCACTTTTTACATCTCATGACGAGGCCCATCTATTTCTCCATACAGAATCATTGGTCCCATATAATGTTTGAAACAGTATATGATGAGCTCCACATAATGCTACAGTATATGTTGGTCCCCATGGATGAAGCTCCACTGTCTTATGGGCCCAAATAATGCTCCAAACATAATGGGCCCCATTTCTAATGCTCTAGTGTATAATGGGCCCTGTAAATGCTGCTCCAGTGTCTGATGTCCACCTTTGGAATGTTCCAGTGTATGATGGGCCCCATCTATCATTCTCCAGAGTATAGTGCTCCCCAAAAATTGCTGTCCCAACATTGAAAACAATCAAATAAGTCTCCTCGCTAGGGAATCCCTGTACTTGTCTGGACTCCTCGTCGTCCCCATCTTCCATCCCACTGCACAGTATTTCAACTTTGCAAGTGCTGTGATCCTGAGCAAGCAGGGGGGGCCCACTCGTTGGCGACGGCACTGGCACAGGGCCCCTGATAGTACGGTGGTGTGTCTGATGGCGGGTGGGCCGAACCTGCACTTTCATCTGCAGCTTCCTCTTTGTCACCGTGTAAGATGGAACTGTATATGGGAAGGGTAACCTGAGTTTCATCAGGGTCAGATTCAGGTCGTGTAGCGTGCGAGAGGAATGTAGTGGTCTGGGTCAATGTACCAGCAGATTCATCGAGCAGTGGCTGGGCATCAGTGCACTTGTGTCGCCCCCAGGAGTACGGTCGCCACAGTGGCATTACCTTCTTCCTAGGGAGTGTGATGTCATGCTTGGGAGCAACGAACGATCTCTCTAGCAGGTTAACTGATTGGGCGGCGTTATTCCCACGAGTCATGACCCTCCAAACAGCGTTCATGAAGGCAAAGTGTTTGTTTTACGTGGGCAGTATGGTTGCAAAGCTGAACCTTAAAGGAATGTCCAGAAGGGCACCACCAGGAGTGGAGCCTACGGTTAAATTCGACTCCACCTGGGAAACCTCAACCATGCCAGCTACAGAACAGATGCACACATTGCAAGCTTAATTCCGTTAACGAACGAGACTCCGTCATGCCTCGCGGTCCGAGTCCGACTTACTAGAGGGACACGTGAGGCTCTGGTACATGAGATTGGCCAATAACTGGTGTGTCATGCCCTTACATGTCCGTGGCTGCATGTGCGCTACACTGAAAAGGCCAGCGTTTGTCGCTTACAGGTGCAGATAACCCGCTGAACAACGTTAGTGATGGGGATCACTGATTACAATTATTACCCGCGAACAATGATTTCCCAGTAAGTGCAGGTCAACCGCAGTTCCGGAATTAGGCCTAACCGTCATTCCTGAAAAAAATGAAAAACTTACGTGTGCAAACCACAGGTGCTGTAGCTTGCCTAACAGCTCGCCAGCCGTTCTCACGCCCAGTATGGATTACACGTGATTGCACAAAGGTGAGAAAGGGTACCGTATCCCCAGATAACATGTATGGATAGCGTACACATTCAAAATATATGTCTATACATCAGGAGGCAGGCTCAGACGGTGTTAGGCCCAGTATGGATTGCACGTGATTGCACAAAGGTTAGAAAGGGTACCGTATCCCCAGATAACATGTATGGATAGCGTACACATTCAAAATATATGTCTATACATCAGGAGGCAGGAAGACGGCGTTAGGCCCAGTATGGATTGCACGAGATTGCACAAAGGTTAGAAAGGGTACCGTTTCCCCGGATAACATGTATGGATAGCGTACACATTCAAAATATATGTCTATACATCAGGAGGCAGGAAGACGGCGTTAGGCCCAGTATGGATTGCACGAGATTGCACAAAGGTTAGAAAGGGTACCGTATCCCCGGATAACATGTATGGATAGCGTACACATTCAAAATATATGTCTATACATCAGGAGGCAGGAAGACGGCGTTAGGCCCAGTATGGATTGCACGAGATTGCACAAAGGTTAGAAAGGGTACCGTTTCCCCGGATAACATGTATGGATAGCGCACACATTCAAAATATATGTCTATACATCAGGAGGCAGGCTCAGACGGTGTTAGGCCCAGTATGGATTGCACGTGACTGCACAAAGGTTAGAAAGGGTACCGTATCCCCAGATAACATGTATGGATAGCGTACACATTCAAAATATATGTCTATACATCAGGAGGCAGGCTCAGACGGTGTCAGGCACAGTATGGATTTGACGGCCCAGACTACACAGCGGAGGAGCAGGGAGAGGTAAAGATTGCAAATGCTGGGGCCCTGCCCAAGCAAGGGGGGCCCACTCGTGGGCGTCGGTACTGGCACTGGGCCCCTCATAGTACAGCGGTGTGTCTGACGGCAGGTGTGCACCACCACCGTCAGAGACACTTGATTGCACTATGAAGGACCCTGTGCCAGTGCCCGCGCCCAAGAGTCGGCCTACCCACCTGTCCAGGGCAACGGCACTCGCACGGTGTCGTGCGGTAGGTGGTGACCCCGGCCATGGGGGGGGAGGCAGCACAGTTAGGGAGTTTTAGAAAGTGGCATATGTTGATGTTGGACATTCAGCTGATGCAAAAGGTGAAATAGGTCAAGTCCCAGGAAGAGGTGGACCAAAGCAAGCCATTTTTCTGTCACCCTATGTGTCATCAGAGGAAGGTGGGACAAAATCCTTGGAAACCCATGCGTGGTTCATTTTAATGAAGGTTAGATCATCCACATTTTGGGTTGACAGACGGGTCCTTTTTTCTGTCAGGATTGATCCAGCTGCACTGAAGACTCTTTCCGATAGCACACTTGCAGCTGGGCAAGCGAGCTCCTGTAAGGCATATTGTGCCAATTCAGGCCAGGTGTCCAGTTTAGCGGCCCAATAGTCAAAGGGGAATGACCTGTGTGGGAGAACATCGATATGGGAGGAAAAGTAGTTTGTAACCATAGTTGACAACGGCTGTCTCCTGTCACTTTCCATCGATGCAGTATTACCAGTTGTGTGAGCGGAACTTGAAAAATCAGTCCACAACATTGTCATGAAACCCCTGTCTCCAACGCCACTTCTGCTGTGTGCACCATGAACACCTCTGCCAAGCTGCCCCTGGCCCGTACGGCTCGTGTGAGAACCATCACCGCTGCTGTGTGCTGGGAATGCCTCAAGCAACCGATTTACCAGAGTTGCTTGTTTATTAGCCAATATTAGGTCAAGGTTCTCCTGTGGCATGATGTTTTGTAATTTGCCTTTATAGCGTGGATCCAGGATGCTAGCCAACCAGTAGTCGTCATCGTTCATCATTTTGGCAATGCGTGGGTCCCTTTTTAGGATCTGCAAAGCATAATCTGACATGTGGGCCAATGTTCCCGGTGTCAATGATGCACTGCGAGTGCTGGTTGGAGGAGCACTTTCTGGCAAATCCACATCCCTCCAGTCACTCACAAACCCTGTACCAGACCTTGCCACGCCAACATTTTCACTTGCCCCACGAGATGCATCCTCCTCCCCTAAGTAATCATCCCCATCATCCTCCTCCTCCTCACAGTCTTCGCACCTTCTGGAGCAGGGCTGTTAACTCCGGATAATTTTTGAGGAAGCACTGCACCACCAGGTTCAAGGTGTGAGCCAAGCAAGGTATATGGCTGAGTTTTGAAAGGGCTATGGCTGCCACAAAATTACGGCCGTTATCACTAACTACCTTGCCTGCCTCAAGATGTACACTGCCCAGCCATGACTCAGTTTGTCGCTTCAAGTACTCGGCCAGCACCTCAGCGGTGTGTCTGTTGCCCAAACACATCATCTGCAACACAGCCTGCTGACGCTTTCCACTAGCTGCTCGATAGGGGGACACATCGTGTGCAACAGTGGCAGCTGCAGATGGAGTGCTCGTACGACTGCGCTCTGTGGACGAGCTTTCGCTTCTGGAGGAGGAGAAGGGTCGAACGCCTACAGCCAACTGTTTCCTATACCGTGGGCTAGGCAGCACTGTCCCACCACCGCTGTCCCCTGTGGACCCTGCATCCACCACATTAACCCAGTGCGCAGTGATGGACACGTAACGGCCCTGGCCATGCCGACTGGACCATGCATCAGTTGTGAGGTGCACCTTTCCGCTCACTGACTGCTTGAGTGCATGGACAATGCGGTCTTTCACATGATGGTGGAGGGCTGGGATGGCTTTGCGAGAGAAGAAGTGGCGACTGGGTAGGTCATAGCGTGGTACTGCATAGGCCATGAGTTCGCGGAAAGCTGTGCTTTCCACCAACCGAAAGGGCATCATCTCAAACGAGATTAGTTTGGCAATGTGGGCGTTCAAACCCAGTGTACGCGAATGAGAGACTGAGTACTTTCTTGACCTACTCATAGTGTCTGGGAGGGTGAGCTGGACTTGAGAGCTGCATATGGTGGAAGTAGCGGTGGACAGGGCGGACTGAGAGAGGGTTGATGATGGTGATGGAGTTGGTGTTCTTTCTGATGGCCTAGAATCAGTCTTTCGTTGATATAACAGTGGGATTCCCTGACTGCTGTGGCCTTGCAACGACACCTCAACATTTGCTGCTGTGCTAACCGGTGGGCTTACAGTGGGGGAAACAATGTAGCGTTGCTGACTACCTTCGTTGTGATCAGTTGCACATGTGGCACTTGAGGTTTGGTGTTGTGTCCACGCTTGCAAGTGCATGCTGGTTAAATGTCTAAGCATGCAACTGGTATTCAAATTTTTCAGATTTTTCCTTCGGCTAAAGGTCTTTGCGCACTTCTTACAGATAACCTTGGCCTGATCATGAGGATTTTGGTCAAAAAAGTGCCACACTGCACTCTTCCTACTTTGGCAGACATTTTGCGGCCTAGCACGCTGTGATCTTTTGACCCTCTGGACAAACTGTCCAGCAACTCTTTTGATGTTTGGAACCTGTCTTTGGAGTGCTCCGGGCCTGCCAGATAACAGCTGTTGCGATGTCGATGTCTGCTGTGGATGCTCCTCATCTGAGCTATTGGAAGCAGCACCCTCTTCCCCCAATGGATGCCAATCTGGGTCAACAACTGGGTCATCCATCACCTCCTCTTCAATGTCATGTGCACCTTCCTCTGTGTCACCGTGTATGGTGGTATAGTGTGCGGGAAGGGGCACCTGAGTCTCATCAGGGTCAGAATCTGGCTCTGTACACTGCGAGGACAATGTAGTGCTCTGAGTGAATGTACTAGCAGAATCATCCATCAGCGGCAGTGCATCAGTGCACTCTATGTCAGATTCATCTTGGCCTGGGTAATTCACCATTTGACTTGATAATCCAGGCATGGTATGTGAAAACAGCTCCATGGAGTAATCAGTAGTATGGCCTGCGTCATCCTTCAATCTTGGTTGGGGTGAAGGACACAAGGAAAGGTGTGGTTCAAGAACATGAGCCTCCAATGACGACTCAGTGCTTTTACTTTTTACAACTTCAGAAGAGGAGGCGATAGAGCTGGAGGCTGAGTCAGCAATGTAAGACAAAACTTTTTCCTGATGCTCTGGCTTTAAAAGCGGTTTGCCAACTCCTAGAAAACTAAGCGTTCGAGGCCTTATGTAGCCAGACGATGACGCAGGCTCAACACCTCCTGCATTCGGTCCTATTTTGCTCTTGCCACTACCATCAGATCCACCACCAACACCATCATTACCAGCTGCCAACCCCCGCCCAATTCCACGGCCTCTTCCACCAGCCTTCCTCATTTTTGGTAGAAATGTAGACAAAATCCAACAAACTATATAGTAATGTAAAACAAGGTACAAGGTGTCTATAGGACAGGGGAGATTTTGAATTTCTGCAGACACTTGTGGACACTGGACACTTTTGGATTGTGTGAGGCCCACTGATATCTGAGCGCTATGTCACAGGCTCGATGGCACAGCTGTGACAAAAGTGACGAGAGGATAAGGGAGATTTTGAATTTCTGCAGACACTTGTGGACACTGGACACTTTTGGATTGTGTGAGGGCCACTGATATCTGAGCGCTATGTCACAGGCTCGATGGCACAGCTGTGACAAAAGTGACGAGAGGATAAGGGAGATTTTGAATTTCTGCAGACACTTGTGGACACTGGACACTTTTGGATTGTGTGAGGGCCACTGATATCTGAGCGCTATGTCACAGGCTCGATGGCACAGCTGTGACAAAAGTGACGAGAGGATAAGGGAGATTTTGAATTTCTGCAGACACTTGTGGACACTGGACACTTTTGGATTGTGTGAGGGCCACTGATATCTGAGCGCTATGTCACAGGCTCGATGGCACAGCTGTGACAAAAGTGACGAGAGGATAAGGGAGATTTTGAATTTCTGCACACACTTGTGGACACTGGACACTTTTGGATTGTGTGAGACCCAATGAATATCTGAGCGCTATGTGACAGGCTCGATGGCACAGCTGTGACCAAAGTGACGAGAGGATAAGGGAGATTTTGAATTTCTGCACACACTTGTGGACACTGGACACTTTTGGATTGTGTGAGGCCCAATGAATATCTGAGCGCTATGTGACAGGCTCGATGGCACAGCTGTGACCAAAGTGACTAGAGGATAAGGGAGATTTTGAATTTCTGCACACACTTGTGGACACTGGACACTTTTGGATTGTGTGAGGCCCACTGATATCTGAGCGCTATGTCACAGGCTCGATGGCACAGCTGTGACAAAAGTGACGAGAGGATAAGGGAGATTTTGAATTTCTGCAGACACTTGTGGACACTGGACACTTTTGGATTGTGTGAGGCCCACTGATATCTGAGCACTATGTCACAGGCTCGATGGCACAGCTGTGACAAAAGTGACTAGAGGATAAGGGAGATTGGATTGCTTTTAAAAAAGCAGTTTGCAGAGCAGTGGGTTAACAGCAATGCCAGCCTGTCAGGAAGCCTTAAAAGGCAGCCCAACAACCAACACCACTGATACACCACAATATAGCCTCCCCTTGCACTGCACACACAGTGACTGGTGTGTTGTGCAGGCCAAATCGCTAGCAGCAGAAGCAGTTTTTTTTTCTTCTCAGCAGGACAAAAAAAAAAATTTGGGATTGCTTTTAAAAAAGCAGTTTGCGGAGCAGTGGGTAAACAGCAATGCAGGAATGTCAGGAAGCCTTAGAAGGCAGCCCAACAACCAACACCACTGATACACCACTATATAGCCTCCCCTTGCACTGCACACACAGTGACTGGTGTGTTGTGCAGGCCAAATCGCTAGCAGCAGAAGCAGTTTTTTTGTCTTCTTCCCTGCCTAACTCTCTCCCTACAGAATCAGCAGCAACCTCTCCCTATACTGAGATCGGCAGAAGTAAGATGGCGGTCGGCGTGCACGCCCTTTTATACCCCCTGTGACGCCCACCAAATCAAGCCAATCACTTGCATGCCCTTCTGAAAGATGGTGGTGACCCCTGCCTATGTCATCACGTTGCCCACAGTGTCCGTGGATCTTGATTGGCTGAAAAAGAGCGCAAAACAAACTTTTGAAACGCGACTTTGGCGCGTAAGTCGCCGACCTCGTGGCCGACCTCATCCTAGGGTCGGGTTTCGTTTCATGAAACCCGACTTTGCCAAAAGTCGGCGACTTTTGAAATTTTTCGACCCGTTTCGCTCAACTCTATTGGTTTCTGTATCACATAAAGCAATCTAATTTCTCTTTTTGATATGGGTCTGACTTCTGGTTCTTATTTTTCTTGAGCAAGAGGGGATTGTAGTGCCAACTTTATTTTCCTGCACAGAAGTAAGAGTCACACACATTATATGAGAATAGTTTTGAAATTTAAACTTTTAGATCTTAAATTTTATTGCTTCGGAGTCTTCTGGAAGTTCCTTCAGAGAAGAAAACATTGTAAAAAACAAAAAGATTAGTGGTATAAAACAATCATAGAATGTTAGAGCTGGAAGAGCCCTCAAGGGTCCTCGTGTCCAACCTTCTGCTCAATGCAGGATTCACTAAACCATCTCAGAGAGATGTCTGTCCAGCCTCTGTTTGAAGACTTCCTTTGAAGGAGAACTCGCCACCTCTCGTGGCAGCCTGTTCCACTCATTGATCACCCTCATTGTCAAAGTTTTTTCTAATATCTAACCTGTATCTTCTCCCTTTCAGTTACAATCCATTGTTTCGCATTTTTCCATGTTGAAATGAGAATAAGGGTGATTCCTCTACATTGTGACATCCTTTCATATACTTGTAGACAGCTACTAAGTCTCCTCTTAGGCTAGTTTCTTTAGCATAGGGTGCGCAGACCATGCGCTGACCGTGCGCTAGTAGGATTTTTGCATGCGCTGCACACTTTTGAAAGTGCGCCGAGCGCGCCAAAATGCAACATGGTGCGTTCTGCGCACACCGGCGCACCTTCAAAAGTGCACAAATCCTACTAGCGCACGGTCTGCACACCCTATGCTAAAGATAGGGTGCGCAGATCGCATGCAGCCGTGTGCGATAGTAGGAGGAGATGTCCGGACGGGGCGGGCAGGGGGCGGGGCTTAGCGGCGCCGTGTGCTGCATGTAAAATACGCTAGTGTGAAACTAGCTTAGCCTTCCTTTTTGAAGCTAAATATTCCCAAATCCTGTAACCGTTTCTTGTAGGACATACTTTGTAGTCCGCTCACCATCCTGGTAGCTCTTCTCTGAACTTGCTCCAGTTTTTCTATGTCTTTTTTAAAATGTGGAGCCCAGAACTGGACCCAGTATTCCAGATGAGAAGAGAAGAGAAGATGTATAAGTGACTGGTTGATTAATAACAGGTCTTTATGACTTTCTAAATTGCTAAAAAGTGTCTGTACATGAGGGATACAACTATTTCTGGCCATTATATGAACTGTATGCTATTTTTTTCCCTCAGCAGGCTCAATCTTTAATTATCAGTTTACTCTGAACTAGTAGGTGGAGAGTGGCTGCTAAGATGTCTTCTATACACTGCATAAACAAACATATGAAGGGTTCTTGCTCTCCTTAGTCTATGTAGCATATGTTCAAAATGAGCAGCAGCACAGAGGACATTATACAGCATACTGAGCAGTGTAGCTATGATTCCAGCTCTGGAGTGAGATAAACTTGAGCTATACTAGAAAGCAACACCATGGGTCCGTGCATGTCTGTGTCTCTCTCTTACATTTTTACTCTGCTCATCCCACCTTCACTTTCCAAAAATGATTAGTCATCTGTAACATGATTTCTGTCAGGAACACCGCACTGCACTTGCTCACTGTGCCAGTGCGGGTGTCCTGAGTACAAAGACAGTACTCACAGATACCTGTGGAGCAGGGCAGCAGCGGTGACGATGCGTGCTTCAGAGTATCAGGACCTGAAGCACATGACTGCTGGGGGCGTGGCCTAAGCTCCACAGATCTAGGAGCTGCAGGGAAACTCCTAGAAAGGTAACTACGGGGCAATGTTACCAAGGGGCATAGACAGAGACAGAAACCAGACGAAGCCAGGGTCAAAGCACCAGATAGCAATACAGTACCACGGGGTTTAGACAGAAAGGATAGTCAGGACGTAGCAATAGGTCAGAAAACCAGAACGGGCAATAGACGGTACAATAGGGACAAACTGTAACGGAGTAACGATAGCCAAGCCAGGAGGTCAGAACCGGAGAAGACAGTAGTACGAAAGCGAGAGATGGAGTACAGAGTGAGGGAACAGGCCGGGTCATACACGGGAATCAAACAAGCAACGCAGAATACACGCACACCAGGGGTCAGACACACCAGAACAACAGTATAGCTGACAGAGAACCCTGGTAAAGAGTGAGTATAAATACCCCTCCCAGAACCAGAAAGAGGCCACGAACACTTAACCATGTGAGTGCAGGGCAAGAACCCTGTTCAAATCATGACAATTTCTCACTGAACTAGCCGTCTGTCTAGACTTCCGTAAAATATGCTTCAGCTGTTTTTAGGGTGCGTGATGAGTTCAGGAGATATGGCTCAGAAGTGGAGAAAGAAGCATATTTCTCTCAATAAACTATGTAATATATTAGAAAGTTTGCTGAAATGGCAGTGACCATTTACAATCTGACTTGGATTTAAAAGAATAGGAATAGAATCTGATGGAACAATAAAGCTTTTAATGGAGATGACAATGCGATGTCTGAACATGAAATGTGACCTTTAGCAGGTAAAAGGGTCCAATTCTGATCTAACAAAAGATGCACTTTTGGAAGAGTGTGTAGATTGTTATTTTGTTATTTTTATCCTTGGTAAAAAGGAATTTGACTGCAATAAAATAATCTTTTAAAAAAGAAGAAGCGGGCGGCACCGCTGTTACCGTGCTAGGATCCGTGGCCCGTGGAAGTGCTCGAGTAGCGCGAAACGGCCTTTGTCAGCCATTTGACACTCTTGTTATCACATCCCCGACGTGACATGTAATTATGTGTCAATAAATCTTCACTATTATCTCGCAGAGTGCGACCTTCTATCTTTGGAAACCAAAAATAATCTTTTATATAACTGTTTGTGTTTTTAAGCAAAAATTGTGTTAAATATATTTCTTGGTTTTTATTTGTAAAAAGACGTAATGGCCAGTATAAAAATGACTGAATAAATTAGTTTAATGATATATACCATATATACCTAAAGATAGGATTCTTGATGTCCAAAACATCGCATTCAGATGTTGTAAGATATGATGCTTACACCTCTCCATTTCTACTAGGTGTAAAGGGCTCACCCGGTGAGGTGGATTCTGTAGGTCTGGATAAGAAGCTCGGACCGGAGGTGACAGTGCAGTGGAGTGGATCTTGATGAAAAACACCCCTGGCCCTGGACCACGCCAAGGCTAAATGGGTGGTGTAGGCCATCCATGGGAAGAGGCAGAGGGAAGAGTGGGTGCGGGCCCAGTTGGATCTCCCATGGGGTCGATAGCAGGGTGACTCATAGCGCTGTAGAGAACTTCGACCTCAGAAGGGGTAATGGCTTCATACAAGAATCGGAGACCGGTCACCGGACACATTCTGAAGCCAGGAGATTGGGTCCAGTTTGCAAAAGAAGATGGGTCATGTGAATGGTTTACTGGTGGTGACTCTGATGCGGGCAGAATATGGGGGTCCCCAGGCGACCACCAACCGCAGCCGAAGCATCTACATCCCTGATTTCTACAGGACATGCCAGGAAAAGAAGCAGAGGGACTGCCTCCAGGATCTCGGCCTCCACTGCAGGCATGAAGACACAGGTGTGTCAAAGATGGCAAGTTCTCCAGCCGCAATACATATGTCCTGAGGTCCATATTCAACTGTCTACATAGGAAGAGCAGAGGCAAAGGAGACCTGGGTCTAAAAAATGCTTCAGTATAAATAATGGTGGTAGAAAGTGAGAAGTCTGCCCTGCAGAGCCTTGGTCGTGTTTGTTGCACTTTGGAAAAATAGGAACTGTTCCATGTTCCTGTGGGCAGAATACCCAGCATATACCTGGGCTCCAGATGGTGGCCGTAAATGGCCAAAGACTTTTGTGTTTCCCTCCCCCCATTTTGTTTTGAGCATGTTTGCGCACCCCCCTGCTGGATTAAGGGATTGTGACCTGCGAAAGGGTCCCAAGCCCTTTCTGTCCCCATGGACTGTGCACCTTGTCACCAAGGACCCTGTTCCATTTCTCCTGGACTCCGCCCCATGTTTCCATGAACTTTTCACCAAGGGACTGTGAGTCTGCCATGTGGGCAACATGGTGCAAATAAAAGGACTATTGTTCCCAAAAGGGGGCGGGGAGGAAATAGACAACCCGGTGTTCTGGCCGGGTCAGGACTTCTTTGACTGTGTCATTGCCACAAGGACCAATGTTTGGGGGAGGGGTTATGGATGTCCCAACTGGGTTGAAGATAATGGACTCTGACAGTGGACTGATGGGCCATTTTTGTGTTTTGCCTGTGATCCTCTATTTTAAAATAACTTGAACTCTTTTCCCCGGTGTTCCAACCAAGTTGGGCCGGGGTCATGCTAACCCAACAAGCACATGGACCTTGCTTGCCCCCTGGAGAAGAGAGCATTTTATATGTGTTATGTGCATTTTGGTGTCTTCCAGGGTCAGGATGGTAGAGGACGACCATCATTGAAGAGGGGAGGAAAGTAAGGGTGGTGGACAACGGCTATCACGTTCCTGCCCATCAAGATACCAATCAAGATATATTGTAGTGTGAAAAGCATCATGTGTCATATATATTGTGTATTGTGATATGGTAATGTATAGTATATAAGTAATGTAAAGGTAATGCATAAGTGTACATTATAGGATAGCATAGAGTAAGACACGGGTTAGGGCTTAGCATGTAGATGGATAGTGACAGTAGTAAGCTAGTGACATTAGGGTCACAGAAATTTTCTGTAGAGTGTCAGGGCATCATGAAGCAACAACTTGCCCATGATTACCGCCCGCTGGCATCCTACACCTGTGCCATGCACCACCCCTTAGGTCTTCCATGCCCCAGATCCTACTCCTTTGTCATTCTTCACCCCTCAGGTCATCTTGTATCACCCCTCTTTTGTCATCCTATATCACCCCTAAGTCCAAATACTTTTCCTACCACCACCTCTATACCACGCCAGGCACTGTTTCTCAGATCCTAAATCTGTGTCTTGCACTGCTCCCTAGTTCCTGCACATGTGTCATGCACCACTCCTTAGTTCCTGCACATATCATGCACCACCCCTTAGTTCCTGCACGTGTCATGCACCACCCCTTAGTTCCTGCAAGTTTCTTGCATCACCCCTTAGTTCCTACACATGTGTTTTCTACCACTTTTTAGTTCCTGCACATGTCATACACCACCCGTTAGTTCCTGCAAGTGTCTTGCACCACCCGTTAGTTCCTGCACATGTGTCTTGCACCACCCCTTAGTTCCTGCACATGTGTCTTCCACCACCTCTTAGTTTCTGCACGTGTCATACAGCACCCGTTAGTTCCTGCACATATGTCTTGCATCACCCCTTAGTTCCTACACATGTGTCTTCGACCACTTTTTAGTTCCTGCACATGTCATGCACCACCCGTTAGTTCCTGCACATGTGTCTTGCACCACCCCTTAGTTCCTGCTCATGTGTCTTCCACCACCCGTTAGATCCTGCACGTGTGTTTTCTACCACTTTTTAGTTCCTGCACATGTCATACACCACCCGTTAGTTCCTGCAAGTGTCTTGCACCACCCGTTAGTTCCTGCACATGTGTCTTGCACCACCCCTTAGTTCCTGCACATGTGTCTTCCACCACCTCTTAGTTTCTGCACGTGTCATACAGCACCCGTTAGTTCCTGCACATATGTCTTGCATCACCCCTTAGTTCCTACACATGTGTCTTCCATCACTTTTTAGTTCCTGCACGTGTCATGCACCACCCCTTAGTTCCTGCAAGTGTCTTGCACCACCCGTTAGTTCCTGCTCATGTGTCTTCCACCACCCGTTAGTTCCTGCACATGTGTCTTCCACCACCCGTTAGTTCCTGCTCATGTGTCTTCCACCACCCGTTAGTTCCTGCTCATGTGTCTTCCACCACCCGTTAGTTCCTGCTCATGTGTCTTCCACCACCCGTTAGTTCCTGCATGTGTCATACACCACCCGTTAGTTCCTGCACATGTGTCTTGCACCACCCCTTAGTTCCTGCACATGTGTCTTGCACCACCCCTTAGTTCCTGCACATGTGTCTTGCACCACCCCTTAGTTCCTGCACATGTCTTCCACCACCTCTTAGTTCCTGCACGTGTCATACACCACCCGTTAGTTCCTGCACATATGTCTTGCATCACCCCTTAGTTCCTACACATGTGTCTTCCATCACTTTTTAGTTCCTGCACGTGTCATGCACCACCCGTTAGTTCCTGCACATGTGTCTTGCACCACTCCTTAGTTACTGCACATGTCATGCACCACCCGTTAGTTCCTGCACAAGTCATGCACCACCCCTTAGTTACTGCACATGTCATGCACCACCCCTTAGTTCCTGCAAGTGTCTTGCACCACCTGTTAGTTGCTGCACATGCGTCTTCCACCACCCCTTAGTTACTGCACATGTCATGCACCACCCGTTAGTTCCTGCACGTGTCATGCACCACCCCTTAGTTCCTGCCCATATTTCTTGCACCACCCCTTAGTTCCTGAATATGCGTCTTGCACCACTCCTTAGTTTTTGCACATGTCTCATGCATCATCTCTCTGGTGCTCGCTATATTACTCTGAATTAGAATGAATTATAAGCTAAGCTCCGCAACACCAACAAAAAGAGCCGTGCTATGTCTGTACGGCTATGTAGACACGCCATAGCACCCTTTGAACTAATCTTTAGCATCTCCAGGAATGAATGCAGTCAACAGTATGGCCCGTCCCACTGATAACATGTAATTACTATATGCCATGGTTTGAGGAGCATTGATCTACCACAGTCGCTGTAAAACACATTGCAAATGTTGTTCACAGTGACTGAAGCAGTTTGCAATTACATCCAGCGACTATTGAAAGGATGCGGCAGAAAGCCTGGTGATTAGCATAGCGTTAATGGTCTTATTGATTGTCAGACATGGTGTACAGCGCTCCTACACGGTTTATTTTCTCCGCACTGTCATCATGAGCAGTCAGCGGCAGATTTTGCGATGTTACATTCTTATAGAAGCTTCCCATTGAGAATTAACATTCAAGAAGTGGTTCCAGTAGAAATGACCCTGACTATTACTTTGGAAAATAGTCGCACCTCCTCTTCATTCATTCTCTATGGGACTACCGGAGATAGTTGAGAGCTGTAATCGGCTTTTTATCACATAAAAAAATAAACGAAGGGGTGCATGCTTGACCCGTGCTTCATTCAGTGCCCAATTCTTGGGATCGGTGGGGATCCCAGCAGTCAGACCCCTGATAACCGTGAAGTTATTCCCTTCAAGAAACTTCAGATCTTTCAGATACACATAATTTACACATTAGGTTTTTTTTTTGCTATTTTTTTCTCAATTAATTTTCTGTTAATTAAATGGTCATAAACATCATTTTTCTCCACTCATGAGCCGCTTTTAATCTCCTTGCATCTTAAACTCATCATTTGCTCTGAAAAAATAAGCTAAAATCAGTCCTGATCAAAACAAGATGGTCTGCCAGCTCATTAAGGGATAAAATTGCATGTGTTTACCAAAGAAAGGGAGAAGGAGAGAAGAGAAAAGCTAAAGCCAAATGTAAGAGATATATGTTGTTGCTTTCTAGTAAGTGTTTTACTTCACCCAGAGCTGGATTCACAGCTACACTGTTTTGTTCAGCTTCACAATGTCTTCCATGCTGCTGCTGCCGCTTCTGAACATAGTCTACAGACAGACAGGAGAGCAGGAATCCCTCATCTTTGTGTGCGCTGTATGTGTTGGAGACATTATAGCCACACTCACAGTCACACTACACCCACCAGCTCAGAGACAACTGAAAATTAGAGTTGGAGACTGGGGAGGGGAAAATTGGTGAAAATGTAGGCTATAAGTCACGTCATTCACTTTAAAATTGTCCATTTATTAGTTCTAGTAAACCTTCCCCCATAAATTCTTGGAAACAATGTTCTTTATCACAAATAGAGACACCGTAGGGAGACGCTCAGCGCTGATACACACAAGTAACAAATATAAAATGCAAGAGAGGAGCTCCAATAATAACTAACAGAGGAAGCGTCTATCAGAGCTAATAATAAGAATTGGAAAGCCGATCATTTTTTTCTATATTAATGGCCATTGAACAGAATTTTCCTTTAATTACCGCAGGCTTCGACTTTATTAGCAGTACGTGTTTTAATTAGTTTAAAAAAAAGAAATAGGAAAAATAAGGTCGTTGTGGTTGTAATTAAAACGAGACCTTTTTGAGCGCCTGTCTACAAGCACTGTGTTATCAAGAAAGGTTCTGCGTGGGCAGGTGAGGGGGTGGAGGCAACAGTCTATTGTAGGACAGGTGTCGAAAGCCATTGACGTAATGTACGTCTCAACTATTAGTGGTGGGTTTTAGACATAGAGGGGATTTTGAAAAGAGATCTAACGCCTTATACATATGGACATGGGACCTTTTTGGTATCACATGGGGGCTGAATACCTCCAGCTGCCATAAGTTAAAGGCTAGGCTCTAGTAGGGAGGCAAAGTTCCATATGGTGCTCAGTTTTTGGCTTTAGAGGTTTATCCAATGAATGTATGCACTATAGTTTGGCCAGTCGTTTGGCCGGCAGCCATCTTGGTCGTCTCTCCCATACACAAAGGCGCTTGGCAAGCGCTTCTGTGTTCTTTACGCTAGTCCTGTCTGGTGCTTGCTTATATCTTGGAGAATCAAAGGATTGGAGGTCCGAAATTGGACATGCCATATCTTTGACTTTCCCGACACTGTCCAGAAAACTAGCGGATTGCAGACCCCTGATCCTATCCACAACAACTAGCAGTAACCGTGGAGCATGCCTACGGTGATCCTAGACGCCTCGTCACGGCCAGAGAACTAAATAAGCCTAAAGAAAGAAAGGGAAAATCTAAACTGCCCCAGAGCAGACCCCAAAGCAATAGATAGCCCCCAACATGTATTGTCGGTGAAACAAGATGAAAACACAGACACAGGTAGAAAGATAGGCTGAGCAAACGATGGGGCCCTCGCTAACTAGAAAGGACAGGAAAGAAAAGCTGCTGTCTGCAATCATGCAAAAAACCCTGCCAAAAAGAATGTCCAACACGTCTGATAGAAAAAGGCCCTGAAGTTGCTAGACTTCAAATCACTATATCAGCACTCAGGTATATTCTGAAGACAGAGCAAAAGAGATCAACTGATCAGAGACAAAATGGGGATTCAGCCCAGTCCCAGCCAGGGCTGGCTGAACACAAAAACTAAGTAAACCAGACAAAAAGTCATATGAACAATAGCAGAGAAAACTTAGCTTTAGGAAGGCAGGAACCAAACTGGAAACCAGGAGCCAGAGTCAGGAAAAATCACCAGCAAGAAACTAGGGAGTCGGCTGCCTTAAATCCAATCAGAAACTCCTGATGTCCAATCGCAGTCCTCCTCCTCAGGTGGCCGGTCTCTGCCATTTAGATCAGCTTCATTACCTCCCTTCACCAACAGAGGGAGTCCAGATAGAGAACTCACTACTCCTCTATCAGCACAGCTAGCTCCATAACCCTCACCAGAAGTCAGAGGCAAACCCGAAAATGAGCTCACAACATGTGTGGAGTTATCGCTTAGAAGTTTTCCCTACCTGGCGAGGTTCATGGCTGCTCGATTGGCATCAGAGATAGAGGTTGTTGCCTGTGACCTTCTCATTGACTCTGTGGTTGTTGCCAATCAAGAAGCATAGGCAATAATGGGCGAGGAGAGCTGAAGAGGAGCTATGGTTTGCAAATGAACTTGAAGTCTAATTTACAAGCTTCTGTACCCAAAAAGTGTAACAAAACAAAGTGTTGCCTACCCATAGGAAATTGGATAACTTGCTAATCACTAAAGAGGAAAGTGAGGTGCTCAGCTGATGCCACCCCCCAAAATCAATGCTCAGGAGGAGGCCCAAGAATGGGAATCTGCAACCATATTGGTGGAGAAAGGTTGAACTTCATGGATGTAGGTCTTTTTTCAATCTATGTAACCCCAACGTGAATGTGGCAGAGGTTAACATACTCAACGTCTGCTTTATTTCTTCTTCTGAATAAATCTAGAATAGAATAAATCTAGAAAGGGGAAACAGAGCGCACAACAGGCTGATAGGAGGGAGAGTAGGAAAGTGCTGGTTACATTTACCTGGTTGAGTTGCAACAGGCAGAACTCCTATGTAGACGGTCAAGCTGCACAAGTATGTAATACCGGACGGCGGCTCGCTTCGATAACAGCTGATCGGTGGGGGTGCCGAGGGCTGGACCCGGCCAATCAGATATTGATGCCCTATCCTCAGGATAGGAAAAGTAGTGGACAACCTCCTTAACAATCTCGGTTCAGTAGATGGCATCATGCAATATTGGGCACAACCTTCATTTCGGTTACTAAGGTTCCTGGCATAGTACACGTTCTCTGTTCTGTCCCTCCGCTTATTAGACCCTTCAGCCCCATAGATTTTTTGATAGGCTCTGTACTACTCTTCATGGATCCATCATGTCCCTCTCATGACTTTCCTCGTCCATCTTCTACATTATGCAAGTAATGTCAACGCTCTCCATAGCCACAGACTCAAGCCCGAGGCTGCGGACATTCCAGAAATATCAGCAGGGAAATCCACAGGATCCCATTTCTCCCGAGCGAAAGGTTATTCTGGTGCCTCCAACCCACTGTCCTTGAAATTTGCTTTTCTTCTTACTAACACGAACACTCCCACTATCTAAACTAATCTCTAACTCTAATCTGTCTGACTAAAACCAGGAAGTGCTTCCCTTCTTAACTGACCTTGCCCCCTCCCAAACTGTGCTGGTCCCAAACATTTAACTGTCTGCCCCAACAGCCTGTTGCTGGGGATACTTTACCTTTCACCTGCTTAACTTCAGTCACTGTCTTCTAACAGTATGTACTGAACTTCCTATACTAATATGCCCACAAATGAATGTTTCCCCCTTTCTTACATAATCCCTTTGACCTTATACTCTAAACTCACTTTCCCTGCACACTATGCATGAATAGCATTATACATTAATTACAATGCCTTACATTAACTGCATCACTTAGTGCCTATAGAGTTCTATGCAGATTCACCTATCACATTACTCATACAAGACTTTGTCTTTACAGGGAGAGGCGTATGACTCCAGTCACACCCTTACACATATACAGCCATTTTTTGGAACTTTGGTGCACTCACCTTCTGGCTATGGATGGAAACCAGTGGGTCGTTTTTTGCCCCCTTTTGGTTTGTGTCCACCACCGTATGGCGTTTCACCACTTGGCAGGCCATTGTTTCTAACCATTTTACTCGTTTTTCACCCTTTATTTTTGGGCGCTGAATAAAAGCAGCACATTTCCAGCCACACGACCGGCATGTCACGGATTGTTTTATATCAACACAAGCTCATAATTATGGATTGTCACTCACACAACTTCACTCCTAAACAAACAGAAGGTCACACAGCAAACAAACTCTCAGTTCTAGAAAATTGCAGACTTGATAACAGCCCAATATCTCCAGCTCGTTCTAAGGCTCAAATACGATAATTAAGTGTTTTCTTTCATTCTTTGTTTTTTTGGCAGCTTTTAGGTCGTCGGATTTTTTTTGCACAATTTCGAAACAATACATTATTTTACACCATAAAATAAAAGCATGTCGTCATATTCTCGGGCAAAGGTCTCTGCCAATCCCTGGCAATTCAGCTGCTGAGAAACTACTTAGTGGGGGGATTTACCAAGACTCCCCCATCCATTTATCCACCGTAAAAAGAAACCTGCTGGGGTAAGATGTGCCAAATTTATTAAGAGGCGGAGAGAGCATTTTCACATACCTTCACGGCCCCCCATTAAAGGGAATCTGTCACCAGATTTTTGACATGTAATCTGACAGCACTATGATGTAGTGGCTGAGACCCTGATTCTAGTGATGTATCACTTACTGGGCTGCTTGTTGTCATTTTGATACAATCCCTGTTTTCTCTGCTGTAGGTCTATCAGAACTCGAATGGTGAGCTGTTTATAACCTCGCCCACACCACTGATTGGCAGATTTTTGTTGTCATGTGCATAAAATTGCCAATCAGTGGTAGGGGCAGGGTTACCTAAAGCAGAGAGGACTAGGAGGCACCAGACAACTAGTCCTGTAATGATTATCTCCTGCTGATAAAACACATATTTTACTAATCACAGCAAAACACAACCAGTAAGTGACACATCACTGGAATCAGGATTTCGACCCCTACATCGTGCTTCTTCCAGATTACATAGCAAAATACTGTTGACATATTACTTTTAATTAGCCAAGTTGGAAAGTAGCTATAGAGATCCTCTCTTTTTGGAGGACTCACATGGACAGCCCACTGATTTTATGTCTGTGTAATGCATAATTTCTCCTATGGGGGCAGTGCAGGGAAAGTATACACTTGTGGCTGGGATTTTCTACACAGTACAGCTTATTATTGCCCATAGTCATCCATCTTTGGGTCGGGTTCCCTTTGGTCATAATTGAATTTTCCAGGATGAACAACTCATCATATTTAATGGGCTTTTACACCTACTAATTAAAAAGTTAAATAACAACAAGCAAGTGATTCTCATTGTGTAAGGGGGTCGCGGTAGCCGCCTTGGACCCCAAAGCATGTCCCGGTGTAAAGTGTACAAAATGTAGAGATGTGTACATATTTATTGGTATTACATAATGTCGTTAACATATGTAGACATATTGTAATATGTGTGTTGTACTGGGAAAGCGTAATAATAGCGTTAGGCCACTAGATGGGGCAGTTTAGCATGGTAGTGTAAATAGTTAATATAGGAGGGTCATTGTAGTTAGAGGAAGGGAGCTTCCTGATTAGTGGGTGAAGGCCAAGGGCGCCCATAGAGCTCAGGTGGGCTATTAGCCCGGTCAACTGTAAGACCCCGTAACATTAGTTTCAAGGAAGTGCCCAGACATCCAGTGTGTGTGGAACAGCATAGACACAGCTGCAGAAGTTACAGAAGATTGAGCTACAAGTGTGGAAGCTGCAGAGGTGGACACGGCAGGACAGATGGGGGGTCATTCACCATGTGGCAGGGCTTAGCCTGGGCTGATGCCCTCAGATCCAGGGCAAAACGGCTGAGAGAACACCCGGTGGCAGTGAGTCTGGACAGGGAGGACGTCGAGAAAACGTACAATACGGTATGACCCGATCTCGAGCCGTGTGACAGGGAGAGAAGTGAAGGGAAAGCTGAAGTGACATGCAATGTGAAACCTTCTGAAGATGCTGTATTGAACCTGGATGTGCTGCATAGTTATGAGAGTAAAGTTTAGTGTTTTGAGTTACAACTGGACTGCATGTTGCACTGTCTATTGGTGGCTGCAGATTAAGTTAACTGAGAATCTGTCAGTCAGCTCACTAATATTGCCTGATGACGAGATGGTAACTTTTATCTGTCTTTTTCGGAGCTCCTCACAGTTGATTCATGACCGCAGACCTCATCAAAGTTGAATGTGCAGAGAAACAAAGAGCCTGTAGAAGCCAAATGGTGCAAAAATATTAATGAAGCTCATTTGCAAAAATAATACTGAACCTCAAAAACTTGCATTTAGGTAAAAAAAAATTGTCTCTTTTAAATAAGCTTTTGTATGTGGGTTCATATGAATGGTCCTTTCTTGCAGCCCTTCTAATTTCTGCACATCATACAAGTTAACATTAACCTCTGTCTGAGTCCTGCAGTCCACTAATGATGATGAATGCATTTTTTCAGCAATGTATTTGATTTATGAGACTTCTTATTTCTTGTCAAGGGTTCTTGTGTTTATTCACACTTGATCAGAAAACAGCTGTTCAGACATTATTCTTGTACAAGATCTGAAGCGAACGGGGGGCACAGTACAATAAGAGGAATAAAACCCCATATTCCTAAGGGGATGTCTCCTGCCCATGAGAAATGGCCGTCTGTCTTAATTGTATTGATCAAATTATTCTGCTTAAAAAATGAGAGTTATGAAGTTATGACGGATTTTTATATATTTTTTTTGTCCCATCAGTTGTTTACTCACTCTCATCATTCACTGCCAAAGGTCTATATAGGAGGATCTGTGACTAACTGATGATGAAGCCTTCTCTTCGAGTTTCAGTATGGTGGTGAGATGGATCCACCAAGCCCCAAGTCCAGAAAATCAAATTCTTATCCAGCACGGGCTGGTGCAGCAGGATTGTTAAGTAGATAAAATGGTGACAGAAGATGAAGACCTGATTCTATTGCAGCCCGGACAGGTGGCACTAGTGCAGCAGGAAGGTTAAGCATATAAAATGCTGGCAGAAAAGAAAGGTTTGAAACAACTGCAGCTCGGACAGGTGGCATTGGTGCAGCTGGAAGGTTAAGCAGATATAATGCTGGTGTGGCGCAATGCCAGGCGTATGGTCGCCACAGTGGCTTTGCCTTCCTCCAGGGGAGGGTAATGCCAGGCTTGGAGGCAATGATGGGTCTCTCTCGCAGTCAATACATACATGCAACACAGTTCCACTCCAGGCCAACAGGGGGAACTCTGAACCGGGATTAAGGGGAGGAGTGCTCTCTGAGGGCCAAGAGGAAGGAGTGGTCAGTTAGTCTGTGGAGGGTGAAGTGTGCAGACGTGGAGTGAGAAGCTGGAGGTTGAGCTAGGAAGGGAGAGCTCCCTCACAGTGAGCGCATGAACTGGAGCCTGGTCTCCACGGTTGTATGGATACTAACGATCCTGCAACAGACACCAGAGGAGTAGGAGGCTGTAAATGCCCTGCTCCCATCTAAGACTTGAGGGCACAACAGCAGCTTGGATAGAGAGGCGGGACTCAAGAGAGAGGAGTCCCCGAGATAGGCTACAGCTGTCTGCCATGCAAGTGAGGTTCTTGGGAACATCTGACAGTGTAACTCAGTACTAGGAGTACTTCATTCAAACAAGCGCTAGGAAGGAGACTGCACAGCCCGTCTGCTGAGAGATAATCCCTGAGTTGCTTCCAGGCTAGCCTGCTCCAATACCATCTGTAATCAGGACCCTGGACTGCAGTTATCAAGTAAAGGTACAGAAATTGCACCCCGCTGTGTCTTGTCTGCTTCCTACCCTTACAGCACTGCTACATCCCCGTGCCGACCACATCTACACTGCCCTGGGACTATAGCTTCACCTGTGGGGAGGTATTACATCTTTGCTGCACCATAGCATCAGTCCCAGCGGATCTGCACGCAGCGTCGGCTTAACACCTCCCTTGCCGAACACCACAGGTGGCGTCACGAACTATTCCATTCCATTAACTACATTCCCCCATTACTTGGGCGCTCAGGGCCACGGACCGGGTCACCGCTGCTGTGACACATTTCCCTGACAACGGCCCGGTACCGAGTACCCCACAGCCCTGGGAGGGCGACCAACTGGCAGAAGAGAAAGGCCTGAAACAACTGCAGCCCGGACAGGTGGCACTGGTGCAGCAGGATTGCTAAGTAGATATAATGGTGGCAGAAGATGAAGACCTAAAACTATTGCAGCCCGGACAGGTGGCACTAATGCAGCAGGAAGGTTACGCATATAAAATGATGGCAGTAGAGAAAGGCCTGAAACATCTGCAGCCTGGACAGGTGGCACTGGTGCAGCAGGATGGTTAAGCAGATAAAATGGCAGTAGAGAAAGGCCTGAAACTACTGCAGCCCAGACAGGTGGCACTGGTGCAGCAGGATAGTTAAACAGATATAATGCTGGCAGAAGTGAAAGGCCTGAAACTACTGCAGCCCAGACAGGTGGCACTGGTGCAGCAGGAAGGTTAAAGAGGTTGTCCAGTGTCCACTACTTTATCATTGATGACCAATCCTTTGGATAGGTCATCAGTGTATGATCGGTCAGGGTCCGGCACCTGGCACCCCCGACAATCAGTTGTTCTTAGTGTCAGTGGCAGTTGCCGGATATGATCATTTGCCAAGCTGCTATATCTTCTGTTAGTTCCCATGGCCAAGTACTGCGGATTCATCTCCTATTATAGGAGTAGGAATAGGAGGCAGATGTGCATTACTCAGACAGGGCCACTATCAAAACATGGAGCAGCTATGCAATTGAGCATTTCCGGTCGGCGTCTGCAGCCGCCGACGCCAAGAGCAGCTGATTGGCTGGGGTGCCCAGTGTTTGGCCCTGACCGATCAGACATTGATAACCTATCCTAAGGATAGGACATCAATGATAAAGTAGTGGACAACCTCTTTAAAGACATAAAACTCTGACTGAAGAGGAAGGCCTGAAACCACTGCAGTCCGGACAGGTGGTGCTGGTACAGCAGGTTAGTTAAGCAGATATAACGCTGGCAGAAAACAAAGGCCTGAAATGACCACAGGCTGGATAACTGACACTGGTGCACCAGGATGGTTGAGCAGTTACACTATAATGCTGGCAGTAGAGGAAGACCTGAAACATCTGCAGCCCAACAGGTAGCACTGGTACAGTGGGATGGTTAGGCAGACATAATGCTGTCAGAAAAAAAAGACCTGAAACAACGGCCAGTGGAGTAGCTGACCAGGAGAACTGGAGCAGTCAGTTGGTCATACCAATTTGAGACGAAGAGGTGAAACTTGACGGCAGCAGGTGGACGCAGTCTCTAGTGCGGGATCCAGGTGATTGAGTCACAAGCTACATTATTTGTTGTCACCCAGAAATTGCAACAAGGATGAACACAATTCTTAGGACGTTAAAGTATTCGACATTCATCACTCAGCAATCTTCACGATTCCCATAGATGAAGAAGAAATCCACACATGGACATCTATAGCTTCATTTTCAGTGGTTCTAGATGAGGTCCCGCTTTCGAGAGAAGAGTGGACCCCAGAGGTGGAACCTGCATCTATTTCACATTTATAGCATTTCTTTCGAATATGCCATAGAGTATATCAAAAATAAACATACTCTTCTTTTATGGAAGTCATCATTAACTTATTTAAGGGTCTTCCCTAAACAAGATTCCTCTCCAGCCAGTAAACAGTTATTGCATACCTATTGGATAGATGATGAATGTTAGATTGGTGAGGGTAAAGGTGTATTTTGAGGCTACTTGGTCTGAATGCAAAATCTGTAACTTCTATTTGACAATTCTAATATTAGTTCTTATATGCATGATGACCCTCAGCAACAGGGTCTGGAGGACACCAAGCACCTCCTGTAAATGCAACTCTAGATAGGCAACCAACAGCTGAGACCCCAGTGATGACCCTTTGACTCATCATCAGCACCTCTGAATGTGGAGCAATTGTGAGGAGTGAGAGTGCAGGACTTTTTCCGTAATGCTCCTGGGGTTGTATGGAGTGGCATGAAAGCAACTTCACCTGTCAGCAACGAGAATCCTTTGTAACCTAAGGGATTAACTGTCTCTTTAAAGAGACCTATTACTTATCATAAATATGTATTTTTTTTTCTATATTGTGTTGATGCTGATGTTCTTCTGAATCCGGCGATGTTTTTCTTTTGTTCTTACGCCCCTCCGTTCCTGAGATGTGGCCTCCTCTTTCATGTAATGAATCTAGTCTTTTGTACCAACTGGGTGCGTGTGGCCCACAAGACGATTCCAATATGGAAGAGTTGATTACCGTGCCCACTTGGTAAAAAGACTAGACTTATAAACAAGGAGACAAGAGGTCATATCTCAGGAATGGAAAGGTGCAGAAAAAAACGAAAAACACCGCCGGAGTCAGGAGAACAGTGGCAAAAAAATGCATCTCTATTGCAAGTGACAAGTCCAATTTAAAGGGGTTGTCCACTGCTTGGCCCTATAAAATTAAAATGCCTATTCTTACCTCCCATGCCGGCGCCATTGCTGCGAGGTCGGCACTTGTTCTCTTCGGGGCTCTCGTGTGGTTGTTGTGACACATGACCCCAATGCCCAATCAACACTGGCGTCACTGTCCCCCCTTTGGACAAATTGAACAGGAAGAGGAAGTTCGGGTAGCAGCTGATCTCTGACTTCCTCTTCCTGCTCAATTCGACAGGAGGTGGAGACAGTGATGCCCGCACTCATGGGCCGCTGAGGTCACGGGAGTCACGGGAGTCCCAGGAGATGGAGTGCCGACACCGCGAGAACGGAGCCAGCATGGGATGTGAGCATAAGCTTTTTTACTTTATCGGGGCCAAGTGTGGGGAAGGAGAAGGAGTTGTCCAAGTAGTGGACAAGTTCTTCAAGTAGGTGAATAATATTATTGATTGGAAACTTCCTGTAAACCACAAAAATACGGCTCTTAAAGGAAGTTAGGATAGAAAAACACTGCTCTGAAACCACCCAAAAATACTATATACAGTGGGGAAAAAAAGTATTTAGTCAGTCAGCAATAGTGCAAGTTCCACCACTTAAAAAGATGAGAGGCGTCTGTAATTTACATCATAGGTAGACCTCAACTATGGGAGACAAACTGAGAAAAAAAAATCCAGAAAATCACATTGTCTGTTTTTTTTTCATTTTATTTGCATATTATGGTGGAAAATAAGTACGGTATTTGGTCAGAAACAAGCAATCAAGATTTCTGGCTCTCACAGACCTGTAACTTCTTCTTTAAGAGTCTCCTCTTTCCTCCACTCAGTACCTGTAGTAATGGCACCTGTTTAAACTTGTTATCAGTATAAAAAGACACCTGTGCACACCCTCAAACAGTCTGACTCCAAACTCCACTATGGTGAAGACCAAAGAGCTGTCAAAGGACACCAGAAACAAAATTGTAGCCCTGCACCAGGCTGGGAAGACTGAATCTGCAATAGCCAACCAGCTTGGAGTGAAGAAATCAACTGTGGGAGCAATAATTAGAAAATGGAAGACATACAAGACCACTGATAATCTCCCTCGATCTGGTGCTCCACGCAAAATCCCACCCCGTGGGGTCAGAATGATCACAAGAACGGTGAGCAAAAATCCAAGAACCACGCGGGGGGACCTAGTGAATGAACTGCAGAGAGCTGGGACCAATGTAACAAGGCCTACCATAAGTAACACACTACGCCACCATGGACTCAGATCCTGCAGTGCCAGACGTGTCCCACTGCTTAAGCCTGTACATGTCCGGGCCCGTCTGAAGTTTGCTAGAGAGCATTTGGATGATCCAGAGGAGTTTTGGGAGAATGTCCTATGGTCTGATGAAACCAAACTGGAACTGTTTGGTAGAAACACAACTTGTCGTGTTTGGAGGAAAAAGAATAATGAGTTGCATCCATCAAACACCATACCTACTGTAAAGCATGGTGGTGGAAACATCATGCTTTGGGGCTGTTTCTCTGCAAAGGGGCCAGGACGACTGATCCGGGTACATGAAAGAATGAATGGGGCCATGTATCGTGAGATTTTGAGTGCAAACCTCCTTCCATCAGCAAGGGCATTGAAGATGAAACGTGGCTGGGTCTTTCAACATGACAATGATCCAAAGCACACCGCCAGGGCAACAAAGGAGTGGCTTCGTAAGAAGCATTTCAAGGTCCTGGAGTGGCCTAGCCAGTCTCCAGATCTCAACCCTATAGAAAACCTTTGGAGGGAGTTGAAAGTCCGTGTTGCCAAGCGAAAAGCCAAAAACATCACTGCTCTAGAGGAGATCTGCATGGAGGAATGGGCCAACATACCAACAACAGTGTGTGGCAACCTTGTGAAGACTTACAGAAAACGTTTGACCTCTGTCATTGCCAACAAAGGATATATCACAAAGTATTGAGATGAAATTTTGTTTCTGACCAAATACTTATTTTCCACCATAATATGCAAATAAAATGAAAAAAAAAACAGACAATGTGATTTTCTGTATTTTTTTTTCTCAGTTTGTCTCCCATAGTTGAGGTCTACCTATGATGTAAATTACAGACGCCTCTCATCTTTTTAAGTGGTGCAACTTGCACTATTGCTGACTGACTAAATACTTTTTTCCCCACTGTATATATATATATATATATATATATATATATATATATATATACAGTAATCAACATTCTGTTACTTTCAGCTGTTATTGTTGGTTTTTGTCCGAGATCTCTTTTTCTTATTATTGTAAAATCACTGCAGCATTTAAACAAAACCCATAAATTAGGCATTATAATTGTCACCGCTCATTATAACACATAACTCGCGGCTCCGTTTCTGTCCTTTCCCTTAAATGCATCATTTAATATTTACCGTTTTAAAGGGGCATCCATCATTTTAACCATATCTGCTTAATTACAAGCGGTTTGTAAGCATAAATTATGCACTTCCGTTTCGTGAGCGCTCGCGTCGTCGTAATGAATGTGGAGTTGCAATTCTTTATCCCGTCGCAATGTATAAGTTCGGAGGCAGAATGTAATTCAATTATATGGAGTCGTGTAATACACAATGCGCCGCTTTATGTGATTAACCTGTTGGAGGATTATGTATTAGTCGAATCAAGAGCTTGATGGCTGCAATATGTTTTTGCCTCCTAAGAGCTTACAAAATTGCAAATTGTAGGCACACATGGGAGAGTAATATTGCAGCGTCACAATTTTAAGCCAGGGACGTGCCGAAAATGTGCCGACAAGTCACTATGCCTTGGGCAAGGGAAGTAGATAAAGGGCTAAGACCATGAAAAGCATCTTGGCTGAAGCCAACTCCTCCACTGAAAAGATGGATTATTGAAAGGGATTATTCCGCCTTCTTTGAGTTGAACATGGTGGGTTGTGCTACTGGGTCCCAAGCCAATCCACCATTTTTTCCAAGGTTATCGGACACTTACCGTTCTTTCATGATGATCAGGACCACCATCAAGGCAATACAGTCTGACATCTGAAATAATTTAGACGCTTGGTCTGGGGGGGTTTAATTAGTTCTGGGGTCTGGTTTTGGGGTTTGAATTAATGTAGGGTCCAGGCTGTGGTCTTAATTCATGTTGCATTTGGTTGGTGGACTGGTATGACTTTTGGGGTCAGATCAGAGTTTTGAATTAATTCAGATGTCTATTTAAATGTGTATATACTGTAGTCTGGACACTATTCCATTGTCTAATAGCTGGAGACCCCAGGAGGTGAACCTCAAAACTTCATATGTCAAAGTTGAACCACTCCTTTAAATATGGTACTAATGTAAATCTACATCATATTTGCATTAGGAATGAACTGGAAAACCTACTTCTACATTTTTAGAAATGATTGTAGCAGCAGGAGATGAGTCTGTTGATCTTGTGGGATACAGTGACCTATTTACTCATGGTATTTCAAATAATAATTGAAAAGTTGCTTCTGACACACATGTTAGTAAACACACAATATGTGTATACAGTCACAAGAAAAGAATAATATAGCAGCAGGTGTTGAGTGTGTTGATCTTGTGGGATACAGTGACCTATTTACTTATGTAATTCAAATAATAAAGTTGCTTTTGGTAGACATGTTAGTGAACACACAACACGTAGTATATATAGTAAGAAGAGAAGAATGATCATAGCTGCAGGTGATGAGTTTGTTGATCCTGTGTGAGACAGTGACCTATCTAACAATGCTTTATCTACCGTAATTCTGCCTACTTTCTCCAATGTCTACTAATTTATCTCAGCTGGTCTAGGATCCAGGACTGTCAGAGCAGTCAGCACTAGATGTGGCAATGTAGTCAGGGGCTCCAAGCTAATAAAGTCAAAAAGGGCACATACTCAGCTGCTGTTATTCAACTCTCCCAGAGCCAGCACTGAACAGTGCACCACTTCCACCATCACATTGAGTTAGTGCCACAATCAATAACGCATATCGATGATGTCATCTCCCAGGTCATTTAAACACCTACACAGGCGGTGGGATGTCACCTGAGTATTCAGGTAGTTGCTTCATAGCACTACTTAGCCCTATTGCTAGTAATATTGTTTATCATTCCCTAGCACATTGTTATCCCTGCTACATCAGTCAATGCCGGGAAGCTCTGCTACATCAGTAATTGTTGTTCCAGCTCTGCTACATCAGTCATCACTGCTCTAGCCCTTCTACATCAGTCATCACTGTTCCAGCTCTGCTGCACCAGCCATTGCTGTTCCAGTTTTGCTACATTAGTCATCTCTGTTCCAGCACTGCTACACCAGTCATTGCTGTTCCAGTTTTCTTACATCGGTCATCACTGTTCCAGCTCAGCTACACCAGCCATTGCTGTTCCAGTTTTGCTACATTAGTCATCTCTGTTTCAGCTCTGCTGCACCAGCCATTGCTGTTACAGTTTTGCTACATTAGTCATCTCTGTTCCAGCACTGCTACACCAGTCATTGCTGTTCCAGTTTTCTTACATCGGTCATCACTGTTCCAGCTCAGCTACACCAGCCATTGCTGTTCCAGTTTTGCTACATTAGTCATCTCTGTTCCAGCTCTGCTGCACCAGCCATTGCTGTTCCAGTTTTGCTACATTAGTCATCTCTGTTCCAGCTCTGCTGCATCAGCCATTGCTGTTCCAGTTTTGCTACATTAGTCTTCACTGTTCCAGCTCAGCTACACCAGCCATTGCTGTTCCAGTTTTGCTACATCAGTCATCACTGTTCTAGCTCTTCTACACTAGCCACTGCTGTTCCAGCTTTGCTACATCGGTCATCTCTGTTCCAGCTCTGCTACATCCCTCATCATTCATCCACCTCTGTTTCACTAATTTAGCATCTCTTATTCATCCCATTATATCTTGAACACCACTTCACCCCATATCTGCCAACCTGCTACACCAGCACTACCTGTCCATGTTTCTTCAAAACTGTTCAACTGGACCAATGACATCAAGGAGCCACCTATTCAGGTGGATCATATGATCATTACTACAACTGATAAACAAATAGACTCTCTTTTGTTGGAAGGGCCAAGAAAGCATATGGCAAAAGTCCACTTCTTACCTAAAATAAAGCTCCATAGCCTGCCTACCAAAACGAGAAACGTGTAGAAAGTATCCTAGAACCCTGGGACAATATTGGGTCCAGCTTCAATCTTCTCATTGACACAGAAGCATGATTTCATCCAATGTACTCTTGTTTAAAACAATTTTGCATCACTCACATAAGATGCGTATTTGGCTCTCAATCACTCAGTATAAAGTATAATCCAGCAAGAGCTCCTGATTACAAGAGTCTCAAAAAGTAATGGATGTTACATTGATGACATATTCGGAATTCAATTTTAACCCAAAATCCAGCCTAATTGTTTCTACGAAACCTCCGAACAGTTCTGTTTATGATTACACCTGGCTCTTTTTCTCTTATTTTCCTAAGTGCATTTATTTTATTAATCCATACAGCTAAAGAATCTTATTATCAGACAATGAATTTCATGTAATGGCACCAAAAAAGCAAAATATACTTAGGTGTAATTATAAAATAGAACAATGTGTAATGAAAAATTGATTGCTTTCTCCAAGGGGAAAGTAGAACATCACCTGGGTTCTTTCATTTCATGATAAATAAAGAAATGTGTGGGTTGGCGCATAATTAGATATTGTACATAGTTAATACATTTTCCTAATAGAAGTCCTTAAAACCTTTTAGAAAATGTCTGCGGACTGCTAGAATTTGTTTTTGTGCATCGGGAAAATAATGAATTTAGATCTCTATGAAATTACCTTTATGACGCTTGACTGCATACTAAGTCATGTTAAATTATTTCGGCTCTTGCACTGTCCTTCTGCATTAGCCTCTAATCTGCCGGAACTTCTTGCATCTTTGGGATCAGAGGTTTGTGAAATTCTCCAGATTCTGGGATTCTGGATTCATCACGAAAAAGAAGTATTTTGGCCACTGGTACTGGTGGAATTTGGCCATGGGTCTTATACTCTGATGGTGGTCAAGGTTTCCAATTTGATTTTCTGGCTTTTTTTTATCCAAAAAATTCTGGTTAACCAACAAAAAAAACCTAAAAAAAATAAATGATACATGAACAGCCCAGAATATTGATATAATGATGGACCTATACATTTTTGTACAGACTGTAAAGAAATGTACTTTGGTAGTACCATGTCAGTACCTGCCTACTTTGTTTCCGTTTCAGTCGTCGGACAGCGGTGCACCTCCATTGTGGGTGATGCTGCGCAACAATCCAACAGACCTTTTTAATTGCCATCCCAGGTAGGAGTTATGAGGTTTTTTCAGTTCTTAATTACATATTTTTGTGAACCTAGGGTGGAGCTGTTCCCTATCTATACTCCTGATGAGGTCCTATCTTCTTATCTGACAGTTATAGGTGTTTCTTCATTTGGTTCATACCTCTGTGCTTAGCTCTGGTTATTCCAGGGTTTTGTCCTGTTCCAGACTTCTGCTCCTTTACTTACTATTTTTCTAGGTTACTATTTTGTCCCTTGTCTGTACATTCTACAGTAGTTCTAACGAAAGAAAATGTACATTCCTGCCAGCCTGCTCTACCAGCCAGCAGCTAATCTTAGGACTCAGCCCAAAGACCTTTTGTAACTCCATATCCCTGATTGTCGAAGCCTGTCCTTGGAAGCCATTTAAAGAGCTAGTGAGCGACCACATACAGAGCGACTTTACAGATGATGGTCCGATCACCTGATCCCATTCTGATGACATGCAAAGAGGGATTCTAGGATTGTTATAATTAGTTCGTTCCTAGTTTTGACACCTTCAGACTGAATCTACATTGTGCACATTCAGATAAGAACAAGAAAAACCATTGCGTGAACACGTGTCCAAACTTTTGAGCATTTTTACATAGCGTTGTCTTTTTTTCCATATATCTTTACTATATACCACTTCTTTTTAGAAAAAGCCATCTCGTACCTTTATGTGTCACATTACCAGCTAAATACTTATGTCCTCCACCATGCTTTATTATCCGAAGATGTGAGGGAAATTTCCTAATTGATAATTCACGCCATTACAGATGATCTTTGTGTTGTTTAATTAAAGTTTTTTTTGTTTCCGTGCCATTCGATTAGAAAACACGGCTGTAATAAATGGATTTTTTTTCCTAAGGTGTAGCCTCCTGTGCAATAGGCAGGACGACTCAACCCATTGTGATAAATATAAAAGCAATGTAGCTGGCCGGAGGATTATATCGGATAAAAGAAGATTTTAATTTGAAAAACCACTGAATCTAAAAGTAATTACCAATTATCTTAAATCTGCCCCCTCTCTTCAATTCCATCGTAAAACATCCCTCCAACAAATAGCTGATTGAGATTCTTTAACGTGCAGATGCATTATCAGCATGCTTCGGTGAGTCTCTCAGCTGCCAGTGCCGAGATTTCCTTTATTAAAGTCTGATTCTTGGCCCATCTTCCAAAAAAAAAAATACATCATTTCGCATCACAGCCCTTTGAAAAACAATTTTCACTTTCTGCCTCATACATGTGTTTCCGAATCAGACGGAGTGTTTCACTTCTTTGCCTTTGACAAGGATGTCAAGGGCATTAAATGCAGTCTATTAGCCCAAAGTGACAGTATAAGCTAAGCACACAGCCTTATAGGGGATGTAGCCCCTATAAAAGCTGCACTTTCAGTTCAGCAGAAACTGACGTTTAATCAAATATGCTTACTTAAGTGCACGGTGCACCCTCGGTGTGGCCAAGAGCTTCAGTACGCCATTTTGACAAGTTGCACGCCCCTGCTTCCTTTACTGGTGATTGACAGCACTGGATTGTTTGAATTTTTTCTGTTCACTGTACTGCTGTCAATCACCAATGAGGTAGACCGGACATACAAAATCAGTGGGAGGAGCATTAATTGAGCCTCTTGGTCACACCAAGGGCACCCAAAATTAGCAATTTTGTCTTTGCAGAATTAGAATACTGAAGGTGAGATTTTTTTAAGCCAATAAAAGGCTATGTGCTTAGTTTGTGCTATGAGTTAAGATGGACAGATCAAAGGGTCTCCAATAAGAAAATTTCCATGTTACTCCAATAAACGTCCCCACTCATGGCAATACCAGTTTGTTGCACTCACAGGGCTTGAGTATATCAGTGATGATGAAATCTATGACGTCGGCAGTGTATTTTACCAGCAAGGACGCCCCAGGCGGATAGGTTTCAACTGAGGTGCCAGACTAAGGCTAGTTTCACACTTGCTTTTTTTTGCAGCGCGTTTTTCCCGCAAAAAAACGCATTAAAAAAACGCATACAAATGCATACAAACGCTGCGTTTTTTTCCAGCATTTTAATGCGCATGCAGGAAAAAAACGCAGCGTTTTTGCGCGTTTGTATGCGTTTTTTGTGCGTTTGCGTTTTTTTACAGATTTTGGAAAAACCCCACAAAAAAGAAAATACAACCATTCAACAACACACAAGACCAATGGGACTTCATTGTGGGTGTGGTATGTTAATATATATAGACCTTGTCTACAGTATTCTTCACATTTGCTTGATTCTTCTCGTGACCATGGATCTGCGCTGGAAGAGTTTTCACTTCAACTTGGATTTGGACATCGCGATGGCTCAGGCGTATGCAGTTGCTTGCCATGAACAAAGGAAGAGAGAGAGGCAGCGAAGACGGCGGCGTATGTGGATACATCCGATTGTTGAACTCCGGGAGAGCCGTGGGGCATACCACACCCTCTACAGCGAGCTACGTGCAAACCCGGAGAAATTTAATGATTATATCCGGATGTCCCACGAAAGTTTCATGGATTTGCTTGCTCGTGTCCAACAATCCATCCGGAGACAGGACACACAGCTCCGTCGTGCGATTCCTCCTGAGGAACGGCTACTGGTGACATTACGGTATGTTTTAAAAACAAAGGGGTGTGGTCTGATGTTTTTTTATGGAAATTTAGTATTCAAAACCTTGGGTAATTAGTTTTCGTGAATGTACTAATATCTTATTTTATAGTTTTTAAAAATAATATACATAAATATTAATTTTACTTCTTTGTCTGTTCACAGATTCCTGGCGACTGGAGAAACCCTATCCTCACTACACTTCCAGTACCGTATTGGAATCTCTACCTTGTCTGGAATTGTTGCTGACACCTGCCGGGCTCTCTGGAATGTTCTTTGCCCAGAATTTATGCCCCTGCCCACCGCTGAAAAGTGGATGGAAATTGCTGACAAATTCTGGACAGTATGCAATTTTCCCAACTGTTTGGGAGCTGTTGATGGGAAACACATACGGATCATCAAACCCCAAAGAACGGGATCTGAGTACTATAATTACAAAAAGTACTTTTCAATAGTACTCATTGCAATTGCGGATGCCGGATGTATGTTTGTAGCAGTGGACATTGGAGCATTTGGCCGTGGTAATGACTCGCAGGCTTTTAAAAACTCAGACATGGGCCGGAGGTTGTATGGCAACCAATTTAATTTCCCTATGCCACGGCCTCTTCCTCACACCGAAGCTCCGCCACTGCCCTTTGTAATGGTTGGCGATGAGGCTTTTCAAATGTGCGGAAACTTACTGAAACCCTACTCCAGCCGGGACTTGGACCACACCAAAAAAATATTTAATTACAGGCTGACCAGGGCCAGAAGAACTGTCGAGTGTGCTTTTGGGATTCTGGTTTCCAGATGGCGAATTCTGGGCACGGCCATTAATCTTAAACTTGAAACAGTCGATGAGGTGGTGAAGGCCTGTGTGGTTCTACATAACTTTGTGATGGCTAAAGAGCACCCGACCTTTGAACTGGACGATGATGCTCCTAACCCATTGCCTGAATTCACTCAGCACACTCTCAGGTCATCCGTTGAAGTTGGCCAAATGAGGGACAAATTTGCGGCCTACTTTATTTCTGATGTAGGACGGGTGCACTGGCAAGATGAAATGGTGTAATGTTGTTGTTTATGGTAATAAAAATCCTTATTTGATACCATTACTGAGTGCACTATATTTTTTAAACTCCAATTAATTAAAAAACTTCCCATGTATAACTGAATTTTTTTATGTTCACACACCTGGGCAGGTAAATACACATATGAGTTAAAATTCAGCATTGCTAGTCTGCGTGAAATATATTGGAATGAGCAAAGCTGCAGGCCATGAATCATGAAACAATTTTTTTTTCAATCGAAAATTGTGCAACTAGTTTAAAACAAAGTATGTGATTTTCTCAAAACACAACCCTCAAAACCCAACCCAAATGAAAGTCCATGGGGAATACAAGTAAGTTACACTAGGCCTTGGAATGACTATACTAGGCCGTGGTATTTCAAATATGAGTATAGTAGGCCTTGGTGCTAGTAGTATAGTAATATGTGAAATACCACGGCCTAGTATAGTCATACCAAGGCCTACTGTAATAACTCGATTTTAAACAACTAGCATCTTTTTTCACAAAAAACAAACTGGTGAAACTAGAAATAAACTTATTTTTTAGACAAGTTTCAACAGTTTGTTTTTCATGAAACCAGATTATATTTGGTAAAACTAGAGTTATTACACTAGGCCTTGGAATGACTATACTAGGCCGTGGTATTTCAAATATGAGTATAGTAGGCCTTAAGTAGTATAGTAATATGTGAAATACCACGGCCTAGTATAGTCATACCAAGGCCTACTGTAATAACTCGATTTTTAACAACTAGCATCTTGTTTCACAAAAAACAAACTGGTGAAACTAGAAAGAAACTTATTTTTTAGACAAGTTTCAACAGTTTGTTTTTCATGAAACCAGATTCTATTTGGTAAAAATAGAGTTATTACACTAGGCCTTGGAATGACTATACTAGTCCATGTTATTTCACATATGACTATACTAGCCCTTGGGTTTGTTTTTAACATGTATTTACCCATCAGTGTGTGTGAGCGGCGCAAACAACATTAATGAAACTTATTAATGGTGAACCACAAATGTAAATTTATTTTTTATCACAAAAATAAAACTAAAAATTATTTTTTACGGCGTTTGGGGGCAGATGGTTTCAATTTGGGGGTGTGCAGGGAATATGCAACACTTGCAGTTGAAGACGGTGTTTGAGGGGAAGGGGCAACAAAACTTGTGGGGGAAGGTAGTCCAGTTAAGGGAATTAAAGTAGGAACACTTGTAGGAGAGGAAATCTGTTCAGGTACATTAGTTGTAATGGCATGTCGCCGTAGGCTTGTGTGCCTGGACCGACTTTGGCCCAATGCCCGCCTTGATTGATTTCGCCTAGAACTAGGGGCAAATATGGAATGCAGGTCCCCCGTCTGCTGGTATGGCTGCTGCTGCTGAGGTGGCGGCTGCTGCTGAGGTGGCGGCTGCTGCTGAGGTGGCTGCTGCTGCTGAGGTGGCGGCTGCTGCTGAGGTGGCTGCTGCTGCTGAGGTTGCGGCTGCTGCTGAGGTGGCTGCTGCTGCTGAGGTGGTTGCTGCTGCTGCTGAGGTGGCGGCTGCTGCTGAGGTGGCTGCTGCTGAGGTGGCTGCTGCTGCTGAGGTGGCTGCTGCTGCTCTTCGTTGTCAGTGCTCGTCCTTGCAGGAGGACTGGTGGCGGCAGTGATGGTCCAGGTTTGCAGAGTGGTGGTGGCAGGGCTACTACATGTTGTTGTAGCGGCAGGGCTGTTCCATGTTTGCCTAGTGGTGGCTGAGCTCCACGCATGCATGGGATTGGCGGTGGTGCTCCAGACAGGAGCAGCGCTTGCCATGGTGGTGTCGGTGAAGTGACCAGCTGCACTCAGACTTGTGGTGGTGTAACGGTGGGTGTCCTGGCTTTGAAGAGAGGTGTCCGTGCAGTGGTATGCAGCACAAGTCGGTAGTGAGGTGAAGCGAGTCAATGGTGGCACAGGTGGAAAGGACACCACTGACTGCTGACCGTACCGATTATGCTGCATAGCCTGCAAGAAAGCATTGTTGCAGGCCTGCAGCACATTCAGCTGTTGATCAGGACTAAGGTGTTCCGCCATGCCCTTTTCAATCTTACTAAAAAAATGGTGTGCTGGTCTGTTGAGGTCGGCCTCCAGACGGTCAAGGCGCTGTTCTACAGAATTGAAGCGGTGTTCAAAGTGGTTAAAACCACGTTCCATCAGTGCAAAACCGCTTTCAACTCTGTCGGACAGTGACTTGAGGCTGGAATTAAATGTCTCGCTCAAATGCATAAACTCGGGCAAGACATTCCTGTCCAAGGCCCTCTGCCGCTGGCGGGTAGTGCCCGCATAACCAGTGGCAGAGACCTGGGACAGGGGAACACCTGATGGCCCAGCTTCCTGGTCACCAGCTGTGTGTGTGTGGGACCTGCAAGGTGCTTCCTGGCTGTCGGATGGCTGGGACGGGTCAGAGGACGTCCGAGGAAGGACCGCTCCAGGGCCAGGTTGCAGGGTGCTGCTCCAGGTGCTGTGGAAGAAAGGAAAATCATTACTACCATGCCTTTACAAGAAGCATCAGCTGTGGATTAGAAAAACACAGATTAATAAAAATAAAAACCCAAAATGTATAATACTTACGATCTTGTGGCAAGGACCGGTCTTAGGAACTGCAACGCGTGATAGTGACGGTATCTAGTTCTGGTCCTTGACGCAGATCCACTGCGAACCTGGCCCTCAGCACGAACATCACTGTTGAAGCGGTCCTTGATCGAACGCCAACGTGTTCGGACTTTGTCCACTGTTGATAAAAAAAAAAAACAGTGCCGTCAAGGACAACAGTCACTGCGGCACAATGTAGCAATACAATACTCAAAGCAGTCACTGTAGACCCCGACGACACTGTTGGGTTTCCTGCTAGAATACGCCTAGCACGAAACCCAACAGTGCCGTCAAGGACAACAGTCACTGCGGCACAATGTAGCAATACAATACTCAAAGCAGTCACTGTAGACCCCGATGACACTGTTGGGTTTCCTGCTAGAATACGCCTAGCACGAAACCCAACAGTGCCGTCAAGGACAACAGTCACTGCGGCACAATGTAGCAATACAATACTCAAAGCAGTCACTGTAGACCCCGATGACACTGTTGGGTTTCCTGCTAGAATACGCCTAGCACGAAACCCAACAGTGCCGTCAAGGACAACAGTCACTGCGGCACAATGTAGCAATACAATACTCAAAGCAGTCACTGTAGACCCCGATGACACTGTTGGGTTTCCTGCTAGAATACGCCTAGCACGAAACCCAACAGTGCCGTCAAGGACAACAGTCACTGCGGCACAATGTAGCAATACAATACTCAAAGCAGTCACTGTAGACCCCGATGACACTGTTGGGTTTCCTGCTAGAATACGCCTAGCACGAAACCCAACAGTGCCGTCAAGGACAACAGTCACTTCGTCACAATGTAGCAATACAACACTCAAAGCAGTCACTGTAGACCACGATGACACTGTTGGGTTTCCTGCTAGAATACGCCTAGCACGAAACCCAACAGTGCCGTCAAGGACAACAGTCACTGCGGCACAATGTAGCAATACAATACTCAAAGCAGTCACTGTAGACCCCGATGACACTGTTGGGTTTCCTGCTAGAATACGCCTAGCACGAAACCCAACAGTGCCGTCAAGGACAACAGTCACTTCGTCACAATGTAGCAATACAACACTCAAAGCAGTCACTGTAGACCACGATGACACTGTTGGGTTTCCTGCTAGAATACGCCTAGCACGAAACCCAACAGTGCCGTCAAGGACAACAGTCACTGCGGCACAATACAGAGCAGGGAAATACTCACTAAACGCCTTTTTGGCGGATGCTGTGGCGCTGTCCCAGCCATCCATCAACGCTGCGGCCACCTCATTCCATAGCCGCCGGGTCACCACATTGTCCTTGTACAGCCGGTCACGGCTGTCCCACAACGGCGAACGCTCCTGGACCAGGCTGATGAGCTGCTCATTATCCAGGTAGACGTCTTCATCCCGTTGTGGAACCTAGACAAAACACATTCATTAGAATAATCAAATTTAAATTGACTAAAAAGTTACAAAAAAAGAAACAAAAAAAAGAGTAAAAATAGAAGATAAAAAAAAATAAAGAACATTACAAATCATTTGATACTTACATTCCGTATCACCACCGGGACTTGGCTTCGCTGCTCCTGCTCTTCGCCCTCACTATTCCCGTCCACAGATGATGATGACGATGTCTGAAAGTTGAAAAAAACGTAAGAGATTTGGAGAAGCAGCAGATATACTTACCAGATGCACGAAAATAATCACCTCACGGTCTGCTTGCGCCAATTCCTGCCGCGATGGGGAATACTCAGATTCTGAAGACATACTGCATGTAAAAATAATAAAAATCATTAGTACATACATAATTTAAAAGGACAGGCATATAATGTAATATACTCACATTCTTCGCTGATATAATGGGTTCTTGGTTGAATGTCTGCTCTTCAATCTGTCTAGTGTAGTAGTGGCAGAGTTTTGGCAGGCACCTCCTTTATATAGACTTTTTTTTTTTGACTTTAGAAGATTCTAACTAGGATAAAAAGTGGACACCACCCAAAAAACGCAGCGCTAAAAAATCGCATACCTGCGCATGCCAGTGCGCACGTATGTGCATCCATAGGCTATAATGGCCATTATTAGCGCAAAACGTGCGCATACGTGCGCATGCGATTTTTTCAAGGACCAAAAAATGCAACATGCAGCGTCTGGAAAATACCAACGCACACCCCAAAAAAACGCAGCGCATGAAAATCACATACATGCGCTTACAAGCGCGCAGGTATGCGCACCCATGTTAAATATAGGGGAAAAATCGCATGCGCACGTATGCGTTTTTTTCCAGCGCTAAAAAACGCAAATGTGAAACCAGCCTAAGTATACTGCTCAGTGTCAGCATCGGCAGCAGGACATTGCGTAATGAGGCAAATGGCATTGACGACATAGAACTCTGATTTAATGTGGTTCCTTCGCAGGTGCCACATTATTGCAGAGTAGAAAGGCCTGGCAATCTACTTCTGTATCATGCCAAGAAAATTTGATAGAAAATACAACTAAAGGAATTCTATATAGTGTTAGAAGATGCGCCCTTAGGTCGAAAGGCACTCCACAAGCTACCGGGGAAGAGTCGTTGATCAACCTGACTATGATCAATGCTCATGATGTGCCAGTATCAAAACCACAAGGTCATCTTGGTGCTGATGTCAGAGATGACCCTGGTGAACGTATCTAGACTTGTACAAGATTGACGTACCTACAGATCTGTCAATCATCAAGTTGGTCGAAGGCTGTTAAAAGATATATACATAGATACTAGATGGTGGCCCGATTCTAACGCATCGGGTATTCTAGAATATATATGTAGTGTATTTTTGAAGATTTAATAATAATGCAATAATGCACCCCCAATCCTGATATATATGGTTCTCTCACCCCCAATCCACATATGCATGCTACCCCTCAACCCCCTATCCTGGTATGCATGGTCCCCTGACCACCCAATCCTGGAATGCATGGTCCTCTCACCTCTCTTTCCTGGTATGCATGGTCTTTACTCCCCTTTCAGGGTATGCATGGTCCCCTCACCCGTCAATCCTGGAATGCATGCTCCTCTCACCCCCCAATCCTGGTATGCATGGTCCTCTCACCCCTCTTTCCTGGTATGCATGGTCCTCTTACCCCCCTTTCGGGATATGCATGGTCCCCTCACCCCCTTTCTTGAAATGCATGGTCCCCTCACCCCCCCAATCCTGGTATGCATGGTCCCCTCAACCCCCTATCCTGGTATGCATGGTCCCCTCTCCCCCCAATCCTGGTATGCATGCTTCCCTCACCCCCCTTTCCTGTATGCATGGTCCCCTCACCCCTATTTCCTGGTATGCATGGTCTCCTCACCCCCCTTTCCTGGTATGCATGATCCTCTCACCCCCCTTTCTTGGTATGCATGGTCCCCTCACCCCCCTTTCGTGGTATGCATGGTCCCCTCAACCCCCTATCCTGGTATGCATGGTCCCCTCACCCCCTAATTCTGGTATGTATGGTCCCCTCAACCCCCTATCCTGGTATGCATGGTCCCCTGACCCCCCAATCCTGGTATGCATGGTCCCCTCACCCCCCCAATCCTGGTATGCATGGTCCCCTCACCCCCCCAATCCTGGTATGCATGGTCCCCTCACCCCCCTTTCCTGGTATGCATGGTCCCCTCACCCCCCTTTCCTGGTATGCATGGTCCCTTCACCCCCCCAATCCTGGTATGCATGGTCCCCTCACCCCCCCAATCCTGGTATGCATGGTCCCCTCACCCCCCCAATCCTGGTATGCATGGTCCCCTCACCCCCCTTTCCTGGTATGCATGGTCCCCTCACCCCCCTTTCCTGGTATGCATGGTCCCTTCACCCCCCTTTCCATGTAGCCACGACCAATCACTGCCAGGGCCCTGTACAAAAATAATACTAAAAAATTAAAAAAAGTTATTCTCACCTTCTGACGGCCTCCTGTCTTCTTTCAACGCGCCCGGCCTCGCGTTCCCTGTAATGCTTTGCGGCTTAGACCGCTGATGACGTCGGTCTTCTTTCTCGCTCTCGCGAGAGTGACGTCATCAGTGGTCTAAGCCACAAAGCAATTACTGGGAACACGAGGTCAGGCGCGTGGAAAGAAGAAAGGAGGCCGTCAGAAGGTGAGAATAACTTTATTTTATTTTAATTCTCTTTTTTAGAAATTAAGGCCTGCGCCTGCTACTGATTGGTCGCAGCCTGGCGGCCATGACCAATCAGCGGCAGGCACAGGTTACCGTTACAAACAGCTACGCCTGTCGCTGATTGGTTGCGGCCTGGCGGCCGCGACCAATCAGCGTCCCGCGATTTCGGTTACAGATAGACACGATAAGGCGTTTATATATATAGATATACAGTATATATAGTATATCCTCTGTCATATAGTGATTTTTTATTATATCAAAATGTCTATGTGAAGTATTGGGACGAAGATTCAAGTTTCAGCTTTGGTCATGTTCTCTAGGTCAAACATCTGGTTTCTCTAGGGATCAGCCATAACAAAGCCAAATGGCCAATGGAACAAAGAATGGTTGGAATTAACAATTTATTCAATTGTTAAAAAAACATTTCAAGACACGGCAGGCACATGGGTAATCATCAGACAACAACAATAAGGCCTGACATCAATGTGTCAACTGCTAGTGCCAGGAAGCTATGGATCCTCAACTTTTCTAGGAGCCACCAAGTGCTTGGACCTCAGTGCACACTGAAATTATTATGCAATAATGCAATATTCCAGAAAAATAATTAATTTGTATAAGATGGTGTTGATTACGAGTGTCTCCCACATGGAGTAATGGTGCTCCCAAGTGCTTAAAGGGAACCGCTCACTTAATTTTCCAACCTTAAACCACTACCATAGAATTTCACCATAGCTTTCTCAATCATTCTCTGCATAGATTTGCACGTTTTATAATTCAGGGTATATTAGCGCATGTTCTAGAGTAATACGGGTAGTGTTGTTAAAGTGAAATGTCATGCGGATCCCATTCTGCCTTTATTGATTCAACATAAGTGAAGATATGTCTTTCCTAGCCAGCTCTGGCATAATTCTGTGCAGATCAAGCCCGTCCACATCCCACATCATTGCGTATGTGCCGGATGCTTGCTTGGAATTACATATCTCGGCCTATAGAATTTAAACAGATTTTTCTACAAATATCCCCAAAATTCTAATAAATCTGAGTTTTTGGGGACTTCATTTGCATGAATCCATCTAATTGCAGACACTTTGTTTTGGATTACTCAATTCTTCTTGGCCTTCTTTGGTTTACTTCGCCTTCCACATCCTCCGTCAGGCATTATGCACATCATTGACACTGATTATGTACGTCTCCTCCCACATGACTGCATGTCAGTAATTTCAATGACATCCATTGCGTCCCATGAGAGGACTGTGGGACAAATATGGAGAGGAAGAAAGAGAGGTGAGAAAACCAAGTTAGGATGGGTTGCTCAACATTACTCTTGATGGTTAACTTGCGGGGCAGCACTGGTCTATGAACACCAGGTATTCTTACAACGTGCACTTGTAAGATACCTAAGCGAGGTAGTCGTGGGCGAACTTTGGCCCCCACTTGCTCTAGCATTCCTACAGACAAGTGGTGTCTCAGTCCTGCTGTGTATGTGGTGCGTCCCACTTACCTCTGGCCTGCAGGCCTCTTCTGACTCAAGGAATTCCTCTTCTGGAACCAGGGCAGCAAACAATCCAGGAGACACGTGGTTAATAAAAAACAAACTTTTACTGTGAGAATGGCAGTCTGTACAGTATTTACACGCAGATACAAAGGATAAGGCCCAACGGTTTGTCATCTTTCCCACAGGAACCAGATACAACTTCAGCCCTGGTTCTCGGGATAGGTGTAATATCCCCCTCTCTGGCTTTCCTAGCCCTTGGAGATCTTCCTCACATCTAGCAGCGTTTTTGGATTGCAATACCTTCCATCCCTTATGGTCTGAGTCCATCCTTTCATCTAGCTTCGCAAGCTGAGTGTGACCCTGGCCCCCGACGTCCATCTCGAGGTTGCCATTAGACGGAATCACGCGAAGGGTATTTATGGCAATCTGATGCCCCGAATATTAAGCTCATGTTGTCCCTAGCAGCCCACTATCCCTGCTGCATTTGCACTCCTTCCCTCACATACATTGACTGTAACTTCCTGCCTCTGGTTCTAACACTCAGTTCCCTCTCCCATCTGGTCTGGCCACTTCAGTTAACCCTGTCCCAGCTAACTGCAGTCCCAGGGAGTATTCTACCTCTACCACATATAGGCTAGTCATTGCTTGCGTTGAGGAACACGTGATGGTGTCTCCGCGGCTTGTGTTTTGCATGTTTTTACATATTTCCCATAAGGGATGGGGGCATTGCTCTAGAATCACTGCGTTGAGAAACATGTGATGGTGTCTCCGCAGTGTTGGATGTTGATCTCCATGAGTTCATTCATCCTCATTTTTCACAATCTTCTACTAGGCATTGCTCCTACTGGCCAGTTTCCTACTCCACACTGATGAGGGGCAATACCCCGAAACAGCTCTTTGTGTATGGATACCATGTTTTGGCATAGGTGGTTTCCTTCATTGGAGACTGCCCTTCCCGTGGTTGTTCCTTCCCGGGGAAAGACCTGGCTAGTCATTGCTTGCATTGAGAAACATGTGATGGTGTCTCCGCGGCTTGTGTTTTGCATGTTTTTACATATTCCCTCTCCCATCTGGTCTGGCCACTTCAGTTAACCCTGTCCCAGCTAACTGCAGTCCCAGGGAGTATTCTACCTCTACCACATATAGTACAAGTGCATAAAACACATTTAACCCTTGGGGGTCTGGAAGCAATCCATGAGCTCCCACCAACGTTACACATTGACAGTGCTCTCTGCTTCCAGCTTGTTCCTTTTGATCAGCGCTAGCGAGAGAGCGCACTGTCACTGGTCCCTCAGTACAGCAGCCCCTGAAATGGAGGTGACTGTTGATGGTTCACTTCAGGCAGGGGACAGGGGCTGTGGAAGTGACTGCAGCCTCTGCCCCCTGACTATGCTTCATTTGAGTATCCCAGCATGCACTAGGAGTCTCAAACAAAGCCTCATAATAAAGTAGCAAAAAAAGCAGTTAGTGTTGAGAGAGAATGGTAGGGAATTTTAAATCAAAGTATATTAGAAACGAGATTAAATCATGGCATTAAAAAAGGCATTTTGCATGAAAATGAATGTGTTTCAGACCACCCCTTTAAACATTTAATCTGTAGTTTTAGTTTACAGTTATGGACTAGGGTTCCCTTAAAGTGATAATTTAGTACATGAGTTCAATGGAGAGGATGCATTATCACGTAGGATATCATTCTAGAAACAGACTCAATCTGCAGAATAGTAGTAATGTCATGTTATTCTTACACGCACAATGCAGTTTTACTACACATACAATGTACAATTAGAAAGCAATTTTCAATGGCAAAGAATTTCTCTCGACTTGTGTTGCCATCATTATAACAAAATATTTATAGGCATGGGAGTAAAAATGAATATTCAGTCTAAAGACATCCCTACTGTTAGCGGTATGAGATCCGATGCAGGAATCACGTTATAATTGGATATCACTCTTCATCAAGTGAAAATAACTTCTTTGTCGAAGTCTAACCTAACATAATTGAACCTTCGTTTTCTCTATTTTTTGGATTAACCTTCACATGACTGCAAGTTTTCTATATGAAAATGATGCTTATAGATATTTATTTTACTCGCTTATATACCACAATAATATTATGAAGCACTTTACAGACATCATCATCACTGTCCCCATTAGGGCTCACAATCTCAAATTCCTACCAGTTTTTCTTTGGGGTTGTAGAAGGAAACTGGAGAACTCGGATAAAACCCACGTAAACACGGGGAGAACATACAAACTCCTTGCAGATGTTGTACTTGATGGGAATTTAACCAAGGAGCCCAACAATGCAAGGAGACAGAACTGAGCCATGATAAATGGAAGGATGGATGGATGGATTAATCTGTGGGTCGGTGGATGTGTAGAGGGGTGGATGGATAGATGGATGGATGGATGGATGGATGGATGGATGAATGGGTGGATAGATGGATGGATGGATGGATGGGTGGTTGGATGGATGCGTGGTTGGATGGGTGGATAGATGCATGGATGGGTGGGTGGGTGGATAGATGGATGGGTGAGTGGTTGGATGGGTGGATAGATGCATGGATGTATTGATGGATTGGTGGGTGGGTGCATGGGTGGATAGATGGGTGGATGGACGTATGGGTGGGTGGATGGATGGATGGATGGATGGATGGGTGGGTGGATGGATAGGTTGGTGATTGGATGGGTGGCTAGATGCATGGATGGACGGATGGGTGGATGGATGGATGGATGGGTGGGTGGATGGATGGATAGATAGGTGGGTGATTGAATAGGTGGATAGATGCGTGGGTGGGTGCATGGGTGGATAGATGGATGGGTGGGTAGATGGATGGATGGGTGAATGGATGGGTTGGTGGGTGTAGATGGGTGGATAGGTGTTTGGATATATATGTATATGATATATAATTAATTATATACAATATAAAATATATAATAATATGATATATAATCCATAAATTTAACTACACGTATAACTCATATAGGGTTAGACAATTGGTCCCAAGAAGGCAAAAATATTATAATTTTAAACAAACTCAACAATTATGATGGGATCGGCTAACTATATAATGTCTATAGGGATATCCCAACTCTCTTTCGACTACAAAAGTCTATTTTTTTTTTTTTGCTAAGACTCAAAGAACTGGTGGATATGATAGTGGTAAATAAAGGCACTTGTTAGTCTCTTACTTGGAATCTCTTTGTCCAATATTTTGCTTTCTTCCGCACCTATCGTGCATGGTTCCTTCATACCTAGAGTCACCAGTACTGATGGTGCCCGTCACCTGTGTGTTTGCTCACTCTTAGACATAAAATACTAGCTCCTTGGCCAATGCCCTCTAACCAGTTCTGCTTTAAGACATTACTTGTAACCTCCTGTTCTTTGAGCAAGAGATACATTAATCCATATTTCTTGACCCAGTTTGTCTACTGTGCCGTGACTTTCTTGTCCATGTACTGTTTTGAAAGAATTCTGTCTGCCTTAACACCTACTTATTTGACGACACTTTCCATCTCTTGCTTCGGTACCATCTATTGGAGTCATCGATATATCAGCCTTTGCTAAAAGAGACTAATCTAGGGGTGGCCTTAGGGATTTCCCTGCAGTTAAACCTACATCTCTGTGTGAAGATACCAGGTTGAAAATCAAGGATTCCCTTGGAGTCTTTGTTTAGAGCAACATCAAATCTGGAGCAACCTAGAGGCTCCTCATCATCCGGAGTAGGTCTTGGTCAACACTCAGAAGGCTCTTCTGAATGTTGTCCTATATTTATATAGGTAATTGATCCCAGATTCAGATGGGCAAAAAGAAGAAAGCTGGCTCTCTAGTGCCACCCATTGGAGATACCGTATTAGTCAAAGGTCACATTTATAAGATTATCTCAGCACAGGAAGATTTTTTTTTTAACACATCCAATTGTGAAACTTACTATTATTCCAAGACTGATTGATTAAAATGTATTTTAGTAATGGGAAAACTTAAAAGATTTTCTTTCAAATAGAATAATTCACAATGCGGAGACATGTTGATAAAAGGAGAAGTGAAGATGTTCTCATTCCGGGAATGCTTCTCCAACGGCCTGGAAACGATAATGTACCGGGTAGTAGTCTACTGACTCTGCAACCAACCGGTGCACGTGATGCCATTGCTTGTGGTCCGGCCTAGACTGGAAGAGTGGCATCACTGGAGAACGGTGTGGGTTTATGGAGTTACCTTTTCGTGTTTGACCGGAATGAGTTTTTTAAAATTGGTAGAAAACCCCTTTAAAGTGTTAAACATTGACTTATAGGGCTGATACTTCCAGTAGGTGGCAGCAGAGGACCAACTTTATTCCTCCTGGAGGATAGCTAATTTGCATACCTCTTTCCCAGAGAGCTTTGCCAGTATCCATGGACCTTCAAAACACCTCTCTTTACAGCTCCGCCAAGGCTTAAACAAATAAATGAGCTTTTGATAATTAAATTTCCTATTTTTGTACAGTATCATCCTAAATTTTATACCTTCTGCAGTGTTACTAGGAGGGAGGCTCCACAAGTAAACTGTTATGCCTTTATAGGTATTTCCAGATTAGCTGCAATTTTTGGAAATGTCCGGTGTCTACTCTCAATCTCGTCTTTCCGCCTTTGTCTGCTCTCCCACTCCCTTTTTCCGCAGGTTCTGTTATTAGCATAAGTTTCATTATCTAACTGTTTGATTATGCAGCTCTAGCACTTCCTTTTCCATTTTGCATATTTTCCATCCAACATATTCATTTGGAATTATTTGATGGCTATATTATACAAAAAACTTCCATTTAATTTGACACCGGGGATTTTGAGAGAAGTACAAAAGATACCGCACAAGTAAATTTGGCAAAAGCCCAAGGATTGTGAACCAGTTTAACCCACAAGACCGGACCATTAATTCTCCGGGAAGTGTGCATGACCCAAGTTTCACACAAAGTATTGAAAAAAAAGTGCTTGAATCAAAATTGTGTTAGTAAGACTCGGTTAAATCCAAATTTAAAGGGGACCTGCAACACTCAACCCAATGGCACATTAAAAATACCGAGAAATTCAGCTGCAGTACCTGACAAAATCTATGGAAAGATGGGGCGTAGTTTTTTAAATAAAGCAGCCATGGTTTTCTAAACCTGTACAGACTCTATTGTCCCAGATCCGTGCTTTGCTTTTGTGGCACCCCTGAGGGTTCAGTTGCCACAGTGGTGTACTGCACCTCCTCCTGAGGTGTGGTACCCCACCATCCAGGTGAGTTGGAGGCTCCTTACCACGCTCCAACACTCGCATCCCACACAACACGGTAGTTCAGCAAAGCCACATTGCGGCTCCCTGCTTAGAGTGTAGCAGAGCATCTTTGGTGGCTCCTTGCTTGGAACACGAAACTTGCTGGGAGGCGGGTGGAGTTTAGAATACATAAAATAGTGGGAAGGTCTAGAATTTCAGTCAGTCAGTCAGGAGCCACTCAGAGAGGAGTGAGGAGAGAGGATCCCTGAGAGAGGGATGGAGGAAGGAGGTGCTGCAGCAGATCTCAGTGACCTGGGTCTGCTGACACAGGAAAGGAAAGAAATAGAAAGACATTGAACAGAAACCTTCCATAAGAAGGAAAGACAAGTACGGAACGTAGGAGTAAAAGGGAACAGAGGACGTGGGTTAGAGGAAGAACCCTGCCTAGAAGTTCTAAGCGCAAGGCCGGGGCCCGGTCCCCGAGGTTGTATGGACACTAATGGTTCTGCAGCAGACACCGGTGGGGTAGTGGGCTGTAAATGCACTACTCCCATCTAAGACTTGGGGGCACAACAGCAACATTGATAGTGAGCCGGGACTCAAGAATAAGGAGTCCCCGAAGAAGGCTACAGCTGTCTGCCGTACAAGTACAAGAGTTATTGGGAACATCGTCAGGAGGAACTCCAGTGTAACTCAGTACTAGGAGATCTTCACACTTAAAGGCGCTATAGAGGAGACGTTCAGAAAGGCACATGTTGGCGGAGTATTGGAAGGGAGCATCCTATCTTGCCTGGAGGTCGACTGGGTCCCTGACCCGGAGGACACAGCACGGAGGCAGGCACCTGTGTGTACTACAGACTGTGAGTAAAGCTTTGGAACTACAAGCCCTGGTGTCCTCCATTCATTCCTGCGCCAACACACCTGGTACCGCTACATCTGGGTACCAGCTTCTACACTGCCTGCGCCTCTCAGCTACCCCTACATCTACACTGCCCTGGGACTACAGCTCCACCTGTGGGGAGCTTCACCATCTTGGCTGCAACACACCACCAGTCCCAGAGGATCTGCATGCAGCGTCGGCCTAACATCTCCCTTGCCGAACACCACAGGTGGCGTTACGAACTATTCATCAATTCTATTTTATTGTTCTTTCACCCCCTTTTGCCATGGAGCCCCAGGGCCACGGACCGGGTCACAGCTTCCGTGACAACTCCCATTGAGATCAACGGGCCCGGTGCCGAGTACCCCGATAGCCCTGGTCGGGCGCTCCACTTTCCTTACCACGATCTGCTAGATTCTCTTGTGCACCATGTCGGGCTTTGCAGATGGCCCGACATGATCCCCTGCCCACATGACACAAACCTGTGTTTTGGTAATAAGGCTTCAGTGTTTCGAAGATTCTGAGTTGCTCTAAACACCTAGACCAGTTGTGCTGACTGTCTGCAGTCACTTGGATGCCTTCCACCTGCCTGCGGATTCCAGCTTCCCAGATGCCTGTCTGCAGTCTACTGGACGTCTTCTTCCTTTCTGCAGTTACCAGCATCCCCACTGCCTGCCTTTAGTCTCCTGGACATCTCCTGCCTGCCTACAGTTTCCAACACCCCTGCTGCCTGTTCATTGTTTCCTGGATGTCTCCTGCCTATATTTTCAGCATCCCAGCTGCCTGTCCGTGGTCTCCTGGATGTCTTCCGGCTGCCTGCGGTTTCCAGCATCTCCGTCACCTGTCCGTGGTCTCTTGAACATCTCGTGCCTGTAGTTTCCAGCATCTCCTTTGCCTGACCATGCTCTCCTGGACATCTCCTGCCTGCCAGTGGTTTCCAGCATCTTTGTTGCCTGTCTGTGGCCTCCTGGATGTCTCTCGCCTGCCTGTAGTTTCCAGTATCCCAACTATCCGTGTCGTGGGGACACCCATTTGCTGTACCAGTGCCCATGACCCTTGTGCCTACCCGGACCCTAGTCTTGGAGCATCCACCTCATCTAGAGAGCCTAACACCTTTAATGCTTAGGTTTATCTTTGTACATAGACCAGTTATTAGAGAATTTCATTTTCATCAACTCATTAAGCATAGAGCAGGAGCAATTCCCGACTGTCCTACCTGAGCACAAATATTACAAGCAGCAGTGATGACGATCTGCAGTAGGACAGGAAGTAATGATGTCCTGTTCTTTGGTCATGTGACTGCTGAAGCATGTCATTAGCTGCAGTAGTCAGCTGACTGGAACAATGCATCATCTAAGTCACCTGATCACTGCAGCCAATCACCAACCTCAGTGGTCAAGTGACTGAAGAAAAGTGCACTGTAGTTTTGTGTCCCAGAATAGACCACTGAGTGGCCTGTGCAGAGAAAGAAAGAATGAGAAAAATAAATAGAGAGAAAGAAAGAATGAAATAAATATTTAGAAAGATGGAATGAATGAATAAGAAATAGAGAGAGAGAAAGAAAAAAGAGATAAAGAGAAAGATAGAATGAGAAAAAAGAAAGAGGTAACGAAAGAGAAAAAGAAAGAGAAAAAAAGTATGAGAAAAAAAGGAAAGAAAGAGAGAAAGAGAAAAAAAGAAAGAGAAAGAAAGAGAAAAAAGAAAGAAGGAAAGAAAGAGCAAGAAAGAAAAAAGAGGAAATGATAATGTCTTTACCATCAATCATTGGACTCAGTGTTCTGGTGAATTGTTTTCAGAATGTCACTTCTTTTGTGATAACCTCTAGTTCATCAACGAGTTGCAGCCAATCAGTGGCCTCAGCAATCAGCGGAAAAGTGCACATCATCACTTCTCGTCTGGACGGAGACCATCGGAGTGATAGCTCTCTCTGTTACATTTTCAAAAGTAATAGAAAGCTCCTTTCATTTTTTTCAGACAACTACATAAAAGGGGCTGTCCAGTCTCAGTAGAAAAAGTCTGCAGTCAGTCCATGTGCCAAACTGAGGCAGTACGCAATCTGCACACTGTCACGATTCCGCAGTACATGCAGTGTGAGTGTGCAGTGAGATAACTAGACTCCTACGACTTTCTCAGTGTCCAGTGTTCTAATGAGAGAAGCTCAGGAGCCGATCACATGACCGCGAGAATGAAAATGACAAACGTGGTCATGTGACTGCCCTCTCGCAATGCAGATATGGTGTGCACTTTGCACACTGTCTCTATTTGTCAATCTGAAGTCACTTTCAGTAATTGCTAATTTTACTTTTCTGCCCAGAAAATCGCTTTAATATAATTTTTTAAAATCTGTATTCACCTCTTTAAAAGTAAAAAAGTGAATAAATCCTAATCTCGCACAAACCGAGTCTCCTTCTGCCGGAGCAGCCGCTCGGTATTATATTTGTCTAAACTGCGGCATTTTTACACCCATACCCTGTCACGGTCGTCTGCAGAATTACAGGCGACTTTCTCAGCATCTGTTAGCGCAGATGTATCCCGTAGACCGCCTCCTCCCGCACAGCGCAATAACCAAAAATAGGTCTTCTTCCATCCTCAATTAACTGGAAAATGGATTTTGCATGAAGCCCCATGTATCCTGAAGCTTCTGTGTCCCCCACTGTTTTCTCTTAAATGATGTGCTAAGGGAAAGTGGAACATGTTTCACGTTGGCTCGCCGGGCGCGATGCTTCAATTAAAGACGGCAAAATTTGACTTCCCGGTTTATGTAAAGCAAAGCAATTAGACAAAGTTAACTGGACTTGTTTTCTTTCGTGTCTTTTTTTTTTTCATTTTCTACTTTGGGTTTGTGGTTACTGGATGGATATTGGCTATTTATGATCACAGGGTTTTGCAAAAGACTCAGCATATAACCACATATCCCGTTAAAAGGGACATATTTATAGGGTCCGTACATGTCCAAATTTAAAGGGCACCTGCAACTCTCAAATCAATGGCAGATCGAGAATGCCGGGGAGCTCAGCGCAGAACCTGATAAAATCTATGGATAGGTGGGGCGCTGTTTTTCAAATAAAGCAGCAATGGTTTTTTAAACCTGTACAGACCCTGTCCCGGATCCGTGCTTTGCTTCCCTCACCCTGATCTGCTAAAATTCTGTTGTGCACCATGCTTCGTGTCTGCAGACTCCTGAATGTCTTCCACCTGCCTGGGGATTCCAGCATCCCAGATGCCTGCCTGCAGTCTACTGGACATCTCCTGCCTGCCTACAGTTTCCAGCTTCCCTGTTACCTGTCTGTGGTCTCCTGGACATCTTCTGACTTCCTGCAGTTTCCAACATCCAAGCTGCCTGTAGTCTCCTGGACATCTCCTGCCTGCCTACATTTCCAGCTTCCCTGTTGCCAGTCCATGGTCTCCTGGACATCTTCTGCCTTCATGCAGTTTCCAGCATCCCAGCTGCCTGCTTGTCTGTAGTCTCCTGGACTTCTCCTGCCTGCCTACAGATTCCAGCATCCCTTCTGCTTGTCCATGGTCTCCTGGATGCCTCCTGTCTGCGATTTTCAGCATCCAAGCTGCATGTCTGTGGTCTCCTAGACTTCTTCCTACCTATGATTTTGAGCATGCCAGTTGCCTGTCCATGGTCTCTATATAAGGTTTACCAAGACACACACCTGTGTCTTGGAATTAAGACTTCAGGGCTTCTAAGACATCTGCACCCTCACCCAGGTACCTGAGGGAGCCCAAAAGTTTCCGTGTCATAAAGGAAGCCTACAGTTTTCACCTCTCCTAGAAAGAGGGTACACCTACTGGACTCCCCGAGCAGCTGGCAAATCTGCCACCTCTCAGTTTTATTTATGGCAGCACAATGGAGGGAAATGGACTGCAAGACCAGGGGTAAATTTGGTCCGGAGTTTCTATTTAACTAGCAGGTCTAGTTAGAATCAAGAATTTAAGAAGTTGAGTATGTAGAGAGCTTGGGAACTTGGGTTTCGTCTTGGGTTTGTGTTAATTAATTAACTTGGTCTTTAGGAGTTTGGTCTGGGGTCTTTGCAAGTTAATTATTAATTAGGATATCATTTCTGGGATCTTTATTTGTTTAAGGGGTCTGGTTTGGGGTCTGCCCTTGTTTAATACATTTATTATTTTTATTTTATTCTTTATTTTGGGATCTTATTTTTTGTCACTGCTCCCATGAGTATTTTCTTTTGTTTTTGTTTGGTTTTTTTTAAATCCATCATATGGTCCCAGAGATAAAGGCTTTATAACTTTTTGCTACCTTTTATAGCCCTTTTCTAGGGGGTGTAGCTTATGGGATTCTGCGGGGGCTTGACTTTAAGCTGCTCTGCATTATTACTCATGTCATGATCGATGCCCTCCTTTGTAAAGACCATAAAAATGGGCACTAAATTAAAAAAAAACTACGGTACATCTCTGAAAGCGTATGGTGGATTTAAAAAATGATGACTAAGGGGTACTTCACACATAGCAAGATCGTTAGCGAGATCGCTGAAACGTCACCGATTTTGTGACGCAACAGTGACCTCTCTACGTGTGACCTCGTTGGCGACTCAGAACTCATGCTATCGAGGTCTGAGTCGTCAGAATCGCTGCTGTGTGACAAGGTCCCAACGACCGCCGAGGTCGTTATGCGGATCGCCGTACCGTTGCTGCGTCGTTGAGTAGAACTGCCTGTTTGACAGCTTACTAGCGACCATGTAGCGACGTACCGGCGATCCTTACCAGGTCGTATCGTTGTCGGGATCGCCGGTGCGTCGCTATGTGTGACTGTACCCTAAGGGGAGAAGAGGGAATAAAATAACAATAAAAACTGCCCTCTTTGACCCAGTAACAGATACTCTTTAGTAGCTCTGGATCGCGGTCTGTATTTTTAGAAGGTTTGGTTCAGAGGTGTTGGAGTAATAGCAACAGCTGCAGCCATGCTGGAGGGATTGCACTGAGCAAAAAGCAGAGAGCACGGTGTTAACTGTTGGAGCTTGTTATAGAGGAAGTCCCCTCTCAAGTCTTTGAATTTGTAATTCCTCCTAATTATGTATGTTATATTGTGTAAGTGCATTAATATATTTACGGATTGCCGTCTTCTCCCGTTTCCAACGTTGCTCTGTTCCTCTTCTGGCCCACGTGACCTGAAAGAAATCTAACTCTCTCACAGATGAGTTTGTTTGTGAACTGGAATGTTCTTTTCCAATGTAAGTCTGTGAAGCATCATTCTGAGACTCCATGTGCTAAGATTGATAGTAATCCCTACTCCCCAAACTACAGTCCCTACATGAGCAAACAAAGAAGAGGAGCTGCACTGCGCTGTAAACTGGAGAAGGTGGCAATCAGTAAGCATTTTAACGCACTTGCACATCCTCGCATAAATAATTAGGAGGGATTAATAAACCCCAAAATTTTGGTGGAATATCTTGGTGGAGATAATGGTTGCTGAATGCCTCGAGTAAACAGTTCATTATTTTGCAATTTCTGACTTTTGAATGATTCTGCTGAAAGCTGAAATCTGCAACAAGGAAGTCTGGTCGGTATTAATTTTGTAGGCCTGGTCTGGGGTCTGTATTCATTTTTGAATATGATGAAGGTGGGCCTATATAAACAGATAATGTGCTGCATCTAGCCTTATTTTTCAGAATCAGCAAAATAAACCACTTTAATAAAGTGATATATGACTGTGATCTCCAAACATTGTCACTCCAGCTCTCAAGAAAATAATTGCAAGACCTGAAATCCTGCTGGGAGTTGTAGTCATATATCAATAGGACTGCTACATGCTACTAAAAGAAGAGGGTGGCATTGCTGATTCAGGTAGCTCATTTATTTTGTATCTTGTAGCACAGTGTAATACTTGACTTCCCCCTGCGGAGGCAGTGTAGAAAATGTAACCAGCTTACTGACTTCTCCAGATTACAGCTGATCACTAATGGTCCCAGTATAAGGAGATTTTGTAATCAAATTATTGTTAACTAACTGAAGAGCCCGGCGCCGCCCGAGCATAGTAACTAACTGTGGTTAGTTATAGCAAATTATAATTATCCTCCATCCCATAGTCCCGTGCCCATATACCCATCATACATATCCACGATCCCAAAGGCCGGTGCCCATATACCCATCATACATATCCTCCATCCCATAGTCCCATGCCCATATACCCATCATACATATTCTCCATCCCATAGTCCAGTGCCCATATACCCGTCATACATATCCACGATCCCATAGTCCCGTGCCCATATACCCATCATACATATTCTCCATCCCATAGTCGAGTGCCCATATACCCATCACACATCCTTCGTCTCATAGTCCCATGCCCATATACCCATCATACATATCCTCCATCCCATAGTCCCGTGCCCATATACCCATCATACATATCCTCCATCCCATAGTCCCGTGCCCATATACATATCCACCATCCCATAGTCCCGTGCCCATATACATATCCTCCATCCCATAGTCCCGTGCCCATATACATATCCACCATCCCATAGTCCCGTGCCCATATACCCATCACACATCCTCCATCCCATAGGCCCGTGCCCATATACCCATCACACATATCCTCCATCCCATAGTCCCATGCCCATATACCCATCAAACATTTCCTCCATCCCATAGTCCCTTGCCCATATACCCATCATACATATCCTCCATCCCATAGTCGAGTGCCCATATACCCATCACACGTCCTTCATCTCATAGTCCCATGCCCATATACCCATCATACATATCCTCCATCCAATAGTCCCGTGCCCATACACCCATCATACATATCCTCCAACCCATAGTCCAGTGCCCATATACCCATCACACATCCTCCATCCCATAGTTCCGTGCCCATATACATATCCACCATCCCATAGTCCCGTGCCCATATACCCATCATACATATCCTCCATCCCATAGTCCAGTGCCCATAAACCCAACACACATCCTCCATCCCTTAGTTCTGTGCACATATACATATCTGCCATCCCATAGTCCCATGCCCATATACCCTTACACCTTGCCTTCCCCTTTAACCATGTGCTTTATTTTTATCCTCCTGTGTTCCCTTGCCATCCACATTCATCACCCTATCCCCCCTCCATCACGACTCATACACATCAGCCCCTCTATACTTCCCTCTCCCATGTACAGCTCCCACACATTCCTCACCTTCCTGAGAAACCTCAGCCCATCTTGCCCAAACACATCGCAGAAAAAAACTACTTACAATTCCAACAACTATTGGCTCTTTATCTTCCTTCTCCTACTGATTTCAGGGGACATCTCCCCCAACCCTGGTCCACCATCCCCCAACCTCGACCCCTACCCTACCTCATATCGAAACCACAATAATCTGATTAACATTACTTGCACTCCCTCATCTCAATCTTTTAATTGTGCCCTCTGGAATCCACGGTCTGCTTGTAACAAGCTTCCTTTCCTACACAACTACTTTCTGAATAACTCTCTTAATCTGTTGGCCCTCACTGAAACCTGGATTCAGGATTCTGACACTGTCTCTCCTGCTGCCATTTCCTACGGTGGCTTACAATTCTCTCACTCCCCGAGACCCACAAACAGACCTGGTGGTGGAGTTGGCATAGTCCTGTCCCCACAATGCACTTTCCAGGTCATCCCCCCAGTCCCATCACTCTTATTCCCTTCTTTTGAGGTCCACACCATCAGGCTCTTCCGTCCCCTCTCCCTCAGGGTAGCGGTCATATACCGGCCCCCAGGCTCACCCACCCTCTTCCTTGACCACTTTTCAGCCTGGCTGCCACACTTCATGTCCTCAGAACTACCAACCCTCATCCTGGGAGACTTCAACATCCCCATTAACAGCCCTAATTCCACATCTGCATCCCAGCTTCTATCACTAACCACCTCTCTAGGCCTCTCACAGCTTTCAACCTCTGAGACACATAAGGACGGTAACACCCTTGATCTGGTCTTCTGCCGGCTCTGTTCAATCTCCCACCTAAACAACTCACCGCTTCCACTCTCTGACCACAACATTCTCTCCTTCACGCTCACAAATCCTCGCCCACCCCAGCTCATTCCTACCTACCACACAGTCAGAAATCTACAAGCTATTAACCCTCAGACACTTTCAGATTCCCTACACTCATCTCTGTCCCCAATCTCCTCTCTTTCCTGTCCTAATCTGGCTGTTCATCACTACAATGACACTCTTAGAAGCACCCTTGACCAAGTAGCTCCCCTCACCCTCAGAACCTCCAAACACAGAGTAAAAGAGCCCTGGCTCACATCGCAAACTCAACTTCTCCAGCGATGCTCCAGGAGTGCTGAACGCCTATGGAGAAAAACCCGCACACCAGAAGACTTCATCCACTTCAAATTTATGTTAAGAACCTATAACGCTGCCCTTCACCTTGCCAAACAGACCTACTTCACCACCCTGATCTCCTCACTAGCCAACAACCCCAAGAAACTTTTTGACACTTTTCACTCCCTCCTCAGGCCAAAAGCACAAGCCCCTGTCACAGACATTTGTGCTGATGACCTGGCCTCCCACTTTACAGAAAAAATAGATAATATCCATCAAGAAATCTGCTCCCAACCACCAAGTGCTGTGACTCCCATCCCTTCCTACATCTCCCCTGGCTCACTCTCCACATTTGATCCCATAACAGAAGAAGAAGTCTCCAGACTCCTCTCTTCTTCTCGTCCGACTACATGCACTACCGACCCCATTCCCTCACATCTCCTCCAGTCTCTCTCTCCAGTCGTCACAACCCACCTAACTACAATCTTTAATCTCTCCCTCTCCTCGGGCATTTTCCCATCCTCCTTCAAACACGCCATCGTTACTCCACTACTAAAGAAACCTGCTCTCAACCCATCCTGCACAAACAACTACAGACCAGTCTCCAATCTCCCCTTCATCTCTAAACTTTTGGAACGCCTAGTTTACTCCCGCCTTACCCGTTACCTCTCCATTCACTCCCTTCTAGACCCTTCACAGTCCGGCTTCCGCCCCCTACATTCGACTGAAACTGCACTCATCAAAGTGACCAATGACCTTCTGACAGCAAAACGTAACTGTGACCACTCTCTGCTCATTCTTCTTGACCTATCTGCAGCTTTCGATACTGTTTACCACCATCTCCTACTCTCTAGGCTCCAGTCACTAGGCATTAAGGACACTGCACTCTCCTGGTTCTCTTCCTATCTCTCTGACCGCTCCTTCAGTGTTTTGTTCTCTGGCTCCACGTCATCTCCTCTTCCTCTTGCTGTCGGGGTACCTCAGGGCTCAGTCCTTGGCCCCCTTCTTTTCTCTCTCTACACGGCCCCAATTGGACAGACCATCAGCAGATTTGGCTTTCAGTACCATCTTTATGCTGATGACACACAACTATACACGTCTTCCCCCGACCTTACCCCCGCTGTACTACAGAACGCCAGTGACTGTCTGTCCGCAGTCTCCAATATCATGTCCACTCGCTATCTGAAACTCAACCTCTCCAAAACTGAACTTCTTCTGCTCCCGCCGTCTACTAACCTCCCTAAATCTGACATTTCCTTCTCCGTGGGTGGTACCACAATAACACCCCGGCAGCAGGTGCGAAGTCTGGGTGTTATGTTTGACACCAATCTCTCCTTTACATCCCATATACAATCCCTTGCCCGCTCTTGCCGCTTACACCTAAAGAACATCTCTAGAATCCGCCCTTTTCTCACTATGGAAACAACAAAAACCCTCACTGTTGCATTGATCCACTCTCGCCTGGATTACTTCAACGCTCTATTAATTGGCCTCCCCGTCACTCGGCTATCCCCTCTCCAGTCCATACTCAATGCAGCAGCCAGGATCGTCCATCTGGGTAATCGGTACTCGGACGCGTCCGCTCTTCGCCAGTCCTTACATTGGCTGCCCATTCATTATAGGATCCAATTCAAAGTACTTGTTCTCACCCACAAAGCTCTCCACAGTGCGGCACCCCCTTACATCTCTTCTCTCATTTCTGTCTATCGGCCTAGCCGATCGCTGCGCTCTGCAAACGACTTTCGACTAACCTCTGCACTAATCCGTACCTCCCACTCCCGACTCCAAGACTTCTCCCGTGCTGCTCCTATCCTCTGGAATGCTCTACCCCAAGAAATCAGGACTATCCACAATTTGCATAGTTTTAGGCGCTCCCTCAAAACACACCTGTTCAGAGCGGCCTATCACATTCACTAATCAAAGTCATTCTCTGTCTAAGTGTGCGTGCGTAGCCCATTCACTATCTCCATCCATCCTTCACTCCTGCAAGATGGCTGGACCTTCATTGTAAATACACCATTGTAAATACACACCTGTACTCTGTATCTCCCTCACCTCATTGTAGATTGTACGCTCTCACGAGCAGGGTCGTCTTATTTCGTCTTATTTTGCTTTAATTATTGTATTGTTAGCGTTGTTACTTATGACTTGTGTTTTGAAACTGTTAAACTGTAAAGCGCCTTTATGCAAATAGGGACATTATGACATCATAATGAGGGGCGGGGCTTGATACACACACTGTTTCCCATTATGCAAATTGGGGCATTATGACATCATAATGAGGGGCGGGGCTTGACACGCACACACTTTTTCCCCATTATGTAGATAGGGGCAAAATTGTTTGGTAAATTGGAACGCGCAGGGTTAAAATTTCGCCTCACAACATAGCTTAGGACGCTCTCGGGGTCCGGACGTGTGACTGTGCCAAATTTTGTGGCTGTAGCTGCGATGGTGCGGATGCCTATCCCGGACACACATATACACCTACATACACACACACACACACACATACATACACACATACACACTTTGAGCTTTATATATAAGGCTGAGTGTAGACGGACTTTTTGGCCCTGCAGATTTTTCCGCGCAGAATGGAAGAAATCCGCAGGTCAAATGACCTGCATTTTTCCTGCGGATTTCTTCCATTTTTCTTGCGGTTTTTGTGCGGTTTTCCATCGCAGTTTCCCCCCTGCGGGTTTGGTGACAGGGGAGATGGAAAACCGCATAAAAGAAGTAACATGCTGCGGATTTTGTACCGCGGAAAAATCTGCAGCGTCTGCACAGCGGTTTTTTTTTTACATTGATTTTAAGGCTACTGTACATCACAATGCGGATATGCAGCGTTTCTGCGCGGTAAAATCCGCTGCGGATCCGTTGCAAATCTGCATCGTGTGCACATGGCCTTACATAGCCCCCTTTTACCCTTCTTTCAAATATGGATTGTCCACAGTAGGGAATCCCTCTAATTACTGTATATTCCTAGATATTTTTCTTAGAAAATATTTCTCAATGACTATAAATATTTTTTTTTTGCCTTGGATCCATTGAGTTTAAGTAATTATTTGATCATTTATATTAATAAAATAGAAGGGAAAAAAAATTCTAATTCCCGCCAATTATTCTAGAAAAAGACACCGCTAAGTAAAAGTCAATCGTAATTAATTAATTTAGCAAATTAATCTCTTGTAATTTCAATTCTACAATAAATTGAAAATTAGGGCCCAATAATAAGTGTGATGATTCCGTTAATTTTATTTTTCTACGTCCATAAAACACATTAGTTTAACATTTGAAAATTATTTTCAGATAATAATTGAATACCGGGGCTGCTACAAAGTTCCAAGTTTGACTTTATGTAATTAATTTCTATAATCAGAGGAATACGAATTACACAGACCGACTTTAGCTCTACGCGTGTTTTAATTTCAATTATTATTTTTTTTTTTTAAAGAACCGAGCCAGATGGATTTTTTCTTCCAGCAATGTATCGGTTAAAATGCTGTTCTGGTCTTCAAAGAAATAATGATTATTAAATATTTGCATAATATATAGAAAAAATTTGGAAATTGCAATTTCACGCAATTTGGTAGTGTCTTTTTGTTAAGTCTCGCCTGGTGAGTTGGATTTGCTAAGCTGTAGGCTTCAGAGTGAGCAGCACGGACCAGAGGCATTGATACAGAAGACCTGAACTTGCCGACGGCATGTGGAACAACAAAGGCCAGTAGAACTAGATATGCAGGATGGCAGAGCCAAACGTATGGACAACAAAGGAACAGCAGAGCTGGATAGGCAATCTGGTATCTTGCTACAAGATGGTGATAGCACACAGAGATATCATAGTTACAGGGGCAGACAAATCATTAGTGCAACCTGTGCAGCCACGCAGAGGCCAAAGAGGTAAGGGGGCCTATTTACTCCTCTAAAACCAATGGAATTGTGCATTATGATGAGCTACCAGACTGCAAAGGGTCCATATACTAGACTGTTCCTGCCCAGGGGCCCTTTTCACTCTGTGTCCACCACAGCAGAGTTGTGTAAGTAATCTGTCTCCAAGAGTGTGGAACAGAAGAGTTATGTAGGGAATCTGGCACCTTGCTGAAGGAGTGCAGTATCATGCAGGAACATTAGAGATGCATAAGGAATCTGGCACCTTGCTGCAGGAGTTCAGCATCATACAGAAACAATAGAGATGTGTAAGGAATTTGGCTCCTTGCTGCAGGAGTACAGATTATCAGGAGTACAGATTAATTATTATTAGATTAGGAGTACTGATTATTTGATACAGGAATATTAGAGATGTGGAGAGAATCTGGCACCTTGCTGCAGAAGTACAGTATCATATAGGAATATTAGAGATGCGTAGAGAATCTGGCACCTTGCTGCAGGAGTGCAGTGTCATATAGGAACATTAGAGATGCTTAAGGAATCTGGCACCTTGCTGGAGGAGTGCAGTATCATACTGAGACATTACAGTTGTGTAGGGAATTTGGCACCTTGCTGGAGGAGTGCAGTATCATACTGAGACATTAGAGATGTGTAGGTAATTTGGCACCTTGCTGCAGGAGTACAGTATCATACAGGAATATTAGAGATGTGGAGAGAATCTGGCACCTTGCTGCAGAAGTACAGTATCATACAGGAATATTAGAGATGCGTAGAGAATCTGGCACCTTGCTGGAGGAGTGCAGTATCATACTGAGACATTACAGTTGTGTAGGGAATTTGGCACCTTGCTGGAGGAGTGCAGTATCATACTGAGACATTAGAGATGTGTAGGGAATTTGGCACCTTGCTGGAGGAGTGCATTACCATACAGGAGCATTAGAGATGCGTAGGGAATTTGGCAGGAGTGCGGTATCATACAGGGACAAAAGAGTTGTGTAGATAATCTGGCACCTAGATGTAGGAGTGCAGTAATCAGATATCTTGATTCAGGAGAGTTGAGAGTGTGGACACCACCAAAATTCTGAGAGATAAGTTGGTTAAATGTACTTATATTCAGCAGAGTAAAGAGCACCAGGAATAGCAGAGATAAGTTGGTTACCGGGTACTTTGATAGCAGGGTTGAGAGTGCAAACAGCACAAGGAATAGCAGAAAAGTTTGGGGAATAGAGGTGAATTTGTAAACAATACCAGAAATCGTAGAAACAAGTAGGTTATCTGGTACATTGATAGCAGAGTTAAGGGAGCACAAAGAATAGCAGATTTGAGCTAGGAAGTAGATGCTAGTTAGCAGTCAGGAGAAGCTGACATGATGCCTTGCTGGAGCAAAGCTGAGTGGAAAGAGAGACTTGGCTCCTGGAAAGAATTCACTACTACCTGAATACTCAGATGGTGCGCAGCCATTCGAGCCAGCAAAAAAGGCCTTGTGTGATGATATTGGAGATGCATGCTGAATTACCATATTAACTAGCACAGCGGGGGCAGGTCATAGATGAAGGAAGCTGAGCCCAGTGCCGGAGCTGAGGTAGGTCAGTAATAGTTGCTTCACTACTACATAGACAACAAGGGTAAAGGTACCAAAGAGGAAGCCCAAGTATTAAAACCTTGGACAGTCCTTGGGGTAACAGTTCTGGTTAGACCTCTCGCCTTTGTTTATGTGAGAGATTATCCAAAGGGTTGCGGAAAACAGAAGCATCAAATCTGTCCTGGGTGGCAAAACTCCTAATAAAGGAAGGGTCCTGTCTGATCTTTGTTACTTGTCGATACTAGATTTCTTGTAGTATAATTATAAATCAGCAAAATCGATCTATGTTTATACCGAGCTCTCACCCGCAGCCTCCCATTTCTATTCACTAATGTTTTAAATACCAAGCTTAAACCCTTAAAGACCAGGGGTATTTCAGTTTTGATTTTTTTATTGTTTCATTTTGAATGGAGTGAAAGGAGGGTGATTTGAACTTTTTTTTATATATATATATTTTTAAAAACATTCTTTTTTTACTTTTGGCATGCTTCAATAGTCTCCATAAACGGCGTGAAAGTGCAATAAGGACTGCGCTTGCTTCTGGTGGAGTACAAGGTTCTTTATTCAGCCAACGCGTTTCCTGAGCCTACTGGCTCACTTCATCAGGGCAGCCAGTAGCGCAGTCCTTATTGCACTTTCACGCCGTTTTTGCAAATTTGTCCTAGGACCCTGTGCAGATTTGCTGCTGCTTCTCATGCGTTTATGGGTGTTGTGACTTCCTCACAACCCCAATAGGTGAGCACCTTCCTTTTTTCTCTGTTATTGTGCTTTTTGATACGGATTTACACAGTGGATGCGCCCTGTATTTCTCCTTTCAATTCAATAGTCTCCATGGGAGGCTAGAAGCTGCAGTTGTCCAATCGGCTCTGCTACATATAGGCGACGATCAGATCGCCCGTGTGTAGCAGAAATGCTCACTTGCTATGAGCGCCGACCACCGGGTGGTGCTCATAGCAATCTGGCTATGACAACCATAAAGATCTGCTGGATGCTGGAGACCTCTGATTGTCATGCCAACCCATCAGTGACCCACAATCACATGACAGGGTCAATGATGGGCGGGATAAAGAACGTGCATCCGGTAAGCGTGACTTAAATGCCGCTGTCAGAAATTGACAGCGGCATTTAACTAGTTAACAGCAGCGGGTGGATCACGATTCCACCCACAGCTGTTGCAGGCACATGTCAGCTGTATAGATCAGCTGACATGTGCCAGGAAAGGTGCAGGCTCAGTGCCGGAGCCCACACCAGAGGGAGTCCGATACGGGCGTATTATTATGCCCAAAGTCGGAAAGGAGTTAAAAGGAATCCGGCAGCAGGTTTTTGCGGTGTAATCTGACAGCAGCATGATGTAGGGGCAGAGAACTTGATTCCAGCAATGTATCACTTAGTTTACGGGTTGCCGAAGTTCTGATACATTCAGTTTTCTCTGCTGGAGATATAGCAGCTGAGTTCTGTATAACTCCGCCCACACCACTGATTGGCTGCTTTCCGTTTACACTGTAATAACATCGAGATGCTAATTACTGCTGTAGTAGTAAAGACTCTAGCACGAATAAGGGAGTTTTCTTGATGCAAAACATCTGTTATATGACATTACCCAACAAATTAATCTACCCTTACGCTTCTGCAAATTTTTGTAAGCATTTTTCACATTAACAAGTCAACACAATATCACAAGATGCATGGAAAAGGAAAAACAAAAGGCTGCAATACATCAAACAACCACCGGGTGGCCAAGTATAGACACATATAAAGTAACTATCTTACAACAGGATATCACAAAATTATGGGGTCTTTTTTAATCAAAGCAGGTAATCTCACACCCCTCATTTCAGTCCCCCACTCTAACTTTGGGGTTTACGTTATTAGTTTTAGTTCCTTCATTTCTGTTTCTATGTTCCTCATTTTTTCGTGGGTAATAAGGGGTTATGTTCTGACTTGATCATTTTTTTTTTTTCCTGGTATTTTTTTTTTCTTATTCCGCAAGCAACCTGTTGTAGCTGAAGTGTTGGCATCTTTAAAGGAAAGCAGAAAGTGGCAGATAATATTTCAATGTCAAGTTCGTTTACAAAGCCCATATACCAGACGAGGTAACGGCATTAAAGCAGAAGATCTCAGTGGTGGTCACATAGTCTTATATGGAGATGAGCTGGGAGACGTTTACTAACTAAATGCCAACCGGAGAGTGTGTTTGAATGAAGGTCGTTATATTTGCCCGGAAGAGAACTCATGGAAAGCATCAACCTCAATTGACTTGGACAGCAAAAGTATTCGTGTGCACATTTTTATGGCAGATGTAGCAGAGCTAAGTTTGCAAGTTGAGCTTGAAATTGCAGCATTTCCTATGAGAACTAAGTGTAAGCCTAATAAGGCACAGAGTATCCTTCCTTACCTTTAATTTTTGGAAAAGCGTTGCAAAGATAACCAAAATCTGAAAATAATAATGGTTATGTGATATTCTGTTAAGGGATATTTATGCTGTATGTGTCCACCTAGTGGTAGTGATATGAATTGCAGCTCTTCATGGGAAAAATCGGAGTCCTTAATCAAGTTTTCCAGTTTCGGATAACACCTTGAAGTTCAAAACCAAAAAAAAAAGTACCCCTCATCACTCTCCCCAGGTCCAGCAACTTGTCTTTGCCACTGCTTGTGGTGTCTTTTATTGTCTGAACAGCTCTGCTTTGCACAAATTGCAAATAGACGTTGAACTCAGTTATTGGCTGCAGCACTGTCAATTCAGGGCTGGACCTGGGGAGGGTGAGGAAAGAGGATTTCAACTAATCAAATATGCCATTAATTCGTGACAAAGCCCTTGAGGAAGCTGAGTGCGAAACATGAATCAGAGTTGAAATGGTGGTATAGCATTAAGGGTATTTTGTGACATCATGTCTCAGCTTGGTGAATGATTTATTTCTATATTATGTTATGAATTATTTATTTATGATGCACTTGCACTGTATTTCTTTGTTTAAATATATTAATTTAATGCATTACTAACATCGGTTGACGGCAATATTTAATTTTTTTTTTTTTCAAAAATGTAATAAAATGGTCCCTGTCACATAATTTAAATGGCATCCTGCCCTAATCACAGGACATGAAAGACTGCAGCCTGAAGAAACACAGGTCCTTGGACATGTGTCTCAACTGCCAGAGGAGCTAAATCATCCGAAGGGCTGTAATAGGTGAAGAATTAAATCTTCTGCTTAGTTGATTGAGCACAATTAATTTAATCTCTAACCTCTGTCCTCTGTGTGCAGTCAGGTGTGGAGAAGATTAATATCATCTCCTGTCACAGTGCTTCTCTGTCAGTTCCCATATGTGTGCAAATGATGCAGTTCCTCTGTCAGTTAAGACACAGGTCTGTGTTCCTTTAGAATGCTGCCCGTCCTGACCCTTGAATGGGAGGGCTGGCATTTGAATTACATAGCGGAGCTTTTTTTACAGCTTTCTTGGAGAACCCACTTTGAATTCTTTTTTGTGTCAAATAGCCTGTCATCCCATTAAAGTATAAACAAATAAATCAGGGCAATATCCAAAATATGCAACATATAACAGAGCCAGATGGCCTCCTATAACTGCCAAAGTGTGACAGAGAATTCCAATAGATATACATGGAAATATTAGAACAATTGGAGTCAGGGAATCTGTCTTTAAAGGAACTACAAAATCATTTTAATATCTACATTAAACATGAATATAAACATTTAAAAGAAAATTGTCTTTCACCAGTAGATATAGTAGTATGCCATAGTAGACAGGTGGATTTGAGAAAAGGATTTGGGTATAATGAGTCTGGAAGTCAACACTGTGCTAAGAAGTATGAGACCAGGAGAATCATGTTAACGAGGGATAGACTGCAGTATAATATGTTAGTACTAGAGTTGAGCGACTTTTGTTTTTTTAGGGTCGCGTTTCGTTTCGTGAAACCCGACTTTTCCAAAAGTCGGGTCGAGCAAGATCGTCCAATTATAGGGAAAAGTCGGGGTCGTCCCGAAACACGAAACCCAATGTAAGTCAATGGGGAATAAAAGTCGGCAGTGAGAGGAGGACAGGAAACACACCTACAGTGCCCATTTGAATGCCAAAAGCATCAATTCTTCTTACTTAAGCTTGTCAACCTTAATTAACATCATAATACAAGTTACGCACTGAAAAATGGGGGTTATTTGGCTACAGACTGTGGGGGGGGAGGGCTGGCTCCAGGTTTTCATGTGCCCTGGGCGAAAGAGCGCCCCTTTAACACATACCACAACTCATCATGCTCCGATACGGCAGAGAAATAGCGGTATAGTACAATGAAAAATACCTCACTTTTTACATCTCATGACGAGGCCCATCTATTTCTCCATACAGAATCATTGGTCCCATATAATGTTTGAAACAGTATATGATGAGCTCCACATAATGCTACAGTATATGTTGGCCCCCATGGATGAAGCTCTACTGTCTTATGGGCCCAAATAATGCTCCAAACATAATGGGCCCCATTTCTAATCCTCTAGTGTATAATGGGACCTGTAAATGCTGCTCCAGTGTCTGATGTCCACCTTTGGAATGTTCCAGTGTATGGTGGGCCCCATCTATCATTCTCAGACGGTGTTAGGCCCAGTATGGATTGCACGTGATTGCACAAAGGTGAGAAAGGGTACCGTATCCCCAGATAACATGTATGGATAGTGTACACATTCAAAATATATGTCTATACATCAGGAGGCAGGCTCAGACAGTGTTAGGCCCAGTATGGATTGCACGTGATTGCACAAAGGTTAGAAAGGGTACCGAATCCCCAGATAACATGTATGGATAGCGTACACATTCAAAATATATGTCTCAGGAGGCAGGCTCAGACGGTGTCAGGCCCAGTATGGATTGCACGTGATTGCACAAAGGTTAGAAAGGGTACCGTATCCCCAGATAACATGTATGGATAGCGTACACATTCAAAATATATGTCTCAGGAGGCAGGCTCAGACGGTGTTAGGCCCAGTATGGATTGCACGTGATTGCACAAAGGTTAGAAAGGGTACCGTATCCCCAGATAACATGTATGGATAGCGTACACATTCAAAATATATGTCTCAGGAGGCAGGCTCAGACGGTGTTAGGCCCAGTATGGATTGCACGTGATTGCACAAAGGTTAGAAAGGGTACCGTATCCCCGGATAACATGTATGGATAGCGTACACATTCAAAATATATGTCTCAGGAGGCAGGCTCAGACGGTGTTAGGCCCAGTATGGATTGCACGTGATTGCACAAAGGTTAGAAAGGGTACCGTATCCCCAGATAACATGTATGGATAGCGTACACATTCAAAATATATGTCTCAGGAGGCAGGCTCAGACGGTGTTAGGCCCAGTATGGATTGCACGTGATTGCACAAAGGTTAGAAAGGGTACCGTATCCCCAGATAACATGTATGGATAGCGTACACATTCAAAATATATGTCTCAGGAGGCAGGCTCAGACGGTGTCAGGCCCAGTATGGATTGCACGTGATTGCACAAAGGTTAGAAAGGCTACCGTTTCCCCAGATAACATGTATGGATAGCGTACACATTCAAAATATATGTCTCAGGAGGCAGGCTCAGACGGTGTTAGGCCCAGTATGGATTGCACGTGATTGCACAAAGGTTAGAAAGGGTACCGTATCCCCAGATAACATGTATGGATAGCGTACACATTCAAAATATATGTCTCAGGAGGCAGGCTCAGACGGTGTCAGGCCCAGTATGGATTGCACGTGATTGCACAAAGGTTAGAAAGGCTACCGTTTCCCCAGATAACATGTATGGATAGCGTACACATTCAAAATATATGTCTCAGGAGGCAGGCTCAGACGGTGTTAGGCCCAGTATGGATTGCACGTGATTGCACAAAGGTTAGAAAGGGTACCGTATCCCCAGATAACATGTATGGATAGCGTACACATTCAAAATATATGTCTCAGGAGGCAGGCTCAGATGGTGTTAGGCCCAGTATGGATTGCACGTGATTGCACAAAGGTTAGAAAGGGTACCGTATCCCCAGATAACATGTATGGATAGCGTACACATTCAAAATATATGTCTCAGGAGGCAGGCTCAGACGGTGTTAGGCCCAGTATGGATTGCACGTGATTGCACAAAGGTTAGAAAGGGTACCGTATCCCCAGATAACATATATGGATAGCGTACACATTCAAAATATATGTCTCAGGAGGCAGGCTCAGACGGTGTTAGGCCCAGTATGGATTGCACGTGATTGCACAATGGTTAGAAAGGGTCCCTTTTCCCCGGATAACATGTATGGATAGCGTACACATTCAAAATATATGTCTCAGGAGGCAGGCTCAGACGGTGTTAGGCCCAGTATGGATTGCACGTGATTGCACAAAGGTTAGAATGGGTACCCTATCCCCAGATAACATGTATGGATAGCGTACACATTCAAAATATATGTCTCAGGAGGCAGGCTCAGACGGTGTTAGGCCCAGTATGGATTGCACGTGATTGCACAAAGGTTAGAAAGGGTACCGTATCCCCAGATAACATGTATGGATAGCGTACACATTCAAAATATATGTCTCAGGAGGCAGGCTCAGACGGTGTTAGGCCCAGTATGGATTGCACGTGATTGCACAAAGGTTAGAAAGGGTACCGTATCCCCAGATAACATGTATGGATAGCGTACACATTCAAAATATATGTCTCAGGAGGCAGGCTCAGACGGTGTTAGGCCCAGTATGGATTGCACGTGATTGCACAAAGGTTAGAAAGGGTACCGTTTCCCCAGATAACATGTATGGATAGCGTACACATTCAAAATATATGTCTCAGGAGGCAGGCTCAGACGGTGTTAGGCCCAGTATGGATTGCACGTGATTGCACAAAGGTTAGAAAGGGTACCGTATCCCCAGATAACATGTATGGATAGCGTACACATTCAAAATATATGTCTCAGGAGGCAGGCTCAGACGGTGTTAGGCCCAGTATGGATTGCACGTGATTGCACAATGGTTAGAAAGGGTCCCTTTTCCCCGGATAACATGTATGGATAGCGTACACATTCAAAATATATGTCTATACATCAGGAGGCAGGCTCAGACGGTGTCAGGCACAGTATGGATTTGACGGCCCAGATTACACAGCGGAGGAGCAGGGAGAGGTAAAGATTGCAAATGCTGAGGCCCTGCCCAAGCAAGGGGGGCCCACTCGTGGGCGTCGGTACTGGCACTGGGCCCCTCATAGTACAGCGGTGTGTCTGACGGCGGGTGTGCACCACCACCGTCAGAGACACTTGATTGCACTATGAGGGACCCTGTGCCAGTGCCTGCGCCCAAGAGTCGGCCTACCCACCTGTCCAGGGCAACGGCACTCGCACGGTGTCGTGCGCTAGGTGGTGACCCCGGCCATGGGGGGGGAGGCAGCACAGTTAGGGAGTTTTAGAAAGTGGCATATGTTGATGTTGGACATTCAGCTGATGCAAAAGGCGAAATAGGTGAAGTACCAGGAAGAGGTGGACCAAAGCAAGCCATTTTTCTGTCACCCTATGTGTCATCAGGGGAAGGTGGGACAAAATCCTTGGAAACCCATGCGTGGTTCATTTTAATGAAGGTTAGATCATCCACATTTTGGGTTGACAGACGGGTCCTTTTTTCTGTCAGGATTGATCCAGTTGCACTGAAGACTCTTTCCGATAGCACACTTGCAGCTGGGCAAGCGAGCTCCTGTAAGGCATATTGGGCCAATTCAGGCCAGGTGTCCAGTTTAGCGGCCCAATAGTCAAAGGGGAATGACCTGTGTGGGAGAACATCGATATGGGAGGAAAAGTAGTTTGTAACCATAGTTGACAACTGCTGTCTCCTGTCACTTTCCATCGATGCTGTATTACCAGTTGTGTGAGCGGTATTTGAAAAATCAGTCCACAACATTGTCATGAAACCCCTGTCTCCAACGCCACTTCTGCTGTGTGCACCACGAACACCTCTGCCAAGCTGCCCCCGGCCCGTACGGCTCGTGTGAGAACCATCACCGCTGCTGTGTGCTGGGAATGCCTCAAGCAACCGATTTACCAGAGTTGCTTGTTTATTAGCCAATATTAGGTCAAGGTTCTCCTGTGGCATGATGTTTTGTAATTTGCCTTTATAGCGTGGATCCAGGATGCTGGCCAACCAGTAGTCGTCATCGTTCATCATTTTGGCAATGCGGGGGTCCCTTTTTAGGATCCGCAAGGCATAATCTGACATGTGGGCCAATGTTCCCGGTGTCAATGATGCACTGCGAGTGCTGGGTGGAGGAGCACTTTCTGGCAAATCCACATCCCTCCAGTCACGCACAAACCCTGTACCAGACCTTGCCACGCCAACATTTTCACTTGCCCCACGAGATGCATCCTCCTCCCCTAAGTAATCATCCCCATCATCCTCCTCCTCCTCCTCTTCTTCCTCCACCTCGTCCAGGAGAGGTCCCTGAGCAGACAATGGCTGAATGTCATCAAGGATTCCCTCCTCCTCTTCCTCCTCATCAACATTGGCTGCAGACGCCTGCTCCTTAAGGTGCGTCAAAGTTTGCATGAGCAGACGCATAAGTGGGATGCTCATGCTTAGGATGGCGTCGTCTGCGCTTACCAGCCGTGTGCATTCCTCAAAACACTGAAGGACTTTACAAAGGTCTTTCAGCTTCGACCACTGCACACCTGTCAACTCCATGTCTGCTCTCAAAGTGCCTGGCCGTGTATCCTCCCACAAATGCATTATGGCCTGCCTCTGCTCGCACAGCCGCTCCACCATGTGCAGGGTGGAGTTCCACCTTGTTGCAATGTCGATAATGAGGCGGTGGTTGGGAAGGTGGAGCAATCGCTGCAGCTTCTGCATACGAACGGAGTGTACAGGCGACCGGCGGATGTGCGCGCACAGTCTTCGCACCTTCTGGAGCAGGGCTGTTAACTCCGGATAATTTTTGAGGAAGCACTGCACCACCAGGTTCAAGGTGTGAGCCAAGCAAGGTATGTGGCTGAGTTTCGAAAGGGCTATGGCTGCCACAAAATTACGGCCGTTATCACTAACTACCTTGCCTGCCTCAAGATGTACACTGCCCAGCCATGACTCAGTTTGTCGCTTCAAGTACTCGGCCAGCACCTCGGCGGTGTGTCTGTCGCCCAAACACATCATCTGCAACACAGCCTGCTGACGCTTTCCACTAGCTGCTCGATAGGGGGACACATCGTGTGCAACAGTGGCAGCTGCAGATCGAGTGCTCGTACGACTGCGCTCTGTGGACGAGCTTTCGCTTCTGGAGGAGGAGGAGGAGGGTCGAACGCCTACAGCCAACTGTTTCCTATACCGTGGGCTAGGCAGCACTGTCCCACCACCGCTGTCCCCTGTGGACCCTGCATCCACCACATTAACCCAGTGTGCAGTGATGGACACGTAACGGCCCTGGCCATGCCGCCTGGACCATGCATCAGTTGTGAGGTGCACCTTTCCGCTCACTGACTGCTTGAGTGCATGGACAATGCGGTCTTTCACATGATGGTGGAGGGCTGCGATGGCTTTGCGAGAGAAGAAGTGGCGACTGGGTAGGTCATAGCGTGGTACTGCATAGGCCATGAGTTCGCGGAAAGCTGTGCTTTCCACCAACTGAAAGGGCATCATCTCAAACGAGATTAGTTTGGCAATGTGGGCGTTCAAACCCAGTGTACGCGGATGAGAGACTGAGTACTTTCTTGACCTACTCATAGTGTCTGGGAGGGTGAGCTGGACTTGAGAGCTGCATATGGTGGAAGTAGCGGTGGACAGGGCGGACTGAGAGAGGGTTGATGATGGTGATGGAGTTGGTGTTCTTTCTGATGGCCTAGAATCAGTCTTTCGTTGATATAACAGTGGGATTCCCTGACTGCTGTGGTCTTGCAACGACACCTCAACATTTGCTGCTGTGCTAACCGGTGGGCTTACAGCGGGGGAAACAATGTAGCGTTGCTGACTACCTTCGTTGTGATCAGTTGCACATGTGGCACTTGAGGTTTGGTGTTGTGTCCACGCTTGCAAGTGCATGCTGGTTAAATGTCTAAGCATGCAACTGGTATTCAAATTTTTCAGATTTTTCCCTCGGCTAAAGGTCTTTGCGCACTTCTTACAGATAACCTTGGCCTGATCATGAGGATTTTGTTCAAAAAAGTGCCACACTGCACTCTTCCTACTTTGGCAGACATTTTGCGGCCTAGCACGCTGTGATCTTTTGACCCTCTGGACAAGCTGTCCAGCAACTCTTTTGATGTTTGGAACCTGTCTTTGGAGTGCTCCGGGCCTGCCAGATAACAGCTGTTGCGATGTCGATGTCTGCTGTGTATGCTCCTCATCTGAGCTATTGGAAGCAGCACCCTCTTCCCCCAATGGATGCCAATCTGGGTCAACAACTGGGTCATCCATCACCTCCTCTTCTATGTCATGTGCACCTTCCTCTGTGTCACCGTGTATGGTGGTATAGTGTGCGGGAAGGGGCACCTGAGTCTCATCAGGGTCAGAATCTGGCTCTGTACACTGCGAGGACAATGTAGTGCTCTGAGTGAATGTACCAGCAGAATCATCCATCAGCGGCTGTGCATCAGTGCACTCCATGTCAGATTCATCTTGGCCTGGGTAATTCACCATTTCACTTGATAATCCAGGCATGGTATGTGAAAACAGCTCCATGGAGTAATCAGTAGTATGGCCTGCGTCATCCTTCAATCTTGGTTGGGGTGAAGGACACAAGGAAAGGTGTGGTTCATGAACATGAGCCTCCAATGACGACTCAGTGCTTTTACTTTTTACAACTGAAGAAGAGGAGGCAATAGAGCTGGAGGCTGAGTCAGCAATGTAAGACAAAACTTTTTCCTGATGCTCTGGCTTTAAAAGCGGTTTGCCAACTCCTAGAAAACTAAGCGTTCGAGGCCTTATGTAGCCAGACGATGACGCAGGGTCAGCACCTCCTGCATTCGGTCCTATTTTGCTCTTGCCACTACCATCAGATCCACCACCAACACCATCATTACCAGCTGCCAACCCCCGCCCAATTCCACGGCCTCTTCCACCAGCCTTCCTCATTTTTGGTAGAAATGTAGACAAAATCCAACAAACTATATAGTAATGTAAAACAAAGTACAAGGTGTCTATAGGACAGGGGAGATTTTGAATTTCTGCAGACACTTGTGGACACTGGACACTTTTGGATTGTGTGAGGCCCACTGATATCTGAGCGCTATGTGACAGGCTCGATGGCACAGCTGTGACCAAAGTGACTAGAGGATAAGGGAGGTTTTGAATCTCTGCACACACTTTTGGACACTGGACACTTTTGGATTGTGTGAGGCCCACTGATATCTGAGCGCTATGTGACAGGCTCGATGGCACAGCTGTGACCAAAGTGACTAGAGGATAAGGGAGATTTTGAATCTCTGCACACACTTTTGGACACTGGACACTTTTGGATTGTGTGAGGCCCACTGATATCTGAGCGCTATGTGACAGGCTCGATGGCACAGCTGTGACCAAAGTGACTAGAGGATAAGGGAGATTTTGAATCTCTGCACACACTTTTGGACACTGGATGGACACTTTTGGATTGTGTGAGGCCCACTGATATCTGAGCGCTATGTGACAGGCTCGATGGCACAGCTGTGACCAAAGTGACTAGAGGATAAGGGAGATTTTGAATCTCTGCACACACTTTTGGACACTGGACACTTTTGGATTGTGTGAGGCCCACTGATATCTGAGCGCTATGTGACAGGCTCGATGGCACAGCTGTGACCAAAGTGACTAGAGGATAAGGGAGATTTTGAATCTCTGCACACACTTTTGGACACTGGATGGACACTTTTGGATTGTGTGAGGCCCACTGATATCTGAGCGCTATGTGACAGGCTCGATGGCACAGCTGTGACCAAAGTGACTAGAGGATAAGGGAGATTTTGAATCTCTGCACACACTTTTGGACACTGGACACTTTTGGATTGTGTGAGGCCCACTGATATCTGAGCGCTATGTGACAGGCTCGATGGCACAGCTGTGACCAAAGTGACTAGAGGATAAGGGAGATTTTGAATCTCTGCACACACTTTTGGACACTGGATGGACACTTTTGGATTGTGTGAGGCCCACTGATATCTGAGCGCTATGTGACAGGCTCGATGGCACAGCTGTGACCAAAGTGACTAGAGGATAAGGGAGATTTTGAATCTCTGCACACACTTTTGGACACTGGACACTTTTGGATTGTGTGAGGCCCACTGATATCTGAGCGCTATGTGACAGGCTCGATGGCACAGCTGTGACCAAAGTGACTAGAGGATAAGGGAGATTTTGGACACTGGACACTTTTGGATTGTGTGAGGCCCACTGATATCTGAGCGCTATGTGACAGCCTCGATGGCACAGCTGTGACCAAAGTGACTAGAGGATAAGGGAGATTTTGAATCTCTGCACACACTTTTAGACACTGGATGGACACTTTTGGATTGTGTGAGGCCCACTGATATCTGAGCGCTATGTGACAGGCTCGATGGCACAGCTGTGACCAAAGTGACTAGAGGATAAGGGAGATTTTGAATCTCTGCACACACTTTTGGACACTGGACACTTTTGGATTGTGTGAGGCCCAATGAATATCTGAGCGCTATGTGACAGGCTCGATGGCACAGCTGTGACAAAAGTGACTAGAGGATAAGGGAGATTGGATTGCTTTTAAAAAAGCAGTTTGCGGAGCAGTGGGTAAACAGCAATGCAGGAATGTCAGGAAGCCTTAGAAGGCAGCCCAACAACCAACACCACTGATACACCACTATATAGCCTCCCCTTGCACTGCACACACAGTGACTGGTGTGTTGTGCAGGCCAAATTGCTAGCAGCAGAAGCAGTTTTTTTTTCTTCTCAGCAGGACAAAAAAAAAAAATTGGGATTGCTTTTAAAAAAGCAGTTTGCGGAGCAGTGGGTAAACAGCAATGCAGGAATGTCAGGAAGCCTTAGAAGGCAGCCCAACAACCAACACCACTATATAGCCTCCCCTTGCACTGCACACACAGTGACTGGTGTGTTGTGCAGGCCAAATCGCTAGCAGCAGAAGCAGTTCTTTTGTCTTCTTCCCTGCCTAACGCTCTCCCTACAGAATCAGCAGCAACCTCTCCCTATACTAAGATCGGCAGAAGTAAGATAGCGGTTGGCGTGCACGCCCTTTTATACCCCCTGTGACGCCCACCAAAGCAAGCCAATCACTTGCATGCCCTTCTGAAAGATGGTGGTGACCCGTGCCTATGTCATCACGTTGCCCACAGTGTCCGTGGATCCTGATTGGCTGAAAAAGAGCGCAAAACAAACTTTTGAAACGCGACTTTGGCGCGTAAGTCGCCGACCTCGTGGCCGACCTCATCCTAGGGTCGGGTTTCGTTTCATGAAACCCGACTTTGCCAAAAGTCGGTGACTTTTGAATTTTTTCGACCCGTTTCGCTCAACTCTAGTTAGTACGCCTCCAAGAGGCTATAAGTGTGATGGCTAGATCAGAATTGATCCTTACCCATATCGGTCTCAGTGTGACACCAGACTGCCAGACTCTACGTGCGTTTCGCGTGGGCTTGCTTGGCGAGAAGACTGCCCGCCCTCTGAGGATATGATGACTGCAATATTTTATACGAGGATATGGGTCGCCCTCCCAGGGCTGGCGGGGTACTCGGTACCGGGCCCGATGAGCTTCAATGGGAGATGTTACGGCAGCTGTGACCCGTCCCGTGGCCCTGGGAGCCCACTGTAAAAGGGGAATGTTCAGTCTGCTTATGGTGATTAGCGTTTATGAATGAAAGATTCGTGACGCCACCTGTGGTGTTCGGCAATGAAGATGTTAAGCCAACGCTGCAGACAAATCCTCTGGGACAGATGGTGTGGTGCAGCAGTGATGTTATAGCCCTCCACAGGCAGGGCTGTAGTCCCAGGGCAGAGTAGGTGAAGTGACACGTAGATGGTGTAGTGTCAGGCGCAGGGGATGTAGCAGTGCCTGGCAGGTTGACTCAGGAATAAGTGGAGGACACCAGGGCATGTAGTTCCAAAGCTTTACTCACAGTCTGTTGTGGCACAAGAGCCCGCATTCATGCCGTGTCCTCCAGGTCAGGAGCTCAGCCAACTTCCAGGCAAGATGAAGTACTCCTTTCCAACACTCCGCCAACTTATGTGCCTTTTCTGAACGTCTCCCTTATTGCGCCTTTAGTGAAGTACTCACAGTACTGAGTTACACTGGAGTTCCTCCTGTCAGATGTTCCTATGAACGCTACTTGTACGGCAGACAGCTGTAGCCTGCTTCGGGGACTCCTTACTACTAAGTACCGGTTCTCTATCCAGTTGCTGTTGTGCCCCCAAGTCTTGTGTGGGAATAAAGTGGTGACAACTATTCCTCCGGTGTCTGCTGCAGGACCATTAGTATTCATACAACCTTGGGGACCAGACCCCGGCAATGCGCTTAGAACTGGGGAAGGGTTCTCCTCTAACCCTGATCCTTAGTTCTCTTCTTCTCCTCACGTTCCGTACTAATCCTTTCCTTCTCATGGAGAGTCAGGCTTTCTATTACTGTTCCTTTTCTGTGCCAGCGGACCCAGGTCACTGAGGTCGGCTGCAGCACTTCCTTCCATCCATCCTACTCAGGGGATCTCCTCTCACAGACTCCTGTGACAGACTAACTAAATCCTAAACTCCTCCCGCTCTTTTGGGTTTAAAACCAAACTCCACCCGCCTCCCGGCACGCTTCGTGTTCCAATCAGGGAGCCACCAAAGGGTGCTTTGCTACACTACTATTTTGTGTGGGATGCAGGTGTTGGAGTGTGGTCAGGTGTCTCCACCTTACCTGGATGGTGGGGCACCACACCTCAGGAGGAGGTGCAGTACCACTGTGGCGACTGAACCGTCAGGGGCGCCACATATACAATCTTTGAGGGGAGAAGGAGGAGGAGAAGGAGGAGTGCTTCTTTAAGGAGGTTCGTTCTTTAGATATTTAAGACGGACAAAAGCTCAGGGTCACACCTCTTGGAAGCCAGGTTTTTGGAAGAAGAGTAATCTCTTGGGCTTTTCTTTTCAAGTACATGGCTCTCTCCGTTGAAGTCTCTTGGAGCTATGGATACATGTGGGCTCCAGACGTGAGACCTCAAGTCAAGTCTGACCTTAAGTCAGAGGCAAATCATTAAGAATGCCGCTATAGCAAGCACCCTGAAAAAATAGCTGATTTTCCCCACATAAACCTTTAGTTACACCATCGAAAGCTCGAGTCCTCTGGAGTAAGAGACACCTATACAGAGCAAGCGTCCGCTCTGGCTACAATAAAGCGGTACAAAGTGATGTCATAATAGAAAGACAAAGCCTTTGGATATCTCGCATAGTCTAGCCTCTATGCTTCAGGACTAGGACCCCGTCACTTTGACCTACTGGAAAGTCTATTCAATGATCATTTCCATCAAATCCTTCTTTATCTACGCCTCATCTTACTGAACGTAACTGTGAATTAACACATTTTCTTTTCCTCCAGGAAAGTGCTGACTGCCAAACACAATAGCCGATATGCAAAAAAAAAAAAGAACTTTTCCAAAACTTCCATTATCCTCCGGATGTTTTGTCCCGTCAATCAAAACTCCCGGAGATAATCGGACTGTCCTTAAAATGGATGATTCTTTCATTTCAGAAATTCTGAATCCACCAGCTTCATTTGTCTCCTTTCAACGAAATGTGTCTCAATTAGGATGATTTCCGCCTTCACGGCTCTTCCGTCAAGGGAAATAAACAATCAACTTTTTTTTAAGCAATTTTTTCGCCTTTCCCGAATTTCCTGCGACTTATTCATTCCAGATGACTACCAGAGCTCTACAATGAGGGGATGAGTGATACGTAACACATGGCGCCGGTGTAATCTTCAGATTTATGGCGCAGCTTTCGTGAACACCTGTGATACAAAGAACAAAGAATCTTCCAGTCTTTATATCCTAATATTGTCCAGTGCTCGGGATTTCAAGGTAGATCTGTCGACGTTGGCAGCCGTCAAACATCTTATCGAGATCTTGTAGGCTTTTTTTCAGCTAAAGCTGTCACGTCAACCACTGTTCCCTACGGTTGTGCCGATGCTAATTTGAGAATAGCAAGAAAAGTTGACAACATCTGATTTTATTTTTTTATTTTTTTTGTTTGTTTTTTTTACTTTATCCAGGCCTTTTAGACCTTCTCGGAACAGCTCAATCACTTCGAACAGCATGAAAGTATTTCACTAAGAAGACACTCGATAAGCTCGCTAATTAACTGTGCTGATAATTCTTACCAGCCCTGATGGTAAAATCTTTAGCGCACTTGAAAATAAGAGAAGTAGAGAGGAGGAAAAAAAATGTTATTGCTGTACCAGGAAAACATTTCTCTAGTCTAACGCTATTAACTTGGGCAAAAAAAAAAATATATAAAAAAATCCATCAAGCTTACTGCAAATTCTATTACATTTTTCGAGATTTTGTGCCGCATTCGAATGTTTAGAAGTTATGTAATCTACACTTGACAAAATACAATAATGTCTGTTTGCTTTTATTGTTATTGCTGCTGCTCGATTTTTATGCATAATTTGTCTGTAGAATATCTGACGAGAATAGGAAAGTTATTTTCATTAAAAGGAAAGGCACTTGAAAGTCAGTTTTAAAGCGTGAGAATTACTCCGGCAGGACTCTTTATCACAGTCAGCGCTTGATTTCCATCTCAAAAAGTATACACATATGCAAGAGGGTGGTTGCTTTTTTAGCCCACACTACCCCACATGAGGATGGCTCGAAGACTTAAACATACTCCGTTGTGTTGTAAAACAACCATTTACGGCAAAAGGGGGCACAGAGCATAAAGGAAACGGCCTATGGCACTTAGCTTGACAATTCATTCACACAGACACTTGGTGGTTACAGTATATGGCACAGACCCTTGATGGTTATAGTATATGGCACAGACACTTGGTGGTTACAGTATATGGCACAGACACTTGGTGGTTACAGTATAAGGCACAGACCCTTGGTGGTTATAGTATATGGCACAGACACTTGGTGGTTACAGTATATGGCACAGACACTTGGTGGTTACAGTATAAGGCACAGACCCTTGATGGTTATAGTATATGGCACAGACACTTGGTGGTTACAGTATATGGCACAGACACTTGGTGGTTACAGTATATGGCACAGACCCTTGATGGTTATAGTATATGGCACAGACACTTGGTGGTTACAGTGTATGGCACAGACACTTGGTAGTTACAGTATATGGCACAGACACTTGATGGTTATAGTATATGGCACAGACCCTTGGTGGTTACAGTATATGGCACAGACCCTTGGTGGCTACAGTATATAGCACAGACACTTGGTGGTTACAGTATATGGCACAGACACTTGGTGGTTATAATATATGGCACAGACACTTGGTGGTTACAGTATATGGTGCAGACACTTGGTGGTGACAGTATATGGTGCAGACACTTGATGGTTACAGTATATGGCACAGACACTTGATGGTTACAGTATATGGCACAGACCCTTGGTGGTTATAGTATATGTCACAGACACTTGATGGTTACAGTATATGGCACAGACCCTTGATGGTTATAGTATATGGCACAGACCTTTGGTGGTTACAGTATATGGCTCAGACACTTGATGGTTACAGTATATGGCACAGACCCTTGATGGTTACAGTATATGGCACAGACCTTTGGTGGTTACAGTATATGGTGCAGACACTTGATGGTTACAGTATATGGCACAGACACTTGATGGTTACAGTATATGGTGCATACACTTGGTGGTTACAGTAAATGACACAGACTCTTGGTGACCTTATATTTCAGAGACAATTGCTGCTTACAGTATATGGCACAGACACTTGGTGGTTACAGTATGTGACACAGACACTTGGTGATTACAGTATATGGCAAGACACTTGGTGGTTACAGTATGTGGCACAGATGCTGGCAGTTACAGTATAGGGCACAGACACTTGGTGGTTATGTTATATAATGCAGACACCTGGTGGTTACAGTAAAAGACAGAATCTTGGTTACAGTTTATGGCACAGACTCTTGGTTACAGTATATGATGCAAAAACTTGGTGGTTACAGTATATGGCACAGACACTTGGTGCTTAAAGTATCTGGCACAGACACTTGGTTACAGTATAGGGCACAGACACTTGGTGCTCATAGTATATGGGACAGATACTTGGTGGTTACAGTGTATGGCACAGATACTTGGTGGTTGCAATGTATGGCACAGACACTTGGTGGTTACAGTGTATGGCACAGATACTTGGTGGTTACAGTGTATGGCACAGACACTTGGTTACAGTGTATGGCGCAGACACTTGGTGGTTACAGTGTATGACACACACTTGGTGGTTACAGTGTATGGCACACACACTTGGTGGTTACAGTGTATGGCACAGACACTTGGTGGTTACAGTGTATGGCATAGACACTTGGTGGTTACAGTGTATGGCACACACACTTGGTGGTTACAGTGTATGGCACAGGCACTTGGTGGTTACAGTGTATGGCACAGATACTTGGTGGTTACAATGTATGGCGCAGACACTTGGTGGTTACAGTGTATGGCGCAGATACTTGGTGGTTACAGTGTATAGCGCAGATACTTGGTGGTTACAATGTATGGCGCAGACACTTGGTGGTTACAGTGTATGGCACAGATACTTGGTGGTTACAATGTATGGCACAGACACTTGGTGGTTACAGTGTATGGCACAGATACTTGGTGGTTACAGTGTATAGCGCAGATACTTGGTGGTTACAATGTATGGCGCAGACACTTGGTGGTTACAGTGTATGGCACAGATACTTGGTGGTTACAATGTATATCACAGACACTTGGTGGTTACAGTGTATGTCACAGACACGTGGTGGCTACAGTGTATGGCACAGACACTTGGGGGTTACAATGTATGGCGCAGACACTTGGTGGTTAGTGTATGGCACAGATACTTGGTGGTTACAGTGTATGGCACAGACACTTGGTGGTTACAGTGTATGGCACAGACACTTGGTGGTTACAGTGTATGGCACAGATACTTGGTGGTTACAGTGTATGGCACAGAAACTTGGTGGTTACAGTGTATGGCAGAGACACTTGGTGGTTACAGTGTATGGCACAGATACTTGGTGGTTACAGTGTATAGCGCAGATACTTGGTGGTTACAATGTATGGCGCAGACACTTGGTGGTTACAGTGTATTGCACAGATACTTGGTGGTTACAATGTATATCACAGACACTTGGTGGTTACAGTGTATGTCACAGACACGTGGTGGCTACAGTGTATGGCACAGACACTTGGGGGTTACAATGTATGACGCAGACACTTGGTGGTTAGTGTATGGCACAGATACTTGGTGGTTACAGTGTATGGCACAGACACTTGGTGGTTACAGTGTATGGCAGAGACACTTGGTGGTTACAGTGTATGGCACAGATACTTGGTGGTTACAGTGTATGGCACAGACACTTGGTGGTTACAGTGTATGGCACAGATACTTGGTGGTTACAATGTATGGCACAGATACTTGGTGGTTACAATGTATGGCACAGACACTTGGTTACAGTGTATGGCACAGACACTTGGTGGTTACAGTGTATGGCACAGATACTTGGTGGTTACAGTGTATGGCAGAGATACTTGGTGGTTACAATGTATGGCACAGACAATTGGTGGTTACAGTGTATGGCACAGACACTTGGTGGTTACAGTGTATGGCACACACACTTGGTGGTTACAGTGTATGCCACAGACACTTGGTGGTTACAGTGTATGGCACAGATACTTGGTGGTTACAATGTATGGCGCAGACACTTGGTTACAGTGTATGGCACAGATACTTGGTGGTTACAGTGTATAGCGCAGATACTTGGTGGTTACAGTGTATGGCGCAGATACTTGGTGGTTACAATGTATGGCACAGACACTTGGTGGTTACAGTGTATGGCACAGATAATTGGTGGTTACAGTGTATGGCGCAGATACTTGGTGGTTACAATGTATGGCGCAGACACTTGGTGGTTACAGTGTATGGCACAGATACTTGGTGGTTACAATGTATATCACAGACACTTGGTGGTTACAGTGTACGTCACAGACACGTGGTGGCTACAGTGTATGGCACAGACATTTGGGGGTTACAATGTATGGCGCAGACACTTGGTGGTTAGTGTATGGCACAGATACTTGGTGGTTACAGTGTATGGCACAGACACTTGGTGGTTACAGTGTATGGCACAGATACTTGGTGGTTACAGTGTATGTCACAGATACTTGGTGGTTACAGTGTATGGCAGAGACACTTGGTGGTTACAGTGTATGGCACAGATACTTGGTGGTTACAGTGTATAGCGCAGATACTTGGTGGTTACAATGTATGGCGCAGACACTTGGTGGTTACAGTGTATGGCACAGATACTTGGTGGTTACAATGTATATCACAGACACTTGGTGGTTACAGTGTATGTCACATACACGTGGTGGCTACAGTGTATGGCACAGACACTTGGGGGTTACAATGTATGGCGCAGACACTTGGTGGTTAGTGTATGGCACAGATACTTGGTGGTTACAGTGTATGGCACAGACACTTGGTGGTTACAGTGTATGGCACAGATACTTGGTGGTTACAGTGTATGGCACAGATACTTGGTGGTTACAGTGTATGGCAGACACTTGGTGGTTACAGTGTATGGCACAGATACTTGGTGGTTACAGTGTATGGCACAGATACTTGGTGGTTTCAATGTATATCACAGACACTTGGTGGTTACAGTGTATGTCACATACACGTGGTGGCTACAGTGTATGGCACAGACACTTGGGGGTTACAATGTATGGCACAGACACTTGGTGGTTACAATGTATATCACAGACACTTGGTGGTTACAGTGTATGTCACATACACGTGGTGGCTACAGTGTATGGCACAGACACTTGGTGGTTACAGTGTATGGCACAGATACTTGGTGGTTACAGTGTATGTCACAGATACTTGGTGGTTACAGTGTATGGCACAGACACTTGGTGGTTACAGTGTATGGCACAGATAATTGGTGGTTACAGTGTATGGCGCAGATACTTGGTGGTTACAATGTATGGCGCAGACACTTGGTGGTTACAGTGTATGGCACAGATACTTGGTGGTTACAATGTATATCACAGACACTTGGTGGTTACAGTGTACGTCACAGACACGTGGTGGCTACAGTGTATGGCACAGACATTTGGGGGTTACAATGTATGGCGCAGACACTTGGTGGTTAGTGTATGGCACAGATACTTGGTGGTTACAGTGTATGGCACAGACACTTGGTGGTTACAGTGTATGGCACAGATACTTGGTGGTTACAGTGTATGTCACAGATACTTGGTGGTTACAGTGTATGGCAGAGACACTTGGTGGTTACAGTGTATGGCACAGATACTTGGTGGTTACAGTGTATAGCGCAGATACTTGGTGGTTACAATGTATGGCGCAGACACTTGGTGGTTACAGTGTATGGCACAGATACTTGGTGGTTACAATGTATATCACAGACACTTGGTGGTTACAGTGTATGTCACATACACGTGGTGGCTACAGTGTATGGCACAGACACTTGGGGGTTACAATGTATGGCGCAGACACTTGGTGGTTAGTGTATGGCACAGATACTTGGTGGTTACAGTGTATGGCACAGACACTTGGTGGTTACAGTGTATGGCACAGATACTTGGTGGTTACAGTGTATGGCACAGATACTTGGTGGTTACAGTGTATGGCAGACACTTGGTGGTTACAGTGTATGGCACAGATACTTGGTGGTTACAGTGTATGGCACAGATACTTGGTGGTTACAATGTATATCACAGACACTTGGTGGTTACAGTGTATGTCACATACACGTGGTGGCTACAGTGTATGGCACAGACACTTGGGGGTTACAATGTATGGCGCAGACACTTGGTGGTTACAATGTATATCACAGAGACTTGGTGGTTACAGTGTATGTCACATACACGTGGTGGCTACAGTGTATGGCACAGACACTTGGTGGTTACAGTGTATGGCACAGATACTTGGTGGTTACAGTGTATGTCACAGATACTTGGTGGTTACAGTGTATGGCACAGACACTTGGTGGTTACAGTGTATGGCACAGATAATTGGTGGTTACAGTGTATGGCGCAGATACTTGGTGGTTACAATGTATGGCGCAGACACTTGGTGGTTACAGTGTATGGCACAGATACTTGGTGGTTACAATGTATATCACAGACACTTGGTGGTTACAGTGTACGTCACAGACACGTGGTGGCTACAGTGTATGGCACAGACATTTGGGGGTTACAATGTATGGCGCAGACACTTGGTGGTTAGTGTATGGCACAGATACTTGGTGGTTACAGTGTATGGCACAGACACTTGGTGGTTACAGTGTATGGCACAGATACTTGGTGGTTACAGTGTATGTCACAGATACTTGGTGGTTACAGTGTATGGCAGAGACACTTGGTGGTTACAGTGTATGGCACAGATACTTGGTGGTTACAGTGTATAGCGCAGATACTTGGTGGTTACAATGTATGGCGCAGACACTTGGTGGTTACAGTGTATGGCACAGATACTTGGTGGTTACAATGTATATCACAGACACTTGGTGGTTACAGTGTATGTCACATACACGTGGTGGCTACAGTGTATGGCACAGACACTTGGGGGTTACAATGTATGGCGCAGACACTTGGTGGTTAGTGTATGGCACAGATACTTGGTGGTTACAGTGTATGGCACAGACACTTGGTGGTTACAGTGTATGGCACAGATACTTGGTGGTTACAGTGTATGGCACAGATACTTGGTGGTTACAGTGTATGGCAGACACTTGGTGGTTACAGTGTATGGCACAGATACTTGGTGGTTACAGTGTATGGCACAGACACTTTGTGGTTACAGTGTATGGCACAGATACTTGGTGGTTACTAGAGTTGAGCGAAACGGGTCGAAAAAATTCAAAAGTCGCCGACTTTTGGCAAAGTCGGGTTTCATGAAACGAAACCCGACCCTAGGATGAGGTCGGCCACGAGGTCGGCGACTTACGCGCCAAAGTCGCGTTTCAAAAGTTTGTTTTGCGCTCTTTTTCAGCTAATCAGGATCCACGGACACTGTGGGCAACGTGATGACCTAGGCACGGGTCACCACCATCTTTCAGAAGGGCATGCAAGTGATTGGCTTGCTTTGGTGGGCGTCACAGGGGGTATAAAAGGGCGTGCACGCCGACCGCCATCTTACTTCTGCCGATCTTAGTATAGGGAGAGGTTGCTGCTGATTCTGTAGGGAGAGTGTTAGGCAGGGAAGAAGACAAAAGAACTGCTTCTGCTGCTAGCGATTTGGCCTGCACAACACACAAGTCACTGTGTGTGCAGTGCAAGGGGAGGCTATATTGTGGTGTATCAGTGGTGTTGGTTGTTGGGCTGCCTTCTAAGGCTTCCTGACACGCTGGCATTGCTGTTTACCCACTGCTCCGCAAACTGCTTTTTTAAAAGCAATCCAATCTCCCTTATCCTCTAGTCACTTTGGTCACAGCTGTGCCATCGAGCGTGTCACATAGCGCTCAGATATCAGTGGGCCTCACACAATCCACAAGTGTCCAGTGTCCAAAAGTGTACGCAGAGATTCAAAATCTCCATTATCCTCTCGTCACTTTGGTCACAGGCAGCTGTGCCATCGAGCGTGTCACATAGCGCTCAGATATCAGTGGGCCTCACACAATCCACAAGTGTCCAGTGTCCAAAAGTGTACGCAGAGATTCAAAATCTCCATTATCCTCTCGTCACTTTGGTCACAGGCAGCTGTGCCATCGAGCCTGTCACATAGCGCTCAGATATCAGTGGGCCTCACACAATCCACAAGTGTCCAGTGTCCAAAAGTGTACGCAGAGATTCAAAATCTCCATTATCCTCTCGTCACTTTGGTCACAGGCAGCTGTGCCATCGAACGTGTAACATAGCGCTCAGATATCAGTGGGCCTCACACAATCCACAAGTGTCCAGTGTCCAAAAGTGTACGCAGAGATTCAAAATCTCCATTATTCTCTCGTCACTTTGGTCACAGGCAGCTGTGCCATCGAGCATGTCACATAGCGCTCAGATATCAGTGGGCCTCACACAATCCACAAGTGTCCAGTGTCCAAAAGTGTACGCAGAGATTCAAAATCTCCATTATCCTCTCGTCACTTTGGTCACAGGCAGCTGTGCCATCGAGCGTGTCACATAGCGCTCAGATATCAGTGGGCCTCACACAATCCACAAGTGTCCAGTGTCCAAAAGTGTACGCAGAGATTCAAAATCTCCATTATCCTCTCATCACTTTGGTCACAGGCAGCTGTGCCATCGAGCGTGTCACATAGCGCTCAGATATCAGTGGGCCTCACACAATCTACAAGTGTCCAGTGTCCAAAAGTGTACGCAGAGATTCAAAATCTCCATTATCCTCTCGTCACATTGGTCACAGGCAGCTGTGCCATCGAGCGTGTCACATAGCGCTCAGATATCAGTGGGCCTCACACAATCCAAAAGTGTCCACTGTCCACAAGTGTGTGCAGAAATTCTAAATCTCCCCTGTCCTATAGACACCTTTTACCTTGTTTTACATTACTATATAGTTTGTTGGATTTTGTCTACATTTCTACCAAAAATGAGGAAGGCTGGTGGAAGAGGCCGTGGAATTGGGCGGGGGTTGGCAGCTGGTAATGATGGTGTTGGTGGTGGATCTGATGGTAGTGGCAAGAGCAAAATAGGACCGAATGCAGGAGGTGCTGACCCTGCGTCATCGTCTGGCTACATAAGGCCTCGAACGCTTAGTTTTCTAGGAGTTGGAAAACCGCTTTTAAAGGCAGAGCATCAGGAAAAAGTTTTGTCTTACATTGCTGACTCAGCCTCCAGCTCTATCGCCTCCTCTTCTTCAGTTGTAAAAAGTAAAAGCACTGAGTCGTCATTGGAGGCTCATGTTCATTTTCATATGCTATTTCTTCATCTTCTTCCTATTCTTTTTCTTCATTTTCTTATGGTGACAGGCATTCCTGTAGTACTTATCTATAAAAGTTATAAGATTACACCTCACGTTCTGCCTGTCACAAAAGATTTACAACAGGATTTGTCCGCGTTCAGTTTGGCCTGCAGCAGCAGGCATTTTCCAGGGGCACCACGAGGAGGAACGGACTCACCCCCATTTACTGCTTAGTCTTCTTCTGCTTATAATTTTGATTTCTTCTATGCTGATTTTTAGTCTTAGGCTTAATGTTCTTCTGCTTTCTGTTCTTCTGCTTTTGCTTCTTCTGCTTCTTGTTCTTCTGTCTTTTGTTCTGTATCTTGGTGGTTGTCTTCATGTTCTTTGTCCTCTTGGTCTTATTATTTAGGGTCATATTTCTGGTCTTCTTTGGTGTGGTCTTCAGGGTCGTCGTCATCAGGGTCATCGTCATGGAGATCAATAAGGATTACCAAAGACAATTTCAAAAAGCTTGATCTTGGAAATGTAGCAGAAGGTACAAGAAGGCTGAGAAACTGGCGAGAACCAGCTGACAGTACTGGAACCCCTAGTGGCAGCAGAAGGAACAATAGCCAATGGCACTACTGAGGAACAGCTGACGGTGCTGGACCCCGGTTACTATGCAGGAGGTACCTGTGCTAGAAACCACTACCAAGGACCAGCTGACGTTGCTGGACCTCGGATACCGAGATGGAGACACCTAGGCCAAAGGCTCTGGCGAGAACCAGCAGACAGTGCTGGAACCCGGATGGGTAGCAGAAGGAACAAGAGCCAATGGCACTACCGAGGACCAACTGACGGTGATGGACCATGGTTACTAAGCAGAAGGTACCTGTGCTAAAAAGCACTACCAAGGACCAGCTGACGGTGCTGGACTTCGGATACCGAGATGGAGGCACCTAGGCCAAAGGCTCTGGCGAGAACCAGCTGACAGTGCTGGAAACCGGGTGGGTAGCAGAAGGTACCCATCCAAAGCAAAGTAGCCAGGCCGCAAGCCGGCCGCAGTTACCGAAACCCACAGTCCTACAGGGGGTCCATGTCCCATTGGCACTACGAATCCAGCCTTCAGTGCCAGTTCCCGCAGCCCACATAGGAGTCACCTAAACTGCAGGCACCGTAGAGTCGGCTAACCCGGCTGCAAGATGACAGGACAACGGATTGGTGGCATAGTGACCTTGACACTACCCGGAAACAGCTGGCGTGCTGGAACCAGGCTGGGCAACAGGGAGTACCCGTGCCAAAGACACTGCCGAGAACCAGCTGACGGTGCTGGATCCCAGATGAGTAGCAAAAGCTACAAGAGCCAATGGCACTACCGAGGAACAGCTGACGTTGCTGGACCACGGTTACTAGGCAGGAGGTACCTGTGCTAGAAAGCACTACCAAGGACCAGCTGACGGTGCTGGACCTTCGCATACTGAGATGGAGGCACCTAGGCCAAAGGCTCTGGCGAGAACCAGCTGACAGTGCTGGAAACCGGGTGGGTAGCAGAAGGTACCCATCCAAAGCAAAGTAGCCAGGCCGCAAGCCGGCTGTAGTTACCGAAACCCACAGTCCTACAGGGGGTCCATGTCCCATTGGCACTACGGATCCAGCCTTCAGTGCCAGTTCCCGCAGCCCACATAGGAGTCACCTAAACTGCAGGCACCGTAGAGTCGGCTAACCCGGCCGCAAGATGACAGGACAACGGATTGGTGGCATAGTGACCTTGACACTACCCGGAAACAGCTGGTGTGCTGGAACCAGGCTGGGCAACAGGGAGTACCCGTGCCAAAGACACTGCCGAGAACCAGCAGCTGACGGTGCTGGAACCCAGATGAGTAGCAAAAGCTACAAGAGCCAATGGCACTACCGAGGAACAGCTGACGTTGCTGGACCACGGTTACTAGGCAGGCGGTACCTGTGCTAGAAAGCATTACCAAGGACCAGCTGACGGTGCTGGACCTTCGGATACCGAAATGGAGGCACCTAGGCCAAAGGCTCTGGCGAGAACCAGCTGACAGTGCTGGAACCCGGGTGGGTAGCAGAAGGTACCCATCCAAAGCAAAGTAGCCAGGCCGCAAGCCGGCCGCAGTTACCGAAACCCACAGTCCTACAGGGGGTCCATGTCCCATTGGCACTACGGATCCAGCCTTCAGTGCCAGTTCCCGCAGCACACATAGGAGTCACCTAAACTGCAGGCACCGTAGAGTCGGCTAACCCGGCCGCAAGACGACAGGACAACGGATTGGTGGCATAGTGACCTTGACACTACCCGGAAACAGCAGGCGTGCTGGAACCAGGCTGGGCAACAGGGAGTACCCGTGCCAAAGACACTGCCGAGCACCAACTGGCGTTGTTGGAACCCAGGGACAATCATGGTGAAGGCCGAGGCCTACTTGGTGGTAGTTTTAGATTGTTTGTAGGCTACAACAGACTGTCAACGTGCTCCAATTAGGCATCTGTCTCCACTCTGTTTCCAGGATTTCACGTGACCACCAACACCGCCAGTTTATGCGTACAGTAGCCGCCTGCCCAATCCACACATGTACCTGTGTTACTGGGGTTCTGTAATGTCTGCAGATCCCCTGATGTGTGTCTGCCAATGTCTCCTGCTCTGTCCACTTTCCCACCACTTGCAGTGGGAAGGTGGACAGTGCAGGAGACAGTGCCGGACACACATTGGGGGATCAGCTCACGTAACAGAACACCAGGAACACAGGAACAAGTGTGGAATGCGTGGACGGCAACTGTGAGCAGGAACTGGCGGTGTTGGAGGTCAGGGGAAATACTAGAGACAGAGTGGAGACAGAAGCCAAATCAGAGAATGTTTAAATCTGAAGTAGTTACAATTTGGAGGCAGCAGCAGTTTGCCCTCCACACAGCAGGGGATCAGCTGACGTTACCGACCCCCACTTTCACATGAACGAGTGTTTTTTTTCTGTGTGGACAGCACTTCCGAGCACCAACTGGCGTTGTTGGAGCCCAGGAACAATCATGGTGCAGGCCGAGGCCTACTAGGAGCCAGGTGTAAATCGGAGGTATTTTTACTTTGGAGGGAGCAGGACACTTTGCCCTCCACACAGCAGGGGATTAGCAGACGTTACCGAACCCCACTTTCACATGAACAAGTGTGTTTTTCTGTGTGGACAGCACTTTCGAGCACCAACTGGCGTTGTTGGAGCCCAGGGACAATTATGGTGTAGGCCGAGGCCTACTTGGTGGCAGTTTTAGATTGTTTGTAGGCTACAACAGACTGTCAACATGCTCCAATTAGGCATCTGTCTCCACTCTGTTTCCAGGATTTCACGTGACCACCAACACCGCCAGTTTATGCGTACAGTAGTCGTCTGAGGCCAAATCAGAGAATGTTTAAATCTGAAGTAGTTACAATTTGGAGGCAGCAGCAGTTTGCCCTCCACACAGCAGGGGATGAGCTGACGTTACTGACCCCCACTTACACATGAGCAAGTGTTTTGTCTGTGCGGACAGCACTTCTGAGCACCAACTGGCGGTGTCGGAGCCCAGGGAAAATCAGGTAGTAGGCCGAGGCCTACTTGGAGCCAGGTGTAAATCTGAGGTTGTTTGACTGTGGAGGGAGCAGGACACTTTGCCATACACACAGCAGGGGATCAGCTGACGTTACCAAACCCTACTTACACATGAGCGAGTGTTTTGTCTGTGCGAACAGCACTTCTGAGCACCAACTGGCGGTGTCGGAGCCCAGGTAAAATCAGGTAGTAGGCTGAGGCCTACTTGGTGGCAGTTTTCGATTGTTTCTAGACTACTACTAACTGTCAACGTACTCCAATTAGGCCTCTGTCTTCACTCTGTTTCGAGTATTTCCTCTGGCTTCCAACCACGCCAGTTGCTGCTCTGAAATGCCATCTGCACAACCCACACTTGTTCCTGTGTTACTGGGGTTCTGTAACAGCAGCTTCTCCCTAGAGGTGAGTCAGGCAATGTCTCCTGCTCTGTCCACTTTTCCACTACAAGTAGTGGGAATGTAGACAAAGCATGAGACGTTGCCGGACTCACCTCTGGAGATGAGCAGATGTTACAGGACCCAGGTAACACAGGAACAAGTGTTGATTGTGCAGACGGCACTTGAGAGCAGAAACAGGCGGTGTTGTAGGCCGGAGGAAATACTCAAAACAGAGTGGAGACAGAGGGCAAATCAGAGAACATATTAAATCAGAGGTAGTCAGAAGTTGTAGGCAGCAGGAGAGTTTGCCGTACACACAGCAGGGGATCAGCTGACGTCACCGAACCCCACTTACACATGAGCGAGTGTTTTGTCTGTGTGGACAGCGCTTCTGAGCAACAACGGGCGTTGCTGTAGCCCAGGAAATAAAGTTCAGGTCATAGAAACATGAACACAACAGGAGACCTGGATCCTATTGCCAGCCAATTATTTATTCTGGAAGAGGACTCGCAAATTCAGGTGAGATCCAGGCCTTGTTCATTTTCAGAAAAGTAAGCCGGTCAACATTATCGGCGGATAGTCGCATGCGACGGTCTGTTACCACACCACCTGCAGCACTAAAGACACGTTCCGATAATACACAGGCAGCAGGGCAAGCCAGCACCTCCAATGCATACTGGCTAAGCTCTGGCCATGTATCCAGCTTAGAGACCCAATACTTGAACGGGGAAGAGCCGTCTGGGAGTACACTAACAGGGCAAGACAAGTAGTCTGTCACCATCTGACGGAAACGTTGCCTCCTGCTGACTGGAGCCGTCTGTGATGGTGTAGCCATTTGTGGCGATCCCACAAAACTTTTCCACATTTGGGCCATACTGGCCTTGCCTTCTCCTGCGGCACTGCCTCTGCTACCTCTTTGTGCAGAGCTTCCTCCACTGCCTCTACCCACATGGCTGCTTTGAAAAGCACTACCAGCAACACTTGCGGGGGGAATGGAGAACATGATGGCTTGCACAAGTGTTTCTTGGTACTCCCACATTTTACGCTCCCGGTTCAACTGTGGTATGAGGCTTTGTAAGTTGTCCCAGTAGCGAGGATCTAGGAGGGTGTACACCCAATAATCAGCCGTGTGGAGAATGTTGGCGATGCGGCGGTCATTTAACAAGCACTGCAGCATGAAATCAACCATGTGCTGCAGACTGCCAACTGGACCGGAAACGTTGTCCCCAGCTTGAGACAGCATCTCAGTCTGCTCAGCATCACTCCACCCTCGCTGTACACACTGACTACTAGAGCCTTGTGTACCTCCCTCCTCTGGAGAGATGTGTTCCTCCTCCTCCATTGACTCCTCCTCAGCCTCCTCACTAAGTGTCCCCTGCCTGGGCCTTTGTGTGGAAGCACGTTGCGCAGACTTGCCAGAAGCAGATGGCATTTCTGACTCCTCATCCTCGACCTCTTCAAAAACCTCCTCACTTAGTGCTTGTAAGGTTTTTTGAAGCAGACAGATAAGGGGGACAGTCATGCTGACTAGTGCATCATCTGCACTGGCCATCCACGTGGAGTCATCGAAGGCACGCAAAACTTGGCAGATGTCCCTCATAGTGGCCCACTCAGTGGTGGTGAAGTGTGTCCGGCGCACAGTGCGACTTGTTTGCGCCTGATGCAGCTGGTACTCCATTACTGCTGCCTGCTGCTCACACAACCGCTCCAACATATGTAAAGTTGAATTCCACCTGGTGGGGAGGTCACATATGATGCGATGTTCTGGCAGGCGGAATCGGCGTTGCAGAGATGCAATGCGCGATCTTGCCATGCTGGAATGCCGCAAGTGAGCACACTCTAGGCGAACCTTGTGCAGCAGTGCATCAAGATCCGGATAGTCCCTCAGAAAGCTCTGCACGACCAAATTGAGCACGTGTGTCAGACATGGTATGTGAGTGAGGTTGCCACTAGATTTCGGCCATTGTCACTCACTACCAAACCTGGCTGGAGATTCGCTGGCACAAACCACACATCGCTCTCCTGCTTGATGGCATTCCAGAGCTCCTGTGCTGTGTGGCTCCGATTCCCCAAAGAAATTAATTTAAGGACGGCCTGTTGACGTTTGGCCACACCTGTGCTCATATCTGGCCTAACAGGCTCATGCAGTGCTGATTCCGAGGAACTAGAGTAGGAGGAGGACTCAATATGTACAGACTGCATTCCTGCAATCCTTGGAGTTGGCAGAATACGTACAGAGCCACTCTCCAGATCTATACCCGGCTCCACAACATTGACCCAATGGGCAGTGAGGGAAAAGTATCGTCCCTGTCCATGGCTACTGGTCCACGCATCGGTGGTCAGGTGGACCTTGCTACTGACGGCGTTTAGTAGCGCATTTTTAATTTTTCCCTCCACATGCTTTTGCAGGGCAGGGACGGCTTGCCTGCTGAAATAAAAGCGGCTGGGCACATTGTATTGTGGAACTGCCAATGACATCAAGTTCTGGAAGGTGTCAGTCTCCACCAGCCTGAATGACAGCATCTCAAGGGCCAGTAGTTTGGCAATGCCGGCATTCAGAGCCAGTGCCCGGGGATGGTTTGCCGAGTATGGCCGCTTTTTCTCCCATGCCTGTGCTACCGATTGCTGGTGAGTGGCCTGGGAGTGTGCTGATGACTGAGAACGTGGTTCAGTGGGTGGAATTTCACTGGGTCTCTGGACAACAGTGGCAGAGGTTCTTCCATGGCGTTCCAGTGAGGAAGCCGAACCAGCTGTGTGTGAGCTGGAGGAAGAGGCCCCAACACGAGCTGAAGAGGTGGTAGGTGCTGCTGAAGGTTGGCCTACATCTTCAGTGTGTCTGTGTAACTCCACCTCGTGCTTGGTACGCACATGTTTCCACATATTTGTGGTATTGAGGTTGGTCACATTTTTGCCTCGTTTCACTTTCTGATGACACAGCTTGCATTTGACAAAGCAAATGTCATCTGCAACTGTGTCAAAAAAAGACCACGCACTGCAAGTCCTGGGAGCGCCCGTTTTCTGTTTTGGAAGAGGATTGCTCCTCACGGGTGCCAAAGTGGAGGCTACAGGCAACCAAGTCTGCCCCCGCCCTCTCCCTCCTCTTTTGGCCGTTCGGGGAATCTCTTCCTCAGAGCTGCTCCCACCACCTTCCTGTGGCTGACGCCATGATGGGTCAAGGACCTCATCATCTCCACTCCCCTCTTCAAGCACCGGCTGGTCCTGGGTTGTCTCGCCAGCACCGTACGCACCAGAAATTGACAACTGAGTCTCATCATCATCAGATGAGTACTGAGGTGTGCTGACAATAGGCACTGGCCCACCCGCCTCTTCAGATTCAGAGGGACAAAGCAGTTGCGCATCACTGCATACTCACTCTTCTTCACGCTCTAGAATGCTGCTTGGCTGGCCACCTCTTTCCAAGCCAACAGATTCTGAGAACAGAAGTAAAGATTGAGATGGCTCCTGTCCAGGGCTCTCAGACTGCCTGGGCAATTTGGCAGGTGGTGAAAAGACAGATGGTTGCTCTTCAGTGCTCCGGCCCTGGGAGGATGCGGAAGTCATTGAAGTGGATGCGTTAGCTGCCATCCATCCGACAACGGCTTCAATTTGTTTGTCACGCAGCAGTGGGGTACGGCGAGGTCCTATAAAGCTGCGCATGAAGGACTGTTGCCTGGTAAAAGTGGGGGATGCCAGGTCACTGGTGGCCGCAGCAGACACCGAATCCCCACATCCTCTCCCTGCTGAATCCCCCCGTCCTCTCCCTGCTGAAACTCCACGGCCACGACCACGTGCCTTACTCCCTGCCTTCTTCATCTTGGTAGACTGATAAAGATAGGCAGAAAAGTAAAAACGGGGTGGCTTAGTGTTCTTATTCCTGAACACCTGCTAACCAGTATAAGAAACACTAATTTTGCTAAGAGTGTGTGTACTACACTTTAATATGATCTAATGTGGCCTACACAACTCTAAAGTGGAGTGTTTGGTGAACTTTATTTCCTTTTTTTTTGTGGGGGGGGGAAATAAAAGGATGTGACCAAAGTTTGAAAGCTATAGTATCACAAACTTTTGGGAGCGATTACAATGCAGGAATCTAACCTACAATGCAATTGATGAGGCTCCAAAAAATAGGGTGATACTAGTCTGGCTGGCCCTGAAGGGCACAAGCCAGCAAAAAGGCTCCTCTATCTAATCCCATATAGTGTTTGCAACCAACCAATGACAATGGATGCGGATGGAAGCACACTAATATAGGAGCAAAAATCTGGCTAAATTAGCTGCAAAAAAAGGACTATGTATGAGGCAGTGACGCACGCTGAGCAGACTACAGCTAGCGGTGGCTGTAGAACACACTGCAACGTGAGCTGCACTCACACACAGAGAGACCTATCAGACAGCCAAAAACAGTGCAGAGAAATGGGCTATAGCACTGAAAGGCTGCTGAAAGGCTCCACTGTCCACTCCTTTAGTGTTTGCAACCAACGTATATGGATACGTATGGAAGCACACTATACAGGAGAAAAAAAGCAGCAATAAAAGAAAAATGTGTATGAGGCAGTGACACACGCTGGGTGGCCTACAAGCAGACGTGCCTGCAGGACACACTACACAGCGTGGGTCTGCACTCACACAGCCCTTGCAGACAGCTATTAAAACAGCGCTGCTGGGCTACAAAAATGCTACAGTGGTGGATTATGTAGCCTGGGTAGAGCAATAGATATGTTTGATGATCGCTATTTCTAACTGTCCCTCACAGTCTTCAACAACAGCCTGTCCCTAACTGAATTCACAGCAGAGTGAACCCGAAATGGCGGCTGCTGCGGTTTTTATAGTGCATCATGACATCATTTCAGCAGCCAATCACAGCCATGCCAGTAGTTAACATGCCTACATGCCTAACAGGATGTGCCCACACTTCTGAGGATCCCCATTGGCTGAATCAAATCGAGCGGGCTCCTAGCATTATGGGAACTTCCGATTCCGGTATGAAAAAAGTATCGGAACTAAGTATCGGAATTCCGATACAGTGAATATCGGCCGATACCCGATACTTGCGGTATCGAAATGCTCAACACCACTGGTTATAGTTAATGGCACAGATGAGTTAAGACAACACACACTAATAATAAACCAATCATAATACATAGTAAAAGAGCCAATCAAAATGCATTTTTAATAATAATGCTAGAATGTTTCCATGCAATATATTTTTGGGTACAATCCATTGGTCTGGTTGCCCAATGGCATGTCTGCTTGCAAACTGCTGGGGTTGATTGTTTCAGAAAGCTTAAGTTGAAAAAAGGCTATGATATTTAATTGCAAAAATAAGATTAGCGACAGAAAAATCAAATCAACAGTAAAAGTTGAGATATATGTAAGAAGTCTGATATTGTAACAAACTGGAGACTGTGTTGCCTGAAATATGTTCATATAGAGATATTGGATATTTATAACACGATTGAAAACTATGGGCAAATTGTTGGCTCGGGTCTCCGTCTCTGATCACACTTGTTGGTGAAGGTGTTTATAGGAAACACAATATCACCCGTACACACGATAGCTGATGACTGATAAGTGATCACGCCTGTATGAATAGACCAGTAATGAGCATGTGCGACCATGGCCTTATTCATTACCTACAGAAGTTGCGGTCGCACATAGTCACTAAGTTTACTTTTAATCTGACTTTGAACCTTTAAATACTTATTATGACATAGCTATATAGGGTCAAAGGGTTCTTCAGCTAAAATAAAATAGTTACATAGCTCAAAAGTGTAGGTTGGGCAGTAATGAGCATGTGAGACAACTCCCGTAAAGGAGCATGTGCGGCCACTGCTCCTTTACGGGAGTTGGCTCACATGCTCATTACTGCCCAACCTACACTTTTGAGCTATGTAACTATTTTATTTTAGCTGAATAACCCTTTGACCCTATATAGCTATGTCATAATAAGTATTTAAAGGTTGAAAGTCAGATTAAAAGTAAACTTTCTTGTAAACGCCTAAGTCTAGAATGTTTTTTAATCTGGCAAGTCCTATTAAAGCTGGATTAAAGGACTTTTTTACAGTGCTACAAACTTAATGTATGAACCGTTCCTGAGTAAAGATGCCGGCGCTGAGGATCGCAGAGTGGCAGCCTCGTCGCTTTTTTATTTTGTTATTGTCGGGTTTGCTATAAATAGTGTTTCATTGCCATTAATTATTACTAGTGCCGCAGTAGCTTCACATAACAGATGCTCTGTCATGTCTTATTGTTCAAAGTCTGTGCCATTACATCTCATACATTAGTCTGCTGGACCATCTGCCTCTAATGAGACCGGAGCAATTATCAGCACTTCATCAGGTTAGGTCCTTGCTGGGGAGCATCAAGTTCTCTGCTTCGCTGGTATTTGTTTTCCAAGGAAAGAAATTAGTGCTAAAAAAAAAAAATCCCTGCCAAATTTGTAAGCGGATTAAAGAGGTATTGTCAGAGCGGCTCTCTCAGCGCAACAGCTGGGTGGCGGAGAGAAGGCCGGGAAGAGGTTAATTTGGAGTTTCTGCAGCCTGTATAACACAGGCATTTAATGAGGGTTACACCAAGAAGTTAACCAGTTGACAGTTGAAGATAAAACGTTGGGAGGGTACATGCAGATGGCGCTGTCCTAGGTACTGAAGGCGCTGTGCATTAGCTAGTGTGTCCCATCACTGTGTTATCATTAAGGCCTCTTTCACACATCAGGTTTTCTGCTTCAGGCGCGATCCGGCGCTTTTGACTAAAACCGGATCCGTCGAAATGCAATGCCGGATCCGGTTTCCCCCCCATTGACTTGCATTAGAGCCGGATCGAGCCGGATGGCCATGCGTTTCATCCGATTTTCGCCGGATCCGGCAATGTGACGCGATCCGGCGTCTGGAAAAAACGGTGACTGTAACGTTTTTTGTATCCGTCGAAAAAGCCGGACACGCCGGATCCGGCGTGTCCGGCTTTTTCATACAATGAAAGCCTATGAGCGCCGCATCCGGCGACAGCCGGATCCGGCGGCCGGATCCGGTTCCTTGGGTCTGAGCATGCTCAGTAGCTCTGCCCACAGGACATATATAAAAGCAAGACAATGGGACCCTCAGCCACACCCAACATGTCACCCAAGCCAAGAACCAGGAGCAGGAGAAGGCAGGAGACATCTGCAGCAGCAGCACCATCAGCACCACCCCAAATGGAGCAGCATGCTGAACAACGGGAGGGGAGTCCAGCAGCAGATGAGAGACGGTAATTATCAAATCCCCCATTCCTCCAAACTAGGGCTATGGAATATCAAGATATTCATTGGCCCTTTGTTTCTCTTTATTCAACAGCCGCCCAATAGATGCAGCAGCAGCAGCAGCAATGGCAGCAGCAGAAACACCACCCACAGGCATGGAGTGTGGCCACCAGGAAGACAGCACATCATCTTCTGGGAGCCCTCCCTCGCATCGTCAGCGTTTGACGGTAAGTTTTTATTTCCAAAATCCATCTTCTCTGTAATATATGTCTATTCATTGCCTTTTATTTCAAAACAGGAATCACAAGATGAAGAGGAGCTCCCAGAAGAAGAAGGAAGGGGTGGACAGACACCTGGAGTGGGCTCACAATTGGTAAGTTTTTTGCATCAAACGCAGAAACACAACATCACACTACACACAACACATAGAAAACAATGTTCTGCAGACCACACACAGCAAACAAATGCCTACATCCAAAGACATAACATTTTTTGTTTTCTTCTCTAGTCTTCCCAATCTGGTGCTCGGCCAAGAGGTCCTCGCAGTGCCTCCCAGGGTCGTCGGCGACAGCAACGCGGCGGTCACCAGCGTGTAAGTATAAATATTTTTGCTTTGTTTTTTTGCACTCTTTATTTCATTTCTTTTGTGGAGGCTAATTATGTTATTTTTGTCTTTTTCTTTAACAGCCTTCACAGCGTGCTCCCGACTCTGACGGTGAGGATGGAGGGATTGATGTGGACCGCCTCATCGATCTCGTCAGAGAAAGGGAGCCGCTCTGGAATATGGCTGACCGACGCCACGCTGACCTGATCGTTACCCGACGACTCTGGGAGGAAATCTGTTCGCTCCTTGTGGACCGCTGGGAGGACCTCGAAGCTCTGGCCCAGATTAAAGAGCGTAAGTATATACAGTACCGGTTGCTTGATTTAAACCAGTGTTTCCCGAACTCCAGTCCTCGTGGTCCCCACGGATCATGTGTTCAGGATTTCTATTTACTTTGGAAATCCTGAAAACATGACCCCTGGGGACCATGAGGACTGGAGTTTGGGAAACACTGATGTTGTATACTAACCACTCCTTTCTCGTTTCAGGGGAGAGAATTGTGAAGCGGTGGCGGTCTGTGAGGGATCGTTTCAAGAAGGAGTTCAATAAAGAGATGCGGGCCCCGAGTGGATCTGGAGGACGCAGGAGCAAGTACAAGTACGCACGAGCCCTGTCTTTCCTCCGGGAGACAATGCTCACCAGAAGGTAAATATTACACACCACATGTGACAAAAAAATGTTTAGATGTAACCTTCTTTTTTTCAGCCAGGGCCATACCATGTCACTATTTTAATTGTTTTTTTTTCTCTTTATTCCACAGTACGGTGAGCAGCACTCGGGAGCCTGCACGATTGGACCCTTCTGAGGCGATCCCTGAGGAGACCGGCACCGAGGGACACTTCGACCGCCCCGGTACATCTGCACCTTCCCAGCCTTCCCACACATTCGACCCATCTGTCCCATCCACCAGCACAGGAGCATCGTGGCCGCCTACATTACATGAAGCTGCTGGTGAGGAGATCGCTTTCCCTTTACCCCACCCTTCTGCCCCTGCCACCTCTAGTACACCTGCGGGTACTGGGCGGCAGCGGCAGAGGGGTCAGGAAAAGACTTATGCGCCAGAGTTCTTGCATCTGAATGCATCTTTCCAGAACTGTCTAAAAGTCTTGTCAGAGCAAATCTCCGCAGGCTATCAGCAGATCAACTCCAGCATTCTGGAGGTGAAGACACTTCTGCAAACCATGCATTCAGAAGCAAGATCTTCGCCAAACCACACCTTTTTCAGGTCTGTTGTGGAGCGCATGGAAACGCTCTCTCCTGCCCAGCAGATGCATGTAATGCATTCATGCCACGCTGCTCTCCAGCAAGTTACCTCCCAACCTCCTCCTCCCACCACAGTAGTTCCTCCACCTGCACCCCCTCCAGCCACTTTCCATCCTCCCCCTCCTATTACATCTACACCCCCTCCAGCCACTTTCCATCCTCCCCCTCCTATTACATCTACACCCCCTCCAGCCACTTTCCATCCTCCCCCTCCTATTACATACCTTCCACCTCCCCAGCACCATCCACCTCCCCAGCACCAGCAACCTCCCCAGCACCAGCAACCTCCCCAGTACCAGCAACCTCCCCAGTACCAGCAACCTCCCCAGTACCAGCAACCTCCCCAGTACCAGCAACCTCCCCTGTACCTGCAAACTCCCCAGTACCAGCAACCTCCCCAGTACCAGACATCTCCCCACTTCCAGCAACCTGCCCCGTACCAGACATCTCCCCACTTCCAGCAACCTGCCCCGTACCAGACATCTCCCCACTTCCAGCAACCTGCCCCGTACCAGACATCTCCCCACTTCCAGCAACCTGCCCCGTACCAAACTCCTTCCCCATACAACTTGCCATCAACATCATCTGCTCCTACAGTCCCTGCCCAACCCTCCACTCCACCACCCACCACCTCTTCTGCTTCCCACATGTCCACCCATTCTGTAGTTTTTTCCACACCTTCACCTCTAACTGTTCCTTCCCCACCACGATCCCAGTCCTCTCTCCACACTCCCAGTGTCGAAGTGTCCCGCAGCCCCTCCAGCAGTATTTCCACCACACACTACACAGATTTATAATGTGTGTATTTAAATAAAAATGACCAGTTTTATGGTTTCAAAGCTTTATTAAACAAGTTTATTAAAATTTTAAAAAAGTTTACAAAAAAAAACATTTTTCAATAAAAGTTAAATTATTTTACACTGGTTGTCTGTCATTTCTTTCTGCGGCGAAAAAGGTTAAATACAGGGTATTTAAAAGGTGAAATGGTATTCAAAACTAGGTATATAACTGTGGGTAAATTTTAGCTTTTTGCCACAGTTGTGTTCCTGGTTGTGTTTGAAGCAAAGTATTTCACCTAAAAAGTTGTGTTTATTGTTGGTGATTTCCTAACAATGTACACAACTTTTGTTAAAAGGTGAAATACTTTGCATAAAACACAACCAGGTACACACCTGTGGCCTAAAGCTAAAAATAGTAAGACCATGACAAGATAGCCAACTTTGGTTGGCAAAGGTATATACTGTTGGTACAGAAGGTACACAAGTTTGGTTGGGCACAAATCTTTCACACTCTGTCATCCTGCCAGTGTACTCTGCCTTGAGGTGACATAAAGTATAGTGCAAAATTGTCCCTCATTACTGAAACCGTCACAGAACTTCTAGTGGTAATGTCATGATAATCTTGCAAGGTGGTTTCTTCAGAGGTGTCCTCAATGGAAATGGGTTCCTTGCAGATAACAAAGTTGTGGAGTACCACGCACGCTTTGATCACCTCGTCCACAGTTTCTGTCTTGAGGTTGATCGCAGTCAATAGGACCTGCCATTTGGCTGTCAGAATACCAAAGGTACATTCAACCATTCTTCTTGCTCTTGTGAGGCGGTAATTAAAAATGCGTTTTGGTCTTGTCAATCCTCTGCTAGAGTACGGTTTCAAAAGGTGTTCTGACAGCTGGAAGGCTTCATCCCCTACACAGACAAATGGCATAGGTGGACCAGATGTTTGCGGCAGCGGTCTAGGTGGTGGGAACTGGAAGGTGTTTCCATACAGTTTACGCCCCATGGCAGACAGTTTGAAAACTTGAGAGTCATTGGAGCGGCCATAGGCCCCAATATCAACCGCAATAAATTTGTATTCCGCGTCAGCGATGGCCATGAGGACAATTGAAAAATATTTCTTGTAATTGAAATATTCCGATCCCGATCCAGCTGGCTTTACAATGCGGATATGTTTCCCGTCCACAGCGCCCAAGCAGTTGGGAAACTGACATATCTGTTGAAACTTGTCAGCAATTTCAATCCACCTCTCTGTTGTGGGCTCTGGTAAAAACTCTTCAGCTAAGGAGTCCCACAGTGCACGGCATGTGTACTTCACTATTCCAGATATGGTGGAAATCCTGAGTCTGTACTGGAAATGCAGTGACGAAAGGGATTCTCCAGTTGCAAGAAATCTGTGGGGAATTAAAAAACAATAAATTAGTTTTAAATCACAGCATTACCAAAACTGAGCTATAACACTTGGAGATACAAACTACCACCAACAAGATTGCAGTGAAAGTGTGCTCTGATGCGATCACATCCAATAAATGTGGCTTACCTTAAAGTCACCATCAGACGCTCTGTGGGTGAAACAGAGAAGCGGCAATAGGTGTCCGCTTTTCTTATGAGGTGTGCAATGCGCTCCACCAAGTAATCAAAATTCTCCATTTTCATCCTAACATATCCAAAAAATTTATCCGGGTTTCGTCGAAGGTCCATGCATAGTGTAGAATAGACCCCACGCGTCATTCTCTTGGCTGTGATGGGGTGGATCCACAAACGTCGTCTACGATGCCTGATGCGCTGCTGTCTCGCTCTCTCCTTCTCCAGAACAATCACCCTCAAACGATTCGCCTCCGCTATAAAATCCGCCAAATTCTTCAAAATATTTCCAATGACAACATCCATCTTCGCCAGTAACTTGCTCTTCTCTCCAACCTGCACTTTCTCCTCTACAACCTGTCAAAGAAGGGCTGTAGGAACATGCTATATATAGTTTTCCAGTAGCCAATCCCGTTCGGAAGGCCAAAAGGGTCAATTTTAAAAACCGGATCCGGCGTAATCCGTCGAAAAACGGATAGAAAGACGGATGAACCGGATGAGACGGATCCGGTTTTGTCTGTCAAGAAAAAGACGGATCCGGCAGAAAACCGGATCCGTCACATCCGGTTTTACTAAACATTTGCCGGATCCGGCGTTCCGGCACGACGCCGGATCGCGCCTGACGCCGAAAACCTGAAGTGTGAAAGTAGCCTAATTCGTTAGGAACCTGGATGCCAGAGTATTTTCCTCCAGCACACTAAAGTGTTGTGAGGCTTAAACTAAAGTTGCATAAATGGGCTAATTTTATGCGGATATTCAGAGCGGGTGGGAGAATGTCCACCTTATCTCCACCTGCGGAGCCCTAACCGCTGTGTCAAGACAGGACCTGCGTGATGTCACAATCTTGTGATCAGTCACATGATGGAAGAGTCACAGGGCCTGGGGATTAGGTAGCATACTTTCAAAGATAGCAGTGTTCAGGGCCACATTGTTGAAAGGGTCAAGATAAAGCCACAAACAAAGTGAAGGCAATCCAACAGTGGCCTCAGTCAGTCTCCAAAAAGCAGGTTAGGGCATTTCTGGTGGTTGTGGGATATTATTGGCTATTTATCCCAAATTTCGCCATGATAGCCGCACCCCTGACGGATCTACTCAAGTCCACAAAATTGTCGATGGTCAAATGGTCCCTTGAAGCGGAGTTGGCATTCCAGGAGTTGAAGCAGACAGCCAGTCTTGGTCTCACCAGACTTCACTAAAGAGTTTGTGCTCCAGACAGATGCCTCCAAGGCTCTACCAAGAAATAGATGGGGATGAATATCAAGTCCTATACCTGGAGTAGGAAACTCTCCTCCTGTGAGAAGAACTATACCATCATAGAGAAAGAGTGCTTGGCCATCAAGTAGACAATTGACATCTTGAGACTGCCTGTTAGGCAAAAAGTTCAGGCTAGTGTCAGATCGTGTGCCCCTGAGATGCATGAGGGAAAAGAAGGGGAAGAATGGGTGACTAGGTGGTTTCTGGCCCTCCAGGACTTTACTTTTCATGTGGAGCACAGTCCAGGGAAGTTGCATGGGAACGCAGATACCCTGTCCAGAATCTCTTGCTTAGCCAGTGATGGTGCCAAAACCCCCGACTTTGGGCAGAGAGGGGAATATGTGACAAAGTCACTGGTAAAGTACTCTAGGGGAGATATGTGTCACTGACTACGCTTAATGGCATCAGTGACATAAATCTAGAGTATTTTCCTCCTGCACATTAAAGTGTTGTGAGGCTTAAACTAAAGGTGCATAAATGGGCTGGTTTTACCCACGTGGTCAAAATTGTCGGTACCCCTCATTTAATGAGAGAAAAACCTACAATGGTCACAGAAATAACTTGAATCTGACAAAAGTAATAATAAATCAAAACTCTATGAAAATGAACAAATGAAAGTCAGACATTGCTTTTCAGCCATGCTTCCACAGAATTCTTCAAAAATAAAGCTCATGAAATAGGCCTGGACAGAAATGATGGTACCCGTGAAAATAATGTGACAAAAGGGACATGTTAAATCACGATGTGTCCATTAATTAGCATCACAGGTGTCTACAATCTTGGAATAAGTGAGTGGCCTGTATAGAGGGCTACAGATACTCACTGTGATGTTTGGTGACATGGTGTGTATCACACTCAACATGGACCAGAGGAAGCGAAGGAAAGAGTGCATTTTGTGTTGCTTTACTGTTTTTCCCAGAGGGCCATGTTTATTTTTCCCAGCTTGGTTTATGTTGCCTTTAATAAACCAAGTATGATCTTAAAGAGACAGTGCTCCCTTTCTACCTCTGTGCCCAGCCAAGTGAGGCACTCTACCACAACAGATAATAGGTAGATAATAGATAGATAGGCACTTTCCAGTAATAATGTCCCCCATCCTGGCTCCATCCTGTAAGAACGGCCATCATCTTGATATAATATCACCCATAGGGGAGGTCACAGAGGTCACAACTGCAACCAAGCCCGTGCTAGTGAAGGGCCCTCTGACAAAGCCCACACAAACTTCAACAGGATGTGAGTCCTAGGATGCACATTCAGCCGAAGTATATTGTGGTGCAGAGACTCGTCTGATCCATGTGCCGCAGTACACACTGCTGGCCAATCAGAGGCCAGCAGCTGACGTCGGTGTGCACATATATACCAGGAAGGGGCCAAGGATGAGGGACATTTATACCAGATGGGGCCCAGGATCAGGTGCATATATATACCAGGATGGGGCCAAGGATAAAGAACATTTTTGCCAGGATGGGGGCCAGAATCAGGGACATATATACCAGGATGAGGGATATATATATACTAGTTTAGGGCCAGGAAGGGAAACATATATACCAGAATGGAGAACATAAGTATATATACCAGGATGAGACCAGGATGATAGACATATATGACATGTATACCAGGATGGAGGACGTATATATTTTTTTATATATACATGTAGCATACCGTGGTAGGGGGCCCAGGTCCAAATCTTGCATTGAGGCCCATCTATGCCATTGGTCCCCCATCATATAACAATGTCCTCCATCCTGGGCCCCTTCCTGGTATAATGTCCACCATCATGTGTCTCTCCCTGGTATAATGCTCATCATCTTGGGCCACATCCTGGTGTAATGTCCTTCCATCCTGGTATAACAGTTACTATCCTCGTATAATGGACCAATGGTATGTCCTGCCCTGCACTGGAATTGTATCCCAGTTTTTCCAGACTTTTGAATACTATATTTGCAGAGTAATCCTGCCTATTAGGAGCAGGGATTTGTAACTATACTGTATACAGTGTCTAGGTAGTTTAGAAGCTTAGTGAATCTAGGTGACAGCTATAGAAGATGTAATAATGGCTGTCACCAAGCTGAGATAGGAATAGAATTTTAGCAAGTTGACAGATGAGGATGACTCAAGGACTTATATTTACTGGGGATTCAACCAGTTAAAGTTTTTTTTTTCCATGAGACCTTACAGAAAAGTTAGACAGAACTCTTTCAACTCCTGTCATAAATGCAGCTAAATATGGATTTCACTTTTTCAATCTATGACAATGTCTTCTACATTTCTAGACAGTATGAAGACGTTTCGTCCACACGTCAGCAGTGATGGTGCCATTTAAGCAGAAGTCATCTATAAGGCCAGAGTCATCCTCTGAACGGTAAAAAAAGGCATCATTTCTCAGTGGTCTAGACTTAGTATGGAATTTTAAACTTTGAAGAGTGGAAGTAAAATGAAATAAATCGTAAAGAGACAAAAAGACTTTCAAGGGGCAATGTTATCTTAGCAAGTGATGGAATATCACCAGGGTTTGCCTTCAATTTATGAATTGATGGAGGTCAAGGTCAATCCTCTGGACACCTTTATTCTTAGGATTGGAGAGGGACCAAAAAGAGGTCCCTCCAGATGGGTGTGGGATCTAATATAAGGATTATTCCCAAGATAATAAACTATCACCTATCGATTTAATAGGTTTCAACGATCGGTTCCTCAGAAATCCCAAAAATGGGGCTCTGGAACCAATGAACTAGGCTCTACAAATCTCCATTTTGATGGAGTACAAACTCAATCTCCTCTCCATTAATTGTCCATGGTACTGCTGGAAATAGCCGACAGACTTAGCTTTCTCTGACAGTCTCATACTCAATATTCTTACTATAGATGAGTCAAATGTATTGCTTTGTTGTCCATTTACGCTTGGTGCAACCCTCTGCAAGGTTGTAGCAGTACAGAGAAATCCAGGAACCAGACGTCCTCCTTTAGATTTCTTGGTACAGAAAACTCACAACGTTTCGGCCATGCAGGGCCATTATCAAGTCATAAAAAGAGAGATATGCTTAGCTTTCTCTTATAGTGTCCCAGCGATCAGTGATTATATATCTTAGTGACATAATTTACCTTAAATGGAAACATCCCTTGAAATAAGATAAGTTAATCATAAAATCATAATTGAGCATACAAAGGTTAATTTGGGTTACTCATTACAGCCAAGTGTATAAGTAGAATGAATATATAACTGATCAGATGCTGCTTTATGGATTTAGAGATAAGTAGACATGGGCAAACCAGAACGGTAACATTCGGGGTCCATCCGAGACACCTAATGTCTAAGCATGGATCTCGAACACATTCTTCTCTTGGAAGTCCGTGTTACTGTTTGGGTTCGGCAGCCCGAACAAAGTTTGTCAAAAGGTCGAAGGGAATGAATCAATAAGCCTTTCTTGGGTGGGCACTTCAACCTCAATCACAGCCATTTTATAGTATTGAGTATAACTTTGATTTTTTATTTTTACATTGGCAAAAGAGAGTTGTGGAGTGTTTATTTCAATTAAAGGAGTTTTCTCTTCTCGCTGTGACCGGCCATAACATGTAAGGTTACCGCAGATCAGAGCCTAGTGTTTCTCACGCTGTCATATAGACGACAGCATGGGAAAAGCAGGATGTTCAGGCCCTCCATTCATTTGAATGAGGTCCAGGTTCGGGTACCGTTCTGGCTCCCAAACCAAAATTTTTAAAAATTTGATCCAAACCTAAGTATTCATGAATAGGAGAACATGCAGAACCCACGACCAGAGAGGTGCAGTGCAAGGGTAACGCAGTAGGAGGAAGAAGAATGCTCAGCTGGCATTTTGATAGTCATTTTGATTTGATTCCATCAATAAAGAGCTTCACTGAGATATTGTTGGAATTTTTTGGGCTACTGGTGTGGATATTTGAGATATCGGTAGAAATTTTTGAGACATTGGAGGAAATCTTTGAGATATTGATGGAGATTTTTCAGATATTGGTGGGAAACTTAGAGTTTTTCCAGTGCTTTTTGAGATATTGGAGAGGATTTCTGACACATTGGTGAAGATATTTAAGATATTGGTGGGTATTTTGAGATATTTGTGAATATTCGTATGGATCTTTAAGATACTGATGGGGATTAGTGATGAGCGATAGTGAACTGATAACGTGTTATCCGAGCATGCTCGGGTATTATCCAAATATCTTGGACTTGCAAGGATAATATATTTAACACATTGCAGCTGTATGTTTTGCGGTGGTAGATATCCACAACACATGCGGGGATTGATAAACCCTCTTGGAAATCCACTGATTGACACGTCGGCCATTTGCTTACTTCAAGGAAAACAATGCGATCAGCAACCCAAAATCAGACCTGCATCGTCAACATCTCTCCCAACTATGAGTCCGATGCACTCCATACACATTACATGGGTTCGGCAGACATTAGTCTGTGTATGGGGGCCATTAGAATTTTGATGGGTATTTTTGAGATGTTGATGGTGTTCTTAGGATGGCCATACACATTAGAAGGTCTGTTGGCCAAACGATGCTTCTGTCAATCAGTCGGCTGACATACTCTCCTATACGCAGGAGCGTTCTTGTTTCCTCCAAGAGAAAGCCACAGACTGACAAGTCGATCGGTGTCTTATCTCCAGGAGAACAATTCGATAAGTAACTTTCCCGATCATTTGCCAGCAGGCGCCTCTACACTTTAGACTGTCGGCTATACCCATCAAAATTGGTTAGCATGGGGTCCTTTAGGCCTGGAACATTTAGCTTTTGGTTAAATGGAGAAAAACTCTAAATTTTTACTGGACTGAAAGTAGACAGGTCACAGTTTTCACCACCGCCAGGACAACTGATCATGATCAGCACTAGCATGAAGCAATGGACTGACAGCAAAGTATTTTCTATACTACCTGCCAAGAGGCTCAAGAAAACGCACATCAGTAATATTGTCGTGACAAGCACAGGCTTCATTTGCAGCCAGCAGAGGACAATGGAAGTCACTAAAATCTTAAAATTTAGGTAAGTAGAGCTTACGTAAATTTTCACTATTTGCCTGGAGAAAGTTTCAAACTCTCAAAAAGTTCATAAACAATTATCAACTTTTGCTTCCCATTCACACTGGGTAACGCCGGGGAAAACTTACTTTCTCCAAGGCTCCCGCAGATGACATTTCAACTTCCACTCATTTCAATCTTTTTTTCTTTTTTAACATTGTGTGTCATTTTATTGACTTTGAACTTGATACAACCAGCAGTGTTGTGATTTTTTTTTTTACTGAAAGATGGTATACATTAAAATTATAGCAGCAGAAAAAGCTGGTGATTAAATAGAAATCATGCCCAATAAAAGTCTGTTATTAGTGCTCGCATTACGGCAGAACATTTTACAAATTAGCGGAAATTGGAGAAGAAAATTAGCAAAGGATCCAACATATTTTTAACTAATAGCTAAAAATTTAAATTGACTTAATTGGATCTTTATTGGGATGAATTGTGCTCTCTGATGTTAAAATGACTATAGATCATGGAGGAAAAACACTTAAATTCTCATCAAGCAGGAGCCTAGGTGCAATAAACATGGGGTTAAAAGATATTTCCAGTTCTGTAGACTGTATCCAGCCGGCAGACGGGAGATCTTATTAATATGTCATCTGAATTACGAGTGTGAGTTATGAATTAGAAGAACTCGGAATTAAATGCTAATTGATGTAATGTGATATATAATAATTTCGGATTTTAAATTGAATGCAATCCGGCCGCTTAACCTCTCAGTCAACTATCCAGACCGCCTCCAGCTAACTCCATTATATCCAATGAGATTATTTTCTATGCATGCCAATAAAACAATATACTGTCCACAGATTCCATTCTTTTATGGATATTCCTGTGTATTATGGAAGAACTCCTGATTAGTTACCGAGACAGTAACTAAAAGAGCTGGAAGGTCATGTATGTGTTCAACAGAAAAAAACAAAGTAGTTTTCCCCTCCTTATTTCCCGTTGGGGCATTTGAACATCACCTTGCTTAGGAAAAACCTCAATGAATCACAGCAAAGAGAGTCTCCCACTTTGGAGGACCTATTTCCAATTGGTGCAATGTAATACCAAATTTCTCCAGCGGGGGTAGCAGTAGGATAAGTGGGCAAGTGTTTCAGCTTTCAGACCAGCAGCAATCAGCTGATCACTATTCGATACTCGTTTTGGAAGGAGGTTGTACAGATTGGATCTGCCTGATATTTGGTTGGTGGAGGTCTCTCTAAGTATGGGACCATGTTTGGTCATCCAGGACCCTAGCAATCAACAGAATTTTGAATGCCTTGTCTTACAATGCTTTAGAGCAAAAGGAGAGGGGAGGAACAATGACTTTTTTTTTTACTAGTGACACAGTTTATGGCCTCCATTTAATCTATCATTAGGTTAATGTAGTAATATATACAGTAGTCCATTTCTTTTCATAAAATATAGGAAAAAATGGCGCTTATGAAGTCACCATTAGTGTTGAGCAGTGAAGCTCATTGATTGAGTCTTTTATATGCAATCTACCATACAATAGGGAAGACACACAGGTTGCAAAATGTTAGGGTTGCGGATCGCACTAAATATAAAATATGAGAAAGTGCGATCGCAACCCGGGGTCCACCGTGCAGAGGTGGTATACTGCTGCTAGGTAATGGCGGACGCTATATGGCGGTATAAAGGAAGAACACACGTGGGTTAACGCCACCCGGTGTGTACAGGGCAAGCTCTGTTACCTCACAGAGCCGCACTACCGCAGAACATGAATGCCAGAGCTTGTTTAGCTCACAGAGCTCGGCAAAGGAGCGCACAGAATGCAGTCACAGAACTCTGCCCCAAGGACACGGAGTCAGAGTCCTTCTAGACCTTCTGAGAGCATGGCATCGCACCTGCGGACGCCACTATAGACATTGACTATAGTGGAGTGTCGAGCACGTGCACCGTGGCGTGCAGAGCCACCGGTGGAAACTGATGCCAGTCTCAGATTCTGCCTCTACCTATACCTAAGCCTGGGCACTTAACAGGCTAGGCTGCACAACACATGCATACCAAGGGTAGGGGTTTCTTACTGAGTCATTCACCAGAGACATTCATACATGCATACGACACTCACTCCTCATAGTCTGGTAATGCAGTCTATACTAGCGCATGGCCGGGCGGCCATGCAAACCTTTTATAGCCGCGTCCTTCCGGGACCTTCCTGACCCTCCTGATGGTCCAATCCGAGCTGGAGATGGACCTGAGCATGTGACCTCCGATCTCCAATGAGAGATCATCCCACGGGCATGCTCAGTGGACCGAAAGGAGGGCTTAGTCCCTGGAGTAGCTCGCTGCTGACCAGCATGCGTTGCTATAGCTGGACCAGAGGTGGCAGCAGCAACAAAAACCTACAGAGCTGGTCTGAGCAGAGCGCCTGGATCGACGAGTCTGCTGAGCAGCCTCCTCTGCGGCCGGAGAGGAATGGGAGACTGCCGAATGCAAGGCTCGGGATTCCTGCTGTGCAGCGACAGGAACTCAACTCCTAACACAAAACATGTCATTGGTCGTGACTTATCCATGACTCATTATTAGTATGTGTAACATCATTAAACGGTACCACTATCGGAAATCTAAGCGACCCTGGGGCATTCATAGTAACACAGGTTTCCTACAATATGCAACTGCAGATGGTTACGACATTATGGCCAAAGATGTAATAAGTCATGCTATTTTGATTCCACCCACACTGGCTATGCTTTTTGCTTTTCCAAATTGATGGCAATTATAGCCACTTCTAAATATTTAACGTGTCCCTAATTACCATGCGTCAAGAGGAAGAGGAGCATTAGTGTAGGCTTAGGCAGGACCAGATGCCAATCCAAGGGTAGCTTTGTGAGATGCAATGCCCATAGCACTGCCACCAGGAGGGTCTGAAAAGAAGAGGCTATATAAGAAGGTGTTGCCTTCGAATGTGTTACGTGGACCCGTCCTGTGTGACGCGACCAGCAGGCCGGAAACTAGAACAACAGGACACGGCACGTGATACTGTCCTGTGTGACACGGCTTGCAGGCCAGTAACTAAAACAATAAGACAAAGGGAAGGGAAACAGTTACAATGGTGGGCCCTGCAATAGGGAAAGGGGATGTAGAACCTCCTGCACTCCCCTGAGTCAGTGTCCCTAACGCTCCTATCGTTCCCTATGCCGGTTCCACACCGGGCACCGATCAGAAACCTGTCGCCCTAGCACACCCTACACCTATCCCTTGCTAGGGAACTGGGTGGCGCAGGCACTGGCCCCACTGCTGTACTAATACACACTAAAGAAAAACACAAACAGGGAGACACCACTTAGCTTTACTCTGTTGCACTTGCTCCTGGCAACAGAGTACACCACCAGCATGCAGCTCTCCTCTTGAATGGCTGCCACCAAGCTCTGTCAGAGCTACAAGGAAATCCCATATGACTCCTTTCACACCAGGCTAAGACAGTGCTGCAAGGAACGCTCTCCAGCTCCTTCCTCCGCCAAGGATGGTTGAAATGAACACTATCACCAACACTGATTGCAACACCTGTGACTCTTTTATAACAGCGCCAGCAATCACACCTGCATAATAATCATGTGCACTAAACTAAAGAAACTAGAGTGCAATGATGCTCACCACCACTGGGGGCAAACTTAGAACAAACAAAACCACAGTGCAATAATCCTAATGGCCACCGGGGGCAAAAACCAACCTTAAGCACAGCTTAGTAAAAAAAAAAAGGTTACCTGTGCTTTTTTATATGTCCTGATCCAGCATGGATCATGACAGAATGAAGCAGACTATATGAGGAGCCGCTGTCAGGAAATGCAAGTAGTGTGTGGGGTGAAGGTGCAGAAAACCAGAAGGACATGTTGTCATCACTGGCACCCACAGACTTACATTGAGGATTTCAGGCTGCCCTCTTCTGAGTCAGTCTTCTGGACTTTTTTTTTTATTAGAAACTGAGTTCTCTGTCTTCATCCCTGGGACAAGACAGGAAGTTACCCTGCTGTATGTGGAGACACAGCAATACCTCACTTCCCAGCCAAGCATATGGTCAGAGATACAGATAAAAGTCCTAAAAACATTACTCCTCCTACTGAGTTTCCAGTCAGGCAAAGTGAAACAAATGGCTGAAACCTGGCACATGGTTTGGTGCTACAAATCACTGTTAAATTGAACATTTTTATTTTATGTAGATTAATCATGTTTTCCTGGACTTTTATATTGATGGCCTATCTTTAGGACAAATAATTAATATCCGATTGGTGGAGGTAGGTTGCCCTGCACCCCCGCCAATCAGCTGTTCCAGGTCCCAGCGGTGGCCAAAAGTGCTCAGTGCAAAGCACAGCTCCATCAACTGAATAGTGGCAGCGACTTGGTACTGCACATCTGCTCTTTATCAATTCAAATAGGAATGAATCTACCACGCTATGGCCACTATACAGTTGACCGAGCTATGTATGAGCCCTCCGGCCACCGTCACCACCGTGAACAGATGAACAGCAAAAGTGCCGGGTGTTGCACCCCTACCAATAAGATAGTGATGACTTATTCTGAGGATAGGCCATCAATGCAAAAGTTCCAGACAACCCCTTCAAGAGAGTACCCATATGGTCCTTAAAGTGTGTTGGGTAGCCTAATCTGTGCAGACTTCGACAAGAGCTGTATTTACCAATTCCCCAGTAGCAGAGGCTTTCAATGTGCTGACCGCTCCTTATATCTTCAGCACCAACAAAGTGGCTTTTTGGCACCCCCACTAACCCAGGTTCCCCCATTCCCAACTATGCCCGTGTCTAGATCTAGTAAGATCAAATGATTGGAGAGGACAGAAAGCCAAGACAGTCCTCAGTGGATCCCTGGAGGTGTTTTGTTTCCCTTGCAAAATTGTCCAAGGCATCAAGCAATTGGTATCTCATAGAGACGCACAACAGCACGGAGTAATGGAGGAACCCAACCTTGTGGAAACTTTTGTCCAGTCAAGATACCCTACCCCAGTAAATGAGATATTCCAGTTAATCAATCTATTAAACTGCAAATTCTTTGGTTTATTGTTGGTGAGAAACTCTAATTTATGACTTAGAAGGGTTCACTTTAGCTTCCTTAGAGCAAAAAGTTCTTCATCTTTATCCTAAGTCCTATAATATCAGATATTTTTTGGTGAATTGTCAAATCTACAACCAGAAACACAACCGTCATCGTAGTTTTTCATCTCTACTGGAGCAGAGGAGATTAGTCAGAATCATTACCATAATGTTGTTGAAGTACTAATCAGAGGCTGAACGTTGGCCCAGTGCCCTCTCATATTGGGCTCACACCTCCTTCCATGAGCTTCGAGCCAAGTATGGGCAACATTTTAGGCATAATATTTTAATTATGAGCAGCCTAGGAACGCTCTTCACGGTTTGCTCTGCATGGCTTCACATGGTAAAAATATATTTCCCGAGCTCTGGAGAAACATATTTTGGAAATATATCAGTGCACACAAATCCACCGAAGAAATTTTATTGGCTTCTTTCCTGGAATCTAAGACAGAAAGGTATAATTAAATATTTACATCTAGAGTTAAAGTGTTGTTATTAAGTTTCCCGATTTCTCAGACGACGGAACGGGGTCAGATCTACTAGATAAATCTGGACACAATCGTTGTAAGACAACATTCCTCTGAATCCTTTACATCTTGGCGCTCCGCTCCTTTCTGCTTTGCAGGTAAGGAAAGTTCATTTCGACATTAAAGGGGGTTGTCCGTCCTTTAGAAGAAATGTACTAAAGGAAGAGATGGTAAAAACATAATAAAAGAATAAAAAGAATAAATTCTCCATCGGGACAGAAAGTGATGCCTTTACGTTCACCGGTCTGAGATTGGTTGAAGAAGTCATGTAATGTGATGTTTATTGGATAATGTCCTATTCCACTCACCTGAACGCTGCAGCCAATCACAGCAGTCCGGTGACCGAAGAATATCATAATTTCTGACCACCAGAGTGGCCAGCACTGAAGTCAATGAGCGTTAAAGGGGTTAAGACAGCATTCTTTTATGGTCATTTTTATCATTCCTTAATTTTCTAAAACAAAATGTTAAGGTTGAACAACGCCTTTAAACATTGGTTATCCTACAATGGGAAGAATTTACTAAGACTGGTATTATTAGGGTTAGGGTTAACCCTAACCCTAAGGTTAAGCACAATAACCCAAATTTGTTAACAGATGAAATTTGGCACATATTTGTGCCAAACAAGCAAATCTAAATATGAGTCATAATTTACGGAAATTTCTGTAGTAACTTACCGTATATCTGTTGGTCTGTATCAAGTTTCGCAAAACTTCTCTCATCACTTTCGCGAGACCAGTTTAACCAACTTTTTGTGCAAAAGTGGTGTTTGCCAAAATTTGCAACTTTTTTTTAATTCCATAAATCAGTAAATTCCCATAGATACAGACAGACTAACGGAGCATTAGCGCGATCCCTAAGAACCCACGGCTAGTGCGAACCTGCAATCTTTTTCTCAAAATGAGACCTAGACATGTCCGCTTTTTTATCCAGTTTGCGGATCAGATTCGTCCTTCCAAGTGTGTCTTCCGAGTGATGGCTTCTGAATGAGGACAATCTTTATTGTACCTATGTATGACTATTATGACGGCTTTATGACCTTTGGTATTGTTTTAGGTCTTCTTCAGACGTCTATTTTACTTGCCCACAAGACAAAACGGTCAGATTTTAAGCAGCCAATTTTCATCCATTTTCGACATTTGTATGCTATGCATTTTTTTTTTTTTTTGGAGCCATTGATTGAGATGGGTCAGTTTGATCCATGACTTCGTCTAAAAAAAAAAAAACCTAACCCACTGTATGAACAGTCTCAGAGACTACAAAAAGACTAAAAAACAAGACTAGCCTGAAACATATGAATGAGGATTAGTGAAGAGCGATGATGCTCACATAAGGTGTTATCCAAGCATGCTCTGGTGCTAACTGAGTGACTTTGATGTGCTCGAAAAATATGTTTTAGTCCCCATTGGTGCATATCTCGCGGCTATTCAACAGCTCCAACACGTGTGGGGATTGTCTAACAAACAGGCAATCCCTGCTGTCTAACAGCCTCGAGACATGAATCCACAGGGACTACAACATAGTATTCGAGCACGCCAAAGACACTCGATTAGCAACTGAGCATTCTCAGATAACACCTTATCCAAGCACGCTCTCTCATCACAAATGAGGGCTTATTAATGCTCCAAATCCTTTTTGGTGTGTGTGCTGGACTCTCACCTACAAGTGCTACTCACAAAATTATAATATCATCAAAAAGTTAATTTATTTCAGTTCTTCAATACAAACAGTGAAACTCATTATATAGTCACTACAGAGTGATCGATTTCACATGTTTTTTCTGTTAATGATGATTATGGCTTACAGCCAATGAAAACCAAATGTCATTATCTCAGATAGAATAATTAGAATAATTAACAAAAAACACATGTAAAGGCTTCCTAAGCGTTTAGAAAGGTCCCTTAGTCTGTTTCAGTAGCTCCACAATCATGGGGAAGACTGCTGACTTGACAGATGTCCAGAAGGCAGCCACTGACACACTCCACAAGGAGGGGAAGCCACAAAAGTTCATTGGTAAAGAAGCCGGCTGTTCACAGAGTGCTGTATACAAGCATATTATTGGAAAGTCGAGTGGAAGGAAAAACTGTGGTAGAAAAAGGTGCAAAAGCAGCCGGGATAACCGCAGCCTTGAAAGGATTGTTAAGAAAAAGCCATTCAAAAATTTGGGGGAGATTCACAAGGAGTGGACTGCTGCTGGAGACATTGCTTCACACCACACACAGACGTATCCAGGACATGGACTACAAGTGTCGCATTCCTTGTGTCAAGCCACTCATGACTAGTAGACAACGCCAGAAGCGTCTTACCTGGGCCAAGGAGAAAAAGAACTGGACTGCTGTCTGTGGTCCAAGGTGTTTTCAGGTGAAAGTAAATTTTGGATTTCATTTGGAAATCAAGGTCCCAGAGTCTGGAGGAAGAGTGGGGAGCCCACAATCCAAGCTGCTGGAGGTCTAGTGTGAAGTCTCCACAATCAGTGATGGTTTGGGGAGCCATGTCATCTGCTGGTGTACGTCCACTGTGTTTTATCAAGACCAAAGTCAGCGCAGCCGTCTACCAGGACATTTTAGAGCACTTCATGCTTTCCTCTGCCGACAAGCTTTCTGGAGATGGAAATTTCATTCTCCAGCAGGACTTGGCCCCTGTCCACACTGCCAAAAGTACCAATACCTGGTGTAAAAAAAAAAAGCAGTGTCACTGTGCTCGATTGGCAGCAAAGTTGCCAGACCTTAACCCCATAGAGAATCTATGGAGCATTGTCAAGAGGAAGATGAGAGACCAGACCAAACAATGCAGATGAGCTGAAGGCTGCTATCAAAGCAACCTGGGCTTTTATAACCCCTCAGCAGTGCCACAGGCTGATCGCCTCCATGCCACGCCGCATTGATGCAGTAATTGATGCAAAAGGAGCCCCGACCAAGTATTGAGTGCATTTACTGAACATACATTTCAGTAGGACAACATTTCGGATTTTAAGATGATTTTTCAAGCTGGTGTTATAAAGTATTCTAATTTACTTAGACTTTTGGGTTTTCATTGGCTGTAAGCCATAATCGTCACCATTAACAGAGATAAACACTTGTAATAGATCCCTCTGTGTAATGACTCTATAGAATATAGGAAATTCACTTTTTGCATTGAAGAACTGAAAGAAATTCACTTTTTGATGATATTCTAATTTTGTGAGAAGCTCCTGTATCTGGTGGGCCAAGGCCTCGGGAATAATCAGTCCTTGATTCTTTCCCACCACCCTGAGTAGGACATATTTTAATTTGGAAGTTCCCGCCTCCATGATGCCCGCATGCCCTGCTGGTCTGGTGGCAGTGATGCTGATCCATTTAAGCTGACGACATAGGATGGAAAAGTGATAGTTCTGTGTCTGGACGTCACTGGGAATTACCATTACGGCGTCCACACCGCAGCACATTTCCCATATTAGTTCTTTTGTGAGGTTGATATTAAGTGGCAGAAAAATGGCAGCGAGAAGCCGGTAAATGAAAATCTCATTAATCCCAGACATTCCGCCGAGGCGATCAAATGTCGCAGTCCCGTAACTAATTTTCGCATCAAATATCCACTAATGCTAAATATTCCACAGCCGTCTCGTCATTATATGCAGGTAATATTCATTCCTATTAATAGACTGCATGACACCGTGAGGCGGTGATATCGCCCATATGGCACCGGGTGGAAGATAACGTGTAGGTCATCACTGATCGGCGTCTGCTCCAACGTCACCCTGTGTGAAGAAGAGCAGCGGCGGAGGAGCAGAACGAGAAGAAGATAGAAGACAGAGGAGCAAATCGGGGAACCAACGCCTGTGGAGAAGTATGGGGAGAGCTGAGGAAAGAAGAAGACATGTTGGGGTTTTTTTCGTATTTTTTCAAATTTTGCGTTCAAAATTGAGCAACTCGGTTGAATTTAAATTTTGGCAAATTTTCGCTATCTGTATTCCAAAACAATCTGAAATTATGCAATGTTCACACTGGCCACTAAGTCTGGTATTATAGTCACACTTCTTGTTCTGCACAAATGACTTTATAGAAGTCTCATGATGATCCCAGACTGGATTACAATGAAAGATAAAACCGCTATATAAAGTAGATAACACAGGATGCACCATTCACAATAGGTGATGTCACAGCTCACCTCCTCCTCCTGTACAATGACTGATATCACCTCTATATACAGTAGATAATACAGGATCCACCATCCACAATAGGTGAAGTCACAGCTCACCTCCTCCCCCTCCTGTACAGTGACTGATAACACCTCTATATATAGCAGATAACACAGGATCCACCATTCACAATAGGTGATGTCACAGCTCACCCCCTCCTCCTGTACAATGACTAATAATACCTCTATATACAGTAAATAACACAAGATCCACCATGCACAAAAGGTGACATCACAGATCACCTCCTCCCCCTCCTGTATAATGGCTCATAAAACCTCTACATACAATACATAACACAAGGATCCACCATTCACAATAGGTGAAATCACAGCTCACCTCCTCCTCCTCCCCACCTGCAGTAGTGATATGATGGCTGTTCCACTTTTAACAAGCATTTATTGATGTTTTCATCCTTTGCGAATTAAATATTTAACCCTATAGTTTACAAATTTCTCTTTTCACGGGTAATAATTGACTTGCCCACGCAAACAGTAATTAAAACAAAAGATCAAAATGTCTCTCGGAATAAAAGGTAGCGCGCGACCATCTGCGAGGAAGAAATACCCCATTGAGGGCATTGTGCTGCAGGAAACCACTTAAGACATCGGGCCGGTTAGTTTAAGATATCACTCTTCCTTTCTCCCCCATGAATCACAATTACAACAAATTTAATAAGACTCTTGCATTTTGCTCCCGCTGTAAACCACCTGTGCCGGGCGCTCTCTTCCCAGATAAGGCTTTTCTTACATTTTAATTTCCGAACGCCGTCTCCTGCTCTCTCCGTTGCATAATGGAGATGGCTGGCACGTTTAAGTATGGATACACAAGAATATTATGGGCTTCCCATTATTGCGATGTGAATGAAAGTGTACGTAATAAAAACAGGTCACTGAGCTCCATACAATGAAAGAAAACATGGGCCGCTAAAGAGCTCCGATAAGGGAACGGAATAGAAACACGGAAAACTGCTCTTCCTCCGACTGAGCCTACATCGTCCTCTATTCATGCCTCTGTTAGGATTATACCGCTTCATGACATCAATTATTTGGACAGAAGTAAGCGGACATCTAAATAGCCAATCCACATGTGCTCGTTCGGAAACCACGATGAATATAGGGTCGCTCTGGGGCATTTTCAACCCAAACTGCAAAAGATTTCCAATGTTAGAGATGAGAGAATCTCCCCAAAATTATTTTCGCAAAGTTGATTCGACCGGAATAAAATTTGAGCCGAATTGAATATTATCCCCTGAGGTCTCAAAGTAGGAGAAACAGAAGGGCTGGGCAGGTTGATAAGTAGAAAAGAAAAGAATAATAAAAATCGTTACCCACTCCTCGTAATTCCTGAGTTACTGGAGAGACTCCGATTTGCCAAAATTTTTTACCAAATTTGATCAAAGAGGGCTATATGCATTGTAATAATCGGTGCTCCCAAACATGGTGGAAGTTATGTTCTACTCCTTGACACCACAAATGGTTAAATGTGATTAAATGTACTCCAGTCTAGCCTTGATAGGGTTAACTATAATGGCACAGCCCAGATTAGGGAATGGGAGCTAGAGTTAGTGCCAAGTTGAGGAAGTGTCAATGGCAGTTAGAGAAAGGGTGATGAAGTGACAGTATCGGTCACAGGCAATAGGCTGCTAGGGACAGCATAAGCCGGTTACTCCGGGCAGTGGATTGCCGAAGAACGCTTTTGTGCAAGTCCTTCTGTTGGCCTGGGAACTTCAAGGTGGACGTCAGGGCCCTTGGGAACACTAAGCCTGCGGAGCTGCAGGGAAAGATGGACTCAAACCATCAGACTGTAACCAGTTTTTTCTTTCAAGGAGCTTGAACATCACTAGTTTTTCATCGTCCTTCTTCCTCAGGGATTGATTCACGTCTATACGTCTGACACGCAAAAAACGTTTATTTTATTATTGACCATTGTTGAAGCCACAGGATAATATACTGCATATGGTGGGAGCGCCGATATTGCAATACGTACGGTTCTCGTTAAATCGTTCAGTCATATATTCGATCTTGCTAATTTCTCATCATCTTTATATCAAACTTGAAAAATGTGAATTAGAACAAACCAGGATTTAATTTCTTGGATACATCATCTTCCTAGAAGATCTAAGTATGGATACTAACATAATCAGGGCTGTAGTTGACTGGCCGACTCCAAGAAATGTAAAAGACGTTAAGAACTTTTATTGGCTTTACAAATTTCTTCAGAAGATTCATAAAAAAAATTTAAAAAATAATCTTACCAATCACTTTGCGCACAAGAAAAAGCAAAGCATTTTCCTGTTCTCCGGAGGCATTGGTGGCTTTTGACCTACTAGGACACCTTTTCACTTTTGCACCATTAATGGTCCATCCAAATCCAGAACTGCCATTAGTTGCTGAAGTTGACGCCTCAGACTCTGCGTTGGAAGCTGTGTTGTCTCAACGAGTTGTAAACAAAATTCAGCTTCATCCATGTGCTTGACGTTCTCATGCCATGTCATGATCATTAATTCTGCGGTTTGTTCATTGGTAGAAATCCCTTTACGCGAAAGGAAATGGGCTATCTTTGTGAGTCGGTCCACCACAACAAGGAGTCCTAAAGGAGAAGATCATGGTGTCTTGTTTCATGCACATGAGGAAATATATTTTTTCACATCATTCCTGCACTTTAGGCCACCAAAATGAATGAAACAATAGTTTATGGGTTTTCATAACTCAAGGATGTCCTGCAATTTTAGAATTGTGGAATAATTCGAGGACTTCAAATCGAGCAGACTCGGGGTCATATCTACTGCCTTCTATCCACAATCCAATGGTCAGACGGAAATGACGAATGAGAATCTCGGACAATACCTCCTGTTTTATGTCCTACCTTCAGGATGATTGGGTGTGTAGGGAAGGTGACCTGACGGACGGACGGACTTGTCAGAATAGAGAAAGGAAGGTTTGCACAGTTTAGACAGGTGTCAGTTACTACAGTGGGAAAACAGCTAGGAAAGTGTAGTGGACATGCAGTACCTTGGGTTGAGGGCAGGGAGGAGTGTGAGCATAGCACTTGACATCAGCTTAGGGCTTAAGAAACCGTTGGTCATGGGGGGGCGGAGTTAGAGGGAACCGGGAAAGATATAAATTTGACAGGAGGATTCCAGAAAGTTCCGGTCCCCAGGGGGAGCTCAAGTGACGAGGAGACTGTGACAGTTGTGGCACTGTGAGGAAAACCCAACCAGGGGGACTGAGGAGAGAGAAAGTCAGGGGGGTGGTCCTGACACGAAGTACCGCAGTAAAGACGAGGCTCCGGGTGTAGGACACCGTGTTTGGAACGACGTGCGACCAGTAACATTACTGTTGGTGTACAGGCCTACGGCAGCCACAGTGACGGAGCTGTCAGAAGCGTCACAGAGTGAAGAAGGGGACGGTACGTATATATACGTCCCTGGAGAAAGCACGATGTCCGCTTGTGTACTGTAACCGGATTGCTGTGAAGGAAGTGCGGTGTACTGTGAGGCGTATGGCGGACGGCGAGAGAGAATAAACTTGGACCTGTTGCACCCGAAACTTGCCTCCAGCTTGTGTCTGTACGTCACTGCGCGGTATTCAGAGGGACCACCCCCCAGCCCGGCCCACGACTCTACAGGTGGACAACTACAAAGATAGTTCTACACCTCAAAGTCCATTTTAGGCTACCGTTGGCTTGCCTCCTGTATTAATTCCTTATCTTCCATTTAATATTTCTATTCTTGCTGTTACTGATAGTCTAAAAATTTTGTCGGAATTCCAGAAAGAACTAATAGAGATCTTACAAAAATGGCCACAGATAAATACTGCAAATACTCTCCTAGCTTCCAGGTTGGTGACAAGGTTTGGCTGTCTACTAAAAATCAAAAAAACAATCAAATTGGATGAAAATTCATTGGACTTTTCTAGATTTCTGCACAAATTAACCAAGTTGCCTCTTGTTCAAAACGTCCTAAGCCTGAAAGATTCATGTATCATTGCTCAAACCGTTCAATGAGAATCGTTTTCCAAAAAGAAACCAGCCACCTCCTCCACCGGAAAAGGTCCCCAAGGTAAAGAAGAATATCTTGTTAATAAAGTTCTGGACTCTAGAAGATTTAGAGGCAGACTAGAATATTTTGGTGCAATGGAAGGAGTATGGACCAGAGGGCAATGTTCACGACCCAAGGCTTAAAAGAGACTTTCAATGGAAGCATCCATAGAAACTAGCCCCGAAGATGTCCAAAGGCCATTCTCAAAGGAGAGGACCCAAACTTGCCAATTTCTGTGCACCTGTCAACAACTCTTCTCTTTGAGTTGTTCAGCTCTCTGGACCGTTCCTTGTGCTTTTAGCTCCTGATGTTTGTTGTTCCTGACTTGCTCCACCAAGTGTTTTGATCATTGAACACCTTATTTAAGACTGGTCTGGATCTTCCTTCATTGTGAGATTATTGAGCTCCCAGCCTTTAGTCTAGCGCTCTCACCTGCTGCTCCTGCATATTGTACAGCTGTTCCCATGTACTTACCTCTGTCTTCCCAGTGACTACTCTATCTGCTGCTCCTCCTCCGTATGATATTGTTGTTCTCATGTACCAACCTCTGGCTTTCCACTGACAGTGGTTGCAATAAAATGACCCCAATCCAAACCCTGACCATTACGTAGACTTTCTGTTCAAAATCTTGGGACAATTGTTGATGGAGCCCATTCTTAGAAGTAAAATAAAGACGGTTCCAGCACATATAGTACTGGCAGAATACTGATGAAAAAGAACCACCCACTGAAAAGGAGAAACTGGGTAATTCCTGGACATATTGGACTAGTACGGTTCCCAATAATTATTCCAGGCACTCTACAAGGGGTGATAAAGGACATTACAGTGACCTCCAATTACCACTAGGGGGCTCATTTAAATTTTTTGTCAATTTTTATTGGGACCCTGAAAAAATATTGCAGATTTATTTTTCTTTTTTTTCACTTATTCTGTATTCTATTGGTAAATATTCAGCATCTTTTTTTAGTCTGTTAATAATGAAGCAATGGAATAGAAGAAAACTCCCTAAAACAGGCACAGATGCGCACGGCGGGCTTCTCTGATCTTCTGCAACAACCTGCAAATAGTCAAACGCTCTCACCCCAAGAAAGAGAGGAATATTCCCTCACATCGGGATTCAATGAAAGCCAAAGGTTTACTTTATCATTACGTTTTCTATTTTTGTGCACTTTATCCGCCGCCATCCCCCCCCATCCCGAATGGGAGAAGTCATGGTGCAGAATGAAGGCAGCTGAAGACTCGAATGTATTTATACCTGACGGCAGACGAAAAAGGGCCAAAAAAGAGATGTGGTTGGTCCGGGGTCTGAATATTTTCAATGGATCTGTGAAAGTAGGGAATATTTTTGATATGAAACTTTTTTTTTTATTCTCATCTAATCTGGAATGTAAAAGCTTAGAAGCAGCAGAGGTTAAACAAGTGAGAAAAGCATCAGAATTGTAACGTAGTGCTCGCGTTTTTACTATGTATAAAAAAAAGTTAGATATTATTCTCCTGTATCAAGTAAGATGGGCAGCCAATTAAACTGACTTGTCCCTAATGCGGGGGCGGAGCATGATTCATAGGTATTCTCATTGGTGTTCTGGGAATTTCTGTCTTATGCCCCGCCCCCCAGGAGCCTTGAACTGGACATACCGCATTACATGAAGGATATTTTACCTCTTTTAATTGGCCTGTGCCATCAGTTCTGGTGACTGTTTAGAATAAGCAGTGTATGCAATAAAAATAACAATGATTCCCATGAAGAGAATTTCCAACATGGCTTCCCATCGCCAACCCCTTAAATGCCTGGACGTCCAAAACAACATGCCTCTTGGATTGTATGTCTTGACTGGCCCTGTGAGAGATTTACTGACAGATGTCTTCTGTATAACACAGCTGGATATGATGCACGCCCAGCTCCTGAGCCCGCTCCATACACTCACACACTAGACATCCAGTTTGGATGAATGCAACAAGGGCTGGACCATCCATCCCTCTGTAAGGGCCATATAGCAGACAAATAAGCTGCTTCTGTGGTATGTCATTGATGCTAACTTAGAAGCGTGATCCTTAAAGTCTATGCTCAATGGCCATTAGATAGTATCGGCAAGGTTCTATATTTTTCAGGAGAATTTTCAGAAAAAAAATGGTGTCCGGAGACTTTCTTCATTGATTTTCTCTAAACTATAATTGCCACAAGAGGAGGATATAACAGCTCAAGACCAATTTCTTTGCACTCTACACCTAACTTGTTAGATTAGTTAATCCTCAAGTGTATGGCCTCACTTCCATACACTTGTATGGAGCGAGGGCTCGCCCTCCAGTCAGCCTATATAAGTGTATGGAGAGAGTCCATGCCCACTGGCCGGCAGTATGTATAACCCTACGATCCTGGCTCAAAAAACGGCGAATCCCCACTTTGCACAGTGCGTGCGTTAGGGAGAATTCATAAGTCTGCAGTCACACAGAATGACTGCAGACTTATTGATTTGAACCGGACAACCCCTTTAAACCCAAATTCTGTGGAGGGTCGGTCACCTATTGTTTTTTCAACTAATTTTAGTACTGACTACTACAGGATTGTTCATATTATTAAAAAATTCCTCCCTATTTTGTATGTTGATGATACATTAAAGAATATACTGAAGGATGGGATTAGATTTGTTTCAAGGAGGAATAAAACTATTGCTAATAAGGTATCTCCAAGTGATCATACTAGTGCCAATAGACATGCTAATACATTTTTTTCAGACAGTTCAGCAAGTATAACGAATTGGTTACCCACTTGTGGATCTTTTAAATGTGCTCAGAAAAACTGTGGGCTATGTAGGTTTATGTGGAACACAGAAAAAATAGTATCTTCTGTTAATGGAAAGGAATTTAAAATAAAATCTATTTTGAACTGTGGTTCTACTGGTGTGATCTATGTCATAACCTGCGTGGATTGTAATATTCAGTATGTGGGAAATACTTCACGCACCTTGAGACGTCGTATTTCCGAGCACGTATATGACGTAGGTCACACTACCACACGCAGTTTGTCTGCTGCTTCTCGACATTTTTTGCATATACATAAAGGAGATCTCAGCAACTTTAGGGTTAATGCCATAGAGAAGGTGCAGACAAAAAGGGTAGGTGGAAATTTAAATGATTTATTATTACGCCGAGAGGCAAAATGGATGTTATTGTTACAAAGCAGAGTTCTAACAGGTATGAATATTAGGAGTGAGATTTTGAGTGTTTTGTAAGTGTGATTGTGACTTACTACCTCCTATTAATCAGCTGGCTATGTTTAGTCATGATTGTTCCTTGACTTCCTTTGTTTCCCTTTATAAGCATGTGTTCAGATGTATTATGTGTTGTCTTAGAATAAGGACTGGTTTTTTGTCCGAAACGCGTCCAACTACACGTCCTGATGCGTCTCTTATCATGATGGAGAATCTTATGATTTTTTTAAATTTCGGAATAAAGGAATAAAAAAAATTTTAATCTAATTACTGATCTGGATGCTGGAATTTTTTTTCCATATAACCCCTTTAAACCTGTCTGATACAAAAATCTTCAAAAATAAAGAATATTCAGGAAAAAAAAAACATTTTAAGGAGCACTCCTGAGATGTGTGTTTAGTAAATTCTTTCACACCTTCTAAAATTCTGAAGCGTCTTCTCTTTAGGACTCTTTGTTGTGTCATTTCTCTGGCGTCCCTCCTAGAAGTTGTTGAATAAATTGTCAACTGGGTGTTACCAGGTAGGGGAGTGTGTTTAGAGTATGCTGCATTGCACAACCAGTGCTGTCGCTGATACACCCTTTTTGTAAAAGGAGCGCTAACACCCAGATGATTTATTAATCATTTTCTGACTGCTCACACTGCTGCATGTCACCTGAGTATTCAGGTAGTAGTTAGTGCTTGCTGCTACCACATGCACTTTCTCACCTAAGCCATGTGGAGAAATCCACATCTGCTATGGTCTGGCTCTGTTTCAGTGAATACAAGGTGATTCTCCTTATTACTTCTCTTCTCCTGGTTCAAAATGTTCCTTGCGCACATGGCTTCTTCAACGTTGCTGTCTCCAATTTAGCGCTGCTTCAACAAGATGCCTATCTACCAATTCATCTCTGCAATACTAAGGTGCTTGTCTTCCATCTCGGCTTTGCGGCGCCTCGGTGCTATATGCAGACCCGGCGCTGCTAAATCACAGTGTCCCTCAGCCAACCCGGTTCAGCTGTTCTAAAGCGCTCTGGTGCATGAAGGTATCTGCTTGTCTACACGATTCTGCTGTCCACACGATGCTCTGCTGCGTCAAAGTCCCTGCTCTCTATGCGACTGTGCTGTTCCACCGATGTTCCACTGATGTACCAAGGTGCCTGACTTTGTCCTGCTGCTCCATGCTCATGCCCACACACTCGGCACTGCCATTCCAAGGTGCCTTTCCGCATATCCAGCTCTACTGACCCATACAGTTTCACGTGCCATCCAGTCTATCCGACTCCATTGGTCCACATGCTGTCCATCATATTCCGCTCTACTTACCCTTGCTGTTCCATGTGCTGTCTAGCTTATCTGAATCCACTGCATCAACACCTTTGGTCTGTATGCTGCCAACCTTAGTGAGCCACCTCAAGAGCTGAGCCATAATAAATAAATTGTGAGCCTTATGGTCCCCAATATAAAATCTGAAAGGACCAGTACGCCCAGCTGTCATGTATCATTTATAGTAATGTCACTAGCACTGATCATCTAATATGTGTCAGGACCCTGTCAGCACCGGCGGTCTGCCACAGGCTAACCCACACTGCGAGGGAGCCCGGGGGGTCAGGTTCTGCAGGGGAGCTGAGGCAGATGGGATCTGAACACCACGATGAGAGGGGACGCTGAACTGGCAGGTGGCAGAAGGACCTGCGATCATGTGACCGCACGTCACAGGAGGGGGCGGGGTTATTGTGGAGCACCGCTGGGAGACAGCAGACCGGGGGTATGCGGCATTGACTCGGGAGTGTGAACTCAGGTCAGACAAAAACAGGGGTCATACGCGGAGAAGGAGGGGCAAGCAGAGAATAGTCAGGACGTAGCCAAAGGGTCAAACACAAAGATAGCAGCGTAGTACAAGAGGGGCGAGCAGAGAATAGTCAGGATGTAGCCAAGTGTGTCATACACAGAGATAGCACCGCAGTACAGGAGGGGCAGGCAGAACTCTAAACGGAGACAGAACCAGATCAGAACCAGACAATAGTAAAGTAGCACAGGCACAAAGCACAGGCACAACAGGGTCACACACACTCGGCCAAGGGTCAGAGTATAAGCGACAAGGAATGACCCCACAATGAGGCTATAAGAAGCCTCCCAGAATCCCAGAGTGAGGCCATCCAGATTAACCTCTGAACTACCTAATCCCACAAGCTAGGCAAACCATGACAATATGAAGCAGAAGGACCTCATGGGCCAATATACGACTCCAAACTCAGTATTTCCCACACTAAAGCCTAGGCCCCAGAATAAATGTTAGGTAATTATAGAATCCTACAGACACTTAAACTTAGTTCTGTAGATTTGATGTGTCCATCATTTTGAGCTGGAAAATAGATAGAAATTTAAATGTATTTTCCAGGACTTAAGTGTAGATCAATAGATCAGTGGCAGTCCAATTTCCAGTACCGCCACCGCCGACGGAATAAAGGCACCACTATGCACCAGAAGTCTCACAGCTCCATACATTACGTAGTGGTCAAGAATAGTACTGCAAGCAACTACAAGAGCAGTATGTAATGCTAGCGCTCCAAGAGGTGGTGGTCGGTATTACACTGATACAATAGTTGTAATATATATTAGTCTATTGCAAAGGAGAATTGTGACACATGTTATTCCCTAACCTATTAGTAGAAGAACAAAAATGAACTGAGGATTAATGCGCCAACATATGGGAAATTCAAAATTGTGCAGGTGATATTGTAAAAAATAATAATTTCCTCCAGTTATAGCCTTCAATACATTCTTATATTTCCTGTTCTCATGTCTGAGATGATATAGATGTCCGGCATGCATGTCAGCAGAATTCATCTTTGTGATATTTTTGCTCCCAGGTATCGAATCACCTTGCTGGTCCTCAAGTTTGACGTGGCGGCTCCAGGGTCCCTCGTCGCTGACTTCCATTTCATAATCCCTTTGCTCGCTGTCCTCAGATTGTCCCACGCTGTGGAATACATTGACAGTGTCACCCCATGAATAAATGATAAATAATTAGACTTGGAAACCTTCTCCTAAGCATCGGGCCGACTCTCCGTATAGCTGACAGATATAAATATTTTAGCAACGAACAATCTACAAGGGCAATAGAAGCTTAGAAAGCCGACATGTCGTGGAAAGAGCCGGGATCGCCTAAACTAAGCGCAGGTCACAGGTATAAGTGAGATAACAACTAACATTGAGATGGATGGATGGATAATAGATAGAAAATAGATGATAGATAGATAGATAGAAAATAGATGATAGATAGATAGATAGATGATAGATAGATAGATAGAAAATAGATGATAGATAGATAGATAGATAGATAGATAGATAGATAGATAATAGATGATAGCTAGATGATAGATAGATAGATAATAGATAGAAAATAGATGACAGATAGATAGATGATAGATAGATAGAAAATAGATGATAGATAGATAATAGATAGATAGATGATAGATAGATGATAGATAGAAAATAGATGATAGATAGATAGATGATAGATAGAAAATAGATGATAGATAGATAGATAGATAATAGAAGATAGATAGATAATAGATAGATAGATAATAGATAGATAATAGATGATAGATAGATGATAGATGATCGATAGATAATAGATAGAAAATAGATGATAGATAGATGATAGATAGAAAATAGATGATAGATAGAAAATAGATGATAGATAGATAGATGATCGATAGATAATAGATAGATAATAGATGATAGATAGATAGATGATAGATAATAGAAGATAGATAGATAGATAGATAGATAGATGATACATAGATAGCTAGATAGATGATAGATGATCGATAGATAATAGATAGATAATAATAGATGATAGATAGATAGATGATAGATAATAGAAGATAGATAGATAGATAGATAGATGATACATAGATAGCTAGATAGATGATAGATGATCGATAGATAATAGATAGAAAATAGATGATAGATAGATAATAGATAGATGATAGATAATAGATAGATAGAAAATAGATGATAGATAATAGATGATAGGTAGATAATAGATATAGAATAGATGATTGATAGATAATAGATAGATAGATATTAGATGATAAATAGATGGATAGATAATAGATGATAGATAGATAATAGATAGATGATAGATAGATGATAGATAATAGATAGAAAATAGATTATAGATAATAGATGATAGGTAGATAATAGATATATAATAGATGATCGATAGATAATAGATAGATAATAGATGATAGATAATAGATGATAGATAGATTGATAACAGATAGATAGATAAATGATAGATAGATAATAGATGATAGATAGATAATAGATGATAGATGTAGATACTGTAGATAGATAATAGATTTAGATCAGTAATCGTTTCTTAGGCTATGTTCACATGTTGCGTTTTTGCTGCTTTTTTTTGTGCGTACTTTCAGCTGTGTTTCCCAGTATCCGCACAGTCTATGAGATTTCAGACATCTCATGCACACACCTTATTTTTATTCCTGTCACTTTCTTGTAGCGTTTTTCACACATCGAAAGCGATGAGTAAGTGAAAAAAATGTTGCAGAAAAATCCTGACGAAGTTGAGTCAGATTATTTTTTGACGCATTAGATTTTATCAGCACGCACAAGAGACAAATGTGCCCTGACAAAAACGCAGCAGTAGACACGCCGCAGAAACTAAACTAGGCAAAATCTACTTTTCGTAAGCAGTGTAAACTTTTTCATTAAAACAGCAGCAAAAATGCAAAGTGTGAACACAGCCTTAACCATTCTCATTGCAGCGAAGCAATGTGACGAGACAAAGAAATGGATAGGAAATGTCAGTACTTCTTGGTACATATGGCAAATTTTACTTTTTATACTGTACAGTTCAAGTTTTGATGACGTCACAGTAATACTTGTGGTGACGGCCCCAAACAATCCCCAGGACTTATTAGTCTACTCTTCAATTTTCGTGACCTTGTGTGTCCATAAATCAATGTGATCTCCAGCCGCGTTGTAAATCGCAGGAAGCCTCCAGACCACCGACTTGAATGTCTGTCCTCCCGGAACCAGAACTGTGTGAGACCTGACACGTTCCCGAGTAAAGACACATTTCTTCATCCGCTAAGTAAAACATGGCTCCTTATAGCCATTATTGGTTGGCCGGGAGATATTAATGCAGCAACAGTCTAACATTTCCAAGTGTACAGTACCCTCATTAACGTCTTCTTCCACCCATAACACTTTTATAAAAGCCATAAATATCCCCCAGGGATTGGAGAGACAGGTTAAAAGTCTTTAATGGCTCTCGTAAAAATTCATAATGAGTCACGTGAGAGCGGAGAAGTCCTAATATCATTAGATGAGATGTTTTGAAAGGCAATCTCTCATTGTCTCCAGCTTCTAGTTCCTATTTCAGCTCGGAAATTTCAATGGATGTCTTAAAAAAAAAAAGTAAAAGTTCTGTATCTGTAGGTGACCTTGTGTGTTAGACTTAGAACTTGGATGAAACAAAAAAAAATTTCACCAAAATCGGACCGGAAATGCAAAATTTCTTTCTGGTCATTGAGATGGCTCTCAAACTGTCAAGACGTAGAAGTTCGAAGAGTCCTAAAGTCTTGATATTTTTCTAGCGGAAGAAGGGGTTAACTGGAAAGTTTCAGTTTACAATCTATTTTTGGGCAGAAAAACACATGAACAGAATAAAAAAGTATCAGGGTTTTTTTTTTTCAAAAAGGTGACAAAATTGTTTGAAAATTTCAAATCAAACATTTTGCACTTGTTCGATCTCTCTGCTCTATCATTGTTCCGTGACACTTGACCACTGCAGTTTCAGAGAGTCATATGCTGCAGGTCTCACTACTGAGGCAGATGATTAGCTGCAACGACTGATAAACGATATGTCACAGATACAGGACCGATGGAGATCGCGTAGAGCGTTGTTTGAGGGAAGACGAACAATTACTGGTTCCTTTAGAATCATTTTTGCTTTCAAGCAACTTTTTGAAAAGATTTCCAACTCCTTAAAGTTTAAGTTTTACTTTTCTCTACCCCCAAGCATTAATTAGTCTAAGGAGTCAAGTTCAGGTGTTCTGGTATCTATGGTACTCACTTTGGCAGAAAAATATGGTCGCGAATGGTGATCAACGATGGTCATCAAGGGTTTAAAGGGATTAAGTTCCGCATTTGTCCATGGCTTGCCAGAACTAATCAAACTGCTATTCACCTGTCCCAAATCTGTGTTTTACTTTCCTCACCCAAGTCCACTAGACTCTTTTGTGCTCTACATCAAGCTTTGCAGATGGGCCATCGTGAGTCCACATGATAATCTGCCCCGGCCTATAAAAGGCTCACAGAGTCATGTTTTGTATTAAGATTTCAGTTCCGCTGAGACTCTTGGCTTCTCTGTACACATTGACCTGCTCTGCTGGCTGCCTGTAGTCTACAGAACGTCTGATGCCTGCCTGAGGTTTCCAGTATCCCAGTAGTCTGTCTACAGTCTCCAGGACATCTCCTGCCTCCGGTTTCCAGTATCCAAGCTGTCTGTCTGAAGTCCTCAAAACATTTCTAGCCTGCCTGCCTAGGTTTTTGAGTATCCCACTTGTCTGTCCACAGTCTCCAGGACATCTCCTGCCTGCGGTTTTCAGTATCTAAGCTGTCTGCCTGCAGTATCCAGGACATCTCCTGCCTGTGGTTTCCAGTATCCAAGCTGTCTGTCTGCAGTCTCCAGGACATCTCCAGCCTGTGGTTTCCAGTATCCAAGCTGTCTGTCTGCAGTCTCCAGGACATCTCCAGCCTGCCTGCCTGGGTTTTCTAGTATCCCACTTGTCTGTCCACAGTCTCCAGGACATCTCCTGCCTGCAGTTTCCAGTATCTAAGCTGTCTGTCCACAGTCTCCAGGACATCTCCTGCCTGTGGTTTCCAGTATCCAAGCTGTCTGTCTGCAGTCTCCAGGACATTTCTAGCCTGCCTGCCTAGGTTTTTGAGTATCCCACTTGTCTGTCCACAGTCTCCAGGACATCTCCTGCCTTGGTTTTCTAGTATCCCAGTTGTCTGTCCACAGTCTTCAGGACATCTCCTGCCTGCCTGCGATTTCAGGTATATCAGCTAACATTCTCCTGTCTACCTGTGGTCTCCAGTCCCTCAGCCATCCATGCCCTGTGTGCCTCACTTTTCTTCTGAATCAACGCCCATGTCCTGTGTGCCCAGCCGCACCTTGACTTGGAGGATCCACCTCATCTGGCGAGTATAACAAATGAGAACTGTTCTTATGATGACAATTTAAGGGATAAAACGTTTCATGATGTGCTGATGTTGTTTATTACTGGATCCATTTTGTAGCTTGCTGCCGTGTTATGGATGTCACGGCTAATAATAATCTTTGCACGCTCTGTGTCGTAGACATCATGTGGCATGGGAATACTTGGAGCAGATCACACTATTCACAAGAACATGGATCTGTAATTATAAGTTAACTTCCCAAGTCATTACCGCAATCACTTCACAGTAAGAGTGTTGCGATTAACTTGGAAATGAGACAGAACTAAGATGAAATAAGGGTGCCTGGCAATAAAGGCATGGCTATTTACGGAAGACAGTTTATGCAGATCATGTCGCCAGGATGGTGTAAATGATACATATTGCAAATATCAATGGAAATAATGAGGGTCTCTAAAGGAGGGAAGGACCCTATAGCCAAAATGGAAGAGGTTAGGGGAGCCAAGCTGAGCTTCTGTGTTAACAGCAAATGCTGAATTTACAGCACGTGCAACCTTCACGAAAGGGACAGAAGCTCTTAGATTACTAGGAAAGTAGAGGTAGTATAGGTAATAAATGAGCAAAGATAGGGAAGGGGAGAAAAGGAGGGTCATCACACCAATTGTCGGTACACCGGTTTTCAGAACCGGGTATCTTCGCACAGAAACACACAGAAGTTTAGGCTCCAATGAAGCATCAAAAAGGGTGGATTTTCTACCCCTTTTTGATGTATGGTCTGGAGTAGGTTTAGCAAGCCTACTTACCCACATTTACAGCTACCCCAGCAGGACCATCTGGAAAACAGCCCACTCTCGAATAAAAAACACCCAATTAGCTACTTTTGTGTACATGGGTTTTTTCCTACGCCACATCCCTCCACGTCCATTTCCCACCTCTCACCGTCCTCCTTAAATTAAGAGACCATAATAACAGGTATCTGAAAGTTTCATGTTCAGCAGAGCTGGGGAGATTTGCTTACTCTTCCAAAAGACCAGGAGGACTCCTCTTGTTCCAGGTAAGACTATACTGCACTTCTTAGTACCCTACCACATGCTGCATTATGGTGGTATTCTCTCATCGAAGCATTGGTCTTGAAGGCACCACTTGACTAGTGAATCTATGCGCTCCTTAATGGGGGAAATTTATTTTCACTACTACATAGATCTGTTTCCATGAATGTCATGGCTGAATGTCATGGCTGTCCTCAGGATCTTCTGACTTTCTTCTTTAGTGGCAGAGATTAAAGTTCTTTTTATTGACTGCCAGTAATTTTACTCGCAGCTGGCATCCATCTACCTTGACTTAGTGCCATACAGCCTCAATTTAGGCATGAAAATTCCTCCCCGATGGCCATGATATGCACTGAGGATGACGGAAACTCCATCTCTTAATGTAAGTAACTAAAGTTCAGATGGAAATTTCAAAGCATCCAAAATCCCAAATGTAGAAGCATCACTAAAAGCAATGAGCTATGCACAGAACCTTCATTTTGTAGATTAGACCAATATTCTGATACCATCACCCTTGGTGGTAGATACTTAGGTCTTTATTGCAATTGGTATAATCCAAAGATTAGCTGGATTTTTTGAAAATCATAAGTATAGTTGGGATAGAGGTAAGGAACTTCCATTTGCGTCATACATGGTCACCCAATATGTTTTCCACTGGCAACATTGAATGCTTCTACCAATTGTTCTTTATTCCAACAAATGAGGAACCATCAAATAATTTCTAAAAGCTAACAGACTGACCTAAATGAGTTCTCCAATATTTGCCATCTCCATTTATTAAGAGTCTCTTGAAATTGAAGTGATTAGAAAGTATTTTATGACTGGGACCATTAGCAATCAATGGATAAGCCAGGCAGTAAGTGTTCAATTTCCCTGCAGCTCCTCTACAGGAGAGATGAAGAATTACAAGGTGCAGGACAGGACAGGACCTCCAGAGTGGGAAAATGTTTTTTGAAGCTTCTCTTCACTTTGGCCGTGAGATTAAAATCTTGGACCCATCCATCCCTAATGAGATATAGACCAGGCTCTTAAGACCCACCTAAATGTCCCCATAAATATCAGAGCAACTACAGATGAAACAATAAGTATATACTAATGAAATTCTCACAAAGTGGTCTTCAAAAAGTTCCACAACCAAAAAAAATATAGCAGACATGTTATAAATCAACTTGTGGACACATAGGGTGGACATGCATTTGATGTACAGGCTTTTCCAAAAACAAGTAGTAGCCCTCTCGAAAAACCAATAGCCTTTTGCAGACATTTGATTCGGAAACTATTGAGACTTTTGGCATTTACTTGGCCAGCTACTTTAATATGGGTGTAGCATGGGCGGGATATATGGGCAGGGTGGGGTATGGTCATATCCACCCTTTAATTATAGCATAAGTTAGAGTTGCATAACTTACTCCAGAAATCTCCGCCAGTTCCCAACTAGAGAACATATTTGGCAATGGTGCACATTGGGTAACAAACGCACCTAATTCACTGTACTCCGGTGAGTCCTTAATTTAGAATGGTGTGCCCTAGGTGCCCACAAATTTTACGTAATACCATACTATCATCTCGCTGAATCACAGACAGAAATCTTTCATAAAATACTTTGAAAAGTCACCAAATTTTTGTACAAAAAAATGTGCAAGTGTTGGCTTCTTCATTCCAGCTTCATCCAGCTTCGCCAAAATGGGTTGAACTGGTTTGGGACGGGGCAAGATGTGACATCACAGCTGGTCTAATTCATGACACGCCATTCCATGCCTTACCACACAATTCTTACTCCAGTCCCTGACTAGAGTAATTTTTGATGAGAGGGGCATAAGACTTAGAAGAAGTGCCTGAACAACGCCAGTCTTGATGTATCGAGGACTTGCTCTTCATGGGAATTTTGTTAACTTACGGTAGTTTTTTGTGCAGTTCTTCATCTGAAGGAAGATATGGCTGAATTAGATTTTTGGGGAATTCTTCATGTGAAGGAAGCTATGGCTGATCATATTTTTCTAAAATATATTTTTGCAAAGATTTAGCCCTCTTAAAAAAGAAAATAGTGATGAATTTGTTAACTCTTCGTTCTACTCCATAATATTAAAAAATCCCAACTTTAATCCCGTGTACAATATGGGAAATCTACAAAAAGGAATTAATGTTATTAACCAAAGATTATCATTTGGTGATTTGAGAATCGGAAATTTTAGGTAGAAGAACATTGCAAAAAAGGGACAGATAGCTGTGCAGTCTTGACCCGTGTACTTGGTTGATGTTGAGATACCTGACCTGTCATTCCAAAAGTTTTACCACTATGATATAACTTCTCTTTGCCAATTTTTAGGAACAGTATGACACAATGTCATTCAGTATAATCTGGACAAGGAGTTTATCTAGAAATGTAGAGGACAAAGCAAAACTGTCACACAAGTGATATTTCTACAGTTACTTTTACCTTCATTTTGCATATCATATATTTTGCGGCATACACTTACAATGTCAATAATAAGGAATTTTCTTTTTAGCAAATTTTTAAATTCAAAATTATTCCTTAATGGATTAAAAGAGGGTAACTTCTTAATGCAGACCAATAATATTTAAAAAAAAAAAAAAATAACTAGGCACCAGAATCTTGGTTGTTACTCTGACTTAAATGAGTTGTCCACTGCTTGGACAACTACTTGTCATACCCCACGCTTGGCCCCGATAAAATATAAAAGCTTATACTCACGTCCCGTGCCGGTGCCGTTCCCGTGGTGTTGGTACTTGTGCTCCCTGGGGCTTCCATGCTACTGTTGTTTCACGTGAGCCTGGTGTCCAATCAGCACTGGCGTCACTGTCCCCGTCTCCTGTCAAATGGAACATGAAGAGGAAGTCAGAGATCAGCTGCCGCCCGCACTTCCTCTTCAGGTTCAATTCGTCCGGAGGTGGAGACAGTGACGCTAGTGATGATTGAGTGCCGGGTTACGTGTCACAACAACCACACAAAAGCCCTGGAGAGAGCAAGTGCCAACACCGCAGGAATGGCATCGGCACGGGAGGTGAGTATAGGCTTTTTTAATTTATCGGGGCCAAACATTTAGATCGGAAAAGGGCTGTCCTAGTAGTGGACAACCCCTTTGATGAGGTACAAAGTCTGATGGTTAAACTGTCTCAAGATAAGATTTGAAACTTAATGGTTACAGTCTCTAGGTGGGGAACAAAACTTGATGTTTAAAGTCTAGAGTTGAGCATCTTTCCAACCCTCCAGAACTCAGAAAATGTGGATTTGCACATAACAAATTGGCAACATTGGATTGGCTTGAAGTTACTAAACTTGGAAAATTTCAAACAAATTTGATTTGTTTAGAATTGATTCACGCATCTCTATTAAAGTCTGTAAATGAGGTGAAGAGGCTCAAAACTTGATGGTTACAGTCTCTACATGAGATACAAAGCTTGATGACTATATTCTCTAGATGAGGAGCAAAGTTTGATGGTTACAATCTCTACATGAGATACAAACCTTGATGGCTACATTCTCTAGATGAGGAACAAAGTTTGATGGTTACAATCTCTACATGAGGTACAAAGCTTGATGGCTACAGCCTCTAGATGAGGTTAAAAACTTGATGGTTACAATCTCTACATGAGGTATAAAACATGTTGGTTACAGTCTCTATGTGAGGTAGAACGCTTGTTGGTTACAGTCTCTACGTGAGATGCAAATCTTGATGATTACCGTCTCTACATGAGGTTCAAAACTTGATGGCTACAATCTCTAGACTAAGTACAAAGCTTGATGGTTATAGCCTCAAGATGAGTTTCAAAGCTTAATGGCTACAGTCTAGAGTTGAGTGTCTTCTCAACCCCAGAACCCACCAAAAATTGTGTCCAGTTGTGACTTTGCTTTATTTACACAAAATTTGTATTAGCTCGAATCCACAAATTTTGAGAAATTCTAAACTGATTCAGTTTCTTTAACATCAATTCGCTCATCTCTGTTACAGTATCTAGATGAGATTTAAAGTGTACTGATTACAACCTCTAGATGAAGTACAAAGCTTAGTACTTGCTCCCACACCTTGTGGGCAAAGTTTCTTGAACAGTAGAATATTGGCACCAAATTTTATCCAGTCCCTTGTTCAGGTTCGGTGATCAGGCTGTGCCTACATTGACGGATACATCTCTTACCCCATCCTTCCTTGTTCTAATGGGTCTGCACCATAGAATATCCTTCGTACGCATTATTCCACATGGTTCCACCATTCTCTTGCTTCTCGAAGCCCTAGAGTCGACGTTCTAGTGTGCCTGCAACTGCCGAGCCACTGTTTCCAGAATAACCACCACAGTGTGAGCTTGCTACATGACTATAATTCCCATTTGCAAATAACATTTCCTTTTTGTAAAACTGTCCATAGTCTACAGTTGATAAACTGCAACACACCATGCGGATCCCATATCTGTTACGGTGCAGTCAAAGTGATGGCCACCATGTGTTTCCCTTCTGTATCACTCGTCGTCCACTTGCCAGGTGTAATCCTTTATTTGCAGCAGAGATGCCAAAATGGATCATAGGAAGTGGAGCTGGTAATTATCTTTCTAGAAGAATTAGGGTGGGTCTTTGTGTTTCTACAGGAAGTTGGGATGGCTCTTTGCCTCACAGTTCCTGTCTCACAGCTCCTGCTTTCCTGTCTGTCAAACTGGAGGCTTCCACTCTGGAACAAGCATCCTCTTGGTCAGTGCATACTTAGAAGTGAGGAAAAGGAAGTTCCTGCACTTGAAATACTGGAAAAAAAACCACCAATGAAGAAGAACCACTGCCTAGAAAAAAAAGAATGGATGGCAAGGTACTGAACAAAGGGATTGAGACAGATAATATACATACTAGACGGGTATTTGCAGCAAAAGTAGTATTACATTGTGGGGAAATATGACTATTTTATAGATTTTATGTGAAATTATGAAATTATAATTATCCTTCTGTGGAATAACTCATTTTCCTACAGCACCCCAGCAGGGGACATTAATTATTACACCCTATAATTCCAATATAAAATCAGTGGACTGTCTGAGTAATGCTTGGTCATCTATTGATTACGGATGAGGATTATGAAGAGGGAGGGATTGGCCTTATATATGCAAATGTGTTTTCTAAGCCAAACCATCCTTTCTATTACCCAGATTACAGAACAGTGCTCAATTCTAGTAACTAGTTGATTCCGTGCCTGGGTCTGTGCACCCGCTACGAAACTCTGGCGGAGTGTCGACGTTATATAACCTTCTGCTATTGTGTTTGCCGGTTGCAGTTGTTATTTTCCAACCACTCAGCTTTCACTTGTTCGCGTAATTCATTTTAATATGGGATAGGGCCCTGGGGGAACCAGCGATATGCATAAGAAAGGGACAAGCTGAAACACAATGCCACCTTCATTTAATCATGTCTCTGTGACTAGAACTCTGAGCGAGCGCCTCTATGAATCCTGCAAGCCCTGACTGTCCTTACTACTACTCCTGCAGATCCACGAAGCCGCCAGAGCTCATACACCACCTTTCATCATTCCTACGTAGAAATGGAATATGCATCTCTGGCATAATCCAGCTTTTACGAGCCTATAATTTATTTGTATCTGTATTTTTAGAAGGGTCGTATATAAGCAGCCAATCATATAGGGAATCACACCATGAGAGTTTTCCTACTTAGTAGAAAAAAAGACATTCCTCATTGTTCTTCACTTGCAGAGTAAACATATTATATTTGGCATATGTTGTTTGTGGAAGAAGTTGTACCGCCTCGGGGCTTGACTGGGTACCAAGAGTGTGCATCCCATTAACATGCCTCCTCTCCTAACTTTATATGATCCACCTGTCTGCAGCACAATCACGGAGATGTGCAGGAATTAATTTCCTATGAAGACAAAGGATTCAGTGTCTTCCGAGACAAAAATCCCAAAGCAAATCATGTCTATTCTTGTTTGGATTAATGACGGGACTTTGTTATATGCGTTCACTGTAACAAGACCTCAGGTGCGAGCATGCTGGCTTCCCTAAAATGCTTTTCGGCTATCACATGGTACAGAGTAGCCATTCAGGAAGGAATATCACAGGCTGTATAAAAGCTGAGGCAGGGAATGCAGCAGCCATTTTAGTATGGTTTTAGGATAGTAAGAGATTGGCAGATTTCACAGATCAGCAATAGAGATAGGAAGAGAAAGACATAAAACATTGAAGAAATACTCAAGACAGCAATGTGTTATACTAATGTAGCAGTAAAGAAGATGAGAGGATGAGAGTAGTAGTTTGAGAGTAATAGAGGAGAGAGAAGAGAGGTGACAGCAACAGCAGTGCCAGATCAGTGTGATTGTTTATTGATTATGGTGTAGCTGGCATCTGTTCTGCTACATTCGAGTTACAATTACACAATTATTTTCTTTATTCTTAATGCACTAGAAAGCAGAAGCAAAAGACAGCACAATAGTTTTTACAGAAATCAAAAATCTGAAACTAGTAGCAGATGGTGTACCTTCTGGTCAATGAGTTTTTACATCACTTGTTCAATTGTTTTTGTGAAGGGGGAAGTAATTGTTTTTTAAGAAAATGCAAATGAAAATTTCCCAAACCTAAACATTTAACTGCCACTGACTAGCTCACAAAGTATGAGTGTTCCAATCGTCAATATGGAAGTTGCTAGCAGCAGAAGAAGCGCCACCACTGCCATCAGCAATCCAGGCAGCAATACTACCAAAAACATTCACAATTGTCCCACTTTGCCTCTGGTAAATATATTAATGGGGAGAAAGGGGAGCGCATTATGGAACATAAGGCACATTACTCACTTCAGACACAGTAGGATGATGTTACCTCTGACAGCAACACCATCAGTTTGAGTGAATGGTTTGCCTGATCACAAATGAGTAAACTGGATAATTATTGAACCGCTTTTTAGTTTTAAAAAACATGAAAAGTCTGTCAATGCCCAGTGCATTTGTTTTATGGTGAGGTCACTTTGACATTACTAAGGCTGTGTTGGCATTAAAGACATCAGGGTGTTATACACATCTTTTTCAGGGCAATTGAAGTACATGCGATTAGCAGCAAATTTATATACCCTGAGTCCCTCTTTGCTTCTGGCAAGTACATTAATGGAGAGGAAGGGGAGAGCATTATGGAATATAAGGCACATCACTCACCTCAGACACAGCAGGATGATGTTACCTCTGACAGTGACGCCATCAGTTTGAGAGAATGGTTTACCTGATCACAAATGAGTAAACTGGATAATTTTTGGACCACTTTTTACTTTTAAAAAGCATGTAAAGTCTGTCAATGCCCAGTGCATTTGTTTTACGGTGAGGTCACTTTGACATTACTAAGGCTGTGTTGGCATTAAAGACATCAGGGTGTTACACACATCTTTTCAGGGCAATTGAAGTACTTGCGAATTTCAAATTTCAAGTTTCAAATTTCAAAAGGTTTGCTCATAGCAACTAACCTATTAGATCTTATTTATAATATGACCAGTGGTAAGTAGAAAAATGATAATCTCGTCTTTTATAAGTATGGACTTTAGGAATCTTCCGTCTTGAGTGCCCAGGTGTCATGTCGGACGCTGTTCACACCACAGCGTCCGGCAGGCAGAGGTAGTTCCACCTCCAGCCACTATAGCCTCAGTGGCGCCGGCCTGATCTTCAGGTTCTCGGGGGTTAATCCTGCTGGAGACCAGGTTGGATGGTTAGTCACGCCCACGGTCTTTAAATAGTCATGCTGGCCTATGGGCGTCGCCGATTATAGCTTGTGTTTCATACCAAGTGGTTCCGGTCTGGAGTGGAGGTGTTGCAGAGAGAGAGATTTGTATCTGGTGTCGTATGATCCGTTGTTATCCTTTCTCCTTCCCATATTTGTGTTTAGTTGTGCCCTGTTCACATTACTGTATAGTCCTGTGTGTATGCGGCGCGGTGCAGTTTAAGTTCTCCCTGTCTGTCATTATTTGTGTGGGGGCTTTGGTGGTGTGTCTCCTCACTGAGTGGAGGGTGGAGGGTTAAGTGCAGGGCTGAGCAGGAGACAAGGAAAGGGTGGAGGCTCAGGCATTTGCACCATCAGCAAAAACCCTGGGTTGAGGGTCAGACAGGGTTTCCCCTAATTATAGGGACATCACAGGGCCCCCGGGTATTACAGCCTTAGTGGGACTAAGCCCCACGTGACATTATAATCGGCCCACATTTTTTCAGGAGTCCATGGATCTATTAGTATACTGTCACATGGGGCTTAGTCCCACTAAGGCTGTAATACCCGGGGGCCCTGTGATGTCCCTATAACTAGGGGAAACCCTGTCTGACCCTCAACCCAGGGTATTAATATATACGTTGCCTTTTTCACATTACACCCAAAAATGTAAAAGTATTTAATCGGGATTTTATTCAATACCAGCACAAAGTAGTAAGTATTTGTGAAGTGTAAAGGAAATTATACTGGGTTTTCTAATTATTTTAAAATTAGAAGTTTTAAAATTGTGGTGTGCGTTTGTATTCAGCCCCCCCCCCGAGTGACTGCTTTGTAGAACCACCTTTCGCCACTTCTTCCAGTAGTATGCCCCCCATCCTGGTATAGTGTTCCCCATCCTGGTGTAATGTCCCTATTCTTTTATAAGGTTCCCCATCCTGGACTTCTTCCAGTAATATGCCCCCCATCCACGTATAATGTCCCCCATCCTGGTGTAATGTCCCTATAAGGTTCCCCATCCTGGACTTCTTCCAGTAATATGCCCCCCATCCACATATAATGTCCCCCATCCTGGTGTCATGTCCCTATTCTTTTATAAGGTTCCCCATCCTGGACTTCTTCCAGTAATATGCCCCCCTTCCAGGTGTAATGTCCCCCTTCCAGGTGTAATGTCCCCCATCCTGGTGTAATGTCCCTATTCTTTTATAAGGTTCCCCATCCTGGACTTCTTCCAGTAATATGCCCCCCATCCTGGTATAGTGTTCCCCATCCTGGACTTCTTCCAGTAATATGCCCCCCATCCTGGTATAATGTCCCCCATCCAGGTATAATGTCCCCCATTCTGGTATAATGTCCCCCATCCTGGGCTTCTTCCAGTAATAAGGAGATTTGGTGACATCAGTGGGCCCTCATCCCACATGGGCTCGGTCACGGTCGCCAGAAGTGTATCTAGGGGGGGTGCGGAGGCATGTTCCCCGGCCAAAGCCGGCAGTGGGGCACAGTTGGGCCGCCTAATGTCGCAGTCCAAAGTGTTTTCCTTGGAGGCTGCATTTTGCCGCCCCCCGGACTGGGAGTTTGCAGTTCTTTGAGCCAGCTATAAAGCTGACAGCTTGCACAGAGGATCTGCAGTGCTACCTCCCAGTGATCAATTGTACTCGCATCTTACAGACCAGAGTACAATTGAAGCACTGACCGCCAGGTCACAGAGACACCAACAGCGTGATCAGGTCATGAGATCCCGCTTGTGATGTTACTCACCAGAGCAGAAAGCATTAGTGTTAAGTGCTCCACATTAGTGGAGCTGAAGACACCGAAGATGACGGGGATATTTATTGTTTGTGGGGGGTATTTACTGGTTGGGTGGTGTTTATTGTGTGTGGGGGAGCATTACTGTGTGTGTGTATTTAGTGTGGGTGGGGTATTTACTGTGTGTGTGTGGGGTATTTGGTGGGATTTGAACCCAGGACCCCAGCGCTGCAAGGCTGCAGCGCTAACCACTGAGCCACCGTGCTGCCCGTATTTAGAATAACGGGGCTGGGGGAGATTTTGTGTAACGAGAGGATGATTAGTGGACATGAGTTTGAGGAGCAAGGAAGTGACAGGTGCAGACAGAATTTGGGGAGCAGAAGAAATTTGAAGACACAATATGAGGAGGAAGGTATGAGATGGGGGCATGTATGGGGGAATGGTGCAAACACAGAATGAGGAGCGAGGGGAAAATATATGCGGACACAGTATGGGGAGTTGGAGGGATGTGTGAGGATGCCTCCGGCGCCATCCTGATGGAGCCAAATTGGTTTTTTTCTCTAGCAAAAATGGCGCCGGCACAGTAGCACCTATCGCATTCCAAATTATGCTACTGCACCGGCGCCAGTTTAATTAAGAAAACTACAGGTAATGAGTGGGGGACAGAGGAGCCTCTTAAAGAAGAAGTTACAGGTCTGAGAGAGCCAGAAATCTTGCACGTTTTTAGGTGACCAAATACTTATTTTCCACCATAATTTGCAAAATAAATCTTGCCAAATCAGACAAGGTGATTTTCTGGATTTGTTTTCTCATTTTGACTCTCATAGTTGTGGTCTACCTATCATGTCAATTACAGGCCTCTCTCATCTTTTTATGTGGGAGAACTTGCACAATTGGGGGCTGACTAAATACTTTTTTCCCCACTGTACAGTAGATAACAGGATCCACTGTCCACAATAGGTGACATCACAGCTCACCTCCTCCCCTTCCTGTACAATGACTGATAACACCTCTATATACAGTAGATAACACAGGATCCACCATTCACAATAGGTGATGTCACAGCTCACCTCCTCCTCCTGTACAATGACTGCTAACCCCTCTATATACAGTAGATAACACAGGATCCACCATTCACAATAGGTGATGTCACAGCTCTCCTCCTCCTCTTCCTTTACAATGACTGATAACACCTCTATATACAGTAGATAACACAGGATCCACCATTCACAATAGGTGATGTCACAGCTCACCTCCTCCTGTACAATGACTAATAACACCTCTATATAGAGTAGATAACACAGAATCCACTATCCTCAGGAGGTGATGTCACAGCTCACCTCCTCCTCCTGTACAATGACTTTTTACAATATCGCAAAAATTCAGTCAATAAATGGAAGGAACTTACTATATGTCTTTTATATAGTGTTTCTTTAGATGGGGCATTTGGGGACAATGGCGTCTCTAACCTGTCATGTACTCCCGCTCTACTGCTGTAGATCCCCATTTACTCTCGTGCTCTAAATAGAAGCTGTAGTGTTAATCAGCATGTGCCCCGGCACCGAGGACATTTCTACACAATGTATAATTATAAAAACAAAAGGTCTTTAAAATGTCTGCACGATGCTTTTTACAATACTGTCAGGGAACATGTGTCATGTTCTAACTTCACCGAGAAGAATGGGTCGGACTAGATTTATTAATTCCTGCTTATCCAACGAAAGAACATTCTATTCACCTCTTCACTATTTTTAAACCTTCCATCATGTATCTCCATTAATTGTTTTTTTTTCCCTCTCTTCCATCATATTAGCAGGAGACCTGCGGTAATTATATCTTTACCTTCGTACCATGATAACCTCTTTCTTAAATTGAATAAATTACCCCCTGCCCCTTTACATAATAGAGCTTTTTAGATCTAATAGGAAAATATTCCTGCTTGAAGAATTTCTTTCAATTGAAAAGAATTAGAGATAAACTTTTTTTTTTCTTAAGTCTCCTGTTGTGGTTCCGATGTCTTGTAATGTGTCACATTCTTTCAGCTCACTCAGGAAATGTGTTCATTTCTTAGATGCGATGGGGCAAGAAAGAAAAAGAGAAAAATGTATCATGAAGCATCGAGATCATGAAAAGATGAGAAATAACACAAGATTTAAAGAGAAACCATGGAAATAATGTACCAGGCTAAAGCAGGGGTGGAGCAAATGGCAGCTTGACCCGCCCATGCTTCACTAAAGCAGAGGTGGCGCAAAAGGCAGATTGACCCACCCATGCTTGACTAAAGCGGAGGTGGAGGCAAAGGCAGATTGACCCACCCATGCTTGACTAAAGCTGAGGTTGCGCCAAAGGCAGCTTGTCCCACCCATGCTTGACTGAAGCAGAGGTGGAGCAAAAGGCAGCTTGACCCACCCTTGCTTGACTAAAGCAGAGGTGGAGCCAAAGGCAGCTTATCCCACCCATGCTTGACTAAAGCAGGGACAGAGCAAAAGGCAGCTTGACCCACCCATGCTTGACTAAAGCAGAGGCAGAGCAAAAGGCAGCTAGTCCCACTCATGCTTGACTAAAGCAGGGGCAGAGCAAAAGGCAGCTTGTCCCACCCATGCTTGACTAAAGCTGAGGTGGAGCCAAAGGCAGCTAGTCCCACTCATGCTTGACTAAAGCAGGGGCAGAGCAAAAGGCAGCTTGTCCCACACATGCTTGACTAAAGCTGAGGTGGAGCCAAAGGCAGCTAGTCCCACTCATGCTTGACTAAAGCAGGGGCGGAGCAAAAGGCAGCTTGTCCCACCCATGCTTGACTAAAGCTGAGGTGGAGCCAAAGGCAGCTAGTCCCACTCATGCTTGACTAAAGCAGGGGCAGAGCAAAAGGCAGCTTGACCCACTCATGCTTGACTAAAGCAGTGGTAGAGCAAAAGGCATCTTGTCCCACCCATGCTTGACTAAAGTAGAGATGGAGCAAAAGGCAGCTTGTCCCACCCATGCTTGACTAAAGCAGGGGAAGAGTATAATGCAGCTTGTCCCACCCATGCTTGACTAAAGCAGGGGAAGAGTATAATGCAGCTTGTCCCACCCATGCTTTTCTCCAACCATATTTATTCATTTTATTCACTTCTTTCCTGTTAGAGAAGGGAAGTGATGATCACCAAAGTTTGGCAGAAATCAATATTTTCCTTTGTGACAAGGAAACAGTAAATTAAAGGGGTAAACAAATATTTTAAGGGAAATCCTTAAGTTTAGGCATTGCACATAACTAGCTATCCTTTGTTCTTCTGCGAATGAATTACAGTTGATGCATAAGGTTAATTACAGGGCACCGAAAAACAAGAATAGGGGCATTTAGGACAGAAGGGGGAGGGGCACAAGTTAATAACAATTCTTTGTTTGCTTAACTATAACTTTAAAAATATCCTATGTTTTTACATATGGAAATAATGGTGCGGCTGCAAAGCGGCATGTCCCCCAGTAAAAATGATACCTTTATTGTAAAGATCCGATGTACCAGTCTTGAGAAACCTAGCCCAGAAGTTTTATGGCAGTGCCCTGGTGGGCGTGTCCATTGCTCTCCCAAGTGCATTGACACGCCCCCGTTCACTTAGAAGTTATATGCAAATCAGGTTCTATGTCAGATTTCTCATGACTACCACATCGAATCTCTGCAAAAAAGTGTCCCTTTTATTGGTGGATAAGTGCCAATGGAGCCATTCCAATACTCTCTCACGTAAACATGTGCTGTGGTAGAACGGCTCACTTGGCTGCTCACAGAGGTAGACAAAAGAACATTTCTCCTCTTCTACTGGTTTATTTAAAAAGTACAACATAAACCAGTGCAAAGTTCAAAAAAATAAACATGGCCTTTCTGACACAACGGGAGAACAAAAGATAAAGTACAGCACAGTCCATGTGGCTGCAGGGATCCACCCGCTCAGGATAAAGGTTCCGCTCTCTGGAGTTTTCATCTCCAGGCACACTCAACTCTGAATGGGCTAGAAGGCTGTGTGTCTACCTTCTCAACTCCATACTGGGGTGGAGACATGATGAACAGCCTACCACCCTACAGCTTTTCACTAAAGCTACCCATTAACAAGGCCGATTAATCCCTCTCAGCACTTACCTTATAATGTCTTCACATCCTGTTCCGTCCAGATGTGTCAGGATCCCAGAATTCCATGCGGCGGAAGTTCACCGACCACCATATTGGGACACCCAGGTGATGGGTGTCTCAATATGGAAACTGCTGGTGGAACCAGCCTCTTGCGCGGTACCACCAGTGGAACACCGTTGCACCACACACACACACTGTATATGCCGTCCGCACCACACACACACTGTATACGCCGTGCACACCACAGACACACACACACCCTGTATACGCTGTATGCAGCCTCTTGTGCGGTACCACCAGTGGAACATGAGAGCACAAGTCAGCAGATGGGGAAGAGAGAAAGTGCACAGGGGAGAGAGACAGAGCACATGGGGGAGACAGCTCAAACGTGACAGCACATGAGGGGAGAACACAGCACAGGAAGGAGAGAGACAGCAGACAAGGGGGATAGCACATGGGGTAGACAGGTCAAAGAAGAGAGCACAGACGGGAGAAGTCAGCACATGGGGAAAGAGAGAGTAGATAGGTGGGTGAGCACATGGGGGAAAGATTTTCAAAGCGGCAAAGCCTGCCCCCATTGTGACATTACCGCCCTCCCGATGCATCGGGCTTCCATCTAGTAGATTTATATCACTGAAGCTAATAACCTCAGTGACACATATCTCCCCTCCAGTTCTTTGCCAGTGACGTTCTCACAGTGATTAAAGGTTCTGCATAAGACAGTGAAGGTTCTTGGGGAAGGTAAGAATCTGCATTCCATTGGGTCATGATAATATATAACAAGGTTCCCACCTATTGTGTGAGATTTTTAATGATAGTGGTTACTTTTAAGATAAATGGACCTTTAGGACACCTGCCGACCCTATGGATAGCAAAGTAATTGGCCCATTGTGGATCTCAAGGCAAAGTAATATCCATGTTAACTAAAAGGACCAATTTTGCCAGGACTCCTGGTGGTTCGGACTGGAAATGGGATGATGCTCCAATGTGGTCCATTTTTTTTTTGTAGCCAGGACCTAACAATACGCCTTCCCTACTTTAAATATGGCCCTGAAAAAACTGCTCTCTGTATAATCACTTCACTACTAATGTAAGTCGCTGTTCCCAAGGCCAATTTAGCTGCAGGCGGCCTCTTACTAAAGAATAGAAACAATAATGCTTTATCCTTATAGTAAACCCCCCAGGAACGCACCAGCGAGCGCAGCACGGCGTTACGGCCGAGCCGGAGAAAGGATGTTACAATTTCATTCCTGATATCTAATGCACAGGGTGATTAACTCTCCCAAGGTCACACAGTGTAAGTGACTGATCCTGGAACGCAGCCCATTGGCCTGAGTGTGACAGCGAAACGCGTCTCTCGCTGCAAAATGCTTAACCATTCAAGTGCTGCTGGAGAATATTCCAACTCTGGATCCATAATAATACCACTGGTAACATTCTATAAATCTATCTTAAGTGTCTGTACCACTAGAAAAAAAAAACGTTATCCCCCTTTAGAAACATTTTTTTGACTTTTACGCGTGTGTTTTAGGAATGAAATAATTTTTGTAATTGAGTTTCATTAAAAATGTTGCCTTCTACAGTCCCTGAATGGCAATGCCTATTGCTGGCTGCAGAATGAGTTAACTGAGAATCCGTCAGTGAGCTCATTAGGAGAGTTTATAACTGATTTTATCTTCTCTTAGCTCCTCACAGCTGATTTATGAATACAAGTTACCGAACATCACAGTTGAATGTGTAGTAAAACGAAGGGCCTGTGAAAATGGTGCAAAATGTTTAATTAATTGCAAATTGCAATTTTTTTTTACCCCAAAATACATGCATTTAAGTAAAAAAAAGAAATTGTCTCGAAAGGAGGACAACCCAATGGTTTGATCATTTGGAGATGCAATACTTCCAGCCTTGAACCAAGGACCTGAGTAATCTGACACATTGGTTGCATATTCCAGCTTTCACACCTTCCGCCATGGGTTTAAAATACCAGTTGAACTATTTGTCCCGACTTACATATCTTGGTTAAATTGGAACCTTCCTGTCTATTCCTCTACCAGCTACTCCTGGCATTGATGCCTGGCTTGTTCTAGATATAGTTCTTCTGATTAGCGGGTTACAAAAACTCCTATGATACGCCTTCAGTTACCATTATGAAGTTTGCTATTTCTCCACCGTTGTTCCCATCCCAAGGTTATTTTCTAGGGATGAGCAAAATAATTCATAAAGAATCAAATTTGTTAAGAATTTCCCCCAAAAAATCGAAACGGTCAGAATCCAAATTTTTGGATTTGGATGACAAGAATCCTACCAAATGGCTGCCAATATGGATGCCAAGTGCTTACAATCATGGAAAATTACAAAGCCAGAAGTCACCTACCCTCCACGGGTCCAAAACCGTCTCACTCCCGGCAACACCGCACATCACCGCTGCAGCCAATCAGTGAGCTCAACAGTTCTGACTATGTAGACAGTATAAGCCGTTGAGTTCAGTGATTGGTTGCAGCGGCGATGTGTGCTGTCAAAGTGATGTCACCAAAAATCAGAGATCGGGGCAGCGGTGGGGGAGCCAGTGCTCGAACCAGAGACACAGAAGTGACATAACAGATAAGGAAAGGTGAATATATAGTTTACTAGCGATGAACCCGTTCTACGCCGGGTGGTGAGCATTTTCATTGGTATATGGTCTCCCATCCCGCTATGTGCTGCCACCCTCCTATCCTGGTACGCATGACACCCCTCATTGCTACCCTGGGATGCATGGCACCCCTTTCTTCATCCTGGTATGCATGGTCCCCTCACCCCCCCCATCCTGGTATGCATGGTCCCCTCACCCCCCAATCCTGGTATGCATGGTCCTCTCACCCCCCTATCCTGGTATGCATGGTCTCCTCACCCCCCTATCCTGGTATGCATGGTCCCCTCACCCCCCTATCCTGGTATGCATGGTCCCCTCACCCCCATGTCCTGGTATGCATGGTCCCCTCAACCCCCTTTCCTGGTATGCATGGCCCCCTCACCCCCCTATCCTGGTATGCATTGTCCCCTCACCCCCCTTTCCTGGTATGCATGGCCCCCTCACCCCCCTATCCTGGTATGCATGGCCCCCTCACCCCCCTATCCTGGTATGCATGGTCCCTTCACCCCCCAATCCTGGTATGCATAGTCCCCTCACCCCCCTATCCTGATATGTATGGTCCCCTAACCTCCCAATCCTGGTATGCATGGTCCTCTCACCCCCCTATCCTGGTATGCATGGTCCCCTCACCCCCCCCTATCCTGGTATGCATGGTCCCCTCAACCCCCATTCCTGGTATGCATGGCCCCGTCACCCCCCTATCCTGGTATGTATGGTCCTCTCACCCCCCTATCCTGGTATGCATGGTCCTCTCACCCCCCTATCCTGGTATGCATGGTCCCCTCACCCCCCTATCCTGGTATGCATTGCCCCCTCACCCCCCCTATCCTGGTATGCATGGCCCCCTCACCCCCCTATCCTGGTATGCATGGCCCCCTCACCCCCCTATCCTGGTATGCATAGTCCCCTCAGCCCCCTATCCTGGTATGCATCGTCCTCTCACCTCCCCTATCCTGATATGTATGGTCCCCTCACCTCCCAATCCTGGCATGCATGGTACTCCCTCATCCCTATCCTGGTATGCATGGTCCCCTCACCCCCCAATCCTGGTATGCATGGTCCTCTCACCCCCCTATCCTGGAATGCATGGTCCTCTCACCCCCCTATCCTGGTATGCATTGTCCCCTCACCCCCCTTTCCTGGTATGCATGGCCCCCTCACCCCCCTATCCTGGTATGCATGGCCCCCTCACCCCTCTATCCTGGTATGCATGGTCCCCTCACCCCCCAATCCTGGTATACATAGTCCCCTCACCCCCCTTTCCTGGTATGCATGGCCCCCTCACTCCCCTATCCTGGTATGCATGGTCCTCTCACCTCCCCTATCCTGATATGTATGGTCCCCTCACCTCCCAATCCTGGTATGCATGGTACTCCCTCATCCCTATCCTGGTATGTATGGTCCCCTCACCCCCCAATTCTGGTATGCATGGCCCCCTCACCCCCCAATCCTGGTATGCATGGTCCTCTCACCCCCCTATTCTGGTATGCATGGCTCCCCTCACCCCCCTTTCATGGTATGTATGGCCCCCTCACCCCCCTATCCTGGTATGCATGGCCCCCCTCACCCCCCTATCCTGGTATGCATGGTCCTCTCACCTCCCCTATCCTGATATGTATGGTCCCCTCACCCCCCAATCCTGGTATGCATGGTACTCCCTTATCCCTATCCTGGTATGCATGGTCCCCTCACCCCCAAATCCTTGTATGCATCGTCCCCTCACCCCCCAATCCTGGTATGCATGGTCCTCTCACCCCCCCATCCTGGTATGCATGGCCCCCTCACCCCCCTTTCCTGGTATGCATGGCCCCCTCACCCCCCTATCCTGGTATGCATGGCCCCCTCACCCCCCTATCCTGATATGCATGGTCCCCTCACTCCTATTAATACTACACACATAAAAAAAAAAAACATTTATATTCACCCTTCTTTACGGTCCTCCAGTGCTGTCACGTTCTGCTGGAGGCCGGGGCAGGAGTGCGGCCGGAATCGCGCATGCCCATAGCGCTGTCCGGCGCCATATTGCTGAAGACACACTGCAAGTGTGTCTCCAGTAAAATGGTGACGGATCGAGCTATGCGCATGCGCATGCGCGATTCCGGCCACACTCCTGCCCCGGTCTCCGGCCAAAGAGAAGCGCCGCAGCAACGCTCCTCCCGGTCAGTTAAGTATGTAAGTATGGCATCGGAGATGGCGGTATGCTGTGTGTACGGTACCGCCATCTCTGGCGCCATACACACTCCTCACCGCTGACTGTGTGGTGCCCCTGAGGCTCAGTCGCCACAGAGGTACTGCACCTTCTCCTAAGGTGTAGTGCCCCACCAACTAGGTAAGTTGGGAACTCCTTTCCACACTCCAACACTCGCATCCCACACAGCAGGATAGTTCTGCACATTACAGTGAGGTGTATCTCTCCTCCTAGGCATTAGGAGTGCCTTGGTGGTGCCCTGCATGTAACACTGATGTGCTGGGAGGTGGGTGGAGTGGAGATCCATATAAAAGGTTTGGAAGGTTTAGAATTACAGATCAGTCTGATGGAAGGTCAGTGAGGAAGGAAGCCACTTGGGAGGAGTGGGGATCCCTGGAGGAAGGGATGGAGGAAGGAGTGCTGCAGCCTCCTCAGTGATCTGAGCCAGCTGGCACGGGAAAGGAACAGAAGGAGAAAGACGCAGAATTGCAACCTAAGCTTCCATAGGAAAGAGGAGTAGAGAGAATAGAGAGGAGTTGTGGGTTGGAAGAGGAACCCTGCCTATAGGTTCTCAGTGCAAGGCCGGGGCCCGGTCCCCAAGGTTGTATGGACACATATGGTTCTGCAGCAGACACCAGTGGAGTAGTAGGCTGTAAATGCATTACTCCCATCTAAGACTTGGGGCACAACAGCAACTGAATAGAGAGCCGGGACTCCGGAGAAGGGAGTCCCCGAGAGAGGCTACAGCTGTCTGTCATACAAGTAAGGTTCTAGGAACATCTGACAGGAGGAACTCCAGAGTACCACGGTACTGGAGCTCTTCACACTAAAAGGCGCATTGGCGGAGTCGTTCAGAGAGGTACATGTTGGCGGAGTGTTGGAGAGGAGAATCCTGACTTGCCCGGGAGGTTGATTGAGTCTCTGCCCCGGAGGACACGGCACGGAGGCAGACACCAGTGTGTACCACGGAGTGTGAGTAAAGCTTTGGAACTGCAAGCCCTGGTGTCCTCCATTCATTTGTGCGCTAACACCGTCAGCACCGCTACATCTGGGTACCAGCATCTCACACCGCCTGTGCCTCTCATCATCCATTGCTACTACACTTCCCTGGGGCTACAGCTTCACCTGTGGGAAGCTACACCATCTATGCTGCAACACACCATCATCCCCAGAGGATCTGCATGCAGCGTTGGCTTAACATCTTGCTTGCCAAACACCACAGGTGGCGTCACGAACTATTCCATTCCACTTAACTACATTCCAAACTCCCCCATTGCTTGGGCGCCCAGGGCCACGGACCGGGTCACTGCTGCTGTGACACATTCCCACTGACACCGGCCCGGTACCGAGTACCCGACAGCCCTGGGAGGGCGACCCAGCTGCCTCATTCTGTCTGGAGCCAGACTGCGCAGGAGCGTCGCGCTTGCGCAGTCTATAAAGGCTTCGGACAGAATGACGCTTACAGCGTTATATTATAGATTTTTTTAACCCTTTCCCTCTCCTTATGGCACTCTGGACTTTTTTTTAATATAGATAGTGATATGAAAATATAAAATATATCAGAAATGTAAAAAAAAGTATTTATCGTAAAAAATCTGATAAGTCATTTCCTTATGAGACAGTCCCTGTAATGCAGGATTTCTGAGGCTGGGCAGTGAGAGCCCTGCTTACTCCATCTACAGACAGGGAAAGTTATCAATCTGTCAGTGTGGGCGGAGTAAGCAGGGCTCTCACTGTCTCTCCTATATGTGCTGTCATTAAAAAAAATCCTGTTTCAAATTGTATATACCTATATATCACAGTCAGCTCTACAATATGACGCTCTCAGAAATCACCAGAAAAAAATTATCGAAAAAGTATGCAGATAAATAAGTTTCTTAAGTCAATTGTAGTCTGAGAGTTTTCAGCTCTTCTCTGCCTTTGTCTGGCTGAGTCATCAATAATTTGAAAATTTTGGCGGTGAAAGAGTTCTTTAAAGTATACCCCCGTCATTTCAGGTGACAGCTCAGAATAAGCCATTTTCACCTTCATTATCTCTGTTTTCAGTTGTCTCTGAGCTGGTGAGTGGAGACAACAAGCTGCTACGATGTCTCCCATACGCAGCATATACGGATATGAGGAATTCTCGCTCTCCTGTCTTTATGTAATACATGTTCAGAAGCAGCAGCAGCAACATGGAGGACATTGAACAGCGGTACTGAGCAGTGTATATGTGAAAACAGCTCTGGTATATCAGATGTACTTACTAGAATGCTTTAGAATAATCTATGTCTGTGCCTCTGTCTTTCTCCTTAGAGAAATAGGCTGCTGTAATCTGATCCCTCAGTGAAATTACAGTCCTTCTTGTCTTCAGGAGAATGGATTTTAGCTCTTTTTCATGGGGAAATTAATTCAGAAGACAGAAGTGGGCAATATAATCAGGCGGTATAATCACGACGCCTCCGAGACTCTAATAGCAATAGCAATAGCTAAATACCAAGCATGCCACGTAACAATTAAACTTTACGCCCAGCGACGAACCAATCCTATGAATATTGCTGGAGAAGGAAAATTCCAGCCGGTAAAATAAGAAAATAAGTCACTCTCTGGAGGAGACAAATACAAATCAGAGTAAAGACACTAAGTAAATTCCCTGATTTTTCTTCTAGGCAGACCTATGATTTTTCAATCTCTGAAGACAACGCATTAAAGTGTCTCAGCTCCCCGACTCTCCGAAGCAATAGATTTAGAGGAAATGAAATGCCAAAAAATATATAGTATTTTTCATGTGGTAAATCTGGCTTCTTTGAATGTTAGTTCTTAGTATTTTCTATCAGCCTTCTAATCTGGGGTGTGGTACAACGTGTCGTTTGCTCTACCTTATTTCCTGTAACAACCCTGCCGGCTTCACTGCATGGCCTCCCATTCCCCACTCCAGGAGCCAGAATATCCTGGTCTCTGTGCTATTGCTCCTGACCTTGTCTCATAGTTGTCCTTGCAGCCCTCCAGGAGGCACAATATCCTGGTCCCTGTGTCTTTGTTCCTGTACCTTGTCTTGTACCACACTCTTGCGGCTCTGCCTGCTCCGTACTCTTGAGGCTTTGCCTGCTCCATACTCTTGTGACTCTGCCTGTGCTCCATACTCTTGCGGCTCTGCCTGCTCCGCACTCTTGCGGCTCTGCTTAGGCTCCGCACTCTTGTGACTTTGCTTATGCTCCGCACTCTTGAAGCTTTGCCTGCTCCGTACTCTTGTGACTCTGCCTGTGCTCCACACTCTTGCGGCTCTGCCTGCTCCGTACTCTTGCCGCTCTGCCTGCTCCGTACTCTTGCCGCTCTGCTTATGCTCCGCACTCTTGCAGCTTTCCCTGCTCTGTACTCTTGTGACTCTGCATGTGCTCCGCACTCTTACATCTCTGCTTATGCTCCGCACTCTTGTGGCTCTGCCTGCTCCGTACTCTTGTGGCTCTGCCTGCTCCATACTCTTGTGGCTCTGCCTGCTCCATACTCTTGTGGCTCTGCCTACTCCGTACTCTTGCAGCTTTGCCTGCTCCGTACTCTTGTGACTCTGCTTATGCTCCACACTCTTGCGGCTTTGCCTGCTCCGTACTCTTGTGGCTCTGCCTGCTCCGTACTCTTGCGGCTTTGCCTGCTCCGTACTCTTGTGACTCTGCCTGTGCTCTGCACTCTTGCGGCTCTGCTTATGCTCCGCACTCTTGTGTCTCTGCTTGCTCCATACTCTTGTGGCTCTACTTGTGCTCCACACTCCTGCGGTTCTGCTTTGATCTGCTTTGTTCTGCTTCTGCTGCAGCAGTATCTCTCGCCGCAAACTGCAGCTCCTCTCCGCAGTCTTGTGATCCTTCTCCAGTGTGAACAGGTCCAAACCTGTTCCCTCATACCTGTCCATATTTCCATCCTATCTGTACCAGTCCTACACCTTCTGTGTAAACAGTCCCCTACCTATTCCTTACACCACTCCTTCCTGCCCGTGTCCCTGTGCCTTTCGAGTTAGTCCCTGCCCCTGTGTCTCAGCAATGCCCACCTGCCAGTGTCTCAGCTGTGCCCGCCTGCCAGTGCCTCAGCCGTGCCCACCTGCCAGTGCCTCAGCCATGCCCGCCTGCCAGTGTCTCAGCCGTGCCCGCCTGCCAGTGTCTCAGCCGTGCCCGCCTGCCAGTTTCTCAGCCATGTCCGCCTGCCATTTTCTCAGCTGTGCCCGCCTGTCTATGTCTTGGCCGTGCCCGCCTACCTGTGTCTCAGCCGTGCTCATCTGCCAGTCATGCCTGCTGCCCGCACCTGTCCTAGTGTTCCGTCTCCCTGAGTGGGATCAGCAGCCACAGCCAGACACCACCCTGGAGTGGCACCTGGCAGCTACCTGCTGCACAAGCCTGACCTCACCATGAGAGGCTCCAGTGAAGACCAAGGTAGCTGTCCTAATCACGCCCCTTCCAGGGTAGTCTGGTTTGTGGAACAGTTGGGCCACAACCCCCTGGCTCACGCCCACTAGTCAGGGCGTGAGCGTGACATTTCCTAAACTACCCATGTACTGTTTTAATGAAGATGTCCCTTTCTCCTAATTCTGGGAATAGATCTGCCAGTTGTCTGTCTCCAGGAACTGACTTTAAGTTAATTAACAAGATTTCACTGTCTCCATAGTAGTCTAGTTGACATTTATTTTAGATGCATGAATACTTTGTTGCTCTGGTCCCGTCTAATCAAGAATACCTAGACATTTATTTGCAAAGCATGGTAATAAATAGATGGAACTAACAAGACTGGCTGATAAAATAGAACATTTAGGGACAATATTTTTTTTTTCTGCCTTGGGACAATTTGTAAAAGTTGTTTAAAGTTGCAGCTACAGGGGTGGAGAAGTAGCAGTTGCACCTGGGTACTTTGCCAGTGGATGACAGTTAAAGTTTCTGAGAAATATTTTGTTGCTCAAGGTTCCTGCATCATCAACATGTGTTCTAATGATGCAGAAGGAACTTTGCTTTTCTGATGAAGTGCTCAAAATCCTTTTCAAAGACAGATGAAGCTCCTCGGGGGTGGTCTCTTCATGTGCTGAATTTCTGGATCACTAGACTTAATGCTCCGCAACCATTTACACTCAACCATGAGTCTGATTAATATCTGATTAAGATAAGGTTAGAAGGTGTTCCTTGCAGAACATCTAAGATCCTGCATATAAAGATCCCACCTCTGAGGTACTTGAGATCACAGCACCAAGTAGATTAACACTTAGGTCAATCGGCTGTGCAGCCTACATAATCATAAACTGAAAGAAATGAACTGGAATATTAGTTGGCGTGCATGCAACGTGTAGGCGTATGTTCACACTAACCACTAAACAGACAAAACCTATGTTAAAATCAAAATGAGCAAATACCCTGCAGTACGTACATAAATAGCGATAGTGCATGAAAATAACATAGGGTACTTAGTTAACATTGTTTTTATAAATTAAAAAGTAAAAGCCACCAACGCGCGTCAAGGTGACCCTATTCTGGGCGTTCCTAACCTCTAGTATTAAAGGGCCAAGCTGGGCCGTCATACAGAGCCGGATCAGCACAGCGCCATACACCCTGTAGTGGATGATATTGGTACTGCAACTGTGCTTTATTTCACTCTCATTCAACCGCTACTTAGTCCTGTATTAGAAACTGCAAATAGTTGTTTGGTTGGGATTCAGGGTGCAGGACGCTCACAGAATTTATATTTATGACGTAATGTTAATTAATGGTCATTAATATTTAAATAGTGCATATCCCCTCTAATCTTCAGTTCTATTGTATAGCTAGGCAATATTGCATCTTGTATACAAGTGTATAAAACAATTTAAATTAATTAGATGAGATTAAAAAATAGGGTCCCTGTTCTTTTTTTTTTTCAAAAACAGCGCCACTCTTCCCCTCAGGTTGTGTCTAGTATTGCAACTAAAAAAAGCAAAGTTTTAGCAGCTGATTCTGTTTTCATTTGGACTTTCTTCTTTACCAATTTGCACAAAATCCTGAATTTTAGCTCCCACCCATCCTGGGATGTAAAGAAATGTTATATATTTTGTTTGCAAAATATCAAATATTTAACTCGCAAGCAGGTTACATGTCTTCTGCCACAAATTAGTCACTACACTTCTCGGCTCTTAAAAAAAAATCATATCCTGATCTGTAAATTACTGAGAGATTTGTGTCCGCAGATAAAGATTTCATCTTCCGGCATGTAATATGACGCTTTATCAGATCGCAAAAAAAAGATGATTTTGTGATATTCTGTCGGGAGATGTTTATTCTTTATGTGTATTTTAATTCAATTGGAGCCGTTAACTAAGTTTCTAGAAATGTGAATGCGGACACATCTGTCCATCTAATATAATAGTAATATATAGAGTTCATATTAATATTTAGAACATTGATCGAGACAAACACGGCTATATAGATGGGGGGTTATTTCACTTGAAGGGGAACTAAATTTTTAGATTTTTTTTAGCAATTTTTATTCTGCAGGCAAAGTTATGAAACTTTGAAAATCACATAATTGTGGATTTTTCCTCTTTCCTAGTACAGGTAACTGGCTTCCATACCGCTTCTTTTTCCCCTCTATTTTCCTGCCTTTTTTTCTTCAAATGACTCTTTTATGGTATATGCCTTCAGCTGCATTGATATTGGAACTGGAGTACAGATGATGGCAGTGATGGGTCACCTGAGCACCTTTGTCTCCTTTACTCTGGGAAGAAGCTGCCGGTGAGATTGTTCTGATAAGCAGAACACTCAGAAAAGGAGGCAGGAGCTGACCCATCACTGCCATCATCTGTACTCCAAATGAGTACGTTCTGATATCAATGCAGCTGAAAGCAGGAAAATAGCCTGGGAAGTAGCAGGGGTTTGTAAGCCACTTGAAAGCATTTTTTATTCTAAAGAAAGACATATACCATAAAAGAGTCATTTGAAGAAAAAAAATGGAATGGGATCCTGCGGGTTTGCTAACTCTTCCAAGATGCCGTCAGATTCATCTTTTTTCCTGGAGTGTCCCCAGACATTACTGGAGAGATGGCAGGTATGAAATATTAGATCCCGTCACTACATACAGACAGGATTTTGCCTATGCTGAACACAATACATATGGAGATGGCAGTGAGCATACTTCAGCTGATATGGGTATGACTAGTTTTGGACCTTATTGGGCCATTATTATTCTTCTTTTCTGCAGTGCCCTATGCCAATCTCTTTGGAGTTGTTCCATAGATTGGTCCTGTGAAAACATCAATTTTATTTTTCTATAGCAGGTGAATGACTGCATTAAATCCTAGCACTGCAGGTCTTGATTAGATACACCTGGCTAGCTTTGACTAAGAACCAGGCCCTGTGTTCTCTAGAGGCATTAATCCCATGGATATTGAGTAGAGTATGCTGAAGCTGGTGAGTGACCAGCCAAAATGTGAGCTGTAGCCGAAGCTAGGTGAGAGACAAGCCAGAGTCTCTCTCTCTGAATGCAGACTGCATGGGTCAGCTAGGAAAGCTGAGCAGTCTGCGTGTTAGAAAACCGGGTAAAATCTGCAGTCTGTTCAGTGTGAACTAACAATTCTGTTTGGCATTGGAAGCTGCTGGAGCTCTTGATACCAAAACTGGTGGGATCATATTTCTTCTGTATTTAATGTTTGCCCAAAGAGATTATCAAATATGATGTAAATTATATTGGCCAAGAGATCTAGATATAGTTTGATTGTTTGGTCGTCGAGAGTGTTAGTCCTTTAGCGTTACCCAGGGTGCACCACGTGGAGGCGTCCTAACGTTGCACCCCAAAGAGAAAGGACTGTAATCAGTTCTGGTGAGCTCTCTCTGACATATTGGCTTTTATACCTTTGAGCCCAGAAGAGACTGTTTTTGGGCCTTTTTTTTAATCCCTGGGGAGTTTTATGAAAGCACTAAAACTGCACGTTTGGACCAAACCCCAAAACCCTACACAGTTGACACATCATACGAAGAGAGCAATCACTGGAGAAGGACATGATGGTCGAAAAAATAGAAGGAGCATGGCGAAGAGGAAGACCGGCAACCCAATGGCTTGATATCATCAAGGTAATGGTGGAGAAGACCATGGTGGACCTATCTAGACAGGCACAAGACCCATCTTCCTACAGATCGTTCATCCATGAAGTTGACTTGGCTCGAGATCAAGCCAAAACCCATTAAATAATGATGAAATAGACGGATAATATATAAGACAAGAGTTTGGATTGTCTGCCACCTACGACATCTCCTCTTTTCTGCCCCGGGATCTCTAGATGAAGGCCATCGAATTTGTTACCATGGTCTATGCTTACAGTAATAATACAGATTTATAAGTCATATATTCAAGTCTTGTCAGACGTCTTCACTGCTTTAAGGTTCTGGTGGATGAGCGCATCAGACTAATTACAGGAGAAGAAACACAGTATGATAAAATCGTTCAGAAATCTTTCATTCCTCAGATCCGGTCCGGGAGAATCAGATTGGACTTTGCTTTGTTCAGCTTTTCCAAAACCGCTGAATGTTGTAGGATTATTTATGACACCGAGATAATCAGGTCACCGCTACCTCCAGAACTTACACCAACTCAGACGATGGTGTTCCCCTATGGCAGAGAAAGGGATGTGCTACATAACATTACGATCTGGGAGATTGGGTGCAATGCCAAGTACTAGGAGAAGTCATACAGGAATACTGGGATCATGGCTGCAGTTTCTAAATAGGATGAAGGTAAATGTACGGTATGAGTTTAACTCTTAGTTTTTCATATTGGTCTGACCTGTTGAAAAGCTTAAAGCAAACATTCAGAGAAAGCTAAATACATGACATAACTTTCACTGATTCTGAGTTACATTATACCCCAGAGCTGCACTCACTATTCTGCTGGTGCAGTCACTGTGTACATATATTACATTACTGACCCTGAGTTACATCCTTTATTATACCCCAGAGCTGCACTCACTATTCTGCTGGTGCAGTCACTGTGTACATACATTACATTACTGATCCTGAGTTACATCCTGTATTATACCCCAGAGCTGCACTCACTATTCTGCTGGTGCAGTCACTGTGTACATACATTACATTACTGATCCTGAGTTACAGCCTGTATTATACTCCAGAGTTGCACTCACTATTCTGCTGGTGCAGTCACTGTGTACATACATTACAGATCCTGAGTTACATCCTGTATTATACTGCAGAGCTGCACTCACTATTCTGCTGGTGCAGTCACTGTGTACATACATTACATTACTGATCCTGAGTTACATCCTGTATTATACTCCAGAGCTGCACTCACTATTCTGCTGGTGCAGTCACTGTGTACATACATTACATTACTGATCCTGAGTTACAGCCTGTATTATACCCCAGAGCTGCACTCACTATTCTGCTGGTGCAGTCACTGTGTACATACATTACGTTACTGATCCTGAGTTACCTCCTGTATTATGCTCCAGAGCTGCACTCACTATTCTGCTGGTGCAGTCACTGTGTACATACATTACATTACTGATCCTGAGTTACATCCTTTATTATACCCCAGAGCTGCACTCACTATTCTGCTGGTGCAGTCACTGTGTACATACATTACGTAAGTTATCCTGAGTTACCTCCTGTATTATACCCCAGAGCTGCACTCACTATTCTACTGGTGCAGTCACTGTGTACATACATTACATTACTGATCCTGTGTTATATCCTGTATTATACTCCAGAGCTGCACTCACTATTCTGCTGGTGCAGTCACTGTGTACATACATTACATTACTTATCCTGAGTTACCTCCTGTATTATACTCCAGAGCTGCACTCACTATTCTGCTGTTGCAGTCACTGTGTATATACATCACGTTACTGATCCTGTACTGGTCCTGAGTTACATCCTCCAGAGCTGCACTCATTATTCTGCAGGTGGAGTCACTGTGTACATACTACTAATCTGTATGAAAGTCTATGTATCCCTATGTATAGAAAGTAGATAAGCAGTTAAGTGGTGTCAGGCAACAAACTTGTCAACTATTTGCCGTAACAACAACCTGCAGTATTATGAATGCAGCTCTGGACATAGAAGTATGAAACCAGTCTATTTAATGTATATAGTATATGGGTTTCTATCTCATATACAATTTATAATAACTTATGTATCTGTGAAAAGTAAAATGATTTATTTTTATTTTAGAATGAATCTTCCATGAAGTCTTTTCTCAATAATAGGCTTCTTGTAGACATTAGCCGTACACACAGACAAGCCCAACAACTAGAGGCTATTGATCCATGGAAGAATCTGCTTTAGGTCATTAGTCAGAACGGAAGTTATTTTTCCCCTATTTATGGCAAGTAATTGACAATTGCTTCACTGGGGTTTATTTGCTTTCCCAGGATCCAAACAGCAAAGCGCATAACATCATAACCAGATATTAATAATTGATATCTCTGCTTATTACATTTCACCATGGATTAAACATGTCATTTTTTTTTCTCTCCGCTGCTTTTAGTAAGTTCCCGTAATGGAAAATGTTACCTGGGTTAGAAAAATCCAGTTAAAAAAATAGCTGATTTAAAGGACTAGTGAACTTAAAATTAACATTGAGGTATTTTTGATCTCATAAATTTAATAAATTCAAAATTGTTTTGATTTTTGGTATAGAAGCACCAAATCCCCTATGCTGGTCAGAAACATGTAGCTCTATTTCATCTGCTTCTGATCTGGTCATTACCTCTTTTCCTATATAAATTGGTCAGACCTTCTTGTCCTTACTGGCGAAAGATTCATCTTCCTGTGCTGTATGCTAAAGCTAAGTATTTGGAGTAGAGTTGTTGTAGTAGTGATCTATGATTTGCTGTTGTACATGTATGTATATCTCCTGGTCCCTTTCCCCATTTAGTTTATTCCTCCCTGTCCGTATCTTCCTCCCTATAGATGGTTAGGACTTTTGTATCATAGAGGTTTTCTGTCATACCTGTTTTGTCTTTTGTGTCTTGTTTACCTTACATTTCTGCCACGTGCCTGATGGGGTGCAGCAGGGGACAGATCACGTTTTAACAGGAGCATAGTAAGGTCAGAGATTTCGGCCTCGCTACCTTCAAGAGTACCCCCGGGACAGGGATAGTTAGGGTCCCAGTTCCAGGGGCAGTTTGAGGCCCCTTTTCCTTGTCAAAAACTTTCACAGTGTGACTATAGGATATACTAGAAATGTCAAGTAGATGCCGGTTCCACCTGTGGGACGAACACCTATATAAAAAGAAGGGCCCTGCTCTGCATCGCTCTAGTCTTACAAATGTAGTAGGGTGACCGGCTGCGGGGTGGTCCTCTTACCGCCGCAAACAGACTGAGATGGAGACAGAAGTGCGTCCGACAGGTCCTCTTTGTTAGCCGTCCTCTTGACGACCGCAGCAACATACAGCAGCAGCAGCAGCTAAACACTCTCCGCACACAGGCCCGGGTACCTTCGCTTCCTTCTTACTTTTGTATGATGGCCCTCGCGGCTTTTTCACTGCAGCTGCCCTAGGCCTACCACTACAGCGCTTCGCCTGCCCGAGTCCATCTATCTTGTGGTACCCCCAGGCTCTCTGTCTGCGGCTTCTCTTGTCTCTCCATCTGCGGCTTCTCTTGTCAGGGCCGCCCCCCTGACTGTCTCGGATGTCAGTCCCCTCTGGAGCTTCACCACTGTACCTCTCTTCCTCAGGTCTACTCTTCTCCTCAGCTCCTCTCCCTGGACTGACCACTTCTAGAACTCTCCTCCTGCTTTTTATCCCCCTCCTTGAGGAATCCTCCCAGAGTTCCTATAACCCCGCCCACCCATGACTATGCAGTTTCATAGCCATAAGCTGATGTTAAGTCCATTTCTCACAATTCTCTCTACTCCCATCTTGTGGCCAAACTTCAGCATTGCACCCTTCTCACTATTTCAGCTGTCTCCCATCTATAAATGCAACAGTCCACCTATAGCACACTATACCTTTACCTTCCCACCGCAGACAGGTCCGTACGTCAGTCCACCTCCCCTACTTCTTTCATTCACTTCTATAGGAGTTACAAAAGTAGAAGCGCAAACCACCCCTTCTTGACCAAATATATATAGTAGGTGCAGGGGTTTACAGCTATGCCCAATGTTCTGGAGCCTTCGTGAACCAGAAAGGTCTCTTAGGAATAGACCAATGCTGTTATAGACCCGTAATGGTTGAGCTCCATTTGGGGCTTCAATTTGTGCCCTTGCCCCCTGGACAGTATTCTTCGGTGCCGTGGCATTCGTCAAAAACCGCATCTCTGACAGAGGAACTGGTAAATCTATGCCACCACTAGCCACCACTGGACCATGAATTCGGCAAAGAGACGCTAGGGGAGAGAGACAATTTACCTCTTTAAATCAATTGCGGTGCCCAGTGTCTCTAATCTCCACATTGGAGAGAGAAAAAAGGCGCTCCCAGATGGATAAGAAGGAGTAGGTTCTACTTCAAAACGCATTTCAATAAATTGGAAGTTATACTTACCGACTGGATTAACCTTTGTCAGCGACAGTGCCAGGGATCCACCGCACTCCTCTCTCCTTTACTCACATCCACATAGGGCATGGAGAGGCGCCACTATATGCCAGGTCAGACAGATGTCACGCCAACCTCTCCATACCAAGTCCCAGTGGGTCCCCTCTACACTTTCAATGTTTTCTTCTCACCTTCAAGAGCCATCGCTTTTTTAGTTGTCTGTCCATAGACTTGCATCAAGACTATTTTTTTGTGGTCTGAGCTGTAGCTTTTAGCCACACCATTTTGAGGTTCATACGACTTTCTGATCTCTTTGTTCCACATTTTTTTTGGGAGGCAAAGTGATGAAAGATCAGCGATACTGAACCTGCGATCGCTTGTAGCATACACTGCAATACTATATTATTGTATTGTCTTGTAAAATTAATAGTTTACAATAAAGCCCAGTGGCAGCTTGGCCTCTAAGGGTGTACAAACATGGCAGACAGAGGGGTCTTCAATAGCTCCCCCTTCCCGGATGCCATAAAAATGCCATTGGCACCCCACAATCATGTTGTGGGGAAGCCAATGAGTATTGTAAAGGACACATTCACCCATTTCTAACCTCTTAGATGACTTTGTCATGATTGACATTGGCATCTAAGAGGTTGATTGATCAGAGCTAGCTCCATTAGTTGCGGATCAGCACAGGTGCCTGCTGTATAACGCAGCTCCATACATGAAGTGCACACATCCACCATTGTACACAAATTGAAATTTAAGCAGAGAGGGCATCTCATGCGTCATGAGTTCTGGCATTTGCCCAGGTGTACCAGGGGCTGGTGCCCACGCTACCCAGCAGATATAATGCTGGGGTCCTTTGAATTAGAATAAGGCACATTCACGATACCCTTTGGATGTCATATGGTTGACTTGGCCATTTTCTTGTCTGGCTTTTGGCAGCGCCTTTCCACCTTCGATGGATAGAGCAGTGAGGGCATCTCATGAGTCATGAGTCCTGGCACTTGCCCAGGTGTACCAGGGGCTGGTGCCCACGCTACCCAGCAGATATAATGCTTGGGTCCTTTGAATTAGAATAAGACACATTTACGATACCCTTTGGATGTCATATGGTTGACTTGGCCATTTTCTTGTCTGGCTTTTGGCAGCGCCTTTCCACCTTCGATGGATAGAGCAGTGAGGGCATCTCATGAGTCATGAGTCCTGGCACTTGCCCAGGTGTACCAGGGGCTGGTGCCCACCCTACCCAGCAGATATAATGCTTGGGTCCTTTGAATTAGAATAAGACACATTTACGATACCCTTTGGATGTCATATGGTTGACTTGGCCATTTTCTTGTCTGGCTTTTGGCAGCGCCTTTCCACCTTCGATGGATAGAGCAGTGAGGGCATCTCATGAGTCATGAGTCCTGGCACTTGCCCAGGTGTACCAGGGGCTGGTGCCCACGCTACCCAGCAGATATCATGATCAGGTCCTTTTAATTATAATAAGACACATTCACGATACCTGTTGGACATCAGATGGTTGACTTGGCCATTTTCTTGTCTGGCCTTTGGCAGCACCTATCCACCTTCAAAGTAGAAATGTGATGCACTGCATAACTCCTTTAACAGAGAGACACTTGAAAAAACACATGAATGAAACCTGCTGGCCATCAGATAGTTGGCTCAGCATATACGGAAAGAGAGACGCTCCATGGTCACGTTATCCAAGTCATTAATGGCATATCCACAAAATATAAAAAAAAATATCTACTGTAACCACATATCCCCATAAATTTCTGGTAGGTGGGAGATCCCCATATATTGGTACAATGGGGTTCCCCTATCCAGTATTTGCACTCCGTAGAGTGAGTTGTTGTTTATGAGACGTTTGGCTTTGTTGGGTTGGAGTCCCACAAGAGGAATCACCTATCTGCCCCCTTTATACCACAAATGTCTCCTATATCCTTTTAAAGTTTATTGCAGCCCTTAAAAATGACCTTTTGTCAAGAAAAGTTCACGCACCTTCGTTTTATCGAAAAAGTCATATGTAGATAACGATAAAATCACACAAGAGAAGTCATTTAGCCAACTCTCTCTCGAAAAAAAGAATCATCTTTATTCCCAGATACAACGAGCATTAATATTCATTATCTAGACGAGCATTATTTGTTTCAAGCAATCTAACACCAGGAGATAGCTTGGGTTTTTTTTTTCTTTCATTCCTATGCTTGCAAATTATACAACGCGTTTCGAGACACCTCACAGCAAAAGCTACAAATTCGGCTCAGAAATCAAGTGATAATCATGATTAATTGCGCTTTCATCTTGCAAATGAAAGTCTGTGTTTTGGTTCTCATCCCGTTAGTTCTGTCAGATCTTACTTGTTCGAGGTTTTACTAATTAGGTACAGGTACAGGGAAATAGTACAAAATGCGGAAGCTTATGGAATGTGGTGGCTGATCGGAGCTTTCTTTTTTTTTTCCCTCTGATATTTCCAGTCTGGCAATGCGTCGTCTACTTGTCATAAACTAATGTCCAGAACTGTAAACTAGATTTCCACTCCTGTTATTTATTTTGCAGACGTGAAGGAGACACGACGCCTTTGATCAAAGGGAAAAAGTGTTTTTCAGCATCAAAGCCAAGCTTTCTCCGCAAACATATTAGATGCGGCTCTTGGTGAAGAATTGGGGATTCCTTCATTTCAAACAACTTAAGGCTTCTATCATAGAGACGTAATCCTTCTATTGAACGTCGCTGGCGAGATGTAATGTATCTGCAAGACTGTTTTAGGTATATTAAAGATGTATCATGACCTTCAAAGAGCTAAAAAAAAACGATTATTGCAACCCCGGTGTTTCATCTCAAAGTTTTCGGGATGTTTTAGCTAGAAGATCTCTGCATGGGAAGACAAGCCCTATGGGTAAACTACTGGATAATTGATTTCAACCTGTTTATTTTGATCCTTCTACTTTCTCTCTCAGTTTTGTAGTAAGTTGTAGATTAAATTATTAAAAGTCTTCCGTGTCTCACCAATGAGGAACTTGGGGGGATCTTGGAAACGTGATGAAACTATAGGACAACTACCAATCGAAAAGACTTAGCAAATGCAAGGGTTAAGTAAGTAAAAGTTTAGTCCGTCCAAGTGCTGTCTTTCTCATAATATGTGCCATTTATAATTGGCAATTAAGTACCATGGCCCTGGTGCTCTTTGCTCCCTTGCCACCGTGTAGTGCCATCGCGGAAGGATGCTGTAGTTGGCCATGGGAATGACAACTTTCATGGCTATCAAGTGAAGACGGAAGTTCAAATATTGGTGTTGGTCCATGAAAGGCTTAGGTTGGCCTAGTGTTGATGCAATGTCACCAGTGGGAGGCTTGGGTAGCAGCAAGGAGTAGATAAAAGAGACGTTTGGCATCAGTATGTGAGGTTTTGGATGACCTGGCGTGCCTACTAGAGCCGCAGTTTGCTCGTGAGCAAGTAAAGCTTGAATTCTGTCTGCTATTGGAGGATTGTGATGAGCTGGAAGCCAGTTTTGGTTTGTCGGAAAGAGAAGATTGGCCTGCCGAGGCTACTCATGTATAACACTAGCTACGTAGTCACCAGGCATGTTTGGACAAGTTTTGGTTACTTCACTGAGCAAGGCCTGGATATCATGAAGCAGAACTAATATCAGATTGTCACGACTCTGTTGTCTGGTGTCCCGGGACCAGGGGCTCCATCCCTGTCCATAACACTAGGGTTGCGCTAGCTCGCCTTGTTCCCTGGATTACTTCTGATGGTGAAGATGTCAGGGCCACGCACCTTGCTTTAGTTTTTGAATCTGCCCTTCAGCTATACTCTTCCCCAACTCAGGGAAGAGGTGAGTAGTGGTATACTGTAATACACCAACCAGACTAATGAGGTAATACAAACAGGGATAAAGAAAAATATCAGTCATACAAATATACTCAAACATGCAACAGAGGAATGCACCGGGGAGTGGAGAATGGGGTAAAACCAAAGTTGGAGAAGGAGGGGAATTAGCACACACCCAAGACCTAGCAACAGTCTCAGATAAATTCACCAAATGTTTTTTTAAACAACCACAAACCACCACCACCATCTCCTAACCATGCAGCATAAGCCTCTATGACAATGAGTGCTAGCCAGGGTCCAGAATATATAGGAGATGGGAGTGGCTGACAGTGCAAAGCTGAGTGCCTTAATGCAGGAAAGCTTCCAGGAGCTCTCAACTGAGCAGATTAACCCCTGCCCTGCTAAAAAAATGATGGTGAAGTGCTTCTAATCAGTGCAGGAGTGCTGTATTCTGGCTCCTTTCTGTCACGGGAAACCTGTGACACAGATGTTGTGACTGCTTGTAAAAGCTGCAAGCTAGGGAAGGATGACCAAGTGATTTGCAATGTTCTCTGAAGGCCGCTACTGAAGTGGGCAGGCTGAGCATTCAGTCAGCCTGGTTGGGAGGTATGTTGGAAAACCAAGAAGTGGTGAGCAGTGCTGAGCTCAGACCTGATAGAGACTGTTGTTCGGTCTAATCAGGACAAGTGAGACAAACTAGTTCTAGAGAGAAGCAGTAGTTGAGGTCTACTTGACTGGAGGCTTCAGTTGGGACCTACTAGTTCAATTGCCTTGTCTGACAGCCTGAAGGAAGCTGTTCCTCTAAGGACTATTTGCGTTGGAGCTTTGGAAATGTCAGGACCAGTTGAGGACCCTGATATTCAAGGTAAACATGAAAAGCAATTAGCCTCTGGGTAGTGACACACAGGATACTTGGAATCACTATCAGGATAAAGATAAATGGGACTCTTAAGAGTAGAGTCTGAGTACCATGGAGCAAGGACTCTTAGTAGCATGTTACCAAGATGGTGACTTGGAACCCATGGAGACGAAAAGGGTTGTAGAGAGTGGTGAACAGAAACAGGACGCTAGAGGACAGGTCAAGGGTGGGGTGAAGAACAACCACTTGACCAGAGGCTGGACAGACATCTGACTGGGATGATTTAGCGAATCCTGCTTTGAGCATGGGGTTGGACCAGATGGCCCAGGAGGTCCCTTCCAACTCTACGATTCTATGGTTCTTTGATTCTATGATATAAAGTGAGAAGACATCCTGGGTCTGCAAACGAAACAAGGGTCTTCAATTATCTTATACAACTGTTCTAGTGTTTTATTAGTATATCTAACTGTTCCATCTTGTGTGCCTCATCTAGGGATTAAAATCATTAACAGGAACCAGTCGTTTTGTACATGCATGTCGGTCTGTTAGCAAGAATCCACGGCTTGTCCTCTTTTTTCCGACACTGCCCGGTTCCCCGCCAATCTCTACTTCCTCCTGTGCCGAAACAGGAACATGTAACTCTCTAATGCAGCCAATCACAAACGCAACGACGGAAACTACGGTAATATTTGGACAAAGTATCATGTGTAAAGTATCAAATCATGTGTACATAGAAAGAAAATGTAAGATATCAAGACAGAACTAAAAGACTAAAAATGAGAAATACGAAGGGGCCGAAAAGTTGAGGAGTAGCAGTAGGCTTTCTCTTTGATGCTGAATGCATGCATTGATTGAATAAAGAAAAAGGGCGGTTACTATATATCAAAAGCCACTGGAAGATCAAGGTGGATCAAGATCAAGAGTCAAGGAAATTATGAAGCAGGAATGTTAGTCTCTTTAGTGGGAGCAGATCGGTACTAAGTCTGGAGCGGGAGGGAAAAAAATGCAATGGATGAAAGGTTATTTGAACTAAAGGAAATTGACCCTACACAATAATGCAGCATCTCTGAGAGGTTTGGAAAGAGTGGAAAAGATAAGAGTCTCACGTGAAGTCCGGATGGCGAGAAACATAAATGTAGTGCTCAGAAAGTGAGAAATTATTTGTCTAAATTAGGACTGATCTTGCATGTAGAAAAAAAAATCAATCACAATTATAACTCGTCTTCTGTGTAAATTAATACTCAGTGCGCTAAATATATACCGGCCAATTTCTCTAAATTGGGGACTGTAGCAAGAGTGGCTAGACCTTCATTATTGACACCCAATTGACTACACCCCTCTTTGCCATGCAATTATGCCTCTGGATGCCAGGGTTCATGGGTGTGCTACATCTTGGGAGACTTCTACGGTGCCAGTGAGCGCTATGCCCGTGACCGCTACGGTCCCCGTGAGGAATCCAGTTTTATCATAAAAACCCCCAATTCCTATGTTCTCTCTTGTGGTAAATATAGGCTGAATTTCTTTTTATTGCTTACTTATTTCCTTAACGTAACAGTTTTTCTTAAAAACTCCCTACCACAGAGTTTGTGTAAGTCTGAGACAAATCCTTGCTCTGATGGCTCCCTCTGCTCTCCCCTTACCTTCCCCTAGCATTAGAGCGAGCAGTAAGTAAGGTGTTGCACACTGGAGAACAGAAAGGGGAGAAAGCATTTAAGGAGTTAGGGAGGGTTATTTACTCCGGGTGTAGATAGGGAGGAAAGCACATAGTCCTGTTGAAGGTGAAATCACTCTTTGGAATGAAGATGTGCTGTGTATTCCAAGGAAATACATCCAGCCTGTATTACCGAGAGGTACATTTCTTCAAGATAAAATTATTTAATTTTTTATTAGCCACGCCTCCTGTTGAAGCCATAGGTGAAACGCGCGTCAAAGAGGCTCTCCTGTCTCACGTGCCCTCTGCATCTAGACCCAGCTGTATCATGTCTGAAGGTATTGACTTCTAGTATATCTCTGTCCTCAATGTATCCCTGTCTATTGGTCTGATTATAAATTCTGTCTAATTGCATAGGTATTTTAGTCTATCCTTTCATTTGATACAGCGACACACTTTGTGCCCCCTTAGTAGGATTAGACAGGGCTTACCCACATATGTATATATATTTTTTGATGATAGAGACTAACCATCATTATCCTTCTGAGCAGTCTGATATTTGCAGATAGGCTTTGTGAGACATCTGTTTCTCTTTAGGTGACCATCAATCTCAGGGAATTAATATACCCTTTATGTCTTTTATATTTATAATTGACTTTCACTACCATTAATTGCAGACTAACTTCCATAGGCATACTTAGTGAGATGGTTGCATCAATCTCCGGTATATTATGAGCTGTGATTTGTAATTATTTATACTTCTGTCCATCTCTTAACTGCCGCCTTATATTTTTGTCTTGTGCTATTTATGTTGTCACAATATATGCTAATTATAGCTCATAAAATTTTCTACAATTTTTGATATATCTCTGTTCAGCCTCTTATGTCTAGTCAGGAATTACTTTAGCATTTGCTTATATTATCTATAATATTGTGTTTAACGAAATGTTCAAACTGTTCAACTAATCTGTTGCTCATGCAGCGCAGGTCAATGGCAGAAATCACGGAAACGATGTTTGTCGCGCCCATGCGTGCAATTTAGTGAATGAAAGACTCAACAGTAGGAAGATAAAAGATGAAAGAAAAATGATAGAAGAGCTGATTGGAAACGGGAAAAGTAGGGGGTGAGCTAAGCATCTGATCGGAGGAGGGAAAAGTAGGAGGTGAGCTAAGCATCTGATCGGAGGAGGGAAAAGTAGGAGGTGAGCTAAGCATCTGATCGGAGGAGGGAAAAGCAGGAGGTGAGCTAAGCATCTGATAGGAGGGGGAAAAAATACGGGGAGGGCTAAGCAGCTGATTGGAGGAGGGAAAAGCACGGGGTGAGCTAGTAATAATAATAATAATAATCATAAATTTTATTTCTATAGCGCCGACATATTCTGCAGCACTTTACATTTCAGAGGGGACTTGTACAGACGATAGACATTACAGCATAACAATAATCACATAAATCATAACAGATACCAAGAGGAATGAGGGCCCTGCTCGCAAGCTTACATTCTATGAGGAGAGCATAAGCATAAGCTAAGCAGCTGATTGGAGGAGGGAAAAGTAAGGGGAAGGCTAAGCAGCTGATCAGAGGAGGGAAAAGTAAGGGGAGGGGTAAGCAGCTGATTAGAGGAGGGAAAAGTATGGGAAGGGCTAAGCAGCTGATTGGAGGAGGGAAAAGTATGGGAAGAGCTAAGCAGCTGATTGGAGGAGGGAAAAGCACGGGGAGGGCTAAGCAGCTGATTGGAGGAGGGAAAAGTATGGGAAGGGCTAAGCAGCTGATCAGAGGAGGGAAAAGTATGGTAAGGGATAAGCAGCTGATTGGAGGAGGGAAAAGTATGGGAAGGGCTAAGCAGCTGATCAGAGGAGGGAAAAGTATGGTAAGGGCTAAGCAGCTGATTGGAGGAGGGAAAAGTATGGGAAGGGCTAAGCAGCTGATTGGAGGAGGGTAAAGCACGGGGAGGGCTAAGCAGCTGATTGGAGGAGGGAAAAGCACAGGGTGGGCTAAGCAGCTGATCGGAGGAGGGAAAAGTAAGGGGAGGGCTAAGCAGCTGATTGGAGGAGGGAAAAGTATGGGAAGGGCTAAGTAGCTGATTGGAGAAGGGAAAAGTATGAGAAGGGCTAAGTAGCTGATTGGAGAAGGGAAAAGTATGAGAAGGGCTAAGTAGATGATTGGAGGAGGGAAAAGCACGGGAAGGGCTAAGCAGCTGATTGGAGGAGGGAAAAGTATGAGAAGGGCTAAGCAGTTGATTGGAGGAGGGAAAAGCAGGGGAGGGCTAAGCAGCTGACTGGAGGAGGGAAAAGCACGGGGAGGGCTAAGCAGCTGATTGGAGGAGGGAAAAGTATGGGAAGGGCTAAGCAGCTGATCAGAGGAGGGAAAAGTATGAGGAGGGCTAAGCAGCTGATTGGAGGAGGGAAAAGTATGAGGAGGGCTAAGCAGCTGATTGGAGGAGGGTAAAGCACGGGGAGGGCTAAGCAGCTGATTGGAGGAGGGAAAAGCACAGGGTGGGCTAAGCAGCTGATCGGAGGAGGGAAAAGTAAGGGGAGGGCTAAGCAGCTGATTGGAGGAGGGAAAAGTATGGGAAGGGCTAAGTAGCTGATTGGAGAAGGGAAAAGTATGAGAAGGGCTAAGTAGATGATTGGAGGAGGGAAAAGCACGGGAAGGGCTAAGCAGCTGTTTGGAGGAGGGAAAAGTATGAGAAGGGCTAAGCAGATGATTGGAGGAGGGAAAAGCACGGGGAGGGCTAAGCAGCTGATTGGAGGAGGGAAAAGTATGGGAAGGACTAAGCAGCTGATTGGAGGAGGGAAAAGTATGGGAAGGGCTAAGCAGCTGATTGGAGGAGGAAAAAGTATGGGAAGGGCTAAGCAGCTGATCAGAGGAGGGAAAAGTATGGGAAGGGCTAAGCAGCTAATTGGAGGAGGGAAAAGTATGGTAAGGGCTAAGCAGCTGATTGGAGGAGGTAAAAGTATGAGAAGGGCTAAGCAGCTGATTGGAGGAGGGAAAAGCACAGGGAGGGCTAAGCAGCTGGTCGGAGGAGGGAAAAGCAAGGGAAGGGCTAAGCAGCTGATCGGAGGAGGGAAAAGTAAGGGAAGGGCTAAGCAGCTGATTGGAGGAGGGAAAAACACGGGGAGGGCTAAGCAGCTGATCGGAGGATGGAAAAGTATGGGAAGGGCTAAGCAGCTGATCAGAGGAGGGAAAAGTATGGGAAGGGCTAAGCAGCTAATTGGAGGAGGGAAAAGTATGGTAAGGGCTAAGCAGCTGATTGGAGGAGGTAAAAGTATGAGAAGGGCTAAGCAGCTGATTGGAGGAGGGAAAAGCACAGGGAGGGCTAAGCAGCTGGTCGGAGGAGGGAAAAGCAAGGGAAGGGCTAAGCAGCTGATCGGAGGAGGGAAAAGTAAGGGAAGGGCTAAGCAGCTGATCGGAGGAGGGAAAAGTAATGGAAGGGCTAAGCAGCTGATTGGAGGAGGGAAAAACACGGGGAGGGCTAAGCAGCTGATCGGAGGATGGAAAAGTATGGGAAGGGCTAAGCAGCTGATTGGAGGAGGGAAAAGCACGGGGAGGGCTAAGGATCTGATCAGAGGAGGGAATAGTACAGGAAGATCTAAGGAGAGGAAAGTACTTATGTTTTTTAACCCTTCTTGGCTGATGGAATTCAAATTTATTTGAATTGAATTTCTCCACCTGAATTAAGTCAAACTGAATTTCAGGAGGTTCAATCAACTCTACCACACATTCATTCAGGCACTTATATGCTGAATATATCATGCAACTCCATAAAAAGCCAGCCAGCCCCCATCATATTTTGTGGCTGTAAATTCTGCAGTATTACCACTTGAGAAATCTTGGCACCAAGTGAGATTTCCATTCACAAAAGCCGGACATTCACGCCATTGATGACATCTCGTCTCCTAGCAACTGAATTGCAGCGAGAACTCTGTCCAAGTCAGAGATGTATGAGGTAAATGAACGAGGCATATGATAAATACACAAGCTGACATGATCTCAGTTGACTCTTTAAATGCTCGAGAGCTGGAGGGCTCCTCAATGCTTCTCGGATTAATCTTCTGCATTTCACCGAAGCACCTAGGCAACAAAATGGCATGGATGGAGGAAGGTTCACGAAGTCGAGGAAGGAGATATGGTAATTACTGAGAGTGATTAAGAAGGAGAGACTTTATCAGCCTGGGTCAACTACTGAAGGACTGCGAATAATTAACGTAATGCATTTAGAAGGACAAAAGTCTCCAGAGTTGCCAAAAATTCCAAAAATCATTCATGCACGCGTGAACATTTTTCCCTATTGAATAGAAAGCCAAAAAGAAGGGAACATAAAGGGATGTCACCTCACACTGCAGATCGGTATAGCGCTCATGATATGTAAAAAAGCTGAGTGATGGTTCCTTGAATGGGGGTCAGTGGTGGAGCAAAGTTTACCATCAGGGCAAAGATTCAGTTTTCCCTGTGTCTAAATACCCCGGCCAAAGCTTGTTGACCCTGTTCCAACACACCATTGTTGGAGAATGTGACCAGGTACCTTTAAAAGTGTTTTTTTTCCATTTTCATTAATGGGTAAAATGGTAAAGTGCTTGTAAAAATAAGCAACTATGCTATTTACCCCTTATTAAAAATGTGCTCCATACTCCAAAACAATTCTATTGTGTATGGCTCGCTGTTCAGGTTACCAGCCACCCTTCAGTCTAAGAGTGGCCGATTACCCAAGCAAGCAGCATGCTCTTATGCTTTAGAGCTTTCAAGTGCTGAATAGATCAACTGGATCTATTCAGCTTCAGTGCACCTGCGCTTACCCCATACTGCAGAGGCGACGTTACCTCTGCATGCAGCATTGCAGAGATTACAGTTTGGACCAGCGTTACAAGAAGTCAATGGGTGGTTTGTGTAATGTAAACCTACTTAGAGATACGTTCCTGTTGTGAGTACATTTTCCCCTTCACTACTGAGGCCCGATGAACTCCCTCTTCTGGTAAAGAAAGGTAGTGAGCCTGATTATCAAGCACCTGAGCCTAATGATGAGGACTGGCTGAGTGGAGTGAATGACTGGATATAAGGCCGCCGACGCCCTTCTGCCCTGTGGGTGATTTCTCTGTGGGATCCTTGGAGACCAGTCTGAATTCCTGCTCTTCTAAAGCTAAGTTTTCTGCTCTGCCTTTTGCATTTGTGCTTTGACTTTGTTTTGTTTTGTTTTTCTGGATTTCTGCCATTCCCTGAATTCCTTTAGCTCTGTCTTCAGAAAGTACCTGAGTGCTGATATAGCTTTTGAAGCCTAGCTGCTTCAGGGTCTTTTTCCATATCAGCCTGTTGGCTTATGTCTTTGATAGGGTTTTGGCAGATTGCAGACAGCAACCTTCCTTTCCTGTCCTGTTTAGTTAGTTTGGGCCCCATCGTTTGCTCAGCCTATCTTTCTGTCTGTGTGAGTGTTTTTTCATCTTGCTTCACCGTCATTATATGTTGGGGGCTGCCTTTTACTTTGGGGTCTGCTCTGGGGCAGTTTAGATTTCCTTTTCTGTCTTTAGGCTATTTAGCTCTCCGGCTGTGATCGAGGGGTCTAGGGCACCGTAGGAACCCCCCACGGCTTCTGCTAGTTGTGTTGATAGGTTCAGGGGTCTGCAATCTGATAGTTGCCAACTTCTCTGGTTTTCTGGACGTAGCTTCTATTTTTGTGTCTGCCTCCTACGGTGACTCTTTCATAACACGTTCCATTCAAGTTACAAGTTGAGGGTCTTGAAAATGGGAACCCTCCACTAATAAGGTCTGCCGGAAGGGTGAACATGCAGTCTTAGGCTGGTTTCACATTAGCGCATTTTCAGCGCGCGCACGGCCGGGGGTAGCTCCGCCCCCGAGCCGGCTCTCTGCCCGGCGTGCCCGCCCCTTGCTTGTAGCGCCGCCTACTAGCGGACAGCGGCGCCTGCGATGGGCGCACCCTTTCTTTAGCATAGGGTGCGCAGATCGTGCGCAGGCCGTGCGCTAGTTGCGCTTTGACCTGCGCTGCGCACTTTTGACGGTGCGCCGTGCGCGCCAAAATCGGAAAAGTTTGATTTTGGCGCGCACGGCGCACCGTCAAAAGTGCGCAGCGCAGGTCAAAGCGCAACTAGCGCACGGCCTGCGCATGATCGGCGCACCCTATGCTAAAGATAGGGTGCGCCGATCGCAGGCGCCGCTGTCCGCTAGGAGGCGGCGCTACAAGGAAGGGGCGGGCACGCCGGGCAGAGAGCCGGCTCGGGGGCGGAGCTACCCCCGGCCGTGCGCGCGCTGAAAATGCGCTAATGTGAAACCGGCCTTATCTGCAGTCAGAATTTATTGAAGCATTCAAAAATACACAAATTTTTCAAGCGCAAAACTGTTTCAGGAAACATTCCTTCTTTTAGCTATGTTCACACAAAGATTTTTCAACGAGTTTTTGGAGTGCAAAATGAGCGGGAATGCTTCAAATCCTCCTCCAAATCTCAAAACACCTCAAAAACAATTTTACTCCCAAAAAAACAGCAAAAAATTTTAGTTTTCACACTGATATTAGTTGTTTTTTTTTAAAGTGTTTTATCCTAAAGAGTATTTTTGCAGCCTTTTATTTAGACAGTGCCTAATTTTGGGAGTGGATTCCATCAGGATCCTCTTTAAACAAGTGATGCGAACTTTCTTTTTCCACCAGATGTTTTTCCAAGGCTCTTCGGGGGAAATAAAAACTCCTTATTAGAGTTGAGCGAAACGGGTCGAAAAATTTCAAAAGTCGCCGACTTTTGGCAAAGTCGGGTTTCATGAAACGAAACCCGACCCTAGGATGAGGTCGGCCACGAGGTCGGCGACTTACGCGCCAAAGTCGCGTTTCAAAAGTTTGTTTTGCGCTCTTTTTCAGCCAATCAGGATCCACGGACACTGTGGGCAACGTGATGACATAGGCAGGGGTCACCACCATCTTTCAGAAGGGCATGCAAGTGATTGGCTTGCTTTGGTGGGCGTCACAGGGGGTATAAAAGGGCGTGCACGCCGACCGCCATCTTACTTCTGCCGATCTTAGCATAGGGAGAGGTTGCTGCTGCTGATTCTGTAGGGAGAGCGTTAGGTAGGGAAGAAGAAAAAAAAACTGCTTCTGCTGCTAGCGATTTTGCCTGTACAACACACCAGTCACTGTGTGTGCAGTGCAAGGGGAGGCTATATTTTGGTGGATCAGCGGTGTTGGTTGTTAGGCTGCCTTCTAAGGCTTCCTGACAGCTGCATTGCTGTTTACCCACTGCTCTGCAAACTGCTTTTTTAAAAGCAATCCCAATTTTTTTTTTTTGTCCTGCTGAGGTACTGAGCGTGCATTTTTTCACACCATACAGCGGTGCACACTCCTCACACAGTACCGTGTAACGGCTGTTATCACAGCCACAGTGAAGTTATCTGTGTGTCACTCGGTGAGAATAAGTCGAGGACTTGTTCCGTTCTTAAAGACCTGCACCTTCTAGTTTTGTCTAGCTTTCAAACAGTTAAATATATTTGCTGTTTGATCACATTCAAAACTATAGAGAGACAGCGTGTGTCAGTCCGTATACTTAAAAAACACGGAGCTTGACAATTTTACGTACACCGGACAGCCGTGTACGTGCACGCTCCTCTCAGTACCGTGTAACGGCTGTTATCACGGCCACAGTGAAGCTATCTGTGTGTCACTGTGGAAGGATAAGTGGAGGACTTGTTCCGTTCTTACAGACCTACACTCAAGGGAGATTCCTATTCTACCCAATTCTATATACACCTTGTAGTTTGTGATACACTAGCCAATTTCTGCCTGTGACATAGCGCAATATCACAATATTCAGTGGGCCTCACACAATCCAAAAGTGTCCAGTGTCCACAAGTGTGTGCAGAAATTCAAAATCTCCGTGATCCTGTAGTCATTTTTTTCACACCTGTGCCATCGAGCCTGTGACATAGCGCTCTGATATTCAGTGGGCCTCACACAATCCAAAAGTGTCCAGTGTCCACTAGTGTGTGCAGAAATTCAAAATCTCCGTGATCCTGTAGTCATGTAGTCACTTTTTTCACACCTGTGCCATCGAGCCTGTGACATAGCGCTCTGATATTCAGTGGGCCTCACACAATCCAAAAGTGTCCAGTGTCCACTAGTGTGTGCAGAAATTCAAAATCTCCGTGATCCTGTAGTCATGTAGTCACTTTTTTCACACCTGTGCCATCGAGCCTGTGACATAGCGCTCTGATATTCAGTGGGCCTCACACAATCCATAAGTGTCCAGTGTCCACAAGTGTCTGCAGAAATTCAAAATTTCCCCTGTCCTATAGACACCTTGTACCTTGTTTTACATTACTATATAGTTTGTTGGATTTTGTCTACATTTCTACCAAAAATGAGGAAGGCTGGTGGAAGAGGCCGTGGAATTGGGCGGGGGTTGGCAGCTGGTAATGATGGTGTTGGTGGTGGATCTGATGGTAGTGGCAAAAGCAAAATAGGACCGAATGCAGGAGGTGTTGAGCCTGCGTCATCGTCTGGCTCCACAAGGCCTCGAAGGCTTACTTTTCTAGGAGTTGGCAAACCGCTTTTAAAGCCAGAGCTGCAGGAAAAAGTTTTGGCTTACATTGCTGACTCAGCCTCCAGCTCTATCGCCTCCTCTTCTGAAGTTGTAAAAAGTAAAAGCACTGAGTCGTCACTGGAGGCTCATGTTCATGAACCACACCTTTACTTGTGTCCTTCACCCCAACCAAGATTGAAGGATGACGCAGGCCATACTACTGATTACTCCATGGAGCTGTTTTCACATACCATGCCTGGATTATCAAGTGAAATGGTGAATTACCCAGGCCAAGATGAATCTGACATGGAGTGCACTGATGCACAGCCACTAATAGATGATTCTGCTGGTACATTCACTCAGAGCACTACATTGTCCTCGCAGTGTACAGAGCCAGATTCTGACCCTGATGAGACTCAGGTGCCCCTTCCCGCACACTATACCACCATACACGGTGACACAGAGGAAGGTGCACATGACATTGAAGAGGAGGTGATGGATGACCCAGTTGTTGACCCAGATTGGCATCCATTGGGGGAAGAGGGTGCTGCTTCCAATAGCTCAGATGAGGAGCATCCACAGCAGACATCGACATCGCAACAGCTGTTATCTGGCAGGCCCGGAGCACTCCAAAGACAGGTTCCAAAAATCAAAAGAGTTGCTGGACAGCTTGTCCAGAGGGTCAAAATATCACAGCGTGCTAGGCCGCAAAATGTCTGCCAAAGTAGGAAGAGTGCAGTGTGGCACTTTTTTGAACAAAATCCTCATGATCAGGCCAAGGTTATCTGTAAGAAGTGCGCAAAGACCTTTAGCCGAGGGAAAAATCTGAAAAATTTGAATACCAGTTGCATGCTTAGACATTTAAACACCATGCACTTGCAAGCGTGGACACAACACCAAACCTCAAGTACCACATGTGCAACTGATCACAAAGAAGGTAGTCAGCAATGCTACATTGTTTCCCCCACTGTAAGCCCACCGGTCAGCACAGCAGCAAATGTTGAGGTGTCGTTGCAAGGCCACAGCAGTCAGGGAATCCCACTGTTATATCAACGAAATACTGAATCTAGGCCATCAGAAAGAACACCAACTCCATCACCATCATCAACCCTCTCTCAGTCCGCCCTGTCCACCGCTACTTCCACCATATGCAGCTCTCAAGTCCAGCTCACCCTCCCAGACACTATGAGTAGGTCAAGAAAGTACTCAGTCTCTCATCCGCGTACACTGGGTTTGAACGCCCACATTGCCAAACTAATCTCGTTTGAGATGATGCCCTATCGGTTGGTGGAAAGCGCAGCTTTCCGCGAACTCATGGCCTATGCAGTACCACGCTATGACCTACCCAGTCGCCACTTCTTCTCTCGCAAAGCCATCCCAGCCCTCCACCATCATGTGAAAGACCGCATTGTCCATGCACTCAAGCAGTCAGTGAGTGGAAAGGTGCACCTCACAACTGATGCATGGTCCAGTCGGCATGGCCAGGGCAGTTACGTGTCCATCACTGCGCACTGGGTTAATGTGGTGGATGCAGGGTCCCCAGGGGACAGCGGTGGTGGGACAGTGCTGCCTAGCCCACGGTATAGGAAACAGTTGGCTGTAGGCGTTCGACCCTCCTCCTCCTCCAGAAGCGAAAGCTCGTCCACAGAGCGCAGTCGTACGAGCACTCCATCTGCAGCTGCCACTGTTGCACACGAGGTGTCCCCCTATCGAGCAGCTAGTGGAAAGCGTCAGCAGGCTGTGTTGCAGATGATGTGTTTGGGCGACAGACACACCGCCGAGGTGCTGGCCGAGTACTTGAAGCGACAAACTGAGTCATGGCTGGGCAGTGTACATCTTGAGGCAGGCAAGGTAGTTAGTGGTAACGGCCTGAATTTTGTGGCAGCCATAGCCCTTTCAAAACTCAGCCACATACCTTGCTTGGCTCACACCTTGAACCTGGTGGTGCAGTGCTTCCTCAAAAATTATCCGGAGTTAACAGCCCTGCTCCAGAAGGTGCGAAGACTGTGCGCGCACATCCGCCGATCGCCCGTACACTCCAGTCGTATGCAGAAGCTGCAGCGATTGCTCCACCTTCCCAACCACCGCCTCATTATCGACATTGCAACAAGGTGGAACTCCACCCTGCACATGGTTGAGCGGCTGTGCGAGCAGAGGCAGGCCATAATGCATTTGTGGGAGGATACACGGCCAGGCACTTTGAGAGCAGACATGGAGTTGACAGGTGTGCAGTGGTCAAAGCTGAAAGACCTCTGTAAAGTCCTTCAGTGTTTTGAGGAATGCACACGGCTGGTAAGCGCAGACGACGCCATCCTAAGCATGAGCATCCCACTTATGCGTCTGCTCATGCAAGCTTTGACGCACCTTAAGGAGCAGGCGTCTGCAGCCAATGTTGACGAGGAGGGAATCCTTGATGACATTCAGCCATTGTCTGCTCAGGGACCTCTCCTGGACGAGGTGGAGGAAGAAGAGGAGGAGGAGGAGGATGATGATGGGGATGATTACTTAGGGGAGGAGGATGCATCTCGTGGGGCAAGTGAAAATGTTGGCGTGGCAAGGTCTGGTACAGGGTTTGTGCGTGACTGGAGGGATGTAGATTTGCCAGAAAGTGCTCCTCCAACCAGCACTCGCAGTGCATCATTGACACCGGGAACATTGGCCCACATGTCAGATTATGCCTTGCAGATCCTAAAAAGGGACCCCCCGCATTGCCAAAATGATGAACGATGACGACTACTGGTTGGCCAGCATCCTGGATCCACGCTATAAAGGCAAATTACAAAACATCATGCCACAGGAGAACCTTGACCTAATATTGGCTAATAAACAAGCAACTCTGGTAAATCGGTTGCTTGAGGCATTCCCAGCACACAGCAGCGGTGATGGTTCTCACACGAGCCGTACGGGCCGGGGGCAGCTTGGCAGAGGTGTTCATGGTGCACACAGCAGAAGTAGCGTTGGAGACAGGGGTTTCATGACAATGTTGTGGACTGATTTTTCAAGTACCGCTCACACAACTGGTAATACTGCATCGATGGAAAGTGACAGGAGACAGCAGTTGTCAACTATGGTTACAAACTACTTTTCCTCCCATATTGATGTTCTCCCACACAGGTCATTCCCCTTTGACTATTGGGCCGCTAAACTGGACACCTGGCCTGAATTGGCCCAATATGCCTTACAGGAGCTCACTTGCCCAGCTGCAAGTGTGCTATCGGAAAGAGTCTTCAGTGCAGCTGGATCAATCCTGACAGAAAAAAGGACCCGTCTGTCAACCCAAAATGTGGATGATCTAACCTTCATTAAAATGAACCATGCATGGGTTTCCAAGGATTTTGTCCCACCTTCCCCTGATGACACATAGGGTGACAGAAAAATGGCTTGCTTTGGTCCACCTCTTCCTGGGACTTGACCTATTTCTCCTTTTGCATCAGCTGAATGTCCAACATCAACATATGCCACTTTCTAAAACTCCCTAACTGTGCTGCACCCCCCCCCCATGGCCGGGGTCACCACCTAGCGCACGACACTGTGCGAGTGCCGTTGCCCTGGACAGGTGGGTAGGCCGACTCTTGGGTGCGGGCACTGGCACAGGGTCCCTCATAGTGCAATCAAGTGTCTCTGACGGTGGTGGTGCACACCCGCCGTCAGACACACCGCCGTACTATGAGGGGCCCAGTGTCAGTACCGACGCCCACGAGTGGGCCCCCCTTGCTTGGGCAGGGCCCCAGCATTTGCAATCTTTACCTCTCCCTGCTCCTCCGCTGTGTAGTCTGGGCCGTCAAATCCATACTGTGCCTGACACCGTCTGAGCCTGCCTCCTGATGTATAGACATATATTTTGAATGTGTACACTATGCTATCCATACATGTTATCCGGGGATACGGTACCCTTTCTCACCTTTGTGCAATCACGTGCAAGCCATACTGGGCCTAACACCGTCTGAGCCTGCCTCCTGATGTATAGACATATTTTGAATGTGTACGCTATCCATACATGTTATCCGGGGATACGGTACCCTTTCTCACCTTTGTGCAATCACGTGTAATCCATACTGGGCGTGAGAACGGCTGGCGAGCTGTTAAGCAAGCTACAACACCTGTGGTTTGCACACGTAAGTTTTTCATTTTTTCAGGAATGACGGTTAGGCCTAATTCCGGAACTGCGGTTGACCTGCACTTACTGGGAAATCATCGTTCGCGGGTAATAATTGTAATCACAGATCCCCATCACTAACGTTGTTCAGCGGGTTATCTGCACCTGTAAGCGACAAACGCTGGCCTTTTCAGTGTAGCGCACATGCAGCCACGGACATGTAAGGGCATGACACACCAGTTATTGGCCAATCTCATGTGCCAGAGCCTCACGTGTCCCTCTAGTAAGCCGGACTCAGACCGCGGGGCATGACGGAGTCTCGTTCGTTAACGGAATTAAGCTTGCAATGTGTGCATCTGTTCTGTAGCTGGCATGGTTGAGGTTTCCCAGGTGGAGTCGAATTTAACCGTAGGCTCCACTCCTGGTGGTGCCCTTCTGGACATTCCTTTAAGGTTCAGCTTTGCAACCATACTGCCCACGTAAAACAAACACTTTGCCTTCATGAACGCTGTTTGGAGGGTCATGACTCGTGGGAATAACGCCGCCCAATCAGTTAACCTGCTAGAGAGATCCTTCGTTGCTCCCAAGCATGACATCACACTCCCTAGGAGGAAGGTAATGCCACTGTGGCGACCGTACTCCTGGGGGCGACACAAGTGCACTGATGCCCAGCCACTGCTCGATGAATCTGCTGGTACATTGACCCAGACCACTACATTCCCCTCGCACTCTACACAGCCTGAATCTGACCCTGATGAAACTCAGGTTACCCTTCCCATATACAGTTCCATCTTACACGGTTGTAGGGAAGGTGACCTGACGGACGGACGGACTAGTCAGAGTGAAGAAAGATAGGTTTGCACAGTGTAGGTAGGAGTCAGTGATTACAGTGGGGAAACAACTAGGAAAGTGTAGTGGACGTGCAGTACCTTGGGATGACCATTAGATGGCAGGGTGGAGTGTGAGCAAAGGACTTTACAGCAGCTTAGGGCTTTAGAAACCGTTGGTCATGGGGGGCGTGGTGACAGTTAGAGTGACAGTTTCAAGGAACCGGGAGAGTTATAAATACTGAGGGAGGGTTCCAGAAGGTTCCAGTCCCCAGGGGGAGCTCAGGTGACAGGAGGACTACGCCAGTCTGTGTGCCCTGAGGAGAATCCGACCAAGGGGACTGAGGAGAGGAAACGTCAGGGGGGTGGTCCTGACAGGAAAGGACCGCAGCAGAGACAAGGCTCTGGGTGGAGGACACCGTATGTGTAACGACGAAACTGACCAGTAAAGTGCTGATGGTGCACGGGCCTAAGGCGGCCACAGTAACTGAGCTGTCAGGATTGTCACAGTGTGAGACGGGACGGTACGTATAAATACGTCCCTAGTGTAACGTACGGTGTCGAAGCGGCCCTGGACACGGAGGGCAGAGAGAGAGATATCGCGGTGTACCGCGAGGACCGTCAGTCGGACGGTGAACAATAAACTTGGACCTGTTGCACCCAGAATCTGCCTCATCATGTCTCTTTTATCATCTCTGCGCGGTAAGAAGTGGGACCACCCCCTATCACCCCCCCAGCTCGGCCCACCGACCCTACATTTGGCGTAGTCGGCAGGATAGACGCCGCTAATACCCCATCTTCTGCGGCAGACCTGCCTCAAAGAATGGAAAAGGACTCGGACTACTCAGTTTGGATTACAATTACCGGTGGATTACGATTGGCTTACCAGTGGATTACAAATGAGGAGCGCAGTGATGAATCTGTGTGGCCAGTAGAGGATCCGGGGCGGTACCAGAGACAGTGCAGTATGGCGGAGCTCCTTCAACGCAGAGGCGAGGTCCGGGTGTTCGCAGTAGTTCAGAATGGACTGGGACCCCCTCCAATGTACCCCCGTGGACAGCAGTATGTGCCCGGAGGCTGACGTTTCCATACATTGGACCCTGACAGGTGGGTGGAGAGGCCTGCCAACGCCCCACCCCACAGAGGGAGTGACACCGAAGAAAAGCCTGGGAGCGACTGTTTGGCGCCATTCGATTGCTGCCCACCGGACAGTATGAGACGCTGCGGATGTCGGGGTATTGGCCGCCTAGAATGGCAGTGGCGGCAGGAGAACGAGCTGAGACAGAAGACGTCATCTTCGGGTCCATGGGCAAGAAGAGGAATCTGTGTGGAGCCCGTGCGGAACCAGAAGGAGCGGCCGCCATTGATACCGGCGGAGAGTCTCCCCGCGGAGCCCCTGAGTCTGGAAGCTAGGCCCGCTGAGCAGCGAGTTGGAGAGCGGAGGCTGCGGGATGAGCCGTGCGGTGGTGTAACGGAGGCCGTGGCGCCGGGGAAGGTGAGAGTTCCCCCGGCCCTGCCGGCGGCTTCACAAGCGGCCCCTATCATTTTGCCACAACACGCAGCCTCCAGTGTACCGGAAGGCCCGGCTGCGGAGGGCCCTATGCTATACGTGGAATTGAGCAAGGCCCTTGCTCCCGTTCCAGAGCCTTCCCGCCCGGAGTCACCAGGGCGGAGCTTATTTACAGAAGGCGCGGTTGCACTCCCTCGGCCGGTGTCAGCCTCATCACCCGAACCGGCCGTTACTCCGGCTTTGCTGGGAGTTGTGGATGCGGCCTACCCTGTGGCCGCGGTGAAGCCAGTATTGGAACCGGCTGGGGTCTGTTTATCGGGCCCTGTGGACCAGCCCTCCGGAGTCACGGCTGCTCCCATCCGCTACCCGGCCCCAGCGGCTGCTGGGCCACAGATATCATCGGCCGCCTCTACCCCACGCCCTTTCTCGGCAAGGTCCCGCCCACAGGACTTTGGGACTGGCGCGGTACCCTCCGTTTGGGTTGCGGAGGTGGTAAAACAAAAGAAGGTTCGAGAGCAGGAGGTATGGAGCCTGCTTCATTCAAAAGGGGAGGCTGGCATGGCGGTGGAAAGATCCCGGGGGCGGCTGGTGTACACCAATGTGGACCGGGGGTATGGTTTCATACGTGATCAGACTGGCCAGAAGGTATACGTGAACGTAGCCTCCATACGCCACGGCCGTGCCCTGGAAATAGGGGACTTTGTCTCTTATTATAAAGAATACTGCCCCCGCGGGTATTATGCGGTGGCGGTACTGGCGGTACCTGAGGAACGCGAACCCCCGTAAAGAGGACTGTATTGGACACTCCCTTCACCCCAGGAGTTCCACGGCTGTGGGCCCCTTGCTACCGGCCATCAGGAGATGGCCTGGACTGTCAGAGTCTGAAAGAACAGTTCTAGTTTTAAAAAAAAAAAAATGTTTTATGTGATTAAGCTGTTTTTTTTTTTAGAATGTTCCTCTTACAGGATGTTATTTTACTGATTTGGAAACTTGACAGAACGGGGATACGAAGACAAGAGGGAGTGTTCATGTCCAAGGAAGGGGGAGGGAAAAGGAGTACTGGCGATGTTTATTGTTGAACGTTGAGTTTTAAAGCAAAAGAAAATGAAAAAAAAATAATATAAAAATGGGTACTTGTGCTATTATAAAGTTGTTTATTGTATGATATGCCAAAGTAAAATGCAACAGGTCCGGGTTAAGGGAAGGTCTGCGGGACCAAAGGTAAGTGTGAGATCCGGTAGGGATCTAAGAGTTGAGGTCTGGGAGACCGGGACGCCGACCATGACATGTAATTGAAAGAAGGAAAATGAGTGGGAAGACGTGAGAAAGACAGCCGTCCTAGGTCAGGTCCCCAACACCACGGACATCCCTGAAGAAGGAAAGGCGGGCGCCGGCAATGATCTGGTAGGTGAGTGGCCTCGATCATGGCGTACCGGATAGTGAAAGGTAACAGTAGGGGAGAGTAGGGGAAAGATACACGCCGTAGAGAGAATACGGGTGTACCTTGCCCAATTTGAAAGACGTTGTCATGTGGCGTGCGCGCTGGTGAGTAGCAGTAGGCTGCTCAGAGCATAGTGCTCCCAGTATGGTTCGGCCCCCGCAGATAGTGGGTTTGGCTCAACTTCTGGTCCGACAACAGAATGTAGGTGTAGATTCAGAACGACGAAGGCAGGGATGACGATTGTCAAGGACGACAATGGACAAAGGAAGGGAGAGTGTAGGGAAGGTGACCTGACGGACGGACGGACTAGTCAGAGTGAAGAAAGATAGGTTTGCACAGTGTAGGTAGGAGTCAGTGATTACAGTGGGGAAACAACTAGGAAAGTGTAGTGGACGTGCAGTACCTTGGGATGACCATTAGATGGCAGGGTGGAGTGTGAGCAAAGGACTTTACAGCAGCTTAGGGCTTTAGAAACCGTTGGTCATGGGGGGCGAGGTGACAGTTAGTGACAGTTTCAAGGAACCGGGATAGTTATAAATACTGAGGGAGGGTTCCAGAAGGTTCCAGTCCCCAGGGGGAGCTCAGGTGACAGGAGGACTACGCCAGTCTGTGTGCCCTGAGGAGAATCCGACCAAGGGGACTGAGGAGAGGAAACGTCAGGGGGGTGGTCCTGACAGGAAAGGACCGCAGCAGAGACAAGGTTCTGGGTGGAGGACACCGTATGTGTAACGACGAAACTGACCAGTAAAGTGCTGATGGTGCACGGGCCTAAGGCGGCCACAGTAACCGAGCTGTCAGGATTGTCACAGTGTGAGACGGGACGGTACGTATAAATACGTCCCTAGTGTAACGTACGGTGTCGAAGCGGCCCTGGACACGGAGGGCAGAGAGAGAGATATCGCGGTGTACCGCGAGGACCGTCAGTCGGACGGTGAACAATAAACTTGGACCTGTTGCACCCAGAATCTGCCTCATCGTGTCTCTTTTATCATCTCTATCATCAGCGCGGTAAGAAGTGGGACCACCCCCTATCACCCCCCCAGCTCGGCCCACCGACCCTACACGGTGACAAAGAGGAAGCTGCAGATGAAAGTGCAGGTTCGGCCCACCCGCCATCAGACACACCACCGTACTATCAGGGGCCCTGTGCCAGTGCCATCGCCAACGAGTGGGCCCCCCCTGCTTGCTCAGGATCACAGCACTTGCAAGGTTGAAATACTGTGCAGTGAGATGGAAGATGGGGACGACGAGGAGTCCAGACAAGTACAGGGATTCCCTAGCGAGGAGACTTATTTGATTGTTTTCAATGTTGGGACAGCAATTTTTGGGGAGCACTATACTCTGGAGAATGATAGATGGGGCCCACCATACACTGGAACATTCCAAAGGTGGACATCAGACACTGGAGCAGCATTTACAGGGCCCATTATACACTAGAGCATTAGAAATGGGGCCCATTATGTTTGGAGCATTATTTGGGCCCATAAGACAGTGGAGCTTCATCCATGGGGACCAACATATACTGTAGCATTATGTGGAGCTCATCATATACTGTTTCAAACATTATATGGGACCAATGATTCTGTATGGAGAAATAGATGGGCCTCGTCATGAGATGTAAAAAGTGAGGTATTTTTCATTGTACTATACCGCTATTTCTCTGCCGTATCGGAGCATGATGAGTTGTGGTATGTGTTAAAGGGGCGCTCTTTCGCCCAGGGCACATGAAAACCTGGAGCCAGCCCCCCCCCCCACAGTTTGTAGCCAAATAACCCCCATTTTTCAGTGCGTAACTTGTATTATGAAGTTAATTAAGGTTGACAAGCTTAAGTAAGAAGAATTGATGCTTTTGGCATTCAAATGGGCACTGTAGGTGTGTTTCCTGTCCTCCTCTCACTGCCGACTTTTATTCCCCATTGACTTACATTGGGTTTCGTGTTTCGGGACGACCCCAACTTTTCCCTATAATCGGACGATCTTGCTCGACCCGACTTTTGGAAAAGTCGGGTTTCACGAAACGAAACTCGACCCTAAAAAAACAAAAGTCGCTCAACTCTACTCCTTATACAAAGAGTAAAGTGGGTTTTCCATAGAAATGAATCAGAAGAAATTTCCAAGAGCATCTAAAGAGGATTTTGGAGAATATCCTCTCAAAAAGAAACCTCCTCAACAAACTGTGTGAACACAGCCTTGTAAAGGAGGGGAAGTTGAGCAGAATGATATATATTAATGTTGGAAAAGATTCACTATATCTTGCATCTTTTTCATTTTTTATCTTCTCTCAGCCAAGGCTTAGGAGTCCAGTGGGCGGTCCTAATGTCTACTGGACCCTTAATCTTAGATAATGCAAGTCATAACATTACAAGTTACACTGAATCTTCCCCCACAAAGCTATATAATAATCTGCTCAGCTTCTCCTGCTCTATTCCACGATACTGATAGACTGAACGATATTTTCATGGTAATAATTTTTGTTACGTGCATGCCTTGGTCTGCTAGATTTTCTTGTGTTCCACATCAGGCTTGGCAATTAGCCCAGCGAGCTCCCATATTTGGTATTTCCTAGGCCTATACAAGGCCTCCTAGGACACACACCTGTGTCTGTATTGTATTAGGATTTTCTAGTTACTCTTTAATTTGTCTGTGCACAGTTCCTGTCCAGAGGCTCCAGGCCGTAGCATGGTCGCCTGTGGTTTCCAGTCTCTGAGTTACTTGTCTGCGGCTTCTAGTGAACCTGCTGCCGTTTAGTGGTCTTCAGGACTTCATCTGCTTGGCTGCGGTTTCCGGTAATCTTGCTGCCTGTCAGTGGAGGAGTTCACCTGTTTGCGGTCTCCAGTGACACTTCTACCTGCCAGTGGTCTTCAGCGGTCTCCAGTGACCCTTCTACCTGCCAGTGGTCTTCAGCAGTCTCCAGTGACCCTTCTACCTGCCAGTGGTCTTCAGCAGTCTCCAGTGACCCTTCTACCTGCCAGTGGTCTTCAGCAGTCTCCAGTGACCCTTCTACCTGCCTAGTGGTCTTCAGCAGTCTCCAGTGACCCTTCTACCTGCCAGTGGTCTTCAGGACTTCACCTGTTTGCCTGCAACTTCCATGGTATTCAGACATTGTATTTACTCCAGAGATCTCTCTGCTACCTGTTCTCAACCTTTTAGGATCTCTGCTGTATGTCAGGCAGTTTCCTTTCCAGGACATCTGTTATTCATCTGCAGCTTCCATGGTATTTAGACTTTCTTGTTACTTCAGAGTTTTGTCTGCTACCTGTCTGCATTCTCCATGATGCCTACTGTCTGCCTGTGGCTTCCAGACCTTGAATCTGCAATCTGCCTGCAGTCTTCCGTAACTCTGCAACATGTCTGAGGTGTCCATGACATCTCCTGTTTGCGGCTTCTAGGAACCCTCTATCAGTGTTCATCAAGACTTTACCTGTTAGTCTGTGGTTTCGAGTAGCCCTGCTGCCTGTCTGTTTTCTTCAGGACTTTATCTGTCTGTGGCTTCTAGTAACCCTGCTGCCTGTCTGTGTTTTTCAGTACTTCACCTGTTTGTCTGTGGCTTACAGCAACCCTGCTACCTGTCATTGGTCTCCAAGACATCATCTGTTTGTCTGGCGCCTCCATTAACCCTGCTGCTTGTTAATGGTTTCCAGGACTTCAACTGTTTGTTTGCAGATTCCAGTAACATACTACCTGTCAGTGTTCTTCAGGACTTCACCTGTATGTCTCTTTCCTCCAGTAGCCCTGCTGCCTTTCAGTGGCCTCCAGGACATCACGTGTTTGTCTGCGGCTTCCAGTAACTGTGCTGCTTGTCAATGGTCTCCATGACTTCTTCCGTCATTTTTATTTTTTAATGTCATTTTTTACTTGTATTTAACTATGGATCTTCTCAACTTTCTCTCTAGTGACCACCTGGTAAGTGAATACAGCTATAAATGCAGGAGAAAAAAAAACTGTGCCTAATACCCAGTTTTTCTTGCTACATTGGCATCCTATGAGTCACGACCTGATTAAAGGGAAAGGACCACCCTGAAAAATTCCACTAATCACATCATGGGCATGAAGGATCAAAGCAATCACAGTCCAGTGTGAGGGACCTCTACACTAAATCGAGTCAGCTCCCATACTTTAATACCATCACATGATGATGTCCAGGGAGCTGAGATATGAGATGCTGTTTGTCAGAACCTTTACACATGACACTGGACATGGAGAGGGAGACTGGCTACCTGAAGCCTCCCTTAGACTTTTCGACATAAGTTAATTGGTTCCAAACAAATGAAATTTGCTTAAAATTTCACCCAAAACTCAGTTTTGCCCAAAATTTTAATTTCAGGTGAAAAATTTGTGGATTCGAGTGTCAAACGTTGTGAGGAATAATCAATTCTGGAGGCTCCAAAGAGCTCCAAAAAGTGACTGGAGTCGGAGGGACAGGTGAGGGCCGGGGAAAGGTATATTTATTTATTTTTAACCCTATGTTTTTTTGGGCTCTAAGGTCTCAGAGCAGTATTTTTTTTTCATTTTTTTATTTTATTCGCATAGGAAAAATTCTGCAAAAAAATTCATTTCCCGGATGAAAATGTTGGAGTTTGAGAGGCGCGGTGTACTTACAAGCAATTGTACATGATAAATAATAACAGATGCTATTTCCCATTGTTAATAAACATGGCAGCTGGCGCAGCGAGCGTCTAGTAAGTGGAATAAAAATAATTCCTGGGTTTCGCAGCATTTGGCGCTTTGTGGGAAAACGGTCGGAATAACAATACAGCAAACATAGGAAGCAGAGCGCCGAGCACTCATAACTTCACCGCAGGATGTAGCCCCCAGAGCCACAAAAACGAGGCGCCCCGGGCATCATTAATCACAGGCGCCTCACAAGGCCTCATTTGTAACACCGAGAAGACGCCGTCACTGGCGCATTTGTCCGCGTGTCACAGTGACTGCACGAAGCAGAGAACGTAGCGCAGCGTCTCTGACACAATGGGGGCTTCATACAGGTGTAGCAGAGCTGGACGCGTCAATTACCTATTCAGGGCTGTATTGCTAGTAATTTACTAGCTCCATCATCAATAACAGTAAACTCTAAATATAGATGATCATTGTATAGCGGGAAATTCACAGATTACACATTTATGTATCAAGATTAATTCAGAAAAAGGGAAAAACTCAGCTCCTCTACATCCAACAAACTCACCTCCTCTACATCTGACATACTCAGCTCCTCTACCTCTAACAAACTCAGCTCCTCTACCTCTAACAAACTCAGCTCCTCTACCTCTAACAAACCCATATCCTCTACATCCGACAAACTCAGCTCCTCTACCTCTAACAAACTCAGCTCCTCTACCTCTAACAAACTCAGCTCCTCTACATCTGACAAACTCACCTCCTCTGCCTCTAACAAACTCATATCCTCTACATCTGACATACTCAGCTCCTCTACCTCTAACAAACTCAGCTCCTCTACCTCTAACAAACTCAGCTCCTCTACCTCTAACGAACTCAGCTCCTCTACATCTGACAAACTCACCTCCTCTGCCTCTAACAAACTCATATCCTCTACATCTGACATACTCAGCTCCTCTACCTCTAAAAAACTCAGCTCTTCTACCTCTAACAAACTCAGCTCCTCTACATCTGACAAACTCAGCTCCTCTACCTCTAACAAACTCAGCTCCTCTACCTCTAACAAACTCATATCCTCTACATCTGACATAATCAGCTCCTCTACCTCTAAAAAACTCAGCTCCTCTACCTCTAACAAACTCGGCTCCTCTACATCTGACAAACTCAGCTCCTCTACTTCTAACAAACTCATATCCTCTACATCTGTCATACTCAGCTCCTCTACCTCTAACAAACTCACCTCCTCTACCTCTAACAAACTCACCTCCTCTGCCTCTAACAAACTCATATCCTCTACATCTGACATACTCAGCTCCTCTACCTCTAAAAAACTCAGCTCCTCTACCTCTAACAAACTCAGCTCCTCTACATCTGACAAACTCACCTCCTCTGCCTCTAACAAACTCGGCTCCTCTACATCTGACAAACTCAGCTCCTCTACTTCTAACAAACTCATATCCTCTACATCTGTCATACTCAGCTCCTCTACCTCTAACAAACTCACCTCCTCTACCTCTAACAAACTCAGCTCCTCTACCTCTAACAAACTCACCTCCTCTACCTCTAACAAACTCACCTCCTCTACCTCTGACATACTCAGCTCCTCTACCTCTAACAAACTCAGCTCCTCTACCTCTAACAAACTCAGCTCCTCTACATCTGACAAACTCACCACCTCTACCTCTAAAAGCTCAGCTCCTCTACCTCTAACAAACTCAGCTCCGCTACCTCTAACAAACTCATATCCTCTACATCTGACATACTCAGCTCCTCTACCTTTAACAAACTCAGCTCCTCTACCTCTAACAAACTCAGCTCCGCTACCTCTAACAAACTCATATCCTCTACATCTGACATACTCAGCTCCTCTACCTTTAACAAACTCAGCTCCTCTACCTCTAACAAACTCAGCTCCTCTACATCTGACAAACTCACCTCCTCTACCTCTAACAAACTCAGCTCCTCTAAATCTGACAAACTCAGCTCCTCTACCTCTAACAAACTCATATCCTCTACATCTGACATACTCAGCTCCTCTACCTCTAACAAACTCAGCTCCTCTACTTCTAACAAACTCAGCTCCTCTACCTCTAACAAACTCATATCCTCTACATCTGACATACTCAGCTCCTCTACCTCTAACAAACTCAGCTCCTCTACCTCTAACAAACTCAGCTCCTCTACTTCTGACAAACTCATATCCTCTACATCTGACATACTCAGCTCCTCTACCTCTAACAAACTCAGCTCCTCTACTTCTAACAAACTCAGCTCCTCTACCTCTAACAAACTCAGCTCCTCTACATCTGACATACTCAGCTCCTCTACCTCTAACAAACTCAGCTCCTCTACCTCTAACAAACTCAGCTCCTCTACCTCTAACAAACTCAGCTCCTCTACCTCTAACAAACTCAGCTCCTCTACATCTGACAAACTCACCTCCTCTGCCTCTAACAAACTCAGCTCCTCTACATCTGACAAACTCAGCTCCTCTACTTCTAACAAACTCATATCCTCTACATCTGTCATACTCAGCTCCTCTACCTCTAACAAACTCAGCTCCTCTACCTCTAACAAACTCAGCTCCTCTACATCTGACAAACTCACCTCCTCTGCCTCTAACAAACTCAGCTCCTCTACATCTGACAAACTCAGCTCCTCTACTTCTAACAAACTCATATCCTCTACATCTGTCATACTCAGCTCCTCTACCTCTAACAAACTCAGCTCCTCTACCTCTAACAAACTCAGCTCCTCTACATCTGACAAACTCACCTCCTCTACCTCTAACAAACTCAGCTCCTCTACCTCTAACAAACTCATATCCTCTACATCTGACATACTCAGCTCCTCTACCTCTAACAAACTCAGCTCCTCTACATATGACATACTCAGCTGCTCTACCTCTAACAAACTCAGCTCCTCTACCTCTAACAAACTCAGCTCCTCTACATCTGACAAACTCATATCCTCTACATCTGACAAACTCAGCTCTTCTACCTCTAACAAACTCAGCTCCTCTACCTCTAACAAACTCAGCTCCTCTACCTCTAACAAACTCAGCTCCTCTACCTCTAACAAACTCAGCTCCTCTACCTCTAACAAACTCAGCTCCTCTACATCTGACAAACTCACCTCCTCTGCCTCTAACAAACTCATATCCTCTATATCTGACATACTCAGCTCCTCTACCTCTTTCAAACTCAGCTCCTCTACCTCTAACAAACTCAGCTCCTCTACATCTGACAAACTCACCTCCTCTGCCTCTAACAAACTCATATCCTCTACATCTGACATACTCAGCTCCTCTACCTCTAAAAAACTCAGCTCCTCTACCTCTAACAAACTCAGCTCCTCTACATCTGACAAACTCACCTCCTCTGCCTCTAACAAACTCTGCTCCTCTACATCTGACAAACTCAGCTCCTCTACTTCTAACAAACTCATATCCTCTACATCTGTCATACTCAGCTCCTCTACCTCTAACAAACTCACCTCCTCTACCTCTGACATACTCAGCTCCTCTTCCTCTAACAAACTCAGCTCCTCTACCTCTAACAAACTCAGCTCCTCTACATCTGACAAACTCGGCTCCTCTACATCTGACAAACTCAGCTCCTCTACCATTAACAAACTCATATCCTCTACATCTGACATACTCAGCTCCTATACCTCTAACAAACTCAGCTCCACTACATCTGACATACTCAGCTCCTCTACCTCTAACAAACTCAGCTCCTCTACCTCTAACAAACTCATATCCTCTACATCTGACATAATCAGCTCCTCTACCTTTAACAAACTCAGCTCCTCTACCTCTAACAAACTCAGCTCCTCTACCTCTAACAAACTCATATCCTCTACATCTGACATACTCAGCTCCTCTACCTTTAACAAACTCAGCTCCTCTACCTCTAACAAACTCAGCTCCTCTACCTCTAACAAACTCAGCTCCTCTACATCTGACAAACTCACCACCTCTACCTCTAAAAACTCAGCTCCTCTACCTCTAACAAACTCAGCTCCGCTACCTCTAACAAACTCATATCCTCTACATCTGACATACTCAGCTCCTCTACCTTTAACAAACTCAGCTCCTCTACCTCTAACAAACTCAGCTCCTCTACATCTGACAAACTCACCTCCTCTACCTCTAACAAACTCAGCTCCTCTAAATCTGACAAACTCAGCTCCTCTACCTCTAACAAACTCAGCTCATCTACTTCTAACAAACTCAGCTCCTCTACCTCTAACAAACTCATATCCTCTACATCTGACATACTCAGCTCCTCTACCTCTAACAAACTCAGCTCCTCTACCTCTAACAAACTCAGCTCCTCTACTTCTGACAAACTCATATCCTCTACATCTGACATACTCAGCTCCTCTACCTCTAACAAACTCAGCTCCTCTACTTCTAACAAACTCAGCTCCTCTACCTCTAACAAACTCATATCCTCTACATCTGACATACTCAGCTCCTCTACCTCTAACAAACTCAGCTCCTCTACCTCTAACAAACTCAGCTCCTCTACTTCTGACAAACTCATATCCTCTACATCTGACAAACTCAGCTCCCCTACCTCTAACAAACTCAGCTCCTCTACCTCTAACAAACTCAGCTCCTCTACATCTGACATACTCAGCTCCTCTACCTCTAACAAACTCATATCCTCTACATCTGACATACTCAGCTCCTCTACCTCTAACAAACTCAGCTCCTCTACCTCTAACAAACTCAGCTCCTCTACATCTGACATACTCAGCTCCTCTACCTCTAACAAACTCAGCTCCTCTACCTCTAACAAACTCAGCTCCTCTACCTCTAACAAACTCAGCTCCTCTACCTCTAACAAACTCAGCTCCTCTACATCTGACAAACTCAGCTCCTCTACTTCTAACAAACTCATATCCTCTACATCTGTCATACTCAGCTCCTCTACCTCTAACAAACTCACCTCCTCTACCTCTAACAAACTCAGCTCCTCTACCTCTGACATACTCAGCTCCTCTACCTCTAACAAACTCAGCTCCTCTACCTCTAACAAACTCAGCTCCTCTACATCTGACAAACTCACCTCCTCTACCTCTAACAAACTCAGCTCCTCTACCTCTAACAAACTCATATCCTCTACATCTGACATACTCAGCTCCTCTACCTCTAACAAACTCAGCTCCTCTACCTCTAACAAACTCAGCTCCTCTACCTCTAACAAACTCAGCTCCTCTACATCTGACAAACTCACCTCCTCTGCCTCTAACAAACTCAGCTCCTCTACATCTGACAAACTCAGCTCCTCTACTTCTAACAAACTCATATCCTCTACATCTGTCATACTCAGCTCCTCTACCTCTAACAAACTCACCTCCTCTACCTCTAACAAACTCAGCTCCTCTACCTCTGACATACTCAGCTCCTCTACCTCTAACAAACTCAGCTCCTCTACCTCTAACAAACTCAGCTCCTCTACATCTGACAAACTCACCTCCTCTACCTCTAACAAACTCAGCTCCTCTACCTCTAACAAACTCATATCCTCTACATCTGACATACTCAGCTCCTCTACCTCTAACAAACTCAGCTCCTCTACATATGACATACTCAGCTCCTCTACCTCTAACAAACTCAGCTCCTCTACATCTGACAAACTCATATCCTCTACATCTGACAAACTCAGCTCCTCTACCTCTAACAAACTCAGTTCCTCTACCTCTAACAAACTCATATCCTCTACATCTGACATACTCAGCTCCTCTACCTCTAACAAACTCAGCTCCTCTACATCTGACATACTCAGCTCCTCTACCTCTAACAAACTCAGCTCCTCTACCTCTAACAAACTCAGCTCCTCTACATCTGACAAACTCACCTCCTCTACCTCTAAAAACTCAGCTCCTCTACCTCTAACAAACTCAGCTCCTCTACCTCTAACAAACTCATATCCTCTACATCTGACATACTCAGCTCCTCTACCTTTAACAAACTCAGCTCCTCTACCTCTAACAAACTCAGCTCCTCTACATCTGACAAACTCACCTCCTCTACCTCTAACAAACTCAGCTCCTCTACATCTGACAAACTCAGCTCCTCTACTTCTAACAAACTCATATCCTCTACATCTGTCATACTCAGCTCCTCTACCTCTAACAAACTCAGCTCCTCTACCTCTAACAAACTCACCTCCTCTACCTCTAACAAACTCAGCTCCTCTACCTCTGACATACTCAGCTCCTCTACCTCTAACAAACTCAGCTCCTCTACCTCTAACAAACTCAGCTCCTCTACATCTGACAAACTCACCTCCTCTACCTCTAACAAACTCAGCTCCTCTACCTCTAACAAACTCATATCCTCTACATCTGACATACTCAGCTCCTCTACCTCTAACAAACTCAGCTCCTCTACATATGACATACTCAGCTCCTCTACCTCTAACAAACTCAGCTCCTCTACCTCTAACAAACTCAGCTCCTCTACATCTGACAAACTCATATCCTCTACATCTGACAAACTCAGCTCCTCTACCTCTAACAAACTCAGCTCCTCTACCTCTAACAAACTCAGCTCCTCTACCTCTAAAAACTCAGCTCCTCTACCTCTAACAAACTCATATCCTCTACATCTGACATACTCAGCTCCTCTACCTTTAACAAACTCAGCTCCTCTACCTCTAACAAATTCAGCTCCTCTATATCTGACAAACTCACCTCCTCTACCTCTAACAAACTCAGCTCCTCTACCTCTAACAAACTCAGCTCCTCTACATCTGACAAACTCACCTCCTCTACCTCTAACAAACTCAGCTCCTCTACCTCTAACAAACTCATATCCTCTACATCTGACATGCTCAGCTCCTCTACCTCTAACAAACTCAGCTCCTCTACATCTGACATACTCAGCTCCTCTACCTCTAACAAACTCAGCTCCTCTACCTCTAACAAACTCAGCTCCTCTACATCTGACAAACTCACCTCCTCTACCTCTAAAAACTCAGCTCCTCTACCTCTAACAAACTCAGCTCCTCTACCTCTAACAAACTCATATCCTCTACATCTGACATACTCAGCTCCTCTACCTTTAACAAACTCAGCTCCTCTACCTCTAACAAACTCAGCTCCTCTACATCTGACAAACTCACCTCCTCTACCTCTAACAAACTCAGCTCCTCTACATCTGACAAACTCAGCTCCTCTACTTCTAACAAACTCATATCCTCTACATCTGTCATACTCAGCTCCTCTACCTCTAACAAACTCAGCTCCTCTACCTCTAACAAACTCAGCTCCTCTACTTCTAACAAACTCAGCTCCTCTACCTCTAACAAACTCATATCCTCTACATCTGACATACTCAGCTCCTCTACCTCTAACAAACTCAGCTCCTCTACCTCTAACAAACTCAGCTCCTCTACTTCTAACAAACTCAGCTCCTCTACTTCTAACAAACTCAGCTCCTCTACTTCTAACAAACTCAGCTCCTCTACCTCTAACAAACTCAGCTCCTCTACCTCTAACAAACTCAGCTCCTCTACTTCTGACAAACTCATATCCTCTACATCTGACAAAGTCAGCTCCTCTACCTCTAACAAACTCAGCTCCTCTACCTCTAACAAACTCAGCTCCTCTACATCTGGCATACTCAGCTCCTCTACCTCTAACAAACTCAGATCCTCTACCTCTAACAAACTCAGCTCCTCTACATCTGACAAACTCACCTCCTCTACCTCTAACAAACTCAGCTCCTCTACATCTGACAAACTCAGCTCCTCTACTTCTAACAAACTCATATCCTCTACATCTGTTATACTCAGCTCCTCTACCTCTAACAAACTCAGCTCCTCTACTTCTAACAAACTCAGCTCCTCTACCTCTAACAAACTCATATCCTCTACATCTGACATACTCAGCTCCTCTACCTCTAACAAACTCAGCTCCTCTACCTCTAACAAACTCAGCTCCTCTACCTCTAACAAACTCAGCTCCTCTACTTCTAACAAACTCAGCTCCTCTACCTCTAACAAACTCAGCTCCTCTACCTCTAACAAACTCAGCTCCTCTACTTCTGACAAACTCATATCCTCTACATCTGACAAAGTCAGCTCCTCTACCTCTAACAAACTCAGCTCCTCTACCTCTAACAAACTCAGCTCCTCTACCTCTAACAAACTCAGCTCCTCTACTTCTAACAAACTCAGCTCCTCTACCTCTAACAAACTCAGCTCCTCTACCTCTAACAAACTCAGCTCCTCTACTTCTGACAAACTCATATCCTCTACATCTGACAAAGTCAGCTCCTCTACCTCTAACAAACTCAGCTCCTCTACCTCTAACAAACTCAGCTCCTCTACCTCTAACAAACTCATATCCTCTACCTCTAACAAACTCAGCTCCTCTACCTCTAACAAACTCATATCCTCTACATCTGACATACTCAGCTCCTCTACCTCTAACAAACTCAGCTCCTCTACCTCTAACAAACTCATATCCTCTACCTCTAACAAACTCAGCTCCTCTACCTCTAACAAACTCATATCCTCTACATCTGACATACTCAGCTCCTCTACCTCTAACAAACTCAGCTCCTCTACCTCTAACAAACTCATATCCTCTACCTCTAACATACTCAGCTCCTCTACCTCTAACAAACTCAGCTCCTCTACTTCTAACAAACTCATATCCTCTACATCTGACATACTCAGCTCCTCTACCTCTAACAAACTCAGCTCCTCTACCTCTAACAAACTCAGCTCCTCTACTTCTGACAAACTCATATCCTCTACATCTGACAAACTCAGCTCCTCTACCTCTAACAAACTCAGCTCCTCTACATCTGACATACTCAGCTCCTCTACCTCTAACAAACTCAGCTCCTCTACCTGTAACAAACTCAGCTCCTCTACATCTGACATACTCAGCTCCTCTACCTCTAACAAACTCAGCTCCTCTACCTCTAACAAACTCAGCTCCTCTACATCTGACATACTCAGCTCCTCTACCTCTAACAAACTCATATCCTCTACCTGTAACATACTCAGCTCCTCTACCTCTAACAAACTCAGCTCCTCTACTTCTAACAAACTCAGCTCCTCTACCCCTAACAAACTCAGCTCCTCTACCTCTAACAAACTCATATCCTCTACATCTGACATACTCAGCTCCTCTACCTCTAACAAACTCATATCCTCTACCTCTAACAAACTCATATCCTCTACATCTGACATACTCAGCTCCTCTACCTCTAACAAACTCAGCTCCTCTACCTCTAACAAACTCATATCCTCTACCTCTAACAAACTCATATCCTCTACATCTGACATACTCAGCTCCTCTACCCCTAACAAACTCAGCTCCTCTACCTCTAACAAACTCAGCTCCTCTACCTCTAACAAACTCATATCCTCTACATCTGACATACTCAGCTCCTCTACCTCTAACAAACTCAGCTCCTCTACCTCTAACAAACCCAGCTCCTCTACTTCTAACAAACTCAGCTCCTCTACCCCTAACAAACTCATATCCTCTACATCTGACATACTCAGCACCTCTACCCCTAACAAACTCATATCCTCTACATCTGACTTACTCAGCTCCTCTACCTCTAACAAGCTCAGCTCCTCTACCCCTAACAAACTCAGCTCCTCTACCTCTAACAAACTCAGCTCCTCTATCTCTAACAAACTCAGCTCCTCTACCTCTAACAAACTCAGCTCCTTACCTCTAACAAACTCAGCTCCTCTACCTCTAACAAACTCAGCTCCTCTACTTCTAACAAACTCAGCTCCTCTACCCCTAACAAACTCATATCCTCTACATCTGACATACTCAGCTCCTCTACCTCTAACAAACTCAGCTCCTCTACCCCTAACAAACTCAGCTCCTCTACCCCTAACAAACTCAGCTCCTCTACCTCTAACAAACTCAGCTCCTCTACCCCTAACAAACTCATATCCTCTACCTCTAACAAACTCAGCTCCTCTACGTCTAACAAACTCATATCCTCTACATCTGACATACTCAGCTCCTCTACCTCTAACAAACTCAGCTCCTCTACGTCTAACAAACTCATATCCTCTACATCTGACATACTCAGCTCCTCTACCTCTAACAAACTCAGCTCCTTTACGTCCAACAAACTCATCTCCTCTACATCTAGGAATATGGACAATTTACCTTCCTTACATCTAAAAAAAAATCATCTGCTTTACTCTCAAACTCATTGTTGCTTCTTCTGATAAAATCAACTCTGCTATGTTTGGGAAATGAATACTTCGTGCCCCCTGCATTGTGTGGCTGTTTCGGGGGGAGCACTGCGGTCACACTGCGTCTCCTGCGAGCTGACGTGAGACATCCCACCATGAATTATGCATGTGCCATAGACATCTCCGTCTGACAGACAGCGCACAAATAACACAGCTATTCCGCATCTGAGGAAACATTTGTCTGGAATGCCGCAGTTTTTAAAGGATTTTTCTTCTCTGTCATCAGCCACAAAGATGTGACAGTGGGAACATCCCAGCAAAAATGCCGGCCCGCTGCTCAGAATATTAAGTGATGATCCACGAGAAGTCACAGGGACCAATAGGAACCCTGAAACTTGTAGTGCTTGAGAGAAAGGGGGCGCCCTAATTATTCTGCATCAGTGCGAATTATGCCAAAGCGCTTATGCCCAAATTATGTATTTTGGGGTGTGGAATAGGACCATGACAGAGGGGGAGCACTGGAAGTACGCAACAGTTGCAGGTTTATGTTGAGGACAGAGAGTAGATGACGGAGTGATAACTGTTGCATCTTGTGAGCAGTTCCTCTCTAGACTGTACTGTGCGGTCTGTCTGCTGTTTGTATCAGTTCTTTCTTGTATCATCCATATCGTGAAGATGATGAAGATAATTGGCCGCGTCCTACTACCTGACTCCCTACAGACGCCACTTGATGCACATCCTGGTGTACCAGCGATATCAGCGAAGAGGAAGCAGGAAGGAGAAGGAGAATGCGCCGATCCGCTCTGTGCCCACATGGCCGCCACAGCCAGTGTCAGTGCTCGTGTGCACACGCTCTAGGATCCAGCTCCATCCATCTCAAGCTAGGGAAGTCCCAAGACATAAATTAGGGAGAATAGTTCATGGTGATGCGCTAGGGTTCGCCGAAGCCCCCTCATTTGCATATGAAATAAAACATATTTTCACAAGCGTAGGAGGGTGACTGAAGACGTCCTGGTTTCGTAGAGTTTGGAGTCTAGTCAAGTTCAGAGTCAGGTGTGAGTGGATATCAGAGGAAGGCTGGACACGACAGTGTTAACAGGTTCTATGTCAGTGAATGAAGCAAAAGCTAGAAGGTTCTGTGAGTGCCAAATCTCCCAACAGTATGAGGACACATCTGAAATTTCGTGAGGATGTCGGGACAGTTTTGGACCTAGGGTCCGGTAAAGTTATTGAGGGCCATGTCTATATTTCACCTTACAGGAAGAAAATGGCCAGGTCTTGGCGAAAGGGAAAGATGGTGGGCCTCAGGAAAGCTGTGCTGCTGGATAGAAGGTCCTTGGTAGCAACAGTCAATGGACAGGTGGGCAGAAAGGAGGCAAGAACTGATAGTACACTGGACAAAAGGAACATCACCAAATAGGGACTTTGTCTCAATCTGTATGCTGCAGTAACCGAATTGCAGAATAAAGCCAAACCCGTTACACCGGATCCAAGGTCTTCTGTCATGTCTATAACGGGGAGGTACCAAGGACTCCCGAACAACAAGTGAGTAAAGAAGGAACTCCACAGCACAACACCCTACACCTCTCTGACTCCTGTTTAGAAGAAGGGTTTCCGGGCAAAGAGAACTCAGTTCCGGCCCACAACACATCGGCCCCTTACCCCCTACACAAGCACCGTACCAGCAAGAGGTATAGGGGTAAAGTAAATTACTCTATGATATTTGGGGGGGTGACAGACTCCCTTTAATTACAACTATGGCATAACTAAGGACTATGGATGTGGGTCGCCCTCGCACACCCAGGGCAGCGGGGTACTCGGTACCGGGCCGGTGTCAAGGCGGGAATGTGTCACAGCAGCGGTGACCCGGTCCGTGGCCCTGGGCGCCCAATATCAATGACGGTGATATTAATGGTGTTAACGTTTATTAGAATAGTTTGTGACGCCACCCGTGGTGTTTGGCAAGTAAGATGATGAGCCAACGCTGCATGCAGATCTACTGGGACTGATGGTGTGGTGCAGCAAAGATGGTATAGCTCCCCACAGGTGGAGCTGTAGTCCCAGGGCAGTGTAGGTGCAAAGGAGGGGCGCAGAATGGTATGGAGGCTGGTACCCAGGTGTAGTGGTGCAGGAATAACTGGAGGACACCAGAGTAAGCGGTTCCAAAGCTTTACTCACTGTTTGCCGTTCACTCCACTGCCCACCTCTGTACTGTGTTCTCCAGGTCAGGGCTCCAGCCAACCTCCAGGCAGGACAGGACTCTCCCCTCCACACTCCGCCAACATGTACCTTACTGAACAACTCCTCCAAAGCGCCTTTAGGTGCGAAGCACTCCAGTACTTAGTTACCCTGGAACGCCTCTCTCTAGGTGTTCCTAGTCTTTACTTGTATGACAGACAGCTGTAGCCTGCTTGGGGGACTCTTCACTGCGTCTCGGCTCTCTATTCAGTTGCTGTTGTGTCCCAAGTCTATGATGGGAGCAAGGCGTTAGCCGCTCACTACTCCTCCGGTGTCTGTTGCCGGACATAAAGATCCAATCAACCTCGGGGACCGGGCCCCGGCCTTTGCGCTCTCTGGACTGGAAGGGTTCTCTATCTTTCTTCAACCAGCTTCCCACCGTCCTTCTATTCTCCTTCGTTCCGATCTGTTCTATCTCTCTTATGGAATCTGTAGTCTCCAGTCTACGTCTCTTTCTCCTTCTCTTCCTTCCCTAGGGAGCTCGTTCCACTAAGACCAGTCCTCAGCCTCTCCTGACTGACTGCCTTCCTCCGCCTTGAGCTCCTCTCAGGCTGACCAGCTGTCAGCCTGCTCTCTCTCTCTCAGACCCTCGTCTGACTGACCTCCTTCTCTGGGACTCACCCCAGACTGACCTGAAATCCTACACCTTCCCTCTCTTTTATATCTAACTCCACCCGCCTCCTCAGCACCTCTCGTGTTACGAAGCCAGGGACCACAAAAGGCACCCTATGACCTTTCCAGCATAAAGCATGGATGGGTCCCTGCTGAACTAACCTGTGTGTGGGGTGCAGGTGTTGGAATGCGGAAAGGAGTTCCCAGCCTACCTTGATGGTGGGGAACTACACCTTAGGAGAAGGTGCAGTACCTCTGTGGCGACTGAAGCCTCAGGGGCGCCACAGATGTTTCTCCAAATCCATTCACTGTAGAAAGAAATCTTTCAGCTGATACTGTAGAAGTTTAGAAATGACCTCATTCACAGCCAAACAAGAGGTGGAAAATTGGCAGATACAAGCGGGAAATCACAGTAAGGGCGGATGCATATAACCGTATTATCGTTCCAACAAAACAGCCCTTTGCACCTGGACCAATGTTACTCTATGGGGCCATGTACAAGTCCCATTTCTTACTCAGAGCCAGTCCGAGAAAAGAAAATGGCTGCATGTCCAAGTTTGATCTGATATTTTGATCGCACTCAACCATTCAAGTCAATGAATCCGTGGAAATCATCGGACTGCACTCAAATGAAATCTGAGTCAAGTCTGATATTCGCGCACTGACACTATGGAGAAGTTGAAGATATTCAGTGCTCTATCTTCTCCTCACAGTGTGCTCCTCTTCTCTCATCCAAGAGTATCGGCTCACACTATCCTGACACGCTGATCAGAGTTTGATCAGGGTAATTTGCATAATCGTCCGAATTCTCTCAGATGAGATAATTTGCATTTGTTTGCATGAGCCCTAAGGGTGTAGTGGCCACCCTGATCCAGAATGTCTAAGGTCCTATTTACATCACCTTTGGCCAAACAGTTGAGGGTGCACTCAGTATATCAAATGGTACCCAAAGCCTTCTATGTGCCTGTTGTGCGTGTATGTTTAGATACCTTTATTTTGTTGAGCCAAGCATTGTGTGAGCCCAGCCCTAAAAATACATTGGAACAAACATTCAGATCCACACAGAGGCAACACTATCTGCTCCATCTTCTATGCCGAAAACCCCCCAAAAAGATTAAAATTAAAAAACGGTTTATAAAAATTGATTAAAAAAAAAATCCATGTCATTATAAACATGAAAAATAAATAATAGACACAGCAATGGCTAAACCAAATACAGCTGGAACTTCTAGTACTGTGTGTTTTTGGATCACAGATGGTGTAGTTACACAGAATCAGACCGATTTGTCTGTCCACCGAGCATGGACATATCCTGTGACCTCAGCTCTAACTATGGTCTCACAAGATGTCCAATCCTCCATCCCCACCTCTGCGTTGTACTCACACCCTCATAAAGTCATAGACTGCTAACACTCCATGACAAATGCTGAAGTTAAAAGCCTCCTTGACTGCCAAGTACTTACTGCTAAGGTCAGGGACCAAGAGATCTTTCTCTCCATTTTTAAACAGGATATTCAGTCTATAATAAAACTTGTTAAGTCACATTAATGAGCCATCGCTAAAATGGATCACACCAGATGGACCTGCAGCCAAACCTGTCATGATCCAGGCTGGATCTGACAAGTTAAATGGACAAAGTGAACTTTTTTTCCTTTGGCTTGGTGCCAGAGTGGTGTGATTGCCCCCAGTGGCCATTAGAATTATTACACATGGTGTCGTTCATTCTAAGTTGCCCCAGTGGTGGTGAGCGGTAGTGCACTTTAGTTTCTTTGGTTTAATGTGCACGTAATTATAAATCAGGTGTGAGGCTCTATAAAAGAGAGTCAGGTGTGTTCAATCACTGTTGGTGATATTGTGAGTTAGTCATTCTCAAGGAAGCCTGGGTGAAAGAAGGAGCTGAATGAGAGTCCTGGGCAGCCCAGCCAGAGGGGTTGAGTCAGCTATGGATTCTGCAGGGAGTGCTGGCATGGATTGGTGGAGTGCAACGATTGTGTCTGCTGGAAGGGCTGGCATGGCGTGGTGGAGTCGCAGTTTATGGTGTCAGCAGGAAGTGCTTGCATGGCTTGGTGGGGTGGCGACTATGGTGAGAGCTGCACTCAGCATGCTGGACTTGGTTGCTGAGAACTGGACTCAAGCATGCTGGACTTATGGGCAGAAAAGTTGGACTCAAGCATGCTGGACTTTTTGGCAGAAGTTGGACTCATCTTTGGGACTCTGCTTACTGGGCAGCTGCAACTGGTGGTGGAATCTGCTCCAAGGCTGCACTATGGTGATGGATCCGGTTACGGTGATGGATCCGGGTGGAGGAGAAGATGCACGCAGGTGGTGGGCTCTGTTGCTAGGAGCGTATGCAACAGAGCAAAGCTAAGTGGTGTTCCCCCTGTATTGTCATTTTCCCTTGTGTTTAGTGCAGTGGTGGGATTAGTTTCCGCACTGACCAATTCCCTATTGAGGGTTTAGGGTCAGGGCGAGTCAGGGTTTTAAGGTTCCTGTACGTCGCCCAGTGTGGAACCGGCATAGGGAACATTAGGAGTGCAGGGACTCTGGCTCAGGGGAGTGCGGGAGGTCTCCACTTCCCTATTCCCTATCGCAGGGCCCACCATTGTCAATGTTACCCAGGTTCCCCTTTATTATTTAAATTCGCCTTACTGGAGGCGGGGTTTCCAGACTATTGTATAAATACGTGTAATACCTAAATTTGCAAGTTGGAGGCGGTGTATCCAGCTGCACGTCTTATTATTTAAATTTGCCCAACTGGTGGCGGTGTATCCAGGGTCACGTGTGTCATATGGGTTTGCCTTGCGTTGCTGCGTCCAGACACACGTGACCATGACAAAACCAAGTTGAAGTGCACGTTGACCTCTGCTGTGGCTCTAATGGATATTAATAGGCTTCAGATGCAAAGGTCAGACCATAAAAGCCAATATCTAACTCCTTTGCACATAAGGACTTGAAGCTTTTTACAGCATATTTCATTATTTTTAATGCGCATGAAGAATAAATGACTCATCGAAGGTTGTAAGACATCAACAACCAACAATGGTTGCCAAATAACAGATATAAACTGCAAAATTCATGTCTCTTTGCCAACCTGATGTTGCATAGATGTACCACCATTTCCCAATAGCGGAATCTATACTCTCTCACAATAGTTGCTGTTGACCAAAAGATCATTAGGCCAATAGATTTTCTTCCAAGTTCTAAATACAGTGGGGAAAAAAAGTATTTAGTCAGTCAGCAATAGTGCAAGTTCCACCACTTAAAAAGATGAGAGGCGTCTGTAATTTACATCATAGGTAGACCTCAACTATGGGAGACAAACAGAAAAACAAATCCAGAAAATCACATTGTCTGTTTTTTTTTTCATTTTATTTGCATATTATGGTGGAAAATAAGTATTTGTTCAGAAACAAAATTTCATCTCAATACTTTGTGATATATCCTTTGTTGGCAATGACAGAGGTCAAACGTTTTCTGTAAGTCTTCACAAGGTTGCCACACACTGTTGTTGGTATGTTGGCCCATTCCTCCATGCAGATCTCCTCTAGAGCAGTGATGTTTTTGGCTTTTCGCTTGGCAACACGGACTTTCAACTCCCTCCAAAGGTTTTCTATAGGGTTGAGATCTGGAGACTGGCTAGGCCACTCCAGGACCTTGAAATGCTTCTTACGAAGCCACTCCTTCGTTGCCCTGGCGGTGTGCTTTGGATCATTGTCATGTTGAAAGACCCAGCCACGTTTCATCTTCAATGCCCTTGCTGATGGAAGGAGGTTTGCACTCAAAATCTCACGATACATGGCCCCATTCATTCTTTCATGTACCCGGATCAGTCGTCCTGGCCCCTTTGCAGAGAAACAGCCCCAAAGCATGATGTTTCCACCACCATGCTTTACAGTAGGTATGGTGTTTGATGGATGCAACTCAGTATTCTTTTTCCTCCAAACACGACAAGTTGTGTTTCTACCAAACAGTTCCAGTTTGGTTTCATCAGACCATAGGACATTCTCCCAAAACTCCTCTGGATCATCCAAATGCTCTCTAGCAAACTTCAGACGGGCCCGGACATGTACAGGCTTAAGCAGTGGGACACGTCTGGCACTGCAGGATCTGAGTCCATGGTGGCGTAGTGTGTTACTTATGGTAGGCCTTGTTACATTGCTCCCAGCTCTCTGCAGTTCATTCACTAGGTCCCCCCGCGTGGTTCTGGGATTTTTGCTCACCGTTCTTGTGATCATTCTGACCCCACGGGGTGGGATTTTATGTGGAGCACCAGATCGAGGGAGATTATCAGTGGTCTTGTATGTCTTCCATTTTCTAATTATTGCTCCCACAGTTGATTTCTTCACTCCAAGCTGGTTGGCTATTGCAGATTCAGTCTTCCCAGCCTGGTGCAGGGCTACAATTTTGTTTCTGGTGTCCTTTGACAGCTCTTTGGTCTTCACCATAGTGGAGTTTGGAGTCAGACTGTTTGAGGGTGTGCACAGGTGTCTTTTTATACTGATAACAAGTTTAAACAGGTGCCATTACTACAGGTAATGAGTGGAGGAAAGAGGAGACTCTTAAAGAAGAAGTTACAGGTCTGTGAGAGCCAGAAATCTTGATTGCTTGTTTCTGACCAAATACTTATTTCCCACCATAATATGCAAATAAAATGGAAAAAAAACAGGCAATGTGATTTTCTGGATTTTTTTTTCTCAGTTTGTCTCCCATAGTTGAGGTCTACCTATGATGTAAATTACAGACGCCTCTCATCTTTTTAAGTGGTGGAACTTGCACTATTGCTGACTGACTAAATACTTTTTTTCCCCACTGTACATATTCAATCAGGAGTGAAGCGTAAGCAATGGACAGACTTTTTTGTCAACTTCCTCTCTCCCATGGAAATAAAAGATCAGTCGCGTTGAAAGCCAACATGTTGGATCATTATTTTCTCCAATAACTACAATTGAGAGAGACAGGATACTCTTTATGCCATTAGATAGTTGGCCAATTCTTCAGAAATCGGTGGCTCAAAAGACTTTCAATGTGTATGGCCACCTATAGTTACATGGTCTATACCAATTAGTCTAGGTTGCTACATCACGTAGTACCTTGCAAAAATGAATGATAGTACCAGCCAGTGGGCCTTCAACATTAAACAAAGTTTTGGACTGTGGCTGAAGAGGTGATAATATGGCATGAGGACTTAGCATTAGAGTGCTAATGTCCATGGTAAAGTGCTGCTGTTAAGCTCACTTGAGGTAGATTCTCAAAGCCCAAGGTCCGGGTGGGCACATGGGTAACTAACGGTGCTGCAGGCAGGTCTGGCACACTGAAAACAGGTGGAGAGGTCCTTTAGAAAGTAGGCGGATATGAGTCTGGGAGGCAGATAGTAGATGTCCTGGAGGTTGCAGGCACACAGGATTCCAAAGCACGTAGAAATCTTAATATCAAGATATAGGTCTGTATCTTGGTAGGTTTTATATAAGCCCAGGTAGATGATCACATGGGATCATGCCAGGTCATCTTCAAAGCGAGACGTGGAGCACAACAGAGTTGAGCTGACCAGGGAGAGTGGAACAAAGTCTGCCAACTAGAAGAAGTCCTGTGATGGTCATGCATTCATTTTATATATATAGAGGGATAGGGAATGGGAGAGTCAGCTTACCATATATCAATTCTTCATCTGAAGATAGAGTCCACGCAGGTGGGTCGCCCTCCCAGGGCTGTGGGGTACTCGGTACTGGGCCGGAGTCAGCGGAATGTGTCACAGCAGCGGTGACCCGGTCCGTGGCCCTGGGCACCCAAGTAATGGGGGAATATAGTTAATGGAATGGAATAGTTCATGACGCCACCTGTGGTGTTCGGCAAGGGAGGTGATAAGCCGACACTGCATGCAGATCCGCTGGGACTGATGGAAGGGTGCAGCAAGGGTGTAAAAGCTCCCCACAGGTGAAGCTATAGTCCCAGGGCAGTGTAGATATGGTTGGCACGGGGATGTAGCAGTGCCGTAAGGGTAGGAAGCAGACAAGACACAGCGGGGTGCAATTTCTGTACCTTTTGTTATGAGCTCATTTTCTGCTCCACCAGCTGGGAGTTCTCCTTCCGTTCTCCCTCTGGTAGTAACAGGAGGTAGTGAGGTTAGTTTAATTGGTAATGGTCTGCCACCTGACGAGGAGGATAGTGATTGGATCTCTGGAGTATCAGACTGGATATAAGACAGCCAACGACCTATCCTGTTGCTGGTGATTCAGTCTGTTTCTCAGGTCTTTGACTTCAGCTCTGCTTCAGTCTTCTTAAGTTAAGTTGGTTTTTTGCTAATGTTCACACTTGCTCTTGTTGGTCAACTCAGTTTTTGTGTGGTCAGCCAGCCCAGCTGGGCTGTGCTGAATTTCCACTCTTATTTATCTGTGTTTGCCAATTTGCCTTTTTGTCTCAGCATTTCAGGAGCTTAAGCGGAGATTTACTTCAGCTCCAGTTCTACGGCAACCTGATGTCTCACTTCCATTTCAAGTGGAGGTAGACGCTTCTGAGATTGGTGCAGGAGCTGTTTTGTCCCAAAAAGATCCTGTGACTTCTAAGATGAATCCTTGTGCCTTCTTTTCTCGAAAGTTCTCCCCATCTGAACGCAACTATGACGTGGGGAATCGGGAATTGTTGGCCATGAAATGGGCATTTGAGGAGTGGAGACATTGGTTGGAGGGAGCTAGACATCAATTTGTGGTCCTCACCGATCACAAGAATCTGATTTATCTGGAGTCGGCTAAATGCTTGAATCCTAGACAGGCTAGATGGGCCTTGCTTTTCACACGTTTTAATTTTGTGGTCTCTTTTCTTCCGGGCACTAAGAATGTTAAGGCAGACGCCCTCTCTAGGAGTTTCTTTGCTGATTCTCTTAATGTGACCGAGCCTGCTACCATCCTAGGTGAGGAGGTAGTTCTTTCTGTCATTTCGCCCGATTTGAGATGCGCCCTGGAGGAATTTCAGGAGGATAAACCTGAGCGTTGCCCTATGGGAAGATTGTACAGTTGTGGCCAAAAGTATTGACACCCCTGCAATTCTGACAGATAATACTGAGTTTCTTCCTGAAAATGATTGCAAACACAAATTCTTTGGTATTATCTACATTTAATTTGTCTTAAATGAAAAACCACAAAAGAGAATGAAGCAAAAAGCAAAACATTGATCATTTCACACAAAACTCCAAAAATGGGTCAGACAAAAGTATTGGCACCCTCAGCCTAATACATGGTTACACAACCTTTAGCCAAAATAACTGCGACCAACCGCCTCCGGTAACCATCAATGAGTTTCTTACAATGCTCTGCTGGAATTTTAGACCATTCTTCTTTGGCAAACTGCTCCAGGTCCCTGATATTTGAAGGGTGCCTTCTCCAAACAGCCATTTTTACATCTCTCCACAGGTGTTCTATGGGATACAGGTCTGGACTCATTGCTGGCCACCTTAGAAGTCTCCAGTGCTTTCTCTCAAACCATTTTCTAGTGCTTTTTGAAGTGTGTTTTGGGTCATTGTCCTGCTGGAAGACCCATGACCTCTGAGGGAGACCCAGCTTTCTCACACTGGGCCCTACATTATGCTGAAAAATTTGTTGGTAGTCTTCAGACTTCATAATGCCATGCACACGGTCAAGCAGTCCAGTGCCAGAGGCAGCAAAGCAACCCCAAAACATCAGGGAACCTCCGCCATGTTTGACTGTAGGGACCGTGTTCTTTTCTTTGAATGCCTCTTTTTTTCTCCTGTAAACTCTATGTTGATGCCTTTGCCCAAAAAGCTCTACTTTTGTCTCATCTGACCAGAGAACATTCTTCCAAAACGTTTTAGGCTTTTTCAGGTAAGTTTTGGCAAACTCCAGCCTGGCTTTTTTATGTCTCGGGGTAAGAAGTGGGGTCTTCCTGGGTCTCCTACCATATGTCCCTTTTCATTCAGACGCCGACGGATAGTACGGGTTGACACTGTTGTACCCTTGGACTGCAGGGCAGCTTGAACTTGTTTGGATGTTAGTCGAGGTTCTTTATCCAACATCCGCACAATCTTGCGTTGAAATCTATTGTCAATTTTTCTTTTCCGTCCACATCTAGGGAGGATAGCCACAGTGCCATGGGCTTTAAACTTCTTGATGACACTGCGCACGGTAGACACAGGAACATTCAGGTCTTTGGAGATGGGCGTGTAGCCTTGAGATTGCTCATGCTTCCTCACAATTTGGTTTCTCAAGTCCTCAGACAGTTCTTTGGTCTTCTTTCTTTTCTCCATGCTCAATGTGGTACACACAAGGACACAGGACAGAGGTTGAGTCAACTTTAATCCAAGTCAACTGGCTGCAAGTGTGATTTAGTTATTGCCAACACCTGTTAGGTGCCACAGGTAAGTTACAGGTGCTGTTAATTTCACAAATTAGAGAAGCATCACATGATTTTTCGAACAGTGCCAATACTTTTGTCCACCCTCTTTTTTATGTTTGGTGTGGAATTATATCCAATTTGGCTTTAGGACAATTCTTTTTGTGTTTTTTTCATTTAAGACAAATTAAATGAAAATAATAATAACAAAGAATTTGTGTTTGCAATCATTTTCAGGAAGAAACTGAGTATTATCTGACAGAATTGCAGGGGTGTCAATACTTTTGGCCACAACTGTATGTTCCTGACCAGTGGAGAAAGAGATTGATGTCTGAAGTCCATTGCTCCGCATTTTTGGTACCAGAGATTTGGTGAGTCAGCCGTTTTGGTGGCCTGCCTTGTCTCGTGATGTCAGGAATTTTGTACAGTCCTGTGGGACTTGTTCTCGGTCTAAACCCTGTTCTCGTTCTAGTGGGTTGCTGATGCCCCTCCCGGTGCCCAGGAGGCCATGGACCAATATCTCAATGGATTTTATTTCTGATCTTCCTGTCTCTCAGAGAATGACTGTCCATCTTGTACCACTCCCAAAGTTGCCATCTTCCGCTGACTTGGTGCCCTTGTTTTTACAACAGGTGGTTCGGTTACACGGGATTCCTGAGAACATTGTGTCCGATAGAGGAGTCCAATTTGTTTCCAGATTTTGGAAAGCCTTTTGTTCCAATCTGGGAATTCAGTTATCCTTCTCCTCCGCGTTTCATCCCCAGACCAAAGGGCAGACTGAGAGAACAAACCAGACCTTGGAGTCTTATTTAAGATGTTTTATATCTGCTGATCAAGATGATTGGGTCTCATTTTTGCCCTTGGCCGAATTTGCGCTGAACAATAGAGCTAGTTCTGCCACTTTGATGTCACCCTTTTTCTGTAATTTTAGGTTTCATCCTCGATTCTCTTCAGGACAAGTGGAATCTTCGTCCTGCTCAGGTGTGGACACTGTAATTGTGAGAATGCAGCAGATATGGGACCAAGTGGTGGATAAGTTGTCACTCTCTCAGAAAAAGGCCCAGCGTTTTTCCAACCGGCTTAGGACCATTGGTCCCCGGTTTAAAGTGGGTGATATGGTTTGGTTGTCGTCTAAGAATATTCCTATGAAAGTTGCATCTCCAAAATTTAAGCCAAGATTTATTGGACCTTATAAGATTTTGGAGATTCTTAATCCTGTTTCTTTTAGGTTGGCTCTTCCAGTTACGTTCAAAATCCATAACGTATTTCACAAATCACTGTTGAAGAGGTTTGTTGAGCCAGTAGTTCCTGTGGCGGCTCCTCCTGACCCTGTTTTGGTTAAAGGCAATGTGGAATATGAGGTAGAGAAAACATTGGATTCTCGCTTGATCAGACGGGGACTCCAGTATTTGGTCAAATGGAAGGGTTATGGCCAGGAGGATAATTCTTGGGTCTCTGCCTCAGGTATTCATGCCGATAGATTGGTTCGTGCTTTTCACCGGGCCCATCCTGATCGGCCTGGTGGCGTGGATGAGGGTTCGGTGACCCCTCCTCAAGGGGGGGTACTGTTATGAGCTCCTGCTCCACCAGCTGGGAGTTCTCCTTCCGTTCTCCCTCTGGTAGTGACAGGAGGTAGTGTTAGTTTAATTGGTAATGGTCTGCCACCTGACGAGGAGGATAGTGACTGGATCTCTGGAGTATCAGACTGGATATAAGACAGCCAACGACCTATCCTGTTGCTGGTGATTCAGTCTGTTTCTCAGGTCTTGGACTTCAGCTCTGCTTCAGTTTTCTTAAGTTAAGTTTGTTTTTTGCTAATGTTCACACTTGCTCTTGTTGGTCAACTCAGTTTTTGTGTGGTCAGCCAGCCCGGCTGGGCTGTGCTGAATTTCCACTCTTATTTATCTGTGTTTGCCAATTTGCCTTTTTGTCCTTTATTAGATGGGCCTCTTTTTGCTCTGACTCAGAATATTCCAGAGTGCTGATATAGCGGGAGAAGTCTAGTGACTTCAGGGTTAATTTTGTTATCAGAAGCGTTGGACATTATTTTTGGTAGGGTTTTTGGCAGATTGCAGACAGTATCTTTCCTTTCCTGTCCTTTCAAGTTAGTTTGGCCCCATAGTTTGCGCAGCCTATTTTTCTGCCTTTGTTTGTGTTTTCATCTTGCTTCACCATCAATACATGTGGGGGGCTGTCTTTCCTTTGGGGTCTGCTCTGGGGAGTTAGTTTTCCTCTTTTCTTACTTTAGGCTTATTTAGCTCTCCAGTTGTGACGAGGCATCCAGGACCACCGTAGGCACGCTCCACGACTGCTTCTAGTTGTGTGTTAAGATCAGGGCTCTGCAGTCTGCGTAGTTACCAACCTCTCTGGTTTTCTGAGACTTAGCGTGTGTTGCTTTTTTCCTCCTTGGTGACCCATTCATAACAACCTTTATTTGATAACTGCAGACCAGGGTCCTGATTACAGATGGTATTGGAGCAGGCTAGCCTGGAAGCAACTCAGGGATTCTCTCTCAGCAGACGGGCTGTGCAGTCGCCTTCCTAGCGCTTGTTTGAATGAAGTACTCCAAGTACTAAGTTACTCTGAAGTTCCTCATGTCAGATGTTCCCAAGAACCTTACTTGCACGGCAGATAGCTGTAGCCTCTCTCAGGGACTCCTCTCTTGAGTCCTGGCTCTCTATCTGAGCTGCTGTTGTGCCTCAAGTTTTAGACGGGAGTAGGGCATTTACAGCCTCCTACTCCTCTGGTATCTGCTGTAGGACCGTTAGTATCCGTACAGCCATGGAGACCAGGCTCCAGTTCTTGTGCTCTCACTGCGAGGGAGCTCTCCTTTCCTAGCTCAACCTCCAGCTTCTCACTCCAGGTCTGCACACTTCACCCTCCGCAGACTAACTAACTACTGCTTCCTCTTGGCCCTCAGAGAGCACTCCTCCCCTTAATCCTGGTTCAGAGTTCCCCCTGCTGGCCTGGAGTGGAACTGTGTTGCATGTATGGATTGACTGCGAGAGAGACCCATCATTGCCTCCAAGCCTGGCATTACCCTCCCCTGGAGGAAGGCAAAGCCACTCTGGCGACCATACTCCTGGGGGCGCCACACAGGCAGTCGCCCAGGGCTCTGGGCGTGCAAAAGCAAATAATGTGAAAGATGTTCTCCAGCATGGTTAGGAATCAAACTTCACGTTTAATGTAGAAACATTAAAAGGACATATAGTGGATACACTTGGAAGCCCAGGATGGCTACTGACCGATGCGTTTTCGACTGTGAGGTCTTAATCATGGTCCACTATATGACCTTTTAATGTTTCTACAATAAACGTGAAGTTTTATTCCTAACCACGCTGGATAACCTCTTTTACAATGCATTCATTTTACTGCCATGGGAAGAAGAGGATAAGTATTTGTTAGATATATTTAGCTTTATGTATCTCTTGAGGTCTTAGGAAAGTGTCGTCATGGAAATACCTTCACAAATTATACATTGTCATCAAATCTTGTGGACATTTTTGGGATATCAAATTTTGTCTGGGAAGATCCATAAACTCTTGATGTGGGGTTAGTGTCAGGATTCATTGAATAGAATTTGGCCGTACACTTTCAATAACTGTCTTTCTGACTCCTTGATAAACATGTATATCTCAGTCAAATGTACATCTGTTTCTAATAGGGACAGAGAAATAAAAACTGTGGTAAGACGAGTGGCCATGTGGTTAATGGGCAGTATGTATGACAGGGGTGGGTGGCCCTGTGATGGAAGCCTGGGCTTGTTTTGATCAGCTGATCTACTGCTTAGGGTTGCTATACATTGAGAAGGCTTCCAGGTGACTTGGAGAGATGGGTGAGGTCAGTCACCTACATACTCACCCAAGGGGGTGTGTGTTTGTGCACGGGCAGTGCTGGCTCGGCTGAGCCAGAGAGAGGAGGCCTGTGTTATACCTCTGGAGAAGATGCCTCTGAAGATAAGAGGTATCCGGGAACCTGTGCGTTGATCACGGACAGTTAACGGACACTAAGCCATATTAGGCACACCAAGGATCAGCGAGAACCGTGGGTACTATAGAGCCGGACGGTGCACGGGGTGCTGCATGTTACCAAGTACCTGAGATTTGGTTTATGCTGTGGATTAATAAACAGAATGGACTTTTGTTTTAACCCTGAGTGTCCCAGAGCATATGCCTCAACCACCGGCCAAGTGAGTACTCCACGTCCACATATAGTGGAGAAATTGTCACATCCACTGACAGACATACCTGGTGGTGGCTTTTCTTGCTTGAGATCAAGAAGATTGGTCATGTTGAAAATTTCCCATCCCTGTGACCCCAACATCTGACTTCAGAGGGGAGTATGGACACCATCATCACCTAACTCTCCTACCTGATCTATCTGTCACAATAAATTATATCACGCTATCACCTGTACTGTAAGTTTGCTGCATCAGTGTATCCCTTGACTCTGCCCTGTGCTTCAAACCGCACTTCCAATCTTTTACCACCTACTGCTGCTTCCAACTCAAAAACATTTCCAGAATCCGTCCTTTCCTCAACTATGAATCTACTAAAATGTTAGTGCATGCCCTCATCATCTCCTGCCTCGACTTCTTCAATATCCTCTATGGCCTCACTGGAAAATGATTGTCCCTGGTTAGATTTGAACCAATAACCCGAGCAAAGGAAACCTACAATGCTAACCTGGCGGAATAATGTTTATTATTGCATATATTAAGTCTACTATGTACTACTGTTTATTGGGGCAGGAGTCTCTGTCTCCAACAATAGCATTATATTGTCAATAATACATTGTCTAAAGAAGAGCCCCAGGACGTTCCCGCTCACTGTTCACACTGTGTAGCTGGAGCACAATCTGCTGTCACTTTACAAGCTGGCAGGCGAGATGCTAAGATCCCGAGCTGTAAGAAATACCAGTTGTAAGCTGTGTTATCTTTATTCATGAATAAATATATCTTCACTGTTGAACAGCTGGACTGTGCACAGATTAATCCACTGCCAACATACCCACCCAGCCACCGTGCTGTCCAAGAGCTGTTCACTGGCTAAGTCATGAAAATGACTTCCAACACCTATGAGAAGGCTGTGAAAAGAGAAACTAGTTCCCATTGCAGCCACTCACTTCAATTTTTAAAGTGTGCCTGAGAGGTGGAATCTCAGCATGCTCTATCCGAGTTGAACCCATGACTTCAACAACATTACTAACCACTGAGCCACCGTGCTGTCCAGGAGATTATTTATAGGTGGGTTATCAATATGACTACCAGCAGCAATGGCAAGATCATGAAAGAGAAAGCTAGATGCCCAAGGCATCAAATCAGTTAATTGAGTTTAATTCCTGAAGTGTACCTGAGAGGTGAAATCTCATTATTGTTGGTCAGAGTTGACCCAATCACTCCAGTGCTAACCACGGAGCCACTGTAATAGCTGGCAACAACCACTGTATTACCCGGCAGCTGCCACTGTGCTACACTATAAGCATCACCAAGTCACCACCATGCATCACTGTATGAATCAATAAGCTCCCACTATGCTTCACTGTAGACATCCCCAAGCCCCTGCCACGCTTCACTGTAGGCAGGGTGTTCCTTTCAGTGTATGCTTCATTTTCCTCCTCCAAACAGTACATAATGACACTGACACTTGTGTTACAGCATAATGACACTAACACTTTGGGTCCAGGGTAATGACACTGATAACTTGAATGATGTTGACAATTACGGAACAGAATAATTGCACACTGATTATTGGGATATATGATAGTGGCACTGAAACTTGGGGTTCTCTTCTTTCTGGCTGGATGTTCATCTAGTTCTCATCACCCATTAGTGACAATAACCCTGAGTGAAGAATGAAGCTACATTGCATCTCGTTGTTTGTACCTCCCCATACTGGTTTAAGCATGGTGAATCTTCTGATTTTTCTTCTCTGTAGTTTATGCTCATCCTGGAGCCGGTCATGCAGAAGATGTGATCATCTCCTCTTTGCACAATAATAACAGTAATGTAGACAATTTTTTTTAGGTGTGATATTTATACAAGGTCGAGATCTATAATGTCCTGCAGTCCAGAAAATTATCTGCTATAACAATATGTAGTATATAACCGCAGCTCACATGCAAAACCTGCACTGGAGACAAAAGATATGGAACCAACCGGACACGGTGGTGAACCGTCCACTGACCCAGTGCAAGGAGCAGGCGGTGTCACAATCCATTTTTGGATTTGTGGCAGCTCTGGTTCCACTTTGATTTAAATGGAGCTTTTTTCCTTTCAGGACCAGCGGGGGTTAATGTCAGTTTCCCTTGCTGGAACCCTGCTGCAACTGTAGAGTAGCTAGGTCAGCTGATGTGGGTGGTGACCACTCCCACCGTCCTTTAAATAGTCACCTGATGCATCAGCTGTCGGTGGTAGAGCATTCTATACTGACCAAGCCTGGAGGAAGGAGTTCTCTGGCTGCTATGGTGTTTCAGCTGGTTTCGTGGTCTGGGTGCCTTTCTTCTCCTGTGCAGTGCTTTGCAGCAGAGAAGGCTATTAAAGCTGAGCTTTGTGTTTTTGTCCTCGTCTGTCTTTTGTTTGTCACTGTACCCTGTGTCATTCCATCTGCAGTGATGAGGCTAGCCCCCTTGTTGGCGAGTGCACTAGCCAGGGCAGTGCTAGGTGACAGCGAGGGACGAAGTTCCTGACGGCGGTGGGGGGAAAGACCCACTTAGGGCATTAGGGGAGTGCAGGGTCAGTGTCAGGTGTGAGCAGGAGGTGTCCATCCCTCATTTCCCTATCAGTAGGGCCTTCCTCTCCCCATTTCCATCCCATTGTGTGTGTGTCATAACGTACGCTGAGCTAACCCATGTGGAGTCGCTACATATCGTGACAGGCGGCTGCAGGGCACAACGCTTTGTATATGGCATCATACATATACATTTGCAGGACTGGATTGCTTGACATAAATATGTCAAAAATAGTAGACTGGGAAGGAATACCCATTTAATCATTTAATTATTGTGATATCAAAAGTTCGTTAGCTTTCTTATATAATCTGTGCTTCAATCCTATCTATCCATAATGCTTCCATCACCCATCTATCAGCCATCCATCTTACGGAGCACAGTGCGGCTGTAGAGGACCTGACTGTCGTCTCTCGGGGCCCGTTTCGTCCCTCTTTCTCCCACATACATTTATACCAGTTTCTCTTTGCTTCTCTTGGCATCGCTGGGCATGGACACGACTGATGGAGATGATCTTGTGGAAGCTGCTTCACACCTCTTTCCTATTCATCACATGCGCTGTGTTGTGCACACGCTGCAGCTGGCAATAAGAGAGAGTCTGCAAGAGGGACATGCTGGAGCTCTGATTAGAAAAGTGAGGACATTGGCTATTGCTGCCAGAACCCCTAAAATTGATTCCATCTTGAAGAGACGTGCTGGAAAAGGGGCAATTGTGGATCAAGCCACTCGGTGGGGCAGCACCTATTTAATGACTGAGCGATTGCTTCAGCTGAAACCCTTCCTTGTAGATATGGCTGACCCTCAGGTAACACTACATGAAGGTCAATGGACACAGGTGGCTGAACTGAAGGAATTGCTTCATCACCCAATTACAGTGACTAAAAAGTTACAAGCTGAGGATTTAACTCCTGGCATTTTTATAGAGGAGAGGAAGAACTTGTAGTTTTGCCTGTCCCAAACAGGAGGTTTAATGGCAGATGGCATTGCTGCTTCAATGAGATGGACAGAGACTCGGCTATTAGAAAATAAAATTCTGGCAGCTGTTTATGTGGACCCGAGTCATCGTATATTGCTGGATGATCAACAGCTACTAAAGGAAAAGAAGACAAAACCTACAAAAGACAAAAATGAAAAAAAACCCTGCTATAATTAAATAAGTAAAAAGCAAAAGTGCATTTAAATCTTACAGAGTTCTTAGTAATATTGTATTTGATCAAACATAGCATAAAAGCCGTCTCACCATCGACAAGGTGACTCTGTGGTCGGGGCGGTCCTGCACTGTCTAGTATTAATAACCTTACCTTGTGTCAAAGTTGACGTCTGTGTGAATAAGGGCAGACAAAGACCTGGTCCCAACCACTCAATGCCGACTTTTATTCTCCATTGACTTGCATTGGGGTCAGGTTTCGGACGAAACTCCAACTTTTTTTGCCCTAGTCGGACAAGTTTCATCCGACTCAAATTTTGTTTCATGAAACCCGATCCGACCAAAGTCGCTCAACTCTAATGATGGCCCAGTGGTTAGCACTGCTGCTATCCAATGCTGGTGTCCTTGCTTCAACTCTGACTGAGGACAATGAGATTCCTCCTCTCAGGTGTATTTTAGAAATTGTAGTCAGTGATTGTAATGGGACCTCCTCTAGTTTTTTCTGAACTTCCCATAAATGCTGAGAGTCCTATTGATGATCTGGCCAGAGTTAAACTCTTAAGTGGCTCAATTGTTAAGTTGATTACCTTTCAATGCTTGGGTCCTTAGTTCAATTCTGACTGAGGTCTGAGTAATTTGACTTCTCAGTTGTACTTTAGAAGTTGCAAATGCACCTGCTCTAATTTTTCCTGACCATCCTAGAGGTGCTGTGATTCATATAGATGACCTACCCAAAGGCTAGGTCTCAGGCAGCATGATGGTGCAGTTGTTAGTGCTGCTGCTGTCCATCGCTGGTGCCCTGGGTTCAAGTCTGCCTGAGAACAATGAGCTTCTTCCTCAAAGGTCTACATTAGAGATGGCAAATAGACCTGATCTAGTTTTTCCTGATCTTCCCATTGGTGCTGGTAGTAATATCAATGACTTTGCCAAAGGTTATCTTCTGAGCAGCACGGTGGCCCAGTGGAAAGCACTGGTGCTTTGTAGCATGGGAGTCCAGGGTTCAAATCCCACCATGGATGACATCTGCAAGGAGTTTCTTTGATTCTGGCTGAGTTCTTTAGAAATTGCAAATGAGACCGCCCAAATTTTTCCTGACCTTCTCATAGGTGCCGAGAGTCATATAGATGACTTACCTAAAAGGAAGTGCTTGGGCAGCATGATGGTCCAGTGGTTAACTCTGTTGCTGGTGCTCTGGGTTCAAATCTACCTGAGGACAATGAGCTTCCTCCTCACAGGTCTACAATAGAATGTGCAAATGGACTTGCTCTAGCTTTTCCTGATCTTCCCATTGGTGCTGGTAGTAATATCAATGACTTTGCCAAAAGTTATCTTCTGAGCAGCACGGTGGCCCAGTGGAACGCACTGGTGCTTTGTAGCATGGGAGTCCAGGGTTCAAATCCCACCATGGATGACATCTGCAAGGAGTTTCTTTGATTCTGGCTGAGTTCTTTAGAAATTGCAAATGAGACCGCCCAATTTTTTCCTGACCTTCTCTTAGGTGCCGAGAGTCATATAGATGACTTACCTAAAAGGTAGTGCTTGGGCAGCATGATGGTCCAGTGGTTAACTCTGCTGCTATCTGTTGCCAGTACTCTGGGTTCAAATCTACCTGAGGACAATGAGCTTCCTCCTCACAGGTCTACTATAGAATGTGCAAATGGACTTGCTCTAGCTTTTCCTGATCTTCCCATTGGTGCTGGTAGTAATATCAATGACTTTGCCAAAGGTTATCTCCTGAGCAGCACAGTAGCCCAGTGGAAAGTGCTGGTGCTTTGCAGCATGGGAGTCCAGGGTTCAAATCCCACCATGGATGACATCTGCAAGGAGTTTGTATGTTCTCCCTGTGCTCAGGTGGTCTGCCACCCATGCTCCAAAGACATACAGGTAGGGGCTAATGATGGTGTTACCAGAGCAGCATCCAGTATGGCTGCTTGCCCCCTTCATTGGGCAAGTGGCCCCAGTCCTTATTGGATGAATGTGCTTATACAAGTGATTGGCTTGTATATAACAGCAGCTCAGGTGCACCTGAGCTGTTAATTTTTTAAAAGTGTTTTATAACACAACACTTTTTTGAAAAAGTAACAGCTCAGGTGCACCTGAGCTGCTTATATATACAAGACAATGACTTGTATCAGCACATTCATCCAATGGGACTGGGGCTACTTGCCCAATAAAGGGGGCAAGGAGCCCTCCTGGATGCTGCACAGGTAACACCATCATTAGCGCCTACCTGTAAGTCTTTGGAGAATAGGTGGCAGACCACCTGAGCACAGGGAGAACATACAAACTCCTTGCAGATGTCATCCATGGTGGGATTAGAACCCAGGACTCCCATGCTGCAACACACCAGCGCTTTCCACTGGGCTACCGTGCTGCTCAGAAGTTAATCTTTGGCACAGTCATTGATATTACTACCAGCACCTATGGGAAAGATCAGGAAAAAGTTAAGCAGGTCCATTTGCAAATTCTATAGCAGACCTGTGAGGAAGAATCTCATTGTCCTCAGCCAGAGTTGAACCCAGGGCACCAGCATTGGATAGCAGCAGAGCTAACCACTGGGCCATCATGCTACCTGAGACCTAGCCTTTGGGTAAGTAATATATATAAATAACAGCACCTATGGGAAGATCAGGAAAAACTTGAGCAGGTCCCTTTGCAATTTCTAAAATACAACTGAGAGAAAGAAATATTCAGAATCAAACTAAGGACCTAAGCATTGAAGGGTAATGAAGCTAACCCCTGAGCCACCATGCTGCTTGAGAGATGTGCTATGGCTAAGTCATCAATATGTCTATCAGTGCCCCCTGACCTGCTCTAGATTTTTCTATCCTTCACATAGGTGCTGGTAGTAATATCAATGACTTTCCCACAAAGAGTACCTCTTGAGCAGCTTGGTGGTTAGCTCAACTACCTTTCAATGTGTGGGTCCTTAGTTCAATACTGACTGAGGTCTGAATAATTCTTTCTTTCATTTGTATTTTAGAAATTGTAAATGGACCTGCTCTAGTTTTTCCTGACTTTCCCATAGGTGCTGAGAGTCATATTGATGACTTACCCAAAGGCAAGTTCACAGGCAGCGTGATGATGCAGTTGTTAACGCTGCTGCTATCCAACGCTGGTTCCCTGGGTTCAAGTCTGACTGGAGACAATGCGATTCCTCCTCACAGGTCTACTATAGAATTTGCAAATGGACCTGCTCTATTTTTTTGCTGATCTTCCCATAGGTGCTGGTAGTAATATCAATGACTTTGCCAAAGTTTATTTTCTGAGCAGCACGGTGGCCCAGTGGAAAGCGCTGGTGCTTTGCACATGGGAGTCCAGGGTTCAAATCCCACCATGGATGACATGTGTAAGGAGTTTGTATGTTCTCCCTGTGCTCAGGTGGTCTGCCACCCATGCTCCAAAGACATACAGGTAGGGGCTAATGATGGTGTTACCTGTGCAGCATCCAGGAGGGCTGCGTGCCCCCCTTTGTTGGGCAAGTAGCCTCAGTCCTTATTGGATGAATGTGCTGATACAAGTGATTGGCTTGTACATAGACAGCTCAGGTGCACCTGAGCTGTCACTTTTTTAAAAAAGTGTTATGGTATAAAACACTTTAAAAAGGTTACAGCTCAGGTGCACCTGAGCTGCTTATATACAAGCCAATCACTTGTATGAGCACATTCATCCAATAAGGACTGGGGATACTTGCCCAATGAAGGGGGCAAGCAGCCCTCCTGGATGCTGCACAGGTAACACCATCATTAGCCCCTACCTGTATGTCTTTGGAGCATGGGTGGCAGACCACCTGAGCACAGGGAGAACATACAAACTCCTTACAGATGTCATCCATGGTGGGATTTGAAACCTGGACTCCCATCTGCAAAGCACCAGCGCTTTCCACTGGGCTACCGTGCTGCTCAGAAGACAACTATTGACAAAGTCATTGATATTACTACCAGCACCAATGGCAAGATCAGGAAAAACTAGAGCGGGTCCATTGCCATCTCTAAAGTAGACCTGCAAGGAAGAATCTCATTGTCCTAAGGTAGACTTGAACTCAGGGCAACAGCGTTGGACAGCAGCAGCGCTAACTACTGGGCCATCATGCTGCCTGAGTGCTAACATCTGGGTAATTCATCTATATGACTCTCGGCACCTAAGAGAAGGTCAGAAAAACTAGAGTATGTCCATTTGCAGTTTCTAAAGTACATCTGAGAAGTTGAATTAGTCAGACTTGAACTAAAGACGCAAGCATTGAAAGGTAATTGAGCCACCATGCTGCCTGACAGTTTATTTCAGCCAGATCATCAATAGGACTCTCAGCATTTATGGGAAGGTCAGAAAAAACTAGAGCAGGTCCCATTAAAACCACTGACTACAATTTCTAAAGAACACCAGAGAGGAGGAATCTCCTTGTCCTCAATCAGTGTTGAACCTAGAATACTAGCATTGGACAACAGCCTTGCTAACGACTGGACCATCAAGCTGCCTGAGAGCTAAACTTTGGGTAAGTCATCTATGTGATTATCAGCACCTATGGGAAGGTCAGGGAAAAATAGAGAAGGTCCCATTATAATCACGGACTACAATTTCTAAAACACACCTGAGAGGAGGAATCTAACTGTCCTCAGTCAGAGTTGAACCCAGGACACGAATATTGAACAGCAGCAGCGCTAACCACTGGGCCATCAGGCTGTTTGAGTCCTAATTTCTGGGTAAGTCATCTATATGACTCCCGGCACCTATGTGAAGGTAAGCAAAAACTAGAGAAGGCCCCATTTGCAAATTTAATTTACAATTGAGAAGTAGAACTACTCAGACCTCAGTCAAAACTGAACTAAGGACCCAAGCATTGAACGGTAATCGAGCTAACCAATGAACCACCATGCTGCACAAGAGTTTAGCTCTCTCCAGATCATCAATAGGACTCTCAGCATTTATGGGAAGGTCAGAAAAAAATAGAACAGGTCCCATTATAATCACTGACTACAATCTCTAAAATACAAATGATAGGAGGAATCTCATTGTCCCAGTCAGAGTTGAACTCATGGAACGAGCTTTGAACGGCAGCAGTGCTAACCAGTGGCCACGAGTATCATTAGAAAGATTGGTCTTGTATTAAATCTTCCTTTCCTCCATCCAGGATAATATTAGTAATGTATCCCATCTCGTTCTTGGGGACAACATGGGCCTGTGTGATTTCAAATGCCAGGACTGAACTTCAGCCTCAGTCCGTACCTGCCTCCCAGTCTGGTCTTCCAAAGACCTCCTTTGCACTTATATGCTCCTCACCCATTTGCCTCCAAAACTTCTACTGAGTATCTCCCACTTCTGGAATTCTGTGTCCCAACATGTCCGTTTATCTGCCAGATTTCGGACTTTCAGATATAACTTGAAAACTCATCTCTTCAACAAAGCTACAACCTGCAATGACCCCCTGCCTCCTCACCATCACGAGCTGTCGTAATCCCTCAACCTACTGTCTCCTTCCTTATTATCCTGTAGAATGTAAGCCCGTAAGGGCAGGGCCCTCTCCTTTCTATACCAGTATGTCACTGTTAGTTTGCTTTCTGTAATTTCTTTCTATTTTATATGTAACTCCTTCTCATGTACAGCACCATGCTATCGATGATGCTCAAAAAATAAAAAGAATAATAATAAAAACATCTGGATCCCATTGTCACTGCCTGGCATCATAGGTCTCACCCACAGTGTATTACAGGATATGTGACCACTAGTGTTGAGCATTCCGATACTGCAAATATCGGGTATCGGCCGATATTCGCTGTATTGGAATTCCGATACCGTGTACCGATATTTTTTCAATATCGGATATCGGAATCAGAAGTTCCCATAATGCAATGAGCCACTGTTGTGGCCCTGATTGGCTGCCGAAATGACGTCATCATGATGCGCGGTCTGTGCGCATCATGATGCGCCGTCAGCTCGGGCCTTCCGGGGGGTCTGTGCCGACTGCCCGGGGGTCTGTGCCGGCCTGCCGGTGGTCTGTGCCGACTGTCCGGGGGTCTGTGCGGACTGCCGGGGGTCTGTACCGGCCTGCCGGGGGGCTGTGCCGGCCTGCCGGTGGTCTGTGCCGACTGTCCGGGGGTCTGTACCGACTGTCCGGGGGTCTGTACCAACTGTCCGGGGGTCAGTACTGGCCTGCCGGGGGGCTGTGCCGGCCTGCCGGTGGTCTGTGCCAACTGTCCGGGGGTCTGTGCGGACTGCCGGGGGTCTGTGCGGACTGCCGGGGGTCTGTACTGGCCTGCCGGGGGTTGTGCCGACTGTCCGGGGGTCTGTGCAGGCTGCGGGGGTCTGTGCAGGCATCGTCCGATGGGACTACAAGTCCCATCGGGCGATGCCTGCTACCATGACGGTGATTGACACATTAGCCAATGATGGGACAGTAGTAGTCCCATCATCCGGCTAATGTGTTGAATGTAAAAAAATACATGCTACATACATACTATATGCTACATACATACTACATACATGCTACATACATGCAACATACATACTACATACATGCTACATACATACTACATATATACTACATGCATGCAACATACATACATACTACATACATACTACATGCAACATGCATACTACATATATACCACATACATGCAACATACATTTATACTACATACATACTACATGCAACATGCATACTACATATATACTACATATATACTACATGCATGCAACATACATACTACATATATACCGCATATATACTACATGCATGCAACATACATATATACTACATGCAACATGCATACTACATATATACCACATGCATGCAACATGCATACTACATATATACCGCATATATACTACATGCATGCAACATACATATATACTACATGCAACATGCATACTACATATATACTACATGCAACATACATACTACATATATGCCACATGCATGCAACATGCATACTACATATATACCACATATATACTACATTCATGCAACATATATACTACATGCAACATGCATACTACATATATACTACATGCATGCAACATATATACCACATGCATGCAACATACATATATACAACATATATACTACATGCATGCAACGTGCATACTACATATATACTACATGCATGCAACATACATACATACTACATATATACCACATATATACTACATGCATACTACATATATACCACATGCATGCAACATACATATATACAACATATATACTACACGCATGTAACATACATATATACAACGTATATACTACATGCATGCAACATACATATATACAACATATATACTACATGCATGCAACATGCATACTACATATATACCACATATATACTACTTGCATGCAACATACATATATACTACATATATACTACATGCAACATACATACTACATGCATACTACATATATACCACATGCATGCAACATGCATACTACATATATACTACATGCATGCAACATACATATATACTACATACAATACTGTACATACCGCACTGTATTCCTCCGCCACTGTAAAAAAAAGTCCCTAGTCTCACTTTATGGCAAAAGCTGCGTGGGAAGGATACCTACCTCCCGTCATTGGATTCCTGGAGCCCGTAGAGAACGGTAGCATCAGCTGATTCTGCTGTTCTCCACGCAAGATCGTCGTGGGACACTCGTGGACTTCTGCGGATCAGGGGTAAGTATATTGGTGGTTTGTTATTTTAATATTTATTCCACAGATGACAATGGCTTCGGGGAACAAAGTGACAAGTGATGGTGAGTATGTACTCTATGTTATATGTACTGTATGTCTATATGTATGTATTGTATGAATGTATTGTATGTAGTATATATGTAGTATGCATGTTGCATGCATGTGGTATATATGTAGTATGTTGCATGCATGTAGTATATATGTAGTATGCATGTTGCATGCATGTGGTATATATGTAGTATGTATGTAGTATGTATGTTGCATGTAGTATATATGTATGCTGCATGCATGTAGTATATATGTGGTATATATGTAGTATGCATGTTGCATGCATGTAGTATATATGTAGTATATATGTATGTTGCATGCATGTAGTATATATGTGGTATATATGTATGTTGCATGCATGTAGTATATACACTCACTGGCCACTTTATTAGGTACACCATGCTAGTAAGGGGTTGGACCACCTTTTGCCTTCAGAACTGCCTCAATTCTTCGTGGCAGAGATTCAACAAGGTGCTGGAAGCATTCCTCAGAGATTTTGGACCATATTGACATGATGGCATCACACAGTTGGCGCAGATTTGTCGGCTGCACATCCCTGATGCGAATCTCCCATTCCACCTCATCCCAAAGATGCTCTATTGGATTGAGATCTGGTGACTGAGGAGGCCATTTGAGTACAGTGAACTCATTGTCATGTTCAAGAAACCAATCTGAGATGATTCGAGCTTTATGACATGGCGCATTATCCTGCTGAAAGTAGCCATCAGATGTTGGGTACATTGTGGTCATAAAGGGATGGACATGGTCAGCAACAATACTCAGGTAGGCTGTGGCGTTGCAACGATGCTCAATTGGTACCAAGGGGCCCAAAGAGTGCCAAGAAAAAATTCCCCACACCATGACACCACCACCACCAGCCTGAACCGTTGATACAAGGCAGGATGGATCCATGCTTTCATGTTGTTTACGCCAAATTCTGACCCTACCATCCGAATGTCGCAGCAGAAATCGAGACTCATCAGACCAGGCAACGTTTTTCCAATCTTCTACTGTCCAATTTCGATGAGCTTGTGCAAATTGTAGCCTCAGTTTCCTGTTCTTAGCTGAGAGGAGTGGTACCCAGTGTGGTCTTCTGCTGCTGTAGCCCATCTGCCTCAAAGTTCGACGCACTGTGCGTTCAGAGATGCTCTTCTGCCTACCTTGGTTGTAACGGGTGGCAATTTGAGTCACTGTTGCCTTTCTATCAGCTCGAACCAGTCTGCCCATTCTCCTCTGACCTCTGGCATCAACATGGCATTTCCGGCCACAGAACTGCCGCTCACTGGATTTTTTTTCTTTTTCGGACCATTCTCTGTAAACCCTAGAGATGGTTGTGCGTGAAAATCCCAGTAGATCAGCAGTTTCTGAAATTCTCAGACCAGCCCTTCTGGCACCAACAATCATGCCACGTTCAAAGGCACTCAAATCACCTTTCTTCCCCATACTGATGCTCGGTTTGAAATGCAGGAGATTGTCTTGACCATGTCTACATGCCTAAATGCACTGAGTTGCCGTCATGTGATTGGCTGATTAGAAATTAAGTCTTAACACACAGTTGGACAGGTGTACCTAATAAAGTGGCCAGTGAGTGTATGTAGTATATATGTATGTTGCATGCATGTGGTATATATATATATGTATATATATAGTATGCATGTTGCATGCATGTGGTATATATGTAGTATATATGTAGTATGTACGGTATGTTGCATGCATGTAGTATATATGTAGTACATATGTAGTATGTATGTTGCATGTAGTATATATGTAGTATATATGTATGCTGCATGCATGTAGTGTATATGTGGTATATATGTAGTATGCATGTTGCATGCATGTGGTATATATGTAGTATGCATGTAGTATATATGTAGTATGTATGTATGTTGCATGCATGTAGTATACATGTAGTATGCATGTTGCATGTAGTATGTATGTAGCATATATGTATGTTGCATGCATGTAGTATATATGTGGTATATATGTAGTATGCATGTTGCATGCAGTATATATGTAGTATATATGTATGTTGCATGCATGTAGTATGTATGTAGTATATATGTAGTATGTATGTAGTATATATGTAGTATGTATGTTGCATGTAGTATATTTGTAGTATGTATGTAGCATGTATGTAGTATGTATGTAGCATGTAGTATGTATGTAGTATGTATTTTTTTTTTTTACATTCAACACATTAGCCGGATGATGGGACTACTACTGTCCCATCATTGGCTAATGTGTCAATCACCGTCATGGTAGCAGGCATCGCCCGATGGGACTTATAGTCCCATCGGACAATGCCTGCACAGACCCCCGCAGCCTGCACAGACCCCCGGACAGTCGGCACAGACCACCGGCAGGCCGGCACAGACCCCCGCAGCCGGTACAGACCCCCGGCAGTCCGCACAGACCCCCGGACAGTCGGCACAGACCCCCGGCAGGCTGGCAAAGACCACCGGCAGGCCGGCACAGCCCCCCGGCAGGCCGCACAGACCCCCGGGCAGTCGGCACAGACCCCCGGAAGGCCCGTACACACCCCCGAGAGGCTGTACAAGGACAGAAAAGGGTTTTTCTTATTCCGATACCGGAAGTCCCATAGACTTGAATGGGACTTCCGGTATCGGAATCGGCGATACCCGATACTTTTTTCGTATCGGGCTGATACCATCCAATCCGATATTTTAGGGTATCAGATGGTATCGCTCAACACTAGTGACCACCATCACTTCCTCTCAAATATTAAAGTAGGTCGTCGAAGATTTTTTTTTAAATGCAAAAGAAAGTGTTAAAAGAACCTAGACTCACCTAGTAAATAGTCCACCACTCCAGAACGCCTTCTCTGTTGGTCCCGTTAAAATCTTCATAAATCATTATGAGTGCACCTGACAGAACCAAAGACGTAACTAAATGCTCCTGGGCACCAAAGTCAAATCTGCCCCTCAACATTTATAGTACTGGTCTACTAATTTGGGGGAGAGATAATTTTTAGAATCCTTAAGCTTTGGTGCCTAGTTGGGGGCTACGACTCCTCCATGCCCAATAATTAAATTCCTAGTAATAAATCTTGGTTAGTTAATTAAAGAAAGCATGAGTAGGGTCAGGCATGGTCAATCTTTTCTCGTCAGTCAGCCGTGCCCCCAAAAATAATATCTCTGTGGTTTTCCATCTACATTACCCTTTAGGTCTTCATATGACATCTGAGAAGGCCGCGGATAATCTGCAGTCAGTTCCCAGCTATCTTGCCTTTGAAGGACATACTCCAAGCTTCTACATTTCCTGCTCTCCGAGATTTCAATGAGAAGATCTTTTTTTCTTTAATAAACTGAGAATGTCACCGAAGCTTAAATGTGATTCTTGAAGGGGATTTTTTTATTTTATTTTTTTTTTCACACATGAAAAAAGATGAAGAAACAAGCTGAAGTTTGTCAATAAATTAGTTCTGAAGCCAGAATGCGAGTTCTAGAGTTCAATCAGACCGAAGAGGAAAAACCGAAGACGTTTGAGTCATTCTGTCACCGGTGTCAAACGCATTTGATAAACTGAGAAGAAATCAGTTCAAAGGCCCAAACTGTGATTAATAATACAACCTGGTCTACACATGACATGTCTCCTGCCACTACCATACTGGCAAGGACAAAAAGTAGATCAAGCAAAAAGACTCCGATATTTCCTATGTAGCTACATCATACTCCACACCACCAAATACAGAGTGTACCCCGTTTCACCAGCCCTTGTCCCCAGTGAGACCCCCCCAGGCGAAATAAAGGGGCATATTAAGAAACATAGGGCTAACATAATATAAGGATATTAAAGTCAAAATCTCTAGGGGATAGGAGATGGTACTATAAGCACGTCTCTCAAGTAATTTGCCAATGCCTAAACTTTGTGCCAACTTTGAATTGTCCCAGAACTAGGGATGAGCACAGCCCAGTAAAGTTTGGAATTCGTACCGGACACCTAGCGTTCTCAAGGCTGCATAGGTCACCACAGTCATAACTCACAGGTGATGACGTTACTGACATTAACCCCACAATCCCATTACCTCAATTGCCACCACACCAGGCCAATCAGGAAGAGCCAAGACTAAACGCCAGAAATAGTACATCTAAAGGATGCACCATTTCTGGGGCTGGTCTTATTAGGCTTATTAGGATGGGAAGGGGCCAATATCCATGGCCCTTCCCAGCCTATTATTATCAGCCTCCATTTCTGCTTTACCCTAGCTGGGCATTAAAAATAAGGGGGACCCCACATAATTTCAAATTAACTTTTTGGATAAATGGAGACAATTGTGACTGAGAAGAGGCATTTAAACTGACAGACGTGGCATGGACACTGCCAGGGGTTACTTATAAGGACAGGTGGGCATTGCGGTTGAGAAGTGGGAACTAGTGCTAATGACAGGTAGGCAATAAAGGTTACTAGAGGGTCATAAAGGGTGCTGGGAGATTGAGTCTTTCAGGGGTTATTGATAAGGGCAGTTGGGTATTAAGGAGGACAGGTGGGCAATGTGGTTGAGAAGGGGGCATTATGGCTGATGACAAGTGGGCTTTGCAGTCAAAAGAGGGACATTAAGGATAGTGGGACATTGAAACTTCGAGGGGTTACTTATAAGAACAGTTGGGTTTAAGGAGGACAGTTGAGCATTGAGATTGCAAAGAGGGTATTATGGTTTATGATATGTGGGCATTAAGGTTAATAGAGGGTCATTAAGGATGGTGAGACATTGAGACTTTCCCTCCTGGGGTTATTGATAAGAACAGTTGAGTATTAAGGAGAACAGGTGAGCATTGCTATTGAGAAGGGGGCACTATGGCTAATGACAGGTAGGCATTAAGGTTAATAAAGATGATGGAACATTGAGTCTTTAAGGGGTTATTGATAATTGCAGTTGGGTATTAGAGAAGACAGGTGGGCAATGTGGTTTAGAAGGGGGCATTATGGCTGATGACAGGTGGTCTTTGAGGTTAACAGAGGGACATTAAGGATGGTGGGATATTGAGACTTCCAGGGGCTACTGATAAGGAGAGTTGGGTTTTAAGGAGGACTAGGGAGAAGAGTGCAATATGGATGATGTAGAGCTATGATGACTGACAGGAGTGCATTGAGGTTAACAGAGGGTCATTAAGGATGGTGGGACATTGAGGCTTCCAGAGGTTATTGAGGAGGACATGGGGGAATTGTGGCTGACTGGAAGGTATTGAAGCCAACAGTGGAGCAATACCGTCATATTAAATTGTGTCTATGTAAGCACGTTGCGGGATGCAGTGTGAGACAGAAGGCAGAGCAAGGGTTAACAGATATTAACAGTTTTAATTTTAAGAAGGGGTTAACTCCTCGCAGGGCAATAGCAGATCAATTGTGAAAAATATGCAGGGTAAATAAACAGAGGCAGAAGTTCGGTGGTGCACTTATTGTGTCAGAAGTGCTTCGAAAAGCAGGTATCACTTGGAGGGTGGGTGGCGCCGTCAACAGCTGGCACGATGTTGGTCCAAGAAGATTCAGCTGGTAACGGCGGTCCGTCTTCTAGTGGCAGCGGTCGGTCTCCTGTACCTTCCGCAGAGCCCCTGGTGCATGCATATATGCAGCCGGAGCAAAAAAGGCCACATCACAATCAAGGCCCGCTGTTGGCGGGAAGGTGGGACGCAAACTTCTGTCCAATAGTCGGTTCTCTCTTTGCGGCATGGGTGCTGTACTCACGGTCACGAAGTGCACGACACCTCGCTCTCTGTCAGTTACAGGGTGCGCCGCACTCCTCTCTCTGCAGTACCTGCTGGCCATGGCTGGAGTACACGGGCCAGTGCAGCCTTGGCACTCAAAGGCTGGAGCGCTGCCTGTTCCCGCCAAGACTGACTGCATCCGTGCACGTTGTGGCTGCTGCTACTTAGCCACACTCCCAATTTCTGAGTGAAAAGGTCTGTCCGGTCTCTTACTCTGACCCCCGGACAACAAAGTAAACAGCCCCGACAGTTCCAGACCAGGCATAGAACAGGTACCGCGGCCTGGCTCTTCTTCTTACATCTATCACAAAGTCAAACTGTGCCATTTAATATCTCAACCCGTAATAGTAATCAGAGTTTCTTCAATAGTTTGGGTAGAGTGAGAAATCCTGTTAGTTTTTAAGTATGGAATAAGAGTATGGACTGGTGCTGGGTCCAAGGGGCCCATAACAACCCTAATGTGACCGCCTCTTGCGCCACCAAATCCAAACCACCTTCAAATGCCCTTGTCTTCTGAGCTCCAGGAGTTTATTATTTGGCACTTTACCACTGAGTCACTTTTCTGCTCCATTGAATGAAATGTTATGTAACTTATTACATACCCTGAATATCTGACGCGGCATCCATTGTGCTGGCGTTACGATATGCCAGTCTGGATCTGATGTGATTTTTTTTTTCCTTCCCATTGTTTTGACAGCAGATCTCGTCTCTGCGCTATTTCTGTCATTTTCAAAAATATTTTTTAAATCCTCCATCGCTGCGAAAAGAAACCGAAAACCTCCGCGCTCATTCATCTCAATAGAAGGGACTCGCGGCGTCACGGGTGGATTATAAGGACGATCTGAATATTCCTACACCGGAAAGAAACAAATCTGACATCATCCTGTAAGCATCATTAATAAAGCCAAGGACGTCGTGAGTGGAATGACGCGGAAATTACTGAACAGGCAAAATTTGACTTTCATGAAGATTACGATTTTTTTAGATCTTGTTAATAATTCCATTCATTTTATTACGATTATTACTTTTTACTGTAATGTAAACAATGCTTCTTATTACTGTAATTATTATTACTTATATTTCCATCATTAAAATTATAATGTTAATTATTAGATTACAATTGTATTTGATCTTTAATATTAATAATATTGTTACTGCAATATTACTTAGATTTTAATCATAACTAATTACTTTTATTAATAATAAATATTAAATATAATAATATTTTATTGCTGCTATTATTAATATTATTTACTTAAGTTTATTAGAATCAGTATTATTAGATTGATTAGGTAACTATTGAACTTAAATGATATTATTACTACTAGAATTATTAATATATTATTATTATTATTGTTACTATTAATATGTTTAGAATTATTAGATCACAATTTTATTTTATTTTTGCTGTAATTTTGACTGTAAATTATATTATTTCATTTTCTTAAATGTATTATGTTTCCTATAATAATAATAATAATAATAATAATAAAAGTAATAACAATACAAGTAATAGTTATTATTTAATTTTATTCTTATTTTGATGTTTGATCCAAAGGACAGGACATCGATATGAAAGTTCTGGAAAAATCCATTATCTACTATTAATCTAAATTGTGTTAATGTGAAAGTTAGAGATCATCTTTAATTTTTGCACTGAAGTTTTCCTCCATTAAGTCCTATATTTACCAATACATCTAAAGGCCCCGTTACACGCTTCAATGTCCCAGCGATCCCACCAACGATCTGACGTGGATGGGATCGTTGGGACATAGTTAGCTGATCGATGGTGATCTGTCACATAAGAAAACTCACCAGCGATCAGGACCAGCGAGCACGCTGGTATCCAGGGTAAACAGCGGATAACTAAGCGCGCGCGGCACTGAGTTACCCGCTGTTTACCCTGGATACCAGCTCCCAGCATCTGCTGTACAGCGGTGGGACCTCGCTGATCGTTGGTCTCCCGCTGTCACACGTAGTGATGTGTGCTGCCCAGCGGGAGACCAACGATAGATTTATGGTCCAGGACATTCTGCAATGATCAACGATCAGCCAACTGATCGTTACTAAATGTCACACACAACGATGTCGTTTCGACATCGCTGCAACGTCACCAAACCGGTGAAGTTGCAATGATATCGTTCACGATATCGTAGAGTGTAACGGGGCCTTAAGTGATGCCTCGGCAAGTTTATGTCAAATATATTTTATAATAATTTAATCAACAGCAGGAGAGAACAGAGGACTCTTGTGATTCCCCTTTCCTGGATCCATCGCTGAGCGCTGCATCCTCCATCCCAAGTTATGGGGCCTTTCTGCTCTTCTTTCCATTGGGTTGCAGCGGTAAACCAACACGCTCCTTGGACATCACTCTCTTGGTCTACTTAGCCCAGCTAAGGAGGTAGGACACTGAGAATCCAGGTACTTAGTATGCTCCACTCTACACCACTGTGCTTGTTCTGCCAAGAACTTCATTGCAAACTCAGCTCTGCAACACAGATTCCTATTTGCTGTTTTCACACTGAAAATAGCGCGGTGCCTGTTCTGTCAAAAACTTCACTACAAACTTAACTCTTCTATACTGGTTCCTGTTTGCTAAATTCACTATATCGCTGTGCCAGCTCTGCCCAGAACTTCATTGCAAACTAAGCTAATCGACGCTGGTTCCTGTTTGCTGTTTTCACTCTGCAAATATCGATGTGCCTGTTCTGTCAAGACCTTCATTGTAAGCTCAGTTTTTTTCTACACTGCTTCCAGATTGCCGAATTATCTCAGCTATGTTACTGTGCCACAACTGTTTAGAACTTCAGTGCAAACTCAGCTCTGCTACAATGGTTCTTTTTTACTGATTCCACTCTGTTTCATCACTGTGACCAGCTCTGCCTAAATCATACACTATAAACTCAATTCTACTAATCCAGTTCCTTATTGCTGAGTCAACTCTATTTCATCCCTGAGACCAGCTCTACTACCTTTAACTGCATCGGTCTTACTATGCCGTGCCAACGCTGCAGCATTGGTTGCTCATCACTGTGGCATCAAGATGTCCCTCTGCTTTCTTATACATGGCAGCTCTGGAATGCCAGTTAGCTTTGATCCAATTCTGGTTCATCGGTTGACATTGTTCCTACTGGATCATCCTGCTGCACCAACGCCCCCAGTCCGTGCCAAGGACCAAGAGCTTGGATGATCCACCTCTCCAGAAGAGACATAGCAAATCGTAACCTTATAATGCTATATCCAGTGGTCAATGAGTCTCCAAAGACATACTGTATACACATTACATGCCAGGACAGTCAGCGGGGCAGAAAACATGCAACATGCCAACTGACTTGTATGACAAATTGCAGATCCTGTCATCAGCTCATCCGGATCTCAGAACTTCCCACAGTGGTGGTGGAATCTTCAGGCTTGATCTCGTTGGTTTCTGTTGCCATAGATATAATTTCCAATAGTTTACAAATGACTCCAGTGCAACCTCTCCACTAACTTGAAACCATGATTAATGTGTTCAATTAATTACCGTTTGTTGTTTCCCTAACTATATTGTGCCCATCAATAATCCTTATTTTACACACTGCGGGAGTCTATTCACTGTTTAAGAGAAAACACTTCGAATGAACAACTTAAGAAATTTCAATAAGTAAAAATCAGAGGCGGAAAAAAGTTGTAAAGTTTTAAGATGATTTTGGAAAGTTCCAAAAATCGACTATTATTAGTTGACCATTGTGGTCTGAATTCCCCAAACAAATAGTAGACATCAAAAAAGCAAGAAGAAATCTTGAAGATGTACTAGACTATCTGGTGGGGTTACGGGGCAGTACTCCATCTACTCTACTGGATTAGGGTAAGCATTGGCTTGTACATCCAGATGAGAAAGCGTCAATCAACTCTCCAAGGATTCATTCTGTAAAAAAAACAAAAAAAAAAAAAAACAATGATGGGTTCAAATAGTTCTTAGAAAATCAAATTAACATCTAATTAATTTGTACTGGACTAACGTAAAGAAACCAATAAAAAAGATATGAATAACATACAAACTTCAAGCAAATGTTGGAATATAATTCAGGACCAACGTTCTGCAAGACCAAGGCAGTAATGTCCGAGATGCCATTCAGCCCATATGTCTGTAAGTAATAATAATAATAATCTTTATTTATATAGCTCCAACATATTCCGCAGCGCTTTACAGTTTAACAGTTTCAAACACAACAGTCATGGGTAACAACGTTAACAATACAATAATTAAATGGAATCTGTCACCCATTTTTGGAGATATCATGTAAAGATATCATTGAATTGTGTGTTACCTAAGTATTCTAGTCGTACTTTTGATCCCCCCTGTCCCTGCACCTTTGATGCATAAATACCTTTTTTATCACTCTTCCAATTTATGGAAATCGCCGTGGTCCGGTCCGATGGGCATAGCTTCGTCTCCCCCCCCCCCTTGGCTTGCTGGACGTAGTTTCTTCTGTGAAATATCACAGATGCCATTGTTTATTCACTCCTGTGCATTGATAAGGCCGTTTGCGCTTGCGCAGTATGCTTTGCCCAACTGTAGGCAAAGCATATAATCGCTACTGTGTATGCGCCGGTATTTTTCCCTGCGTCTATGACCCCGAGGTCTTCACAGTTGCATATGAAGACTTCCAGGTCATAGACGCAGGGGAAAATATCGGGCATGCGCAGTACTGATTATATGCTTTGCCTACAGTTGGGCAAAGCATGCTGCGCAATCGCGAACGGCCTTATCAATGCACAGGAGCGAAAAAACAACGGCATCTGTGATATTTCACAGAAGAAATTACGTCCAGCAAGCCAGAGGGGGGGGAGACTAAGCCATGCCCATCGGACCGGACCACGGCGATTTCCATAAATCGGAAGAGTGATAAAAAAGGTATTTATGCATCAAAGGTGCGGGGACAGGGGGGATCAAAAGTACGACTAGAATACTTAGGTAACACACAATTCAATGATATCTTTACATGATATCTCCAAAAATGGGTGACAGATTCCCTTTAAAGCAAAATAAGATGACCCTGCTCTTGAGAGCTTACAATCTGCAATGAGGTGGGGGAGATACAAAGTACAGGTGTGTATTTACAATGGTGTATTAACAATGATGGTCCAGCCATCTTGAGGGAGTGAGGGATAGATCGAGATAGTGAATGGGCTACACACGCACACTTACACATAAAATGACTTTGATTAGGGATCGTGATAGGCCGCTCTGAAAAAGTGTGTTTTGAGGGAGCGCCTAAAATTATGCAAATTGTGGATAGTCCTAATTTTTTGGGGTAGAGCATTCCAGAGGATTAGCGCAGAGAAATCTTGGAGCTGGAAGTGGGAGGTAAGGATTTGTGCAGAGGTTAGTCGAAAGTCATTTGCAGAGCACAGCGGTCGGTTAAGCCGATAGACAGAAATGAGGGAGGAGATGTAAGGGGGTGCCGCACTGTGGAGAGCTTTGTGGGTGAGAACAAGTACTTTGAATTGGATCCTGTAGTGAATGAGCAGCCAGTGTAACAACTGGCGAAGAGCAGACACGTCTGAATACCAATTAACTAGATGGACGACCTTGGCTACTGCATTAAGGATGAACTGAAGAGGAGAAAGTCGAGTAACGGGGAGGCCAATTAATAGAGCGTTGCAGTAATCCAGGCGGGAGTGGATCAAGGCCACAATGAGGATTTTTGTTGTTTCCATAGTAACATAGTAACATAGTAACATAGTAATTAAGGTTTAAGGGAGACTTTAAGTCCATCTAGTTCAACCCATATCCTATCCTAACTTGCCCTAACATGTTGATCCAGAGGAAGGCAAAAAAAACCCCATGTGGCAACAGTAAGCTTCACATTGGGGAAAAAAATTCCTTCCCGACTCCACATACGGCAATCAGACTAGCTCCCTGGATCAACGCAATATTAAGGAGACTAGTGTATATACCCTGTAATATCATACTTTTCAAGAAAGGCATCCAGTCCCTTCTTAAATTTTAGTAGTGAATCACTCATTACAACATCATATGGCAGAGAGTTCCATAGTCTCACTGCTCTTACAGTAAAGAATCCACGTCTGTGAGTATGCTTAAACCTTCTTTCCTCCAGACGTAGAGGATGCCCCCTTGTCCCTGTCACAGGTCTAAGAGTAAAAAGATCATTAGAAAGGTCTTGGTATTGTCCCCACATATATTTATACATTGTAATAAGATCACCCCTAAGCCTTCGATTCTCCAAACTAAATAACCCCAAGTGTAATAACCTGCCATGGTATTGCAGACCCCCTAGTTCCCTAATAACCTTGGTCGCTCTTCTCTGCACCCGCTCCAGTTCAGCTATGTCTTTCTTATACACCGGAGACCAGAACTGTACACAGTATTCTAAGTGTGGTCGCACTAGTGACTTATATAGAGGTAAAATTATGTTCTCCTCATGAGCATCTATGCCTCTTTTAATGCATCCCATTATTTTATTTGCCTTTGCAGCAGCTGCTTGACTCTGGCCACTAAATGTGAGTTTGTCGTCCACCCATACACCCAGGTCTTTTTCAGTGACTGTTTTGCCCAGTGTTTTACAATTAAGCACATAATTATACAACTTGTTCGTCCTACCCAAGTGCATGACCTTACATTTTTATCCCCATTAAAGCTCATTTGCCATTTATCAGCCCAAGCTTCTAGTTTACATAAATCCTCCTGTAATATAAAATTGTCCTCCTCTGTATTAATTACCCTGCAGAGTTTAGTGTCATCTGCAAATATTGAAATTCTACTCTCTATGCCCCCTACAAGGTCATTAATAAATATGTTAAAAAGAAGCGGGCCCAAAACTGACCCCTGTGGTACCCCACTGCTAACCGTGACCCAGTCCGAATGTGCTCCATTAATAACCACCCTTTGTTTCCTATCCCTGAGCCAGCTCTTAACCCACCTACACATATTTTCCCCTATCCCCATTGTTCTCATTTTATGTATCAACCTTTTGTGTGGCACTGTATCAAAATCTTTTGAAAAGTCCATGTACACCACGTCCACTGCATTCCCTTGGTCCAGTCCGGAACTTACCTCTTCATAAAAGCTTATCAGATTAGTCTGACAGGAACGGTCTCTTGTAAACCCATGTTGATATTGGGTCATAAGGTTATTCTTCTCCAGATACTCCAGTATAGTATCTCTTAGAAAACCCTCCAGGATTTTACCCACAGTTGAGGTTAAACTTACTGGCCTATAATTTCCAAGTTCAGTTTTTGTCCCCTTTTTGAATATTGGCACCACATTTGCTATACGCCAGTCCTGTGGTACAGACCCTGTTATTATGGAATCTTTAAAGATTAAAAATAGTGGTCTATCTATGACTGTGCTTAATTCCTGCAGTACTCGGGGGTGTATCCCATCCGGGCCCGGGGATTTGTCAATTTTAGTGATTTGTAGATGCCGCCGTACTTCCTGCTGGGTTAAGCAGGTGACATTTAATGGAGAATTTTTATCCCTGATCATGTTAGTGAGAAAGGGGCGGATTTTAAAGATGTTCTTTAGGTGTAAGCAGAAAGAGCAGGCAAGAGATTGTATATGTGATGTGAAGGAGAGATTGGTGTCAAACATAATACCCAGACAGCGCGCCTGCTGCCGGGGTGTTATTGTGGTGCCACCCACGGAGAAGGAAATTTTACGCCTCAAGTGATGTCATGGAGGCATAGAAGTGTGGTGAAGACTGAAGAGGGTACCAGAAATGGATGAAGGAAAGAAGCCAGTAGAGGAAGCCAATGAAATTTTCAGAGCCAAATTTGGGCAAATTTGGCAAATCGAATTTTGGCAGTTTCGCTCATCTCTAATGCCTGCCTGATGAATGCCTCCTTTGATAAATACTTGGTTTCCCCATGAAAAAACACCTTTTTGAGAGTTCTGCATTCTGATGTTCCCCTGTTATTTCTCATGGAAACATATGGACACATTGACAGCTGGGTGATACCCCTACTTTCACAGTTTGACAGTGTCATCACAGACCCAATGACGTGAGAATGCATGGGGATGAGGTGTGGTACAACTAAATCCCAATGCATTTATTGATTTCCTTCAGGAATGGCAGAGGAACGGCATAATGAAGATGTTCCACAGTTGCTATGGTGGGAAGCAATTCTATTTCTGAAATACTTGGTTTCAATTTATCCTCACTGCACTGACCAAAAATGCGAAACAGATGAAGACTAGCACCAATGTCTGAACTGGTGCCAGGCACCAAAAGATTGGAGTGAACTAAGTGTGGTGAGACATTTACCCAATTAAGCCTACTGAAAAAAAATGAGTCCCAACTGTCTATCTGATGCCAAGGCTGATATTGAAATTTGGTCTCCATACAGAACTAAATAGGACAGACGATTCTCCGGCCAACACAGCTATTGGCCACACATGGAGATTTACAGAACGCTCGGTCAATGCAAAATAACTTTTGAATTGCCGGTAATCATGCCTTGCTTACGGACTTTGAAAGCTCCACCAGTTCCAAAATGATCCTTCTGCAATGTCGGGATCATAATGAGATATGTTCTCGTCCCCCAAGTGAGAGACAAGCTTTATAGTATACCAGTCCACATATATCACCTACAGAAATGTTATTCAGGAGCTGAAATCACATTGCCTCGAATCCAAATTAAATTAAACATTTTATTTCTGAAGGTTTAGTTTTTTCGAAAATATAATAATAATAATAATAATAATAATAATAATCTAACTACTTTTCCTTCTGAGCATTTTCATATTGATTTTTTTTTCCACTTTATTCACTCGTGTGGCCAAACATTCCTGCCAAAATTCTGCAAAATTCAAGCAAAGTAAAAGACAGCAGCCATTTCATCATTAACAAAAAACAGCTGGGCACTTACCCTTGGTAAATGTAAGAGGACCCCTGCCGGATGAGAACGTGATTCAGAAAGAGTAAGAAAGAAATTACTAAAAGTAAAAAGAAGTAAGCAAATAACAGATGCAAGAATAAAAGCTCTGAGGAATTCGGAGTTCACATAAGAACATTTCCATGGTTTCTTTCTTCTTTTACTTGAGAATATGCACTTGTTAGGATGGAAGGCCCATTAAGAACCTAGAGAGTCAACCACAAGCCTTAGTGAGTCTTAGTCACTGAGGCTCCACTCCCAGGTGGGCTGAACTCTCACGCTGCTAGTGAGGATCTCACCGAGGTCCCCGCATTTCAGCCAGGTTTGGAACGGAGCCTCAGTGACCGGACATAACCTCAATGACATCACCACCGGTCACTGAGGGCCAGTACATCTTGGCACCATCCAGGTTGAAAAATGTTTATCCCCCAGACATGGATTACGGCGTGGGACAGAACGATGGACAGGTATGGTACATTGCTGTTTTTTTTATTTTAGTTTTATTACAGGAGATCAAGGGCTTAGGTGTAAATATGGTTTAATTAAGATTATTAAAGGAGTCTGTGTCATTCTTTCAATTAAAGGACTTTTTTCTGGGTGTCTGTGTTTTCTTACAATGTGACTATGGGATTAGTAATGCATAGGTGTCTTATAGACGCCTCTAGATTTCTAAGCCGTGGGCTTGTTGTTGCCAGACAATACAAAGATGATATCAACCCCACAAATAGGAACCCCAATTGCCAAAGCTACAGGGCAAGTGGGAAGAACCAGGCAAAGTGACAGAATTGGCGCATTTAATAGAAGTGCATTTTCTGGGCCGCTGCGCGCTGCTATTTTTAGGCTAGAGGAGCCAATATCCATGGCCCCTTACCAGCCTGAGAATACCAGCCACCAGCTGCAAGGCTGGTTGTCAAAAATGGGGGGGCCTTACGCCTTTTTTTTTTTAAATTATTTATTTAAATGATTTAAAAAAACAGTGTGGGAACCCCTCTATTCTTGATAACTAGTCTTGCTTAAGCTGACAGCTGAGGGTTGCAGCCCCCAGATGTGAGTTTTGCCTGGCTGATTATCCAAAATACAGGGGAACCCACGTCGTTTTTTTAAATGTATTTATTTACAGGGCAGGAGCAGCTGATGAATACTCCCATCTGCCACTCCTGCTCTCACTGTTATTAGTGGCAGCAGGTGTTGGATGATGGGATCAGTAGTCCCATGAGCTGACACCAGTGACCGGAGATAAACTTTATACCTCCGATCACAACTGAGCAGTCATGCTGTCTTTTGACAGCGTGGGAACTGCAGCTCTCTGACCGTCGACAATGATTTCACCACCGATCAGAAGCTGTGTTTGCCGCGCTGCCATGCACATGACAGCACAACAAAAGCCGGTGTTCGAGCAGCTGAACCCAAACAGTAACACAGACTTTCTGGTGAAGTTCATGTTTGGTGTCCGTACCCGAAGAGTAGGTGTTTGGTACGGACGCCGAACTTTACTGTTCGGGTTTGCCCATTTCTAGTTAGGATGGAAGAACCATGAGAAAACCAAAGACTTAATCACAACAAGATCCGGTGTGTCGTAGTGTATACATTTCTATGGTTTTTATCATCCTTCGTTTGATACCATGGAAGGCCCAGCAGGGAAGAAGAGACTAGCATTGTTAGGATGAACAGTCCATCAGGAGACTAGAAAGTGAACCAAAACAGGTCCTCATGTCTACACTACTTTGGCTTCTATCATTTTATCATTTTAATTTAACATTTCACTTTTGTTTAGATGGAAATCCCATCATGAGCATCAACTACAACAGGTCCCAGGGTGTCCAAGTGTGTAGAATTTCATGTTTTTTTCATCCTTTATTCGATACCATGTACTGTACTTGTTAGGATAGACATCTGTTATGAATGAGTCACCGAGGAGGAAAAACAAAAACAAGCCAAGCCACAGAAAACCAGAGAGGTTGGCAACCAAGCGGACCGCAGAGCCCTGATCCTATCCACACAACCAGCAGTAGCCGAGGAGCGTACCCATGATGATCCTAGGCGCCTCGTCACAGCCGGAGAACTAAATAAGCCTAAAGCAAGAAAAGGGGAAATCTAAACTGCCCCAGAGCAGACCCCAAAGCAATAGACAGCCCCCAAACATGTATTGTCGGTGAGACAAGATGAAAACACAAAAACAGATAGAAAAATAGGCTGAGCAAATGATGGGGCCCACACTAACTAGAAAGGACAGGAAAGGAAAGATGCTGTCTACAATCACGCACAAAACCCTGCCAAAGAATGACCAACACTTTCTGATAACAAAAACCCTGAAGTCGCTAGACTTCAATTCCCTATATCAGCACTCTGGTATATTCTGAAGACAGAGCAAAAAGAGACCAATCTGATCAGGGACTAAAAGCAAACTGGCATAAACAGAGACATAAGAATGGAAATTCAGCACAGCCCCAGCAGGGGCTGGCTGACCACAAAAACTGAGAAAACAAGACCAAATCTCATGTGAAAAAATAGCAGAGCACACTTAGCTTGAGAAGGCAGGAACAGAACTGGAAACCAGAACCTCAGGGCAGGAAAATCACCAGCACAAAATTAGGGAGTCGGCTGTCTTAAATCCAGTCAGAGACTCCTGATGTCCACTCACAGTCCTCCTCCTCAGGTGGCAAGTCTCTGCCATTTAGATCAGCTTCAATACCTACTGTCACCACTAGAGGGAGCCCGGATGGACAACTCAGGACTCCTCTGTCAAAATAGCCAGCTCCACCACCCTCACCAGAAGCCAGAGGTAAACCAGAAAATGAGTTCACAACCGACATCCTAGAAGACCAGAAACTCAATCACAACAGAACCTAATGTGCCATAGCTTCTACGGTTTTCAGCATCCAACGTTGTGTCACCACGTAAGGCCTACAAGAGAAGAAGATACTCAACCACCATTGTTAGGATGGATGGTCCATCAAGAGACTAGAGTGTTAACCGCGAGTAGATAAAGGAATGCAATGTGGATGCATAAGTAGGCAACCCAAAAATCAAGTAATTCAGAAAATTTGATACTGCTTTAGTTTGATGTGGAATTTTGTGCTTTATTATGAAAGCAACGCACGCTTAATCAAATTCATGGGATTTGGATTTCATATGGATTTCCTACAGATCTAGGCACCAAATCAGGACCAATATCGGCATAAAGAAAAAAAACACAGCATGAACATACCACGGGCTTATTAGCTGGTACCGTGAGTTGACCACATTTGTTCTGGATGTTATGGCGGCACTTTAGACATCATTACCTCGGGGAGATAGTAAGAATAAACCCAAGCCAATAACTTAAAGGAAGCCCTTGAAACTAAAAGGAACGATTCAGAAAAATAGCAGGAATTGAATTGATAAATATTTGAAATGTTTGAATTGGTTCCACTAGAGGAGTGTCCCTCTAACTATGGGCCATTCTATCTGTCTTTTATGACACAGAACATCGATTGATATACTGGGACTTGTTCCTTCTTTCTTCCGGGATTACTACCAGAAGCTTTATTGTCACAATTTTGCAAATATCATGCATTTCCTGACTTGTAAACTGATCATACGTTTTGGAATACCCCATGCAGAACTCTTGCAATTGCAGGAAGATTATCCTACCGTGCTCCATCATTTGCCAGGCTCGGCAGGTGGTCCTGACAGCTGTTCCTGGCTCTTTGGTGTTTTTCCTTCATGTAAACAGCAGAAAACTGACCTAATATATTCTGAGAACTCCATCTAAACAACGTAAAGCAGCCAATTAGGGACTGCCTCTGATATATCGTAAAATGCTGCCAAGCGTTTGTGCGACTGTGATTAACGGAGACCTCCGCACCGATGACACCATTCTGGAAAACTACGAGCGCCCCATATGGCACAAGAGACGCCTGAATCTGCTGTCATTTCACTGCTTTGATTGCTCATCTGCTGTAAGGATGTGGCCCGTCCTGTTTTCTTAAAGAGGACCCATTCATTCCCCCAATCTTTAGCAAAAAAAAAAATTATTCCTCTTTAAATAAGAATTCTGGAGCATCTTCTTCTTCAAAAAAAAAAAAAAAAAGTGCATTGTACGGTTCCTCTGTTTTTTTTCCACTCCCCTTACATGGACACACTGTCTACGTGAGCACTGATTGGACAATATCAAAAAGTGCAGGACACACCCTCAAAGGGTGACGCCCACGAGGAGTAATACAGTTCACAAGAGAAGATGATCATGTCTTTTCTACCTTGATTTCATCCTCTTAAAGTCCAGGGTTAGGAATGATGAAAATTTCAAAGGAAAAAAACACTATCGTGCAGAATCCTTTTATGGTATTGTCAAACCAATGGTTTGAAAATCAATCAACCCAATTTTTAAGAGGCTATTCCACAAAGGATATTAATCTATTCACAGGACATGAGATAAAAAATACCATTTCTTTGAGTTTCATTACAATTACTAAAAATTAGATCCCTAATCTTCCACTTCAAATAGAGTGGTGGTCATACCCCTACCACATATTTCCATTCAACGTCTAAGGCCTGTTTCACACATCCGTTTGTGTCCATCAGTCAAAATCCGCCGTTTTGCAAAAAAAAACGGATCCGCCATTTTTCTTGGCGGATCCGTTTTTTTTCCCATTGAGTTGCATTACAGGCGGATCTTGTCGGATGGCCATCCATTGGATCCGTTTTTTTGCGGATCCGCCAAAATTTTGACGTCCGCCGACATGCCCGAACGGACCATGCAACATTTTTTCGGGCGGCTGGATCCGCATTTCTCACTGCGCATGCCCGAAAGACTTTACTCAGCCGCAAATTTAACCCTAAACTCTGTTCTGGCAGCTGAAAAATTCTCTCCCTCGCTCTCTCTCTCTTCCCCCAGGCAGTGGTTCCTTTAAAATTCTTCCTTTGACGGAAACGTTAAAATAATGGTCCGGAGCAAAACGTTGTGGTCAGTACAGAAACGGATCAGCTATCTGCCATTTTAGCGGATTTTGACTGACCAAAAAAACTGATGTGTGAAACAGGCCTAAGGAGCTGATGGACACAGTTGAGTACAGGTTCATAGTGCTATGAAATTCTAGAGAATATTTTGGTGTCGATCATACGTTAGGAAGGCTGTGGGACATTCATGAGTTGGTATGATGAACATGACTGAAGTCCTGAACCTCAACCCCACTAAACTCCTTTGTGATGGACTAGAAAGTCAACTCTTAGCCAGGTCCTATATAACCCAACACCAGCGCTAGCCATGGATGATGCCATGTGGCAAAATTATGAATGTCCAGCATAGCCCATACTTGCCAACATTTCAGAATAATGTGTAAAAAGTTTCCATTATTTTTATGAGAACTTTGCCCATTTATCAGTCGCAACCCTTCAATGTCCTGTGTTTGGAGCTTCATCTGTTGGCGGAACATCTACAGTAGGAACCATGGAACCGAAAAATTTGTAGGAGCGCTAATTTCATGGAAGTTCTAGAAAAGCTCTGCTTGGCCCAAAACATTTGACAACTCTTCCAAGTGTCTGGGACATATCTCCCTTTTTCCGAGAGCATCCTAAACATTTTTGGAGTGATGGATTCCCAGAATTAGTAGAAAAACATCTGCTCAGCATGGTGGGGATGTTATTGCTATGAAGGGAAATATCGTTTTCATACAGTGCCTTGATTGAAATGTATCATAGATGTGAGGCTAGACACCTGTTTATTTTTGGAGAAAATTTGGCGCATTTTATGATACACCATCTAGAGGTCAGATATTTCCCATCATTCACTGATGTTCCATCTAGTGGTCAGATATTGGATGCATTCAATGATGATCGTGCCATCTGGTGGTGACATATTTGGCTACGTTCAATTGCGTGCCGTCAAGTGGTCGGTCAGATATTTTCCTATAATGAGATAGTATTGATAGGTAGATTGCTATAGTGATGGGCCACCTAGTTGTCCGGTATTTTGAAATAGCGATGTGCCACCTAGTGGTCCGGTATTTGGATATAGTGATGTGCCACCTAGTGGTCCGATATTTGGATATAGTGATGTGCCACCTAGTGGTCCGGTATTTGGATATAGCGATGGGCCACCTAGTGGTCCGATATTTGGATATAGTGATGGGCCACCTAGTGGTCCGGTATTTGGATATAGCGATGGGCCACCTAGTGGTCCGATATTTGGATATAGTGATGTGCCACCTAGTGGTCCGGTATTTTGAAATAGCGATGTGCCACCTAGTGATCCGGTATTTGGATATAGCGATGGGCCACCTAGTGGTCCGGTATTTGGATATAGTGATGTGCCACCTAGTGGTCCGGTATTTTGAAATAGTGATGTGCCACCTAGTGGTCCGGTATTTGGATATAGCGATGGGCCACCTAGTGGTCCGGTATTTGGATATAGCGATGGGCCACCTAGTGGTCCGGTATTTGGATATAGCGATGTGCCACCTAGTGGTCCGGTATTTGGATATAGCGATGGGCCACCTAGTGGTCCGGTATTTGGATATAGTGATGGGCCACCTAGTGGTCCGGTATTTTGAAATAGCGATGTGCCACCTAGTGGTCCGGCATTTTGAAATAGCGATGTGCCACCTAGTGGTCCGGTATTTGGATATAGTGATGGGCCACCTAGTGGTCCGGTATTTGATATAGCGATGGGCCACCTAGTGGTCCGGTATTTGGATATAGTGATGTGCCACCTAGTGGTCCGGTATTTTAAAATAGCGATGTGCCACCTAGTGGTCCGGTATTTGGATATAGTGATGGGCCACCTAGTGGTCCGGTATTTGGATATAGCGATGTGCCACCTAGTGGTCCGGTATTTGGATATAGTGATGTGCCACCTAGTGGTCCGGTATTTTGAAATAGCGATGTGCCACCTAGTGGTCCGGTATTTGAATATAGTGATGTGCCACCTAGTGGTCAGATATGTTACTCCATTTATAAATAATTCATACTCATTCATCCTCGTCCATTCTCCAGAGGTATTAGAAGTTACTGAATAGATAGTAAAAGTTGCCACCATGTGAATTTGGGCTATTTGAAAACTCATTTGATTGCTCTCCATAGCTTATTGTTGTCTCAAACAGTAATTAAATCTATAAAACACACGCACATATACTGCAACAACCGGAGTCAAAACATTAACAAAGCCATTGAAGAAGGAAGGCAGAGAATCCCAGAATACTTCAGCTATTCTCATCTCATCTTATTATGGGCCCGTGGTTTAAATACTGATTAATTTGTAAGAGGAGCCGGTGAGTAATCAGCTCTGCGCCATCACATATTTTAAATGACATTTAAATTATAAAGTATAGCAGGGATTATCCCTTCTCCTGCAAATTACCTCTTTATAAAAGTCAAAGTAAACATGATTTGCACAAGAGAGGTATCATTATCTTGGTGTAAAGCTGCTGGGTGACTTTTTTGGGATTACAGCTTGTCTGCTTATCAAGCCTCCCAACATGCCGAAAAGTTCTAAAAAAAAAAAAAAAACCAAAACATTGTAATATATATTTATATGCTGGCCAGCCATAATAATAACACCTAATATTGTGTAGCTCCTCAATGTGCTACCAAAAAAAAAAGATCTGACCCATTGAGGCAGAACACCTTAGACCCTTCAAGGAAGCAACAAATCCTAAAAGTTGTGTAAATCGAGAACTGCAGCCTCTATGGTTTCTAGAGATGAATAAATGGATTGAGATCTGGGGATTTTTGGAAACAAATCAATTTAAAGGGGTCGACCACTTCTCGGGACATGTTTTGTTTTTTTAATTAAATATATGTATTTGGGGATAAAAATCATTTTTGCGATTGGGTTTCATTAAAAATTTTGCATCGTTTTGCTTTTAAGGGCTCTTTCTTTGCCTGCACATTCAACTTTGATGTGGTCTGTGGTCACAATGTCTTAAATGAGGTGAGAGGAGCTCAGAAAAAAAGACAGATAAAAAAGTTCAAAATTGTCCTATTGGATGGTTAAAATGAGCTCGCTGGCGGATATTACATTAACTCATTCAGCAGCAGGCAATAGACATTAGTATTTGGTGGCCATAGAAGGGAAACGGGGAAAACTTTTTAATGTAACCCAAATGCAAAAATTATTTTTAGCCAAACATACATGCACTTAAATAAAAAAAAGAAATTGCCTTCAAAAGTGGACAACCCTCTTTAAACCCTTTGTCAGGAGCCTATCACCATTCCCGATCAATGTCTGCACTGAAAGAGGCCTCTGCCATTAGAGAATACTACTGCGGTGAAAGTGAGTTAGGTGGGTGGTGCATGTCCCATCAATGTGAATCCCAAGGTTTCCCAGAAGAACATTGTCCATCAAACTGGCTTTTCTTCTTCTCAAAGTTCACCCTGATGCCATCTCCTCCCTAAGTAAGCGACGACCATTCAATCAGCCATCTATGTGATGTGAAAGAAAATTTCTATGGATCCATGGTCCAGTTCTGATTCTCACAAGCCCATTTTAGGCATCATCAGTGGTGGACAATGGTCAACTAGCGCTTCCGTTGGTTCAGACTAGATGGGCTAGCCTTCGTTCCTCAGAGGTGACCATAGGTATTTTCGGTTGTCCATTTTGTTTTTTTACTCCCATTCATCTCAGAGCCATAACTTTTTTATTTTTTCATCCATATGGCCGTGTGAGGGCTTGTTTTTAGCAAGACGAGTTTTACTTTTGTACGACACCATTGGTTTTACCATGTCGTGTACTAGAAAACAGGAAAAAAAATTCCAAGTGCGGTGAAATTGCAAAAAAAAAGTGCAATCCCACAGTTGTTTTTTGTTTGGCTTTTTTGCTAGGTTCACTAAATGCTAAATCTGACCCACCATTATAATTCTCCAGATCATTACGAGTTCATAGACACCAAACATGTCTGGGTTCTTTTTTATCTAAGTGGTGAAAAAAAATTCCAAACTTTGTTAAAAAAAAGCGCCATTTTCCGATTCCCCGTAGCGTCTCCATTTTTCGTGATCTCGGGTTGAGTGAGGGCTTATTTTTTGTAAGCCGAGATGACGTTTTTAATGATACCATTTTGGTGAAGATACGTTCTTTTGATCATCTGTTATTGCATTTTAATGCAATATTGTGGCGACCAAAAAACGTAATTCTGGCGTTTTGACTTTTTTTCTCGCTACACTGTTTAGCGATTGGGTTAATCCTTGCTAGAAGCTGCCATAACCCGATCGGCTCTGCTTCATAGAGGTGATACGAATATGCAAATAAAGTCCGTGGAGCCTCATTTAAGAGTCTCAAACACGGGACTAGCCAGATCTTCCTCCAGGGAAGGACCCAGCCAAGGGGTGGCTCCTTTCGGAAACCACCATTACCACCATATTAAGTGGCCCTTTAAGTCAATATCGAGCTCTTTACGAGTTTACAGATACGACAAGGGAAATACCAAGGCCAGGTATCCACAGACAGCTGTTTCGGGGTGTTGCCCCTCATCAGTGTGGAGTAGGATTCTGGCTAGGTGGGAGCAATGCCTAGTAGACCAACATCACAAAACAATCACTGACCTCAGGGAGACCAGTCAAAGAAAACACTGCAGCAGCCAGCAAAGGAACTCAATCAGTGAAATCACTGAAATCCTAGGTGCATTGCTCCCTGGGATAGTAAGATCGCCTCTATGTAGCAGAAGTACTTACTTGCTATGAGCGCCGACAACTGGACGGCGCTCACAGCAAGCCGGCAGTGACAACCATAGAGGTCTCCAGGAGACCTCCGGTTGTCATGGCAACCTATCGGTGACCCGCGATCACATGACGGGGGTCATCGGTGGGCAGATTTCCGGCTAAATGGCCTGAAGCGCATGTTAAATGCCGCTCTCAGAGTTTATCAGCGACATTTAACTGGTTAATAGCTGTGGGTGGATCGCAATTCCACCCGTGGCTGTTCCGGGCACATGTCAGCTGTTCTAAACAGCTGATATGTCCCTGGAAAGATGAGGGTTCACCGCCGGAGCCTACATCAAAGGGAGGGTGTCTGACGTGGGCGTACTATTATGAACAACGTTGGAAGCATTGGGTACAAATTACCTTCTTCATCTGTCCTTCTCTGGATGACTTTTGGTAGGAACTAAGCACCATATCCCAGAAAAATTCCAAAAGACCGGCCATTATTGAGATGCTTTGACCCAGTTGTCACAATCTTGTCCTTGACCAAGGCTGATTAATTGACCCCAATACGGCTGTCCAGCTCCCACAAGTATATATACAAGATATATATATCTGGTTAATGATCTCTGTTACAATGATATTGTTTTCTCCTCAGGCTGGACCATTCATTAAATTTTTATAAGGGCAAACAGAATTTATAGGAATTTGTGTGTTTTCTACATAATTGTCTTGGAACTACAAATCCCATTCCATGAAACAGGTCCGGGTGTAAGAATGAATGATTCTCCTCGAGGGCATGTGCCGTGGTGACTTCTCACTTATATATCATTTGTGTTAACCAGTTGTTCTTACAGCCAGACGCTATGGAGTGTGGCTAATCCCAGTATATACTGTCCAGAGTTACCCTCCTCAGTATATATATACACTGTATACACCTTTATAAGACATGCTGTCACATTTGGTGGTTATTTTACGTTGGTTTTCCCTCCATATAAATAGGCATATAAAGACGTCTGTGTGGCAGGAATGGTGGGTTACCACGTTTGTGAAGAGATAAGTCTTATAGCAACCTAATCTGAGATCAGCATAATGTAGAGACAGAGACCCTAATTCCAGCGATGTATCACTTATTGGGCTGCTTGCTACAGTTTTGATAAAATCAGCAGGAGAATATCATTAGATGACGAGTACACCTACTGACATGCCCCCAGCATTGATTGGCAGCTTTCTGGCTACGCACGGTGAACACAGAAAGCAGCCAATCAGTGGTGTAGGTTGGGGTTATACAGGATTCAGCATACTGATATTTGGTAGATCTGCACCAGATAAAACAGTGATTTTGTCAAAACTACAGTGGAAGGTACAAAGCTTAGCAGTTATATTTTCTATATAGAACAGAGGCACAGGATTAATAGTTACATTTGGTGGCATATCAACATTTTAATTACATGACATAGCTTATCTCAGCCCTCCTTATCTGCAGACATCCTTCCTCTGTTCTGCCCACAGCCCTCTTCAGTGCAGTACCCATGCACTTGGCCTGGAATGTCCAGTCTTCTTTCACTAACACTTCCAGGTCTGGTCTACACGTTGCCTCATCCCCAAATTCTCTTTTGCTGTCTCAGGGTTCCCACAAAGCCACGACTATAATTTCCCAAACTCTCAAGCTCCATCCATTCTGCTGAGCTGTGCAATAAATGGAAAGGAGATTCCCTCTCTTCCACTTTCCTAAACATCTGAGGTTTCCCAGCCAAATTCAAGCTGTCACTTTTACAGTCTAGTAGGGACTCTTTATAATCCCAAGGAAACTGTTCGGCAAGTTCACGTTGATGGCGTAGATCTCACCACAATTGAGGCAAAAATTATCAATGGTCTTCTCCAATTATTCAATATGTAAACAATATTATCTCGGAAATGTTTTAGAACAGGGCAATTTGTAGGACCGTTTTTCTCTGAGATATTACTTGTGCCCCTTCTATACATACTTTAATAGTCAGGATTGAGGAATCAGCTGAAGCCTCATCATTCCTCTAAAGCCAGTTCATTACATATTCACACACTGTACAGCAATTAGCTAAGTCGATAAAGGAAAGAAATAAATGGCAAACATCACACAGAAGAAAAACAGAAAATTCGAAAACAATCAACTATTAATTAGATGTTTTCGGGAGAAGTTCCCGAAGACAAACTGGAAATCTATCAGAATCTTGTTCCTCACAAAATATGGATTTTGGAGAATCTGCTGGACAACTCGTGACCGGTAAAATGCTTCCTCTTTACTTTTTATGATGTCAACATTCAGTCGTTGTGTGTAGTTTTCTTCTACCTACAGACATTAGAGGGTGAAATGGAAAGGTAACATGACTACACAAAGGGTTTGGGTGTAGTCTGTTACCATAGAGGCACACAATGAACCGCCACGGTGTTAGACACCCAAGTAGAGGTGGGTCTTCTTTCGCCTTCTGAAACTCCGCAATGGTGTAGATTCAATTAGGTATTGAAATTAGAGATGAGACAATTTGTTCGAGTCAATTTGAAGTTGCCTGGAATTTCACAAAAAAAATTGTAATCTCTTGATTCAAGATTTTTTTTTTTAATTCACACTGTGCAAATTCAGCAAAATGTTGAGGGTCATATTTTTGCTGAATTGCACAAGGTCAGGGTTAAAAAAAAAATCAGTACTCACTTTGAAACAAACCTGTCCCACTGCCGCCAATGCTCACCACCTGATCTTCCACCTCTTCTTTTCCACTTCCCCCCCAAGAAAACAACATTCTCTTTGGCCATCTTGGACTGGGTCATCCAGTGCTGAGGAGGCCTATGACATCATGGCACAGAGTAAAGATGCCAAAATAGACATCACACTGGAGAAAGGAAGAGACTTGACGAAGTAGAGGACCGGAAGCTGCGCTGGTAGCTCAGAGGAACAGGTGAGCATCAAAGTATTACATACTACATATATATATACATATAACAAAGACTTTCAATGACACTCCGGTCTCCAAAGACACACGTGGAGACTATGTGGAGTTGGGAAGGAATTTTTCTTTCCCAATGTGAAGCTTATGGTTTCTTCCACCTCTTCTTTCCCACTCCCCCCAAGAAAACAACGTTCTCTTTGGCCATCTTTACTATGGACTGGGTCATCCAGTGCTGTGGAGGCCTATGACATCATGGTACAGAGTAAAGATGCCAAAGTGGACATCACACTGGAGAAAGGAAGAGACTTGCCTAACTAGAGGACTGGAAGCCACACTGGTGGCTCAGAGGAACAGGAGAGCATTTTTTTCCCCAATGTGAAGCTTACAGTTTGCTACATGGTTTTTTTTGCCTTCCTCTGGATCAACATGTTAGGGCATGGTAGGATAGGATATGGGTTGAACTAGATGGACATAAAGTCTTCCTTCAACCGTGATAACTATGTTACTATGTTACAGACAAGATTTCTTCGGTATGTTGATGCACGTTGGGTGGGGGTCCTGACTTGCTTTGACCAGCCAGTTCTACATCTTCCCAGAGATGTCAAATAGGATTAAGAGCTGTGAACTGTGAAGGACAGGGGACACAAAGAACCAATATGTGACTATAAGACCTTGGTATCATGGTGCATTGTCCTTCTGCCAAATAGTAACTGAAGTGTCAAATTTGGTTAACCAAAATGCTTAAGCAAGCCTTACGGTCCATACGTCCATATACTGGTATCAGAGGACCATGGGTATGCCAACAAAATGTTTCACACCCCACCAATACTCCACCTCCACCAGCTATCGTTTCATGCTGCTTGTCCAAATTTTTTACCCTAGCATCAGTGCATTGCAGCTGAAATCTGGACTCAATGTTTTGTAGTTGAATTCGAGAAGTAAAAAATGGTCCCATTGGGGGCAAAACCCTCAGAAGCTCCTATTTATAAACAAATGGAAATTATTCTGTAAAGATCGTCAGCAAAATAATATTTGCTATTTTATCTGCTCTCACATAGTAAATTAAGGTAACTTATGATTTTCTTTTCACCGATGACCCAAGAACATCTGCTGAAGCAAATGAGAATGGGGACACTAATGAGGAAGCCACCTGTGGGGCTAGGACTGGTATTATGGATCTCTCACCATATTTCACACCTCTGGTAACTTTAGTTAACACGGAGTGAGCGTGTTACGCCTTTTATCCTGACATTGATTTTTCAATGGTCGCATGAAAGATAAGTGACCCAGGGAGAAAGAGGTGAGGACAGCGCAATGCACATACACTCAATTGTCCCATCAGCGTCATATCAAGTGTCACATACCCTGCTCCCTATTCCTTAAGGTTACGAGGTTTTCTGATGAATTCCCAGATCTTCTAACGAGAAGCTGTTTATTTTTTGATCTCCCCATTTTTTCCAGTAAACGCTTAAAGAAAAAGAACATCAAGATTGACATTTCATAATAGGGAAACTTTAGAGGAACCATACGATCATCAGGCTGGAAACAAATTGCACATTACTCCCTAAATGCTCCTACAACTGGGACATGGGTCCAGGTGTGGATGCAATTCCCAAGCCCTGGTTGAAAAACTATTCCACTATCATGCCGATACTCTTGCAAACAGTTGAATTATCAATATTTATGGATTGTCTGGGATTAAGATATTAATGGACAATCCTTCTATTAGGTCCTCAATATAAGACTGGTAGGAATCTTAAGACCAAAACACAGGTGGGTTTCTTGGTAGGCCTCATATAGGCACAGAGAGATGACCACATGGGACCATGCCCGGCCATCGGCAAAGCCTGATGTGGAGCACAAATCTGTGGACTAGTGTTAGAAGAACAAGCTCGGATCTGGGCCAGGTGCGTACAAACACCCTATGGTCAATGTATTTAAACATTTCCTGAAGGAATAACAGAGGGACAGCACAGCACAGATTTCTACGTAAAGGTTTTCCAGAATTCTTTTCTCTTAGGAAATACAGAGATTTATTAAATTCCTCTTTAAGTTGTGACATTATATTGTCAACTAAGTAGAGTTCTCTATGCAAAAGCGAAGCTTTGGCTGAGGAGGTTAATATATTTCCTGCTTGGGGTTTCGGCTTAGGCTACACCGTACATTTGCTTTAGGGTTGAGGTATTCCTTTTTCAGGACTTAATAATATTGGGATATCCCCTACTTAGAATGTAGGATCTTTGAAACTTCTAAGCTTTTAGAATAAGGCTCAGGTTATAAACTGCTCGCATTTAGGGTTAGTTTTAGGGTATTCAGTACTCTGTAAGGGCCTTAGGGTTAGACTATCCAATGCAAAGATTTTAGCATTAGGGTGTTCCCTGTTTGAAAATTTAGGAATGGCTATTCCCTTACTTAGTCTTTAGGATGAAGTTTAGAATTTACCCTACTAAGGATTTAGGGTTAGGGTATACCCTGCTAAGGATTTACACTCACTGGCCACTTTATTAGGTACACCATGCTAGTAAGGGGTTGGACCCCCTTTTGCCTTCAGAACTGCCTCAATTCTTCGTGGCAGAGATTCAACAAGGTGCTGGAAGCATTCCTCAGAGATTTTGGACCATATTGACATGATGGCATCACACAGTTGGCGCAGATTTGTCGGCTGCACATCCCTGATGCGAATCTCCCGTTCCACCACATCCCAAAGATGCTCTATTGGATTGAGATCTGGTGACTGAGGAGGCCATTTGAGTACAGTAAACTCATTGTCATGTTCAAGAAACCAATCTGAGATGATTCGAGCTTTAGGACATGGCGCATTATCCTGCTGAAAGTAGCCATCAGATGTTGGGTACATTGTGGTCATAAAGGGATGGACATGGTCAGCAACAATACTCAGGTAGGCTGTGGCGTTGCAACGATGCTCAATTGGTACCAAGGGGCCCAAAGAGTGCCCAGAAAAAATTCCCCACACCATGACACCACCACCACCAGCCTGAACCGTTGATACAAGGCAGGATGGATCCATGCTTTCATGTTGTTTACGCCAAATTCTGACCCTACCATCCGAATGTCGCAGCAGAAATCGAGACTCATCAGACCAGGCAACGTTTTTCCAATCTTCTACTGTCCAATTTCGATGAGCTTGTGCAAATTGTAGCCTCAGTTTCCTGTTCTTAGCTGAGAGGAGTGGTACCCAGTGTGGTCTTCTGCTGCTGTAGCCCATCTGCCTCAAAGTTCGACGCACTGTGCGTTCAGAGATGCTCTTCTGCCTACCTTGGTTGTAACGGGTGGCAATTTGAGTCACTGTTGCCTTTCTATCAGCTCGAACCAGTCTGCCCATTCTCCTCTGACCTCTGGCATCAACATGGCATTTCCGGCCACAGAACTGCCGCTCACTGGATTTTTTTTCTTTTTCGGACCATTCTCTGTAAACCCTAGAGATGGTTGTGCGTGAAAATCCCAGTAGATCAGCAGTTTCTGAAATTCTCAGACCAGCCCTTCTGGCACCAACAATCATGCCACGTTCAAAGGCACTCAAATCACCTTTCTTCCCCATACTGATGCTCGGTTTGAACTGCAGGAGATTGTCTTGACCATGTCTACATGCCTAAATGCACTGAGTTGCCGCCATGTGATTGGCTGATTAGAAATTAAGTCTTAACACACAGTTGGACAGGTGTACCTAATAAAGTGGCCAGTGAGTGTAGGAATAGGCTATACCCCGCTAAGGATTTAGGGTTAGGCTATACCCCGCTAAGGATTTAGGGTTAGGCTATACCCTGCTAAGGATTAGGATTAGGCTATACCCCGCTAAGGATTTAGGGTTAGGCTATACCCTGCTAATGATTTAGGAATAGGCTATACCCCGCTAAGGATTTAGGGTTAGGCTATACCCCGCTAAGGATTTAAGGTTAGGCTATACCCTGCTAATGATTTAGGGATAGGCTATACCCCGCTAAGGATTTAAGGTTAGGCTATACCCTGCTAATGATTTAGGGATAGGCTATACCCTGCTAAGGATTTAGGGTTAGGCTATACCCTGCTAAGGATTTAGGGTAAGGATATACCCCGCTAAGGATTTAGGGTTAGGCTATACCCTGCTAAGGATTTAGGGTTAGGCTATACCCTGCTAAGGATTTAAGGGTAGGCTATAACCTGCAAAGGATTTAGAGTTAGGCTATACCCTGCTAAGGATTTAGGGTTAGGCTATACCCTGCTAAGGATTTAGGGATTGGATATATCCTGCTAAGGATTTAGGGTTAGGCTATACCCTGCTAATGATTTAGGGTTAGGCTATACCCCGCTAAGGATTTAGTGTTAAGCTATACCCTGCTAAGGATTTAGGGTTAGGCTATACCCTGCTAAGGATTTAGGGTTAGGCTATACCCTGCTAAGGATTTAGGGTAAGGATATACCCCACTAAGGATTTAGGGTTAGGCTATACCCTGCTAAGGATTTAGTGTTAGGCTATACTGTTATGAATGAGTCACCGTATGAGGCAAAAACAGAAATACTTGCTAAGTCCAGAAAACCAGAGAAGTTGGCAGCTATCGGATTACAGACCCCTGAACCTATCAACAACAACTAGCAGTAGCCGTGGGGGGTTCCTACGGTGCCCTAGACCCCTCGATCACAGCCGGAGAACTACATAGCCTAAAGACAGAAAGGGAAATCTAAACTGCCCCAGAGCAGACCCCAAAGCAATAGGCAGCCCCTAACATATAATGACGGTGAAGCAAGATGAAAAAACACTCACACAGATAGAAAGATAGGCTGAGCAAACGATGGGGCCCAAGCTAACTACATAGGAGAGGATAGAAAAGCTGCTGTCTGTAATCCGCCAAAACCCTATCAAAACAATAGCCAACAGCTGATAGGGAAAAAAGCCCTGAAGACGCTAGGCTTCAAAAAGACTATATCAGTACTCAGGTATTTTCTGAAGACAGAGCAAAAAGGAATTCAGCACACCCCAGCAGGGAATGGCAGAAATCCAGAAAAACAAGGAAAAACAAAACCAAAACACAAATGCAAAAAACAGAGCAGAAAACTTAGCTTTTGAGGAGCAGGAATCAGACTGGTCTCCTAGAATCCCTCAGAGAGATCACCAGCAAGGCAGAAGGGCGTCGGCTGCCTTATATCCAGTCAGCAATTCCCGTCACCCAGTCATCATCATCCTGCCCAAATGCTTGGTAATCAGCCTCACTACCTTCCTTCACCAGAAGAGGGAGTTCATCAGACCTCAATGGTGAAGGGGAAAATGAACTCACAACACTATACCCTGCTAAGGATTTAGGGTTAGGCTATAACCTGCATATGATTTAGGGTTAAGCTATACCCTGCTAAGGATTTAGGGTTAAGCTATACCCTGCTAAGGATTTAGGGTTAGGCTATAACCTGCATAGGATTTAGGGTTAGGCTATACCCTGCTAAGGATTTAGGGATAGGCTATACCCTGCCAAGGATTTAGGGTTAGGCTATACCCTGCTAAGGATTTAGGGATAGGCTATACCCTGCTAAGGATTGAGGGTTAGGCTATACCCTGCTAAGGATTGAGGGTTAGGCTATACTCTGCCGAGGGTTTAATGTTAGAATGTGCTTTGCTTAGGCTTTAGGTTTAGGATACACCTAGACCCAAATGATGCGCTGTAGGAAAATTTTGCGTGTCATTATGACTATAGTTGTAGTTTAGACTTAAATCCCGCACATGAATCTTACCCATTGCCTCAATTTATCTGCATAAATAATATGTCTCCTGACAACTCTTTATCACACTTCTCATATTTACGAGACAGAAGATGTTGACAGATCACCGTATATTTTCTAGGGAATTTATTCATCAGTTGCGTCTTCCGTTCCATTACAGTAGTCGCAGGTGCGAATTTACGAGAAACAAAACAAACGTTTAATCAGCTGGCGAGTGTCGTCTATCATCGCTCTCCGTTCCCGCAGACGATATCTAATATCTTATCAGGCAGATCTTTTTTTTTTTTACTAGACAAACGTAAATTACATTTAAAAATGCTGTCATAGTCGTTAAATACATAAAACTGGGGAGAACATATTTATGCCGGTAGTGTGGAAACATGCTCACAAGCGCAAGATGGATGTCGGGGAGATGAAGGCAAGATGTTTGTAATTGTATCTGTCTGGTTACAAAGTTCTGCATTATGTGCGGGATGCATTGTGAGATACATACACGTTTCTTAGAAAGCATAGCAGTACAATGCGGAAATGTTACTCATCTGTCCCATCTACGACTCTGGTAGACTGTTCCAGCACTGCCATAATAGCCTTACTGTTCGAGAACTGCTACATAACCTCCGTAAATCCACCTCTACTACATCAAAGATCAGACTCCGCTAGTCCAGCTCTATTACATCAGTTGTCACTGTCCCAGCTCTGCTACACCACTCATCAATGTTTCAGCTCTGCAACATTACTCATCAGTGTTCCAACTCTGCTACATCACACATTGATTTTCCATCTCTGCTACATCATTCATCACTATTCCAGCTCTGCTACATCACTCATCACTGTTGCAGCTCTGCTACATCACACATCGATTTTCCGGCTCTGCTACATCACTCATGGTTGTTCCAGTTCTGCTACATCAGTCATCTATGTTCCAAGTCTATTACATCAATTATTGCTGTTCCAGCTCTGCTACATCACTCATCACTGTTGCAGCTCTGCTACATCACACATCGATTTTCCAGCTCTGCTACATCAGTCATCGCTGTTCCGGCTCTGCTACATCACTCATGGTTGTTCCAGTTCTGCTACATCAGTCATCTATGTTCCAACTCTATTACATCAATTAGTGCTGTTCCAGCTCTGCTATATCAGTCACTAATTTTGCAGCTCTGTTACATCCACCATCACTGTTCCAGCTCGACTTCATCATTCATCTCTGTTCTAGCTCAGCTACACTACTTCAGCATCTAACCTACAGTCTGTTACACATTCCACACCATTTCATCCCATCTTAGCTGTCCGGCTGTCCCAGTGACAGCTATCCATGTTCCTTAAAAACTGTTCCTGTGTACCAGGGACTCCTGGGATAAACCATTCCTAATGAGACAAAACAGGGACGAGTATTGCAATGAAAACATTTACATATGATTTTGTGTATACAGCTCCACTGCAGACTTATGTATTTCCATAGATAAAGCCTAGGCTTTAGAAAATGAGGGGCAAAATAGGAAAGCGCTATCTGAGCATAGTAGATAGTGGTGTAATGGTTTGTGTGGATGTAGACTCATCTTTCTCACCTGAACAGGTTGGGCAGATCGGGCACAACACTAGAAGTCACTTTTATCAGGTAGGAATCCTTCCAACGGTATGACGCTCTTCCGAGGACCAGTATTGCTTCCCTTGCCAAAAAACGCTCTGTAGTAGTCTGATTCTTCAGTGTTATCCGACTCCCATTGTTTTTCTTCCATTGTTTGATGGTTATCTAGAAGAGAGAACAGAAGGAAGAGACGCGCAGGTTAATTCTGAACATATACTTTTATGAAGTGCACACAGAATATACAGTGGGGGAAATAAGTATTTGATCCCTTGCTGATTTTGTAAGTTTGCCCACTGCCAAAGACATGGACAGTCTATAATTTTAAGGGTAGGTTAATTTTAACATTGAGAGATAGAATATCAAAAATAAAATCCATAAAATCACATTGTATAAATCTCTATATATAAAAGTGAATGTATGTATATATGTATGTGTGTGTATCACCATCCAATCACGAAGCATCCGAGTGGGACACCAACCAATCACGAAGCATCAGACACCAACCAATGATGAAGCATCAGAGTGGGGCACCAACCAATGACGAAGCATCAGAGTGGGACACCAACCAATGACAAAGCATCAGACACCAACCAATGACGAAGCATCAGAGTGGGACACCAACCAATCATGAAGCATCAGAGTGGGACACCAACCAATCACGAAGCATCAGACACCAACCAATGACGAAGCATCAGAGTGGGACACCAACCAATCACGAAGCATCAGAGTGGGACACCAACCAATCACGAAGCATCAGAGTGGGACACGGATGGAGAGCGTGGCTACGGACGGATACAGTAGGACGGTGCCTGGAGAGCAGGGCTGTGGCAGAACAGAGTGGGGCTGTGGAGGGAGAGAGCGGAAGAGCAGGGCTGTGGAGGAAGAGAGTGGGACTGTGGAGGGACAGCGGGACACGGATGTAGAGTGCGGCTGCGGAGGGATAGAAGGGGACAGCGGGTGGAGAGCGGGGCTGTGGAAGGAGAGAGCGTGATGGCGGGTGCAGAGCGGGGATGTTAAGGAAGAGAGCGGGACCCACAGTTAGGTTCTATGCCCGGGCAGCGCCGCGCTCTTCAGCTAGTTATATACATATTTTTCAATTTTGCAGTGAGAAATAAGTATTTGATCCCCTACCAACCATTAAGAGTTTTGGCTCCTACAGACCAGTTAGACGCTCCTAATCAACTTGCTACCTGCATTAAAGAGAGCTGTCTTACATAGTCACCTTTTTAAAAGACTCCTGGTCTAATTTGGGGAGAACTGAGGTCCCATGCTCCCAACAAGCTAAGGAAAGGAAAAGGAAGGAAAGTGCAAGCCGGGCAATAATTGTAGTTTATGGGAATCCTGAGAATATCAGATCCCTCAAAGCACCCAAGCTTAACTTTATAGAGGTGTCAACCATAAATAGGGTCAAAAATAGGCAATATGAGATATAGAAAAGAAGAAAAAAAGGGCCGATTTTTTTTATATAAAGTCCAGATGATGGACACACCCTCACCCATCAGAAATTTAAAATGTATCTTATGTCAATTATTGATGAAGCTATAAAAGGTAACAGTATTATTTAGATGTGTCCTTTCTTACCTTTCCACTCGTCTTCTTGATCTACCCCAAGATGAATATCACCAGTAGAGTTGATCTGAATCGATTCACAAGATCTGGTCCAAAAGTCCTAACACCCGCTTCTTACTTCCCTGTATCTGCAGCTCTTCTTTTTATTAAAGTCGTCATTGCAGCGTCACACATACGTGACATCACGCCAGGCCAGTGATACTTTGTTGGGAGATGTTTATGCTGTATGTGTTTTTTTTTGTGGCCACCTAGTGGTTGTGATATTAATTGCAGCCTGTTAAGAGATTTTCTTTCGTAACAGATAATGAAATCTATCAAAATTAAAGTTCCACATACCGTATTTTCTCGAATTTAGTCTGGACGTTCTATTTGCATCGAATAACTGCAGTTTGAATCAAATCTGCTGGGAAAGAGTTCCACAAATGGAACAATGAAAAATTGGGATTCTGGTCAATTCCGAATTTTCCAGGAAATGACTCGCTCATCTCTAGCTCTGATGTCATTAAATCATAAAATTGAGTTTTTAACAAAAAGCAAATGTCAAGACAGCCCAATAATGGAGATGAGTAATAAAAAGTACAGCACACGTCCCTGGCAGTGAATGAGTTACACGTATCTAAGCCTGACATTGTCCTTGTCTACTAACGTGAGATCCGACCGCCCTTTCCATAATTGACCGTTGTGTGAGCAGATCTGTGATCAATTTCCTCTTTATGATAAGCTGATGCCATCATTTTCTGCCGGCGGCTGCCAAGTTCAGAATTATAGACTACGTCGGGTGAATTATCATACGGCATTGTGCATCTCATCCTCTCCAAAATCAATCTTTTATTGTTGTTTCTCGCCTCAGCAGACGCCGCTCTCGTTTTTTTTTTCCCTTCAGGCTGATGTAAAAACTTACAATCTGTTTGTGTGACCGTATTAATTACTCCTTATGCCTCTCTAACTAAATAAGTGCATGCAAGGCCACGTCGCTAGACACAAGCCAAAGGAAAGCCCAATTAAAGAGGATATGTTGCCAGTTTCTAAGTGCCCATTGTTTAGCTCTTATTTTATTCCCGCTGTTCCCCTGAGTAATTCGCTTTTTGTTTTTTTCAAATCCGCCAAACGGTTCTAGAGATATGGGTCTTTTAATGTGTGCTACTTTTTAATGACATTTACTAAGGGGGCGTTGTAACCTGAAAACACGCCCCTTGAGAATCCATTAAAGCCACTCCCACTTTGAAAGACCATTAAAACTAGCCCCATATCTAAAAGCTCCATATCTCTGGAACCGTATGGCCGATTTGAAAAAAACAAAAAATGAAATGTTCGTGGAATCAGTGGGAATAATATAATAGCAAAAACTGGCCACTTTTGTCCTGAAGATAGGTCCCTTTTAAAGCCAATAATACAATGTTTTCCATTAATTTTGACTTCTAATGTAAAATATACAGTATATACGGTATATTTCTGAATAGTCAGCCAGCGAGTGGAGTCCTATTAAAACGATAAAGTATGATGGAGTATATACTTTCTAATAAGTATACAGCCCCCTCACTGTGACCAATAAAATGTGACAACCATAGGTAGCTTTTGAAATGCAGCATCCAATTAGCTCTTATATTAGCTATTCATGTAAATTACATTGTAAATGAAAGAAACTATTCGCTTCTGGACTTGTAATTGTGGTGGTTTATGGTCCAAGATGGAGGCCTCTGTGTCAAACTGGAGAAGATTATAAGCAGGGAATGATGTAATATTAAGTACTTTTTTTAATATCATCTAGCAAGTAAAATATATCTTATCAGATAAATCTTCTTCTTTCTCCTCTTTTACTTTGAATTCATGGGTAAAATCTGACTTAATGGATTTTCCCATTTCTGAGATAGGTGATGACAATTAGTGCTTTTAAAATTCTATGGAGGGGGTGGAGCTAGTGGAACACACAGACATTCTATAAGCACCAACTGTCATCTCCTATCTCCAGAATGGAAATATCTGTGTTCACTGCAGGATGATTTTACCCAGGAATTGAGAATTTTGAGAATGAAAGATCAGTGCAGGAGGAGAAGGAAGCGTTTTTTTCTGATGATATATATTACAAGGTTTCTTATTTTCACATGTACTGTTTAATTATGAAAAAAATGACAATTTTTATTTAAAGACTTCAGAAAATTGTTCATGCACTTTATCATCAACGAGCGCGATCTGATGACCTTCTGATCAAAGAAGATACTTTCTTCCATCATTGTCAGACTTTTTCCGATAGGGTAACGTTAGGATGTTGCCTGGTGCTGCAGACATCTGATCTGGCTCAAGCACATCATTACTTCCCATTCCCCAGGCGTCCCATTTCCATATGCCCAATTCGGGCATTAATTGGCGCTAATTGAATTAGCATTATGAAGCGTCGGAGTATTTAGTATTTTGATTGAGGGTGCCGGTAAACACGCTCAGGAGAGAGGGAAAGTCTATTACGGAGCCAAAAACGAAAATCAGCAGTTGTTGAACACAAGGGGGGGAGAGAAAAATGTGACTCCAAGTAACACTGCACCTCTTAATAAAGATCTTATCAAGCAGATATATAAATATTCATATCGCCCCTTCCGAGCGGAAAACAACATGTTCAGCAAAGGCGCGCTGGCTCAGTTTCAGCTCTGATCTGACAAACGCCGCTGCGAGAGGCACATAATTATCGTTTTGAAAAATTTGAATTTTTCCAAGCCAAATGGGCCACTCCTCGCTCCAAAGGTGCAAGTTTTTCAGGATGTGCCCAAATTATATTATTTATTTTTGTAAATTGGTAACAAATTTGAACAGAAATTATTGCGCTTATTGTGTTATTTTGGGGTTTTTTTCTTTATACTTAAAGGTGTATTTTCAAGTTTGGAAGTTATCGTCTATCCATGAGATAAGTTCCTGATTGTCGGTGTTCCGACTGCCGTTCTCAAAAACCAGAGTTCTGAAGATCCCCATGCCAATGGAGCAGTGGTAGATCTTTAGGAACGACGGAGATAGCTGAGCCCGGCGTTCACCTGGTCTTTGGCACTCCTATAAGAATTAATGGAGCAGAAATGTGCATGATCAACCACCACTCCATTCACAAAGCCCCGTTTCTCAGGATCCGTAAGGGTCCCAGCCAATGAACTAAGGGGATAGGGGATAACTTCCAAATTTAAGAATACTTAAGGATTTCATATGTATTTAAAGGGATTGAACACATTGGACTATTTCAATTTGATTTAAATGGGCCTTAAAAATCAGCTGATCGGTTTCAATCAGTTAGAAAACTCAGCAGTAAGTATTCCGTTTCCCTGCAGTGCCACCACTGGGGAAAGAAAGCATTACATGATGCCCTTTGAAATAAATGGATTGTCTATGAATGTATGGAAATGCTGGGTCTTCCAGTAACTCTCTGCTCTGACTAGTTGTGTGTTCTAAATGAGGAATCTACCTATGCTAAAGGACAAAAAGACAATAAATGAGCTTTAACGTGGAGGTTATATACTGTATCTATCTAATGTAGACCAAGTACTCCAGGTCCTGAAGTCATCAAGTGGCTGCTTCACTTTCGGTCCTTTGCTTGACAATAGACAACATATCCTATGTCCACATGTGACCACTGACCAAAGCAGTATGAAGATGCTGTCCGGCTGCAAATATCAATAGTTTTGTGCTCTATGACTTCTTAGTTAATGCAAATGATCTATACAGGAGTCCGGATATCTTACTTCTTTTATGATGGTTGTAAACTGTGGACGGATGTGAGTCCACCATACTGTCACGAGGGTGTCACATCCCCCTAGAAGACCTGGAGTAATGAATCACAGGTCTTCCTTAGAGACAATGTGATTCATGTCCTATTTTAAATTGATTTCCTTTCCTTCAGTGCTGAGAGGGTTAAGGACTCTTTCATTGATGGCTAAGACCATACAGCCTGGTTGTTCTCAGCTGCAACTGCTTATTATTTATTCCCTCTTATTCTGCCTCTGGGCGCTTAGTCATTGCTGGTGAAAGATTCATCTTCCTGTGCTGTGTGCTAAAGCTGAGTAGTTGTATTTGTAGTAGTGTCAAGGTGAAAATATATTTTCTTATATAACTTTTATATTTTTATACTGTGAAACAATAAGTTTTTCCTAATTGCTTGCTAATGCAAATGTAACTGTATTAAAGATGGCTGCCAGTGTTCACTTTCACTTAAATTCAGTGTCTAAAGAGTTAAGTTAAGTTTCATTTCTCCTAAAAAAGATAACTCAGGAATGTGAAGAAGAAGTAACCATCGGGAGACGTTTTGACGAATCAGAGAGAGACTGGACACTAGATGTATACTGCATAAACCCCGCCTAATGCACGCCTTCCCCTAACACTCAATATAGTATTGTGTATTTGTAAATAAAAGCCAGTTGTTGTACTGCTCCTGACAGGTGTGGATGCAGGACATTAGCTAAGACTGAATCAGCTGCGTGTCTGAGTCATTCTTAATCGGTACCAGATGTTTTGCGCTCGCACAATGATTTGGAATGACTGGTGAATGAGGATTCATTGTCGTTTACGACCCCAACAATTTGGAGCCCAACGGGGGGCGTGGACAGTGATCCGAGGCTCCTCTGGACCCATGCCTGGATGTCTGTGGATGATACCTGTAGTGGCTGACCTCGAGGACTGATCACCCTCCAAAACACGGTAAGTGAGATCATATACACTGTATGTGTCACACTTGCTAGTGTCTCAGCCGTTATTGGTTTGTCTGTGGTCTCCTTGGGTCTGAGGGGTGACCGGTCGAGTGGTGAGACTGAGTGCGATCCTGTGCCACGCTCTGAACCAGCAACTGAGAGACGTCGCATTCTGCGCGTCCTCGTGTACACCACACCTCCTCCACCGGTCATTGTACTCCATTCAACCACCCTACCCGTGACTATTGTCTAGTAGTGAAGTGGAGTGATAAATTGAGCTAGTTGCAGATTGTGGGGCAACCTAGAGGAAGGGATAGGAGACGCAGCCTCTGTGATATTGTACCAGCTAGGTAATTAAGACGTCCCGAGAAGGGACCACCTGTATTTCTGTGGAGGGCTCTCACTAGGAGACCGCCTCCCGACTGTTGGAATATCGTGGCAGGATAATCTGTTAATCACTGCTGTTCAAGGTTAGGGAAAGGAAATATTGAGCGCGAGGCTCTTTTCCTAGTACGTCGAACGTGAGGCTCCGTACTGTGGAACATCAGTGTTGATATCGCTACCAGTGGTTTTTCTGCAGAGAACCATAGTATTCTGTAAGAGTCATGCTGCGTATCTTAAAGCAGAAGAAGTCTGTGCCCCACAAGTTAGAGAAGGAAGCACAGAAGGACAAAGGCAAGAAGAAACCAGCCATGTATATGGCAGAAGCCTCAGAAGTACCTGTTATGGTGTATCAGGCTCAGGATCGGTATGGATCACCACGCTTGAGGCCGAGAGGGTCCCAGGGCCAAAACTACAGGGACAGACCAGTTCGTGATGACCAAGGGAGACCTCTGTGTTGGGAGTGTGCCAGCCCTGGTCATATGAGAAGAAGTTGTCCTCGCAGGGGGCACCCTCAGAGACCTCTTCCTCCTCCACACTCATGAAGTTCAGGCCAACCGGTGCCCACTTTTCCCGCCACCTGTACTTCCTCGTCTTGTGGTACAGTGACCCTGGAAGTGGACAATCAACCTCTCAAGTTCTTAGTGGACACTGGGGCGGCCACCTCTGTTATCTCTTCATCTCAGCTGCCTCCTACAATCTCCCTGTCTTCAGATTTCCTCACATGTATTGGAGTTGAAGGTCAACAAACCTCATCACCACTCACTGTTCCCGTCCCAGCTGGCCCATTCTCTGGTGTCTTTGCCAAATTTCTGGTGTCTGAAACCTGCCCCGTCAACCTTCTAGGAGCTGACCTCCTTCAAAGGCTTCACGCTACCATCATCTTCGGTGATCAAGGGATGGAATTGCAATTACAAGATCCTGCCTCACAACAAGGCACTGAAGATCGTTGTGTCCTTAAGGCTTTCCCTCTGATGATGATGATTCTGCAAACGACACCTTCCCCGGATTTGCCCAATCTACCTACCACTCTGTGGTCAACTGGACCTGAGGATGTGGGTCTGCTCAAAGTGCCTCCAGTAAAAGTCCACCTCAAACCTGGGCACCCATACCCCAGACTACCTCAGTATCCGCTTAAGGCTGCCCAAGAGCGGAGCCTTGGAGTTCAGATTACCTCCCTCTTACATTCTGGAGTGCTAATCAGATGTGTTTCACCCTGTAACACACCCCTGTTTCCAGTGAAGAAGAAGACAGCTCCAGGAGACCCTCCGAAGTACAGACTTGTACAGGACCTCAGAGCAGTCAATTCAGCCACCATCTTGGAAACTCCTGTGGTACCCAACCCAAACACCTTGCTTTCTCAAGTGCCTACTTCAGCAACACTCTTCACCGTTATTGACCTGGCTAATGCTTTCTTCAGTGTCCCGCTTCATGAAGACTTACAGTTTTTATTTGCCTTCACGTTTCAAGGATCTCAGCTGACCTGGACCAGGACACCACAGGGTGCCCAGAACTCCCCTAACCAGTTCACTCATGCTATGAAGATGACCCTGGATCCGTGGGTGTTACAGAATCTTCATGTCACGCTTCCAGTATGTTGATGACCTACTCCTCTGTGGAACTGAAGAGAATCTGTTTGCTGCTTCTGAGTCCTTGCTCCTTTTTCTTCATTCTGCCAACTGCAAAGTCTCAAAGGCCAAGGTCCAGTGGTGCAAAGAGAAAGTCGTCTTCCTCGGACACTGCATCTCTCAAGGCTCGAGACACCTCACCGAGGATAGAAAACATGCAATCGAGGATATCCCTTATCCAAAGACATACTCTGCTATGCAGTCTTTCTTAGGACTCATTACCTACTGCAGACAGTGGATTCCGGATGCTTCAAGACTCATGCAACCTTTGTATGATTGCCTCAAGACTGGAGGACCGGACTGGGATCATGCTGAAAATCCGTATATCTATGCTCAGCAAAAGGACTGTTTCCTGGCTCTCAAGGAAGCTGTTGTCAGCGCCCCTGCTCTGGGTCTCCCTGACTACACTCAGCCGTTTCATCTCTTTGTTTCAGAATCTGAAGGACATGCCTCTGGTGTGCTGGCACAGAAACATGCTGATCGTTTCCGTCCTCTGGCCTACTACTCAGCCAGGCTAGACCCTGTTGCCAGAACTGCTCCTTCCTGTCTCAAGGCTGTGCATGCAGCCCATGTTCTTCTGGATAAGTCTGCTGACATAGCACTTGGTCATGACTTGGTCATTCAAGCTGGACATGATCTCTCTGCTGTCCTCCAACAAACATCTCCTAAGCATCTAACGAGCCAAAGACATCTCAGACTTCAGTGCTCTACTTCTGCCCTCCAACATCACCTTCCAGAAATGTACTACCATCAACCCAGCCACTTTGCTTCCACATTCTAGGGGGGAGTTCCCTGACGGGTATAAGGACTTACCAGACGGGAGGTCACCTGATGACCCGCATGACTGTATAAAAGCACTGGAACAAGAAGCCTCTGCACCACAAAATGTGGTAACTCAAGAACTTCTCAACCCTGATTTGCAACTATGGACTGATGGATCTCGATTTGCAGACTCTTATGGCAAGTTCCACACTGGATATGCGGTCACCACTGAAACAGAAGTCCTTCTGGCTGAAGCCTTGCCACCTCACCTTTCGGCTCAAGAAGCCGAACTTGTGGCCCTACAACAAGCATGTTATCTAGCAGAAGGGAAGACGGCCAATGTCTACACTGACTCAAGATACGGCTATGGAATCTGTCACGATTTTGGATTCCTGTGGAAGTCCCGAGGGTTCATTACGGCTACAGGAACCCCTGTTAAACATGCACTAAGGATTAAAGAAGAAAAAGCAGTCAAAAATCCATAAAAACATAATTTTTATTAAATAATGTAAAATATTATATAAGGACATACGGTGTGTGGTAGGGAAAACAGGAATAAAGAGCGTAATGGTCAACAAAGGAGACCAGCCACACTGCAAGCATCGCTCCAAGAATAAGCTTATTAAATTAAACAGAATAGCAAACGTCAGACAGGGAAAGAATGGCACATATTGTTATGGCACGGAGTGTATTGAAACATCACCATGCAGCCAAAGGATGGTATCCTATAACATGGCACACTACCCTGCCCATAAAAGACACATGACATCCATAACTGATGCTATGTAAAGCATCAGAAACAAGAGCAAAAGTAACTAGTTATACCTGGAAGCAGTGGTGGCAGTGGGGTCGGTCCAGTCCCCGACGCGCGTTTCGGAGCCAAAAGACTCCTTCCTCAGGGGGCGTTAGGGAAGGTACGGCCACCCAGGTTTAAATAGCGCGCGCCTAACCAGAGGCCATCTGTGCGCACACAAGGGGCCCGCCCCGCGCCGACCGGATCCATGCCATGACGTCACCGGAAACACGCGGGCCCACGTGATCCAGCGCGTCAGGCAGAGAGCCAGGGCGGACGCGCGACGGACACCGCGCATGCGCACAGGCAGCGTCAGGCAGGAGCCGCCATATGTAAAGAGGGCAAAGCGAATGGGCAGACAAATATGTGTGAGGGGAGGGAAAAAGTGAATAGTGCAAACATGGATACATCATGCCACCGATGTGCTGCATAGTACTAGTGCATAAAGGGGTATATCAGCAAGGCCCATGGCATAGATTACAGGATTAAAGCAATAGGTCACATGACAATAAAGACACGCACAGGATGCATACATATACGCACAGAGAGATAATCAAAGGATGTAAAATCACACCAGCATAGAACGTATCATTAAAAAGCGCAAAATTGCCTAAATCGCTATGTGTATAGATGCAACCCAGGAAGTGCATGCGACATAAAGTGCACCCTATATTGCAAATGCTCATGGACAGATACCCCATGGATGTATGCACAAATGTACACAATGCATAAACAGTCACATACGTGATGTGTGCAGAAAATGCACGCACATGAGTGACACACAATGTGGAAATATGCTAAATACACGTAAAAGACGAATAACCATATATGTGCAATTAGGATGATGTATAATATAATAATACAAACAATGAATACAGAAATGACAAAATTATTATATATGGAAAATAATGATGCACAAAAAATGCACAAAAACATATAGAAGATAATGCACATAAGAAATAAATATGCCAAAGATGGATAAAAACCCAGCCCATCGAGTTAAACTAAATAGTTAAACCCATGTGATGTGGGTATAGACACATCAGAGATCCCAAAGTCTTCATCATGAATGAATCCATCAGACAACTTCCATGGTTCACAGGGACCTCAAAACCTTCCTAATTCCAAGGGAAATATGTCATTCAGAACACTAGAAAATAAATGAAACATAAAAAACGTAAGTAAAAACACAAGACCAAAGAGCTCAGAAATGAGATAAATTGGATGAGTTACAAGTATGGGGCATATGAAATGTTTTCATTTAGACCACGTGGATAGATGGTGCCTAGTGTCCAGATCCATCTAGTTTCGGACCTAGCCAACCTATTGGATAATTTACCACCCCTTATATTGATGTTGAGGGCATCAATGCCCCTTATTCGTAGGAGTGTGGCATTGCAACGGTGAAATTCCTTGAAATGCCTGGGTAACGTCTTCAGGCTTGAATCGTCGGTGCAATTGGCGGCCGCCAAAATGCCCAAGACATGTTCCCTAGTGCGTACCTTCAATTGTCGCGTGGTCATGCCCACATAAATGAGCCCACACGGACATGTAGCATAGTATATCACGTACCGAGTGGTACATGATATACGTTGCTTGATGGAAAACGTCCTAGTACCATCAGAATTAGTAAATGAAGTACTGCGTACAATGTTGGGGCAGGCTATACACCTGCCACAAGGGAAGCAGCCATGTCTAATTGGATGATCATCCAAAAAAGTGTGCGCTGGATGATCAACATAATGACTAGCCACCAATTGGTCACGTAAATTCCTAGCCCTTCTATAGGAAATAGATGGATACTCTGGGAGAAGCTTATTCAAAATAGGGTCCACCTTGAGAATGGGCCAAGCCCTTTTCAATACATCCCGCATTATTCCATGTTGGGGATGGAAAGAGGTAACAAATCTCACAACCTCACTACCCTTAGATTTATTAAAGTCCCTGTAGAGTAGCTCATTACGAGTTGAACATCTGGCACGTTGATAGGCCTTTTTTATACTCCGTTTGCTGTATCCACGTGCTAAGAATCGAGCTCTTAATTCATTAGCCCGATTTTCAAAATCGATATAAGTGGAACAGATGCGGCGGAGACGTAAGAACTGTCCCACAGGGATGGCTTTAATAAGATGATGAGGGTGACAGGATGAGGCGTGGAGTAGAGAATTGGTGGATGTCTCCTTACGATAAATATCAGTTTGAATGATCCCTTGTGAATCCTTTTTGACAGAGACATCCAAAAAATTAATTTTCACGGGATCCCACGTCAATGTCAATCTGATGTTCAGATCGTTGTCATTCAAATTAGACGTCAATTGCAGAAGGTCGATGGAGCTGCCCTGAAAGATAAAGAAGATATCGTCGATGTAGCGTGTTTAAGGGGTCCTTCTTCTTGCAGCTCCAGGGGACTGCCATGGGTGCGGCCTTTGCGCCGTCTTATGCCAACCTCTTCCTGGGGCTGTGGGAGAGGGATCTCTTTCTGTCTGATAAACAGGGGTTGATTGAGCGTGTCCCGTTTTGGGCACGCTACATCGACGATATCTTCTTTATCTTTCAGGGCAGCTCCATCGACCTTCTGCAATTGAAGTCTAATTTGAATGACAACGATCTGAACATCAGATTGACATTGACGTGGGATCCCGTGAAAATTAATTTTTTGGATGTCTCTGTCAAAAAGGATTCACAAGGGATCATTCAAACTGATATTTATCGTAAGGAGACATCCACCAATTCTCTACTCCACGCCTCATCCTGTCACCCTCATCATCTTATTAAAGCCATCCCTGTGGGACAGTTCTTACGTCTCCGCCGCATCTGTTCCACTAATATCGATTTTGAAAATCGGGCTAATGAATTAAGAGCTCGATTCTTAGCACGTGGATACAGTAAACGGAGTATAAAAAAGGCCTATCAACGTGCCAGATGTTCAACTCGTAATGAGCTACTCTACAGGGACTTTAATAAATCTAAGGGTAGTGAGGTTGTGAGATTTGTTACCTCTTTCCATCCCCAACATGGAATAATGCGGGATGTATTGAAAAGGGCTTGGCCCATTCTCAAGGTGGACCCTATTTTGAATAAGCTTCTCCCAGAGTATCCATCTATTTCCTATAGAAGGGCTAGGAATTTACGTGACCAATTGGTGGCTAGTCATTATGTTGATCATCCAGCGCACACTTTTTTGGATGATCATCCAATTAGACATGGCTGCTTCCCTTGTGGCAGGTGTATAGCCTGCCCCAACATTGAACGCAGTACTTCATTTACTAATTTTGATGGTACTAGGACGTTTTCCATCAAGCAACGTATATCATGTACCACTCGGTACGTGATATACTATGCTACATGTCCGTGTGGGCTCATTTATGTGGGCATGACCACGCGACAATTGAAGGTACGCACTAGGGAACATGTCTTGGGCATTTTGGCGGCCGCCAATTGCACCGACGATTCAAGCCTGAAGACGTTACCCAGGCATTTCAAGGAATTTCACCGTTGCAATGCCACACTCCTACGAATAAGGGGCATTGATGCCCTCAACATCAATATAAGGGGTGGTAAATTATCCAATAGGTTGGCTAGGTCCGAAACTAGATGGATCTGGACACTAGGCACCATCTATCCACGTGGTCTAAATGAAAACATTTCATATGCCCCATACTTGTAACTCATCCAATTTATCTCATTTCTGAGCTCTTTGGTCTTGTGTTTTTACTTACGTTTTTTATGTTTCATTTATTTTCTAGTGTTCTGAATGACATATTTCCCTTGGAATTAGGAAGGTTTTGAGGTCCCTGTGAACCATGGAAGTTGTCTGATGGATTCATTCATGATGAAGACTTTGGGATCTCTGATGTGTCTATACCCACATCACATGGGTTTAACTATTTAGTTTAACTCGATGGGCTGGGTTTTTATCCATCTTTGGCATATTTATTTCTTATGTGCATTATCTTCTATATGTTTTTGTGCATTTTTGTGCATCATTATTTTCCATATATAATAATTTTGTCATTTCTGTATTCATTGTTTGTATTATTATATTATACATCATCCTAATTGCACATATATGGTTATTCGTCTTTTACGTGTATTTAGCATATTTCCACATTGTGTGTCACTCATGTGCGTGCATTTTCTGCACACATCACGTATGTGACTGTTTATGCATTGTGTACATTTGTGCATACATCCATGGGGTATCTGTCCATGAGCATTTGCAATATAGGGTGCACTTTATGTCGCATGCACTTCCTGGGTTGCATCTATACACATAGCGATTTAGGCAATTTTGCGCTTTTTAATGATACGTTCTATGCTGGTGTGATTTTACATCCTTTGATTATCTCTCTGTGCGTATATGTATGCATCCTGTGCGTGTCTTTATTGTCATGTGACCTATTGCTTTAATCCTGTAATCTATGCCATGGGCCTTGCTGATATACCCCTTTATGCACTAGTACTATGCAGCACATCGGTGGCATGATGTATCCATGTTTGCACTATTCACTTTTTCCCTCCCCTCACACATATTTGTCTGCCCATTCGCTTTGCCCTCTTTACATATGGCGGCTCCTGCCTGACGCTGCCTGTGCGCATGCGCGGTGTCCGTCGCGCGTCCGCCCTGGCTCTCTGCCTGACGCGCTGGATCACGTGGGCCCGCGTGTTTCCGGTGACGTCATGGCATGGATCCGGTCGGCGCGGGGTGGGCCCCTTGTGTGCGCACAGATGGCCTCTGGTTAGGCGCGCGCTATTTAAACCTGGGTGGCCGTACCTTCCCTAACGCCCCCTGAGGAAGGAGTCTTTTGGCTCCGAAACGCGCGTCGGGGACTGGACCGACCCCACTGCCACCACTGCTTCCAGGTATAACTAGTTACTTTTGCTCTTGTTTCTGATGCTTTACATAGCATCAGTTATGGATGTCATGTGTCTTTTATGGGCAGGGTAGTGTGCCATGTTATAGGATACCATCCTTTGGCTGCATGGTGATGTTTCAATACACTCCGTGCCATAACAATATGTGCCATTCTTTCCCTGTCTGACGTTTGCTATTCTGTTTAATTTAATAAGCTTATTCTTGGAGCGATGCTTGCAGTGTGGCTGGTCTCCTTTGTTGACCATTACGCTCTTTATTCCTGTTTTCCCTACCACACACCGTATGTCCTTATATAATATTTTACATTATTTAATAAAAATTATGTTTTTATGGATTTTTGACTGCTTTTTCTTCTTGGGTAGCTTCTATTGAATGTGCAGTGTCCTCTTTATTGGATAGTTCTAATATGTGGATCATGATATATAATATATATTATTGATCACAATTTATGGCCGTTTAGTTTTACACTTTCCGGCCTCCACAGTATTATGTCTTCTCCCTACTCATTTTACTAAGGATTAAAGCCCTGATGAAGGCATTGGAGCTACCTGTACAAATTGCGGTGATCAAGGTCAAAGCTCACGGGAAAGTCAATTCGAAGGAGACTAGAGGAAACCATTTAGCAGATCAAGCTGCCAAAGCTGCTGCCATAAAGAATGTCTCAGCAAAGTGGGAAGAAGAAGAAACAGCACCAGAAAAACCCTGTTGGGAAGGCACTGATACACCTGTGATGCCTGTGCTTACCAGAGCACAAACAAGAGAACAGGCAACCAAAGAAGCTACCCAAGCCGAAGAAGAACGAGACTTTGAGAAGTCCGAAGCCCGAAGAAAGAAGAGGGAGTTGATAGAAGACATGGAAATGGAATACCCTGCCACCGGATCTGTCTGGAAGCCAGCCCGACCACCTGAAGAGAGATTGTGGGAAGAACAAAAGTTGACCTCTAAAGAAGAAAAGAAGCAGTGGGAAGCTGCAGGAGCCATTCATGGGAATCGTAGTTCTGCCGGACAATACCAATTTCCTAGACTCTATAAGGTGGATGGGAAACCCTGTCTACCCAAAAGAATGTATCCAGCCGTTGCAGCATGGGCTCATGGATCAACTCATCGAGGAAAGAACCAAGCTCTGGCCTGTATCAAGAAGCTCTACTGGGCCCCAGGAATCTCTACCACTGTCACAGCCTACTCAAGAGCCTGCCCAGTCTGTGCCATCTGTAACCCAACAGCCACCGCCAAGGTTCCACTTCAGCATCTTGCCAAACCAGACTACCCTTGGCAGAGAATCCAGGTTGATCATATTCAGATGCCCAAGTCAGGAAAGTATGAGTACGTCCTAGTGGCTGTGGATATGTTCTCAGGATGGCCCGAAGCCTACTCAGTGACCAACATGACTGCCAAAACTACAGCTAAGAAGCTCATCACTGAAATTTCGTGCAGATTTGGAATTCCCGAAGTTGTTGAATCAGATCAAGGCCCAGCCTTCACTGCCAATGTCTACGAGGAATTGTGGCACATGTTAGGGACAGATTTGGGTCTGCACACCCCCTATCACCCCTCCAGTTCAGCCAAAGTTGAGAGAATGAACTCCACAATTAAGACCCAGTTGCTTAAAATGAGCCAGGACTACCCACTCCCATGGCCAGATTTGCTCCCCGTGGTCCTATACCATATCAGACACACCCCACAGGGAAAACACGGCCTGACTCCCTTTGAGATTCTTTTTGGTGCTCCACCTAAAATAGGAGACATTAGGCCACAAGAGTTGTCTGAGACAAATGATAAAGTTGTACAATTTGTGATTGCATTGTCTAAGGAACTGTCTAACACCCACTCTACAGTTTCTGCTTCTCTTCCAGAATCCACAGGTGACGTGGTCCATGACTTTGTGCCAGGAGACCTGGTGTATGTGAAAAAGTTTGTGCGCAGAGATTGTCTCCAGCCGAGATTTGAAGGACCCTACACGGTGATCCTGGTCACCCCCACTGCAGTAAAACTTGAAGGAAAGAGCACCTGGATTCACGCTTCACACTGTAAAAGAGACCGAACCAGTGTTTAGTCACAGTAGTGACTGAAGGGAAATGTTGCTGTTGTTTTTGACCTTGGGACTGGGGGCCATCCTCGCCCCTACCTCTTCGGCCCCTATTGTAAATAAGAATTCTGGTCCCTTTATTCTCTGGGTAAACCTGACAGCCCCGGTGAATATCTGGCGATTTGATTTCTGTGATGTAGTCAAGTGCCTTGAGACTGAACGGGTGGTAGAGGGGATCATCCAGTTCTATATGTGTGTTACCAGACAAGACAACAATAATTGTCATTATTGGACAGATGCTGCCTGGAGTACGGGGAATGATTGGGGATATAAACCTAGCGAAGCCATGTTCCCCAAGGATGGGACGGGTAGGAGTCTTCGTGAGAGAATGCATCTAACAGCCCTTCTGCAACCATTTAGGGGCTGTAAATGGGGTAGAAGCTGTCACCCCCTTCTCCTAAATCTTGAAAGCCCTCAATCTGCTGATCTGCAGACGTTCGTACTAGGAAGGCATTATAATTATGTATTTAGTGCTGGACCTTATGCGTATTTAGGCCATATACGGCTTCAGGATATTAGCTTCAGACCAACCAAGGCCCCCGTTACCAGTACACCTAAAATAGGCCCAGGTGAGCGTTTGCAAAATGTAGTTAATGAAGTGATCCCCATTCCAGGTCTCAGTTGGCAAGAGGTTTTCTCCATAGAAACACAAACAGCCCCAAGGAAAAATTTGTGGTTAGAATGGGTGAGGTACAATGTAAAAGTCCAGAATATCTCTGTAGGATGTATTGCTTGTGCTGCTGCGAATACACACCTATACACACATGCATTGCTTTTCCCTGATGACAACACCACTGCCTGTGTCATGAATTTGTTGAAAGGTTTGAAGCCCACTGATTGCCCAGATTACGTCCCACTAATTCATAAGGAACCCAAACTAAAGGTCCCAGGAGAAGTAACTGTATTAGCTGACAATTACACCTGCTATAATTCCCACGACACCACAGGTACACCAGTAGGGATCTTCGAGACAGGTTTCTGCAAAGAGAATAGTTCTCTAGATACTGACTTGTTAATCAAACATACACAATATATGTATGACATTTATTGGTTATGTGGAGATGGTAAGCTCCGTCCTAGGTTGCCAAATGCCTGGACAGGCCAATGCACCCTTGTTAAACTAGCTATGCAGTTCAAGATTCTACCCTGGGATCCAAAGATACCTGATGAACCTACCAGGAAAAGGAGAAGCCTCGATCAGCTCCATATGAGTTATGAAGAAGATCCACTAGTATATATTGATGCTATTGGAGTGCCAAGGGGGGTGCCTGACCAATTTAAAGCCCAGAACCAGATCTATGCTGGCTTTGCTTCTATAATCCCACAGGTGCAGATTAATAAAAATGTTGAATGGATCAATTACATATATTACAGTGAACAAAGGTTTGTCAATTTCAGCCAAGATGCCTTCCAAGGTATAGTTGAAGAATTGGGCCCTAACACTAGAATGACACTCCAAAATCGACTAGCCCTTGATATGATATTAGCTGAGAAAGGAGGAGTTTGTGGGATGGTGGGAGAGGAGTGTTGTACCTATATCCCTCAGAACTCTGGAGTGAATGGAAAAACCATGATAGCCCTTAAAAAGATAACTGGGTTAGCAGCAGAATTGAAAACTAATGCTGGAGTAGACACATCTTTCTTTTCCGGCTGGTTGGGTGGACTCAAGGGATTCCTTCAACAAGCTTGTATAGTACTGATTGCCCTCCTTGTAATTGGATCGATAACTCTTTGTTGTGTTATTCCCTTGTATAAAAAGGTTATTGCCAAAGCAACTCCGACTGGCACCTTCCTCAATCAAGAAGTAGAACCACCAGAGTACGATGGTACTGATCTAGGGGAGATCCCTAAGTATATTCCCCTCAAGAGAGTAGACAAAACCCCCCATTCTCAGATGATGTTAAGAGACTTAGTTTAGGGACAGCGGGAGAACTCCATGTGAGGTTAGTGAAGGGTTCAGCTGCCTGGAGGCCTCTCGCTAGGGGAGAGCTTCTGAGGTGTCTGGATGAAGAAATCCACCTCCCCTTTTCCCATCACATGGACAGTCTCGAAGGATCTTTCATTAAGGGAAAAACTTAGTGTTTAGGGGGGATTGTCAAGGTGAAAATATATTTTCTTATATAACTTTTATATTTTTATACTGTGAAACAATAAGTTTTTCCTAATTGCTTGCTAATGCAAATGTAACTGTATTGTGCCAGTGTTCACTTTCACTTAAATTCAGTGTCTAAAGAGTTAAGTTAAGTTTCATTTCTCCTAAAAAAGATAACTCAGGAATGTGAAGAAGAAGTAACCATCGGGAGACGTTTTGACGAATCAGAGAGAGACTGGACACTAGATGTATACTGCATAAACCCCGCCTAATGCACGCCTTCCCCTAACACTCAATATAGTATTGTGTATTTGTAAATAAAAGCCAGTTGTTGTACTGCTCCTGACAGGTGTGGATGCAGGACATTAGCTAAGACTGAATCAGCTGCGTGTCTGAGTCATTCTTAATCGGTACCAGATGTTTTGCGCTCGCACAATGATTTGGAATGACTGGTGAATGAGGATTCATTGTCGTTTACGACCCCAACAGTAGTAGTGATCTGTGGTTTGCTGTAGTACGTGTGTGTTTATCTCCTGGTCCCTATTCCTATTTAGTTTATTCCTCCCTGTATTTATCATCCTACCTATTGTTGGTCTGTGCTTTTGTGTGATAGAGGTTTTCTGTTAACCCTATTTTGTCTTCCGGTCTTGTTTACTTTACATTTCTGCCCCATGCCTCATGGAGTGCGTTAGGGGACAGATTAGGGTTTAACAGGAACATAGTAAGGTCAGAGACTCAGGCCTTTCTACCTTTAAAAGTTCCCCCAGGACAGGGATAGTTAGGATCCCAATTATAGGGACAGTTTGAGGCCCCTCTTCCTTACCGAAGACAGTCAAAGCATGACACATACTGTCTGACTTTTAGGAAGACCTACTTCAGAAATTGAAGACCATAAACAGAGGTAGGGCTATATTTTTCTGCATGATATTGGTTAATTAGATATTATAGAAAAGTCTCCTGCCAACAGAATGATACAATTAAGACCCCCATAAACATTGGCTGACAAGAAGAGCAAATACATCAATTTTGGAATAAATAAAAACAGATATGTCACTCATAGTTTGCACACATTATACAAGGAGAGCAATCAGTTGAGAAGGACATCATAGAACAGAAGGAACAAGGCGAGGAGGAACACTAGAAACCCGGTACACAGAAATGCTTAACTAAGTGCTCCTGTGTTCTCAACAAGCTGACAGAATACTCTGCTATTCCCGGAGAAAAGTATTGGTCATTGGAAATCCAACAAACTGGATCCTTCTCTCCCCGACATCACTTATCAGGGGAGAGTTGTGAGAACCTTGGCTGAGCCCATCGATATCATTGGGTTCATCTGACTTTAGTCTAATGTGCATGATGGTCTTTAATCAAGACAATATTGGTCAATAAAAGCCATTTGACTAAGGAAAGATCAAGTTGTGGTCTGAAAAACACTCTGCATTGTGCCTTGGAATAACCACAGGACGTTTTTTAAAGTTAAAAGCTACGAAGTAATAATCATTTATGACCATTGATCATCTGTTGGTCAATCCATGGTGGCCTGAAGCTTTGATTATATCTACTGCTTGATTGACATCTCTGGGTAAAATAATTAAGCTTAAGAAGGAAGACATCCAATGACATCGATTACACTGTATATTACCATCAGTTCCATCCTTGTTGGATGACTTGTCGTTGGTTTTATCTGATAATTCTACTTTGTTCCTTATAGTCATTTTTGGTTGTATCTTATTTGGCATGGGACATCTGTTATATGGTTCTAACTCCTATCTGGTCATTGACCTTTTCATATCTCACCATCATCACATAGGTCATAGGTTCAGGGAACATCCTAATTTTGTACATTTTCTTACCTTGTTCTACATTCCTATTATCATCACTCAATACATGGTCAATATTATAGATCAACCTATCTACAGAACAGCGTTGTCTGACCGTTGACCTAAAAATAATCTTGCTCTTGGCAAGGATGTCCAAAAGATGGTACGTCCCTCCTTGTTGGTCATGGTAATAGTTGAGCTCTTCAAGTGACTATGCTTTGGTTAGTTAGGTCATACATGTGCAAACAATTGGAGTATTTATGGTTACGTATGGGGAAGAACATCTCCACCACAAAAAGTTACTTAGGCAAAAATGGGTGAGAGATTTTACTGTGTGATATCATTTTTGCTTCATGGAGGGGATATACTAGAAAAGATTCCTGACAGCAGATTGATACAATTACTCAATAAAATATTGGTCAATAAAAGCTATTTGACTGAGGAAGGAGCAATTTCTGCTCCTAAACTTGTTGCCTTCAGCCTAGGAGAAGCCATAAAGATAAAGCCTGTGATATGATGAGCATGACTAACGATCATTCGATGGTCAATCCAGATGACATGAGGCGAGAACATCCAATGAAACTGATTATACATTATCATCTTATCAGCAACATACTTGTTCGCTCATTTGTCTTGGGTTTTATCTGACAATCTACGTTTTGGCTTCCACTCATTATTAGTTAGATCTTATTTGGCATGGAACATCTGTCAAGAATCTTGTGCTCAATGACCATTCCTATCTCATCATCTCATGGGTCATAAGTTCCTCTAACGTCCTAATTATTTACATTTCTTTACTCCTTAACATGTTCCTATCATCTCCACTCAATACTAGCAGTGGTTAAAATGCTCAAGGGTCAATAATACAGCCCAACTGTACACCTGTCCCATATCCGGGCTTTGGTCCTCTCTCCTCAGTCAGCTGTACTCTATTGTGCTCCATGTCGAGCTTTACAGATGACCTGGTGTGCTCCCATGGGATCATCTATCTGGGACTATATAAGACCCACCATGACACACACCTGTGTCTTGGTATTTAGACTTCTAAGTGTACTAGAGTCCTATGTGCCTGTATTCTTCAGACTCTCTACTACCTGTTCCCGATCTTCTGTCCCCAGTGGTCTCAAGTATCTCTGCTACCTGTTCCCGATCCCCTGGTTTCCTTTGGTCTCCAGGGCCTCTGCTACCTTTTCCCACTCTCCTGTCCACATACGGTCTCCAGGACCTCTGCTTCTTGCATCCAGGGCTCTTAACCACCTACAGTCTGCAGCACCTATAATAGCTTTTTCCTGCATGCCTCATATGCCTGCTGCACCAATGGCCGTGGTCCATGTGCCCACCCAGACCTTGGGCTTTGATTATCCAACTCACCAGGAGAGCCTAACACCAAGCTATCCATATAATAGGAATGCCCGAAGGTTGATGTAAAAACATGATTATTCTTGGATTGATGGGTTTGAGACTTGAACCAATGACAGAAAATCCAAAACATCTGGAGATATTTGTGACTCTGTGTTGCGGTTGCGGCAGGCCGAAGGTCACAATGTGACACCATGATCTCAATGTTACATGACATATAGCGCTGTGTAGTCTTAGCCTAAAGTATATTCACCTTTCCAATCCCCTACCACTCCTGTTCCAAATCTGTCCTGGTTTGCCGCTGGTCTCTGTACTTCCTATAGGTTTTCAACCATCATTTTCTCATGGTTTCCAGTGATTGGTGTCAGTGGTCACATGTCCGTCCAGCTAACAGAGACCACCTTTGTGCATCCTGTTCCAGATGGATGAACGTTTAAATATCTGCAGCAGTCACGTGCAGGAATTATGGAGACCGTCGGGGGACCCGGGCAGCATTGCAACAGGAGCAGTGCAAGATCAATACAGTCAGTATACCTTATTTTATTATTTTAGAGCATGCTGAAAGGTTGTTTTTTCTAAATGTAGTGGTGAAATACCCCTTTAATTGGTTGTATATAATTAAACTATGCCAGTTCTAGTTAAAGGGGTTTTCCACTTTCCGAAAACACTTGTGCCCTATCTGCAATTTGCAACTTGAGATTTCCAGAACTCACCGGTCCAGCACTGAGTCTTCACTGCAACCGGTGTCTCTTATCATCTGCAGCACTAACATCATGTCGACAACGCTGCAGCCAATCAGTGGGCTCAGGAGTTGGCGTCACGAGCTGCTGATTAGCTGCAGTGCTTTTGACATGATGTCAGTGCTGCAGATGATAAGAGACTCCAGGAGGCACGGTAGAGATCATGTGCTGGACCCGAGGAGACAAACTGCGCCTGTGAACAAGGGGGTTTTTTTTAAAGCGGAAAACCATTTTAACACCACCCTTCTACCTAAAAAGCTAGATCAGCGGCTAATTATTGCATTGCATGTTCGCCATAATTTGCAATTTTTTTCCGCCAGAAATGTGGCTCAGAACGATTAACGTTCACATGTTTGCATCCATCTACTTGACAAGTAGCAGCTGTTCATAGTTCAGTGTCTGACGGATCATCACTAAAGAGTCGCCATGCAAAATGTCATATATGTTCATTATAATGTTACTCTCAACCCAGCACAGGGTTACCTGCCGGCCTCTAAAATGACACGACTTGTGCTAAATAACATTGAGCTTTGCTACATCTTTTCTAGATTTTTTGCTGTATTGGTGTTTTGCTTTGTTTTTGGGTTTTTTTCCAACATTCTTTCCGTCTGCTCTGTGAATGCCTGGTATTGATACAGTTTTATCTGATCGTCTGTTATGCGGCAGGATGTATTACTTACTGTTTGCGAAGAGAAAGCTAAATAGTTCATTCAATACCAAGGAAAACAAAACACTTACGAATACTAGGAGTCATGCAGCGAACCTTAAATGTATTTTACTACACCCCACGTTGGAGATGAAGGATCAATGATTTTGTACCTTTGTAGGAATTGATTATGAAATGCTCCTGGGGGGCTTTTTTTCTTTCCTAATTCTTCTACTTTTCTAGTTTTACACTTGCAAATGCCACCATCATATTACCTTTATTTGTTGTGTAGGTCGCCTGGGAACAAGACTTTCACTTGCTTCTGAAAGAGAAGTTCTTGTAAGTTTTCAAAAGTTTATCGGTAATTTTTTAGCTGGGTCTCCAATAATGGTTGGGCAGTAGTAATGAGCGAATGGGTGTTCTCCGAGTATTTTGGGCGTGCTCGTAAATTATGTTTGAGTCGCCGCAGTTGCATGATTTATGGCTGTTAGACAGCCTGAATACATGTGGGGACTCCATAACAAAAAGGCAACCCCCATATGTATTCAGGCTGGCTAGCAGCCGCAAATCATGCAGTTGTGGCGACTCAAACATAATCTCGGAGCACATCCAAAATACTAGGAGAACACCCGAGCATGCTCGGAAATCTCGAGTAACAAACACACTGTCTCAACACTATTGAGCAGATCAAGTTGGTCAATGGGAGCTCTCTACTTTATACTGCTTTTGCCAACCCAAGTAATGAATTAATGGCTTACTTGTCAACTTTTCCAAAACATCCAACAGGTTCCTGGATAAAAAGGGGAAACTTTGTAGACTCACAGAGTAAGCAAATTTCCAGTGGACCACCTAGACCCAATAAACCTCCAAGAAACATTCATTTCCAGAAGGTGTCCTGTTCCTCATGTCATGATGTTCCATTAGACTTAGCACCGGCCAATTTAAGTAATAAGAAAGTGGTATACTTGTCAACCCTTCCGGAATATCCAAGAGGTTTCATGAAAAAAGGGATAACTTCCTGTACTCCCAGAGTAAGCAAATCTCCTGTGGACTACCTAGACCCCAAAAACCTCCAAGAAACATTCATTTCCAGAAGGTTTCCTCTTCCCCATGCCAAGATGTGCCATTAGACTTAGGACCAGCCAACTCAAGTAATAAGAAAGTGGTTCTGTATACTTAGCTTGTCAACCCTTCTAGAACATCCATAAGCTTCCAGGAAAAAAGGGGAAAGTTCCCAGTCTCCCAGAGTAAGCAGATCTCCTATGGTTCCAACTTGACTCCAGAAGCCTCCAAGAAAAATTAATTTCCTGTTCCTCATCCTAGGATGCTCCATTAGATGTTGTACTGCCAACCCAAGTAATGAGTTACTAACATAATTGTCAATTCTTTGGAGCATCCAAGAGACTCCCGGGAAAAAGTAAAAAAACTTACTGGACTCCTAGAGTAGGCAAATCTCCAATGGTCCACCTAGACCCAAGAAACCTCCAACAAACATGCATTTCTGAAAGGTTTCCTGTTCCCAATGCCAAGATGCACTATTAGACTTTGAACCAACATTGTCATGTCCGCCATGTCTGTCATGTCTGCCCTGTCTGTTTTCTCTCAAGAACTCCTGGAGCGATGTGCATGCGCATATCTTGTCTGCTATCCTGCTCGTTCCTTAGAGCAGTGTGCACACTCACCTCATGTCTGAGCTGCAGGATGCCTGCGTTTCTGCTCTGTCTTCTGTGATCTTCTCGTCATGTCTAGAATCTCTGATCAGGTGTCCCTGTCTGGATCCTGCACTGTCTGGTTCTGCAATCATCTTGTCATGTCTGGAACGCTGATCATGTGACCTTTCCTAGGATCCTGCACTGTCTGATTTGGTAATCATCTCGTCATGTCTAGAACTCTGATCATGTGACCTGTCTAGGTTTCAGTACTGATTCTGCAGTCGTCTCGTCATGTCTGGAACTCTGATCATGTGACTACGCTCTGTTATTCTGTGGATCTGAACCCGGAAGTGCTCCTCTGGTCCTGACCTGGAAGAGGAGGTGCTATGCCCTATATCAGGCCGCCCCTTCCTATGCTCAGGGCCTGAGTATTGTGTGGTGTCCCTGCATGGCTGCTTGGTCTGTGGGGCGCTCCCTCTATTCTGTGCCCTTGCACTCTGCTCTGTCGTGCATCGCTACACACGCTCCATGCTCGTATTCCGTCTCTTGTCTTGTCTAGTGTTTGTCCTACGTGCCATGTTTTGTCCCTGCTCTGCTTTGTCTTGTAGTCCTTGTTTGCTCTGATTCTGTTTCGTGTTCTGTCCTTGTTTCATGTCTCGCTCTGCTTTGTGGCTTCAGGTACCCTGCCTCTGTACCATGTCCCTGACGTGTCTCCTCACACGTGCAGGCCTCCGCTGTGAACCTGCCCTGGGGTGTCCTTACACGTGCAGGCCTCTGTCTCTGTACCCTGCCCTGACGTGCCCTTACACGTGCAGGTCTCCGTCTCTGTACCCTGCCCTGACGTGTCTCCCTACACGTGCAGGCCTTCGTCTCTGTCCCTGTCCCTGGCGTGTCTTTACACGTACAGGCCTCCGCTCTGAACCTCTCCCTGGCGTGTCTCTACACGTGCAGGCCTCCGCTCTAAACCTCTCCCTGGCGTGTCTCTACACGTGCAGGCCTCCGCTCTGAACCTCTCCCTGGCGTGTCTCTACACGTGTAGGCCTCGCTCTGTACCCTGTCTAGTCCCAAGGTCCTTCCTTGGCCCGGCTCTGGGCTTCGGCCTACGCTCCGCTGCTAGACAGTCCCTGGCATGCTCTCCGCATGCGCAGGTCTCTGCCTCGTTCTTTGTCTTGTCCCTGTTGTTTCGTGCGCTCTTGCACATTTCGTACTAGGCTTTGCCATGCTGTCTCGCATGTGGCTCTGTCCTGTACCCTTTGCCTAGCCCTGCCTTGTGTCTCCGTGCCTCCGTGCACGTGCCTGGTAGCCTGTGCCTGCCTGGTGTGCCGCCTCTAGCCGTGCTCGCCTGTGTGCCCCAGCCATGCCCCGTCCAGTGCTATAGTCGTCTGGCTGCATGGCCCCGCAGTGGTGCCGCCTCTAGTCGTGCCTGCTTGCAACTGCCATTGTTGGTACCACCTGCCAGTGCTCCCAGCCGTGGTCTCTGTGCTCCTTTGCACTCACGCTGGTTCTCGCACTGTGCCTTTTCATGCTACTCTTGCACAAAGCCTTTGTCTCTTTTTGCTCTTCTCTGATCCTAGTTTGCCTGCCGGATTCCATAACCTGCCGACCGCTGCCAGAGGTCCGGACCTAGATGACTGCGGCCTAATGTCCGTAGCCAGGTACCTGGACCCTGTCGGTTGATGCCAGCATTTGGATTCCGATGCCACCGTACCTTGTGACTCTCCCTGGCATGCCCCTTGGCATGCGCAGGCCACCGTCCTGTGAACCTGACCCGTCCCTGGCATGCCCCTTGGCATGCGCAAACCTCTGTCCTGTGAACCTGATCCTGGCGTGTCCGTTGACATGCACCATGTCACTAACTCTATCTTGTTTCCTTGCTTGGAACCCTGGCTGACTTCTGGATGTCTGGATCCTGCCGATCACCCTCTGAGCTACAGACCCTGATGCCCTGGTTGATCGTGGACTGTTGTCCGGAGTCCGAGGTCCGCGTACCATCTGCACGTTCCATGTCTGGACCCCGGCGTGCCATTGCACGCACCCTGTTCAACGAACTCTGTGTGTCCACATTTGCTCCTGTTGCACCCTGAAGAGTTCCTCAAGTCCTGGACCTCGGTGTGCTCTTGCACGCACCTTGCCTTACGTTCTGTGTGTCCACGTTTTGCACCTGTTGTACCTGAAGTCTTCCTTAATGAAGTTTCTTGGAATTAACGACTCGTCTTGCCTTGTCTTGTTTCCCTGAGCCAGCTGGTCAGCTGCCGTGGTGGCTCACCCCCTTGGTCTTGTCCCTGACACTCCCTGTATAGAGGGTGGTTCTCATTAGGTCAGCTCGCCCTAGGTGGGTGGGTGCCACGGCCCAGAGGGTCCACTCTTTCAAGAAAGAAACGACTCAGCGTAAGCTGACGCTCGTCACAAGCATCCAAATATGTTTTCAAAGGAGTGGTGGAACAGAAAATTGAAAGACATTGATAATGAGGTCAACAGTTGAACGTGCTGATACTATTTTCCACTAAGTGGTAAGAATGCTTTCTAATTACTGATAGATTTCACCCGGTGTCATGACTTTCCAGGATTCTTGCACCTCTCTTTCTTCATGTGTCCAATATACGTTTTCTTTGTGTCATTTCTCATTATCACATATAACTTAATTTATGGACATCTCTGGTTTGATTTCCTTGGCTGTATGGATTGGATGGGTTGTTACTGACATCTGGTGAGAATTTCATGGCAATAGCACCTTTAGAAATAGAATTACTTAGAAAATTGATGACGTGTTCAATACTTATTTCACCAGCTGAATGTGACTGATCTGGCATAATTCTGGTGAAGACCTAAAAAACTGGGAACACCCACCCTACCAGTATAAGGTAGATCGTAGACATGACACATAACTCAGATGATTTGAACACATCAGTCTAAGGGATTTGATGGTTTTCCATTTTTTATCAATTTATAAATTGAATATATTTGGCTGCACGGAATCCCTAAGGCAGTCTCTGTTTCAATGGCTTCCTTGTAGATGTCTAGAAAATGTCAATATCATGTTCCAATGCAAAAAATGGAAAGCCCAGATCAAGGGAGGTGGAATTTTTCCTTTCCAATTGTAAACAGGCAAAAAGTCGACGCAAGAGGTAAATAGATAACAAACCAAGCCAGTAAAAATAAAATAAAAAGAATTTATGCCTTAAAAATTTTAGGGCATCTACATTAAGAAGCTGGAGTTAGTAAGGTCATCTAAACAGTAACCTAATCTCTGACAGAGGGAAGATGGAGGACAAAGTTGTCATGTGCAATTTTAATAATCTAGAACGAGACTGCCATTATGTGCCGAGAGAACCCTTTTAGCAAAACAAATTTTAGTTAAAGGGGGACTTCACCTGGTGAAAAGTGTCTAGTTTTTGTTCGTAATTTTATTCCCGCTCCTCCCCTGAGTATTCCATTTTTTGCTTTTTTTTAAATCCGTTGTTACACCGCTCCGCCATACTCACCCGGCCTCCGCTCCCACACCGCAGCCTCTCTCCACCCGACGGCCGCGGCGGTCACCTGAGACGGGCTCACGACCGATGCCCTCCCTGCATGCTATGCGCATGCGCCATAGGCCATGCCTCCTTCCTATGCTCCAGTTGTGCCCTGATCTGGAAGCACCTTTGGACCAATGGCTGACCAGACGGGGCCATATTAGGCCGCTTTTCCCTGAGGGAGGCGCCTGATCGTTGTGTTTCCTAGCACTCTGGCCTCACTTCATCGTGTGCTCTCTGCTCCTGCAGTTTCGTTCTCGGCTGCTCTCTGCTGCAGCCTCTCAGTCATGCTACCCGTGTTCCTTGTTCTCTTCCGCAGTTCGGCCTCCTGTGTTCCTGTCATCCTGCTCCAGTCCTGTGTCCAGTGTTCCTGCCGTCCTACTCCAGTCCTGTGTCCAGTGTTCTCTTCCGCAGTTCGGCCTCCTGTGTTCCTGTCATCCTGCTCCAGTCCTGTGTCCAGTGTTCCTGCCGTCCTACTCCAGTCCTGTCTCCAGTGCTCCTGCCGTCCTACTCCAGTCCTGTCTCCAGTGCTCCTGCCGTCCTACTCCAGTCCTGCCTTCAGCGTTCCTCCCGTCCTACTCCAGTCCTGCCTTCAGCGTTCCTGCCGCCCTATTCCAGTCCTGTCTCCAGTGTTCCTGCCGTCCTACTCCAGTCCTGTCTCCAGTGTTCCTACTCCTGTCATTCCTTCTGTTTCACTTCTTTCCGGCCTCCTGGATTCAGTTTTGTTCTGTCATTCTTTACTCCAGTCTCACAGTCTTACTCCGGTCCGTCCTGAGCCGCCCCTCTCGGTACCGGCTACCGTGGTACTCGAACCCCTGAGCCTGCTCCTAACGGTCCCTGTATAGGGGTCGGTTCCACCTGGCAGCTCGCCCGGGGCCCCTCGGTGCCACGGTCCAGAGGGTCCACTCCCGGGGTTTCCTGCTCCAGACCACCCACGCTAACATCCGTCAAACAGTTCCAGAGATCTGGGCTTTTTTAATTAGACCTATTTTTTATGGTCTCTATCAAGAAGGTGGGTCAAAAGTTTAAATACACGCCCACAGAAAGTCATAAGCTACGCCCCCTTTGAAAAGACAAAAATTAGCACTGAAAAAAGGTTCATATCTCTGGAACCACATGTCGGATTGTAAAACAACAAAAAACAGAGTATTCAGGGAAACAGCTGGAATAAAATAAGATCAAAAACTGGATATTTTTGAGCTGGCGGCAAGTCGTCTCTTAAGCTCTTTAGTCCCAAGGCCAATATTTCTCCTAGATGTCTTCTCATGTGGAAGAGGGGCAGCAGGATGTGATATTGTGGAGGTCTACATCTATGTACTAAGTTATCATGACAGATTGAGACTTTTGAGTATTCACCTTTGCCTTCTTCTAGGCCACGATTCATAATATTGTATGACATCTATATCAAACTTAACAACTTCCCCTGATTGTCTAGGTGGGAGAGGGTCAGGTGTCCCACTAAAAACTCTCTTAAAAAAGAGCCTCTTCGTTCTGCATGCTACCACAAATCCAAATCTATTTAAAGCCCATTTCCAAGGATCTATTTTCACTAGGAAAATAAAGAACACATATCTAATAATTGATGAATGGTCACCTACTGCTTTAGAAGATCAAATACATGGATCTTAGATGGAAAATATTAAAAAGGTTTTAAAGGGTTATTCCCAAGGTAGTAAGCTATTCCCCGTCCTATGGATAAGGGGTAACTTACTGATCGCTCGGTGTCTGACTGCTGGGAGAAAAAAAGTAAGGAAGTGTTGTCAATGTTCCCATAAAAGAGACATTCTCATCATTTTCACATTGTCTTGAAAACCTTCTTCATTAAGGAGTCACTGCAATTCAAATTATTATTAAATAAATCAATAGCACACATAAAAATAAGCAACTTTGCAACATATTTTATTGGAGAAATTCACTATTTTCTCCTCCAGGACACACCTTTCACTCTCAACTCATGGGTAAAATTTATAAAAACTGAACACAGATTTTCACATTACTGAGATCGGAGATGACAATTTTAAAATTCTACGGAGGAGGGAGGAGCTAGAGGCAGACACAGACATTCTGCTATAAGTTCTGCATAGAACTTTATAAGCACCAGCTGTCATCTTCTATCTCAGCAATGGCAAAGTCTGCCTTCACTGAAAAATTGATAATTTTGGGAATGAATGATGCATTCAGGTGGAGAAAGAAGCAGATTGCTCTTATAGACTATATTGCAAATTTGCTTATTTTCATGTGTACTGTTGATTTATGGGAAAAAAAAATGACGGTTCCTTTTTAAACGTTTCCTTACCAAAGATATTTAAATTTCAACCCAGAATCCCTGATGAAAAGTAGCCTTCATTCCACCGATATCAAGAAGAAATACTGAGCAATCTCCTCCTAATGTATGATGCAGCCTAGAATAAATGACTGCCATAAGTGCGCATTTGCATGCTTTTTCCCAGAATCATTGGCTGCGTCGAAAGCGCGGCATGTTGTATGATTACAGGACTGTGCAAGTTTATTGCTTTCCAGAGACATATGGACGTTCTTCTAAGTGCTTTGCACAGATCACGAACACCCTAATTCTTTCCTGCCACGAGCCAAGGGGATTTTTTGGATGCTATTTAAAGGAACTGTCCAAATTGTGAGGCTTGTCGTAGGCTTGTCGTAGTGTCGACAGTGGCTTAAAGAACAAAAAAAAAACTCATTGGAACCCATCCCTAATATACGCCAGTTTCCAAAAAAAAAAAATCTGTGTTATTAGTCTTCATCTTGGGTGGTAGGGATGGGACAGAGGGAGAGGCACGTTCGGGTTTTTTTGGAAAGGTCTACAGGCAGGTGTGAAAACATGGTCTTCCAGGAAACAGAAGAGAGAAAGTGATGACCCGGGAGCCATTACTGCAGGTGTGTTCAAGCAAATATCTGCTCTCGTCTATTTTATAGTCCTATTAAATGCCAGAGAACGGAGCCAGCCGTAGCATGGAAGGAGCAGAGAATCATAAACCTTCATCCGAAACTGAAATTTACATTTGTAGGTCAACAAATAGTGTTAAAAATCGTTAATCAACATGAAGCTAAAGGCTTCCTAAGCCGCTAAATTGAAAGCAGAAAGCACTCTAGAAACAAGTTGTTTTTTATTATCAGTTCATTACTGGTGTCCAGGCATACTCACATAAATTCACATGCCCCTGAAGAGTTTCCCTTGGCACAGGGCTCCCTGCCAATTTTTGCAATTCTTCAATTTATATCACAACAGGCCCATAAAATAAGCCAAAGAATAAGCATTTTTTAAGCTTCGTGTTATATCCCATCTGCTCAGATCAGAGTCTAATAACGGCGGCACATGGATGCCCATTTTCCGTGGGAAAGGATAAGTGCTATCCGGTGAAGTAAGGGCAAGGCCACTTGTGGTCTATTTTTCATTTGCGAATTTGGCTGCAATAAATCTACTGCAAAACCTGCGTGTGAATTTTCTGCGGACCTGTTGCCCATGCAAAAATGCAATATGGGTGGGCTTATACAAGATACTGTACAATAAAGAAAGCACTACATGCACATGAGGAATCTGCTAAAATTAAAAACTGGCAATTCTCTAAAATAAGCTTGGGAAATTCTATTTGTTCTATGAGAATTGAAAGTATCTTAATTGTGTTCCGAGGTCTCTCCAAACCCTAGGGTAGGGTTTTAAAAAAATAAAATTCTGCTAACGTTTCTATGGCTCCTACCTTTTTTTTTACTGCTCCTCTTCTATCTCCACAGTAATATTTGATGTCTCCGGCACTGACAAAGCCTTGTGACATGACGGAGGTGCCAAAGACCCCCGTGATGATGGAAGAGTACTGCCAGACACCTAGAAGATCATTTAAGGCAACAAAAAGATGATTGGATTGTAAGCACCTAGAATGGTACTTGAGGCACCAGAGGGTCCTACAATTGGATCAAAGGCACCTAAAGGAAGACGTGAGGCAGTTAGAAGTTGACCGCTGGTACCTAGAAGAAGAACAGAGGCACCTGGAAGATGACAGAAGGAGGCATATAGAAAAATATTGGAGACCAGAGGCACCTGGAAGATGACTGAAGGCATATAGAAAAATATTGGAGGCACCAGCAGCGGAGCAGAGGAACCTAATAGAGAGCCGGAGGACTAGAAGCACTTAGAAGAGGACCAGAAACACCTAGAAGGGGAATGGAGCCACCTAAATGACCACGGGCACCTAGAAAAGGACCGGAAACACGTATAAGAACCAAAACAAATGGAAGATGACTGAAGGCATATGGAAAATAATTGGAGACACCAGCAGAAGACCAGAAGCAACTAGAAGACATACAAAGGAACATAGAAGAGGACTAGAAGCAGCTAGATGACAGCCAGAGGAACCTAGAAGAAGACTAAAGTCACTGAGAAGAGGACTGTAGGCATCTAGAAGACTGGAGGAACCGGTAAGAAGATGTGCAGAAAAGGTGAATTCTGAGGCGAGGTGGGTATTGCATTTTTAATTTTTGACCCCATCCTGGACCTTTAGAATCCAGCAATATGTTGTCCATCTTGTCCTTTATTTTAATGGATTTTACAGAAGTAATTACAGAAACATTTTTTAATAAGATTTGAAGCAAATTTACTTTGCCTCAAATTAATTCACTCCTGTGACTTTCTATAGCCACTTTTTCAGACCACACCTATCCATGCCTCTTCACCATGCCCTCAATGCCTCTTACATGCCCCTTACCTTGAGAAATCTTCATTAAGTTCTGCTTTGAAAGGAAGTATCCAGAGGATTTGGCTATCTCTTCCAGAAGATTGGGCCATCTCTCCTCCTTATGCCAGCTTTGCCATAGACTGAGACTATACTGGTCTGTGCCTATAGAGAACGCCGTCTGCTGCAGGGAACTTTATATATGAATATATGGAACTATATATATATTATCAGTAATGATGCTATTCAAGAGCCCCCCAAAATTTAAAGTGGATCCTGCTCCAACAGTTCCCACTTGTCCATGTATTATTAGGTCGGCCATTTATTATTGCATCTAATACAAAACCTCTTCAGCAATCGCAGGAACAAACCTTCCTCTGACCATTTTAGTTGATTGCTGGGGGTTTCAGAGCTTTTATAACCTCATCATGGGATCTTCATTACACTGGTCATGGACAGATGTTATGGATATATAATATATTTAATCTATAAACTCATCAGTTACCCAATGAGGAGCACATTCCTGCCCCTCTCCTCTATAATCAGTATCCTATTATGTACACATACATTTATATCTATATCGTGCATGTAGCCGCTCTTCTATTATGCATTATGCTTTATCGGTCATGTGCAATATGAGCATGTAATTGTATATATACAGTGCCGGGCAAAAATTTGAGGCAGGTGTAGAAAAAATGCTGTAGAGTAAGAATGCTTTAAACAATATAATTACTAAGAGTTTATTTTTTCTTAATTAACAAAATTCAAAGTTAATGAACAAAAGAGAAATCTTATTTGGATCAATATTTGGTCACTGCCCTTTACCTTCATGAATTCTTCTGGGTACATTTGCAAAAATTCAAAAATTTTGAATGATTATACTCAGGTATATGAGTATCCAATTATACCAAACAGTAGATACTGATTATCATTTTCATATATGGGTTGAAACACAATCATTAACTGAAACAGAAACAGCTGTGCAGGAGGCTGAAAACTGGGTGAGGAACAAAGAAACTCTGCTACAAACGTGAGGTTGTCTGTCGATTCATGTGACGGGTCATACACCATGGCAAGACTTAGAGCAGCAACATTACACAAGGTAGTTATACTGCATCAGCAAGGTGTCGCCTAAAGATATGCCACTTGTTATTAAAGGTGTAATTATTCCCTTCAATCAACTGGGCGTATAGCACTGAAGTTTTTTGTAGGCGTGGTGTTCTGATCGGCCAGCATCATTTATGCGATAAACTCCCAGTTTTTGATCTTTTTTTTACAGGTGGGGCATACGTTTGGAATGGAGGGGTCAAGAAGAAAAAGAAAAACTGTTCCAGGATCTGTGAAGCATCACCAATCGGAGGAGGCACTCAGTTTAAATATAAAATTCAAATGTAAGGTACTGTTTAAAGTGACTGTATTAAAAAAAACTTCATAAAGTCCTTTGTAGGTAGAAGCCAACATGTTGATCAACTGATCGCCAGGAATATCATATGTCTACCCTGCAGCGGCCACTACTGGAGAAAAGTAATATTACATTAGGCTATGAATGCCTAACCATGTGTTATATTCACCGATACGATGAGTAGCTCTCCTCTCTGTCTTGGTAGTTTTTATGGCAACCCCTTTAATCTACTGTCAACTTAAGAGAAAAAAAGTGAAATTGCCCTTGACTGGTTTTTTTTTTTAACCCCTTCACTACCAAGGGTGGTTTGCACGTTAACTCCCGGGCCAATTTTTACAATTCTGACCACTGTACCTTTATGAGGTCATAACTCTGGAACGCTTTCATGGATCCCTGTGATTCTGACATTGTTTTCTCGTGACATATTGTACTTCATGGTAGTGGTAAAATTGCATTCAAATAACTTGCGTTTATTTGTGAAAAAAACGGAAATTTGGCGAAAATTTTGAAAATTTCACAATTTTCCAACTTTGAATTTTTATGCCCTTAAATCACAGCGATACGGCACACAAAAAACTTAATACATAACATTTCCCACATGTTTACTTTACATCAGCACAATTTTGGATCCAAAATTTTTTTTTGTTAGGAAGTTATAAGGGTTAAAAATTGACCAGCGATTTCTCATTTTTGCAACACCATTTTATTTTTAGGGACCACTTCACATTTGAAGCCACTTTGAGGGGTCTATATGATAGAAAATACCCAAAAGTGACACCATTCTAAAAACTGCACCCCTTAAGGTGCTTAAAACCACATTCAAGAAGTTTATTAACCCTTTAGGTGCGTCACAGGAATTTTTTGAATATTAAAAAGAAAATGAACATTTAGCTTTTTTTCACAAAAAAAATACTTCAGGTTCAATTTTCTTTATTTTACCAAGGGTAACAGGAGAAATAAACTTGCAAAAGTTATTGTGCAATTTGTCCTGAGTACGCTGATACCTGATATGTGGGGGGGAACCACTGTTTCGGCGCATGGCAGACCTCAGTAGGGAAGGAGCGCTGTTTGACTTTTTCAATGCAAAATTGGCTGGAATTCAGATCGGACGCCATGTCGCGTTTGGAGAGCTCCTGATGTACCTAAACAGTGGAAACCCCCCAAGTGACCCCATTTTGGAAACTAGACCCCCCAAGGAACTTATCTAGATATGTGGTGAGAACTTTGAACCCACAAGGGCTTCACAGAAGTTTATAACGTACAGCGGTACAATTAAAAAATCATAGTTTTTCCACAAAAATGATCTTTTCACCCTCAATTCTTATTTTTCCAAAAGTAACAGGACCCTAAAAGATATTGTGCAATTTATCCTGAGTACGCTGATACCCCACATGTGGGTGTAAACCACTATTTGGGCGCATGGCAGAGCTCGGAAGGGAAGCAGCGTCATTTGACGTTTTTGGCTGGAATTGAGATCGGACACCATGTCGCGTTAGGAAAGCCCCTGATGTAGCAAAACAGTAGAAACCCCCCACAAATGACACCATTTTGGAAACTAGACCCCCCAAGGAACTTATCTAGATGTGTGGTAAGCACTTTGAACCCCCCAGTGCTTCACTGAAGTTTATAACGTCCGGGCGTGAAAATAAAAAAATCATATTTTTTCCACAAACATCATCTTTTAGTCCCCATTTTTTTATTTTCCCAAGGGTAACAGGAGAAATTGAACCCCAAAAGTTGTTGTCCAATTTGTCCTGAGTACGCTGATACCTCATATGTGGGAGAAAACTACTGTATGGGCACACGTCGGGGCTCGGAAGGGAAGTAGTGACGTTTTGGAATGCAGACTTTGATGGATTGGTATGCGGGTGTCATGTGCGTTTGGAGAGCCCCTGATGTACCTAAACTATTGAAACTCCCCACAAGTGACCCCATTTTGGAAACTAGACCCCCCACGGAGCTTATCTAGATGTGTGGAGAGCACTTTGAACCCCCAAGTGCTTCACAGAAGTTTATAACGTCCGGGCGTGAAAATAAAAAAATCGTATTTTTTCCACAAACATGATCTTTTAGTCCCCATTTTTTTTTATTTTCCCAAGGGTAACAGGAGAAATTGGACCCCAAAAGTTGTTGTCCAATTTGTCCTGAGTACGCTGATACCTCATATGTGGGAGAAAACTACTGTATGGGCACACGTCGGGGCTCGGAAGGGAAGTAGTGACGTTTTGGAATGCAGACTTTGATGGATTGGTCTGCGGGTGTCATGTGCGTTTGGAGAGCCCCTGATGTACCTAAACAGTGGAAACCCCCCACAAGTGACCCCATTTTGGAAACTAGACCCCCTAATGAACTTATCTAGATGTGTGGTGAGCACTTTGAACCCCCCAGTGCTTCACAAAAGTTTATAACGACCGGGCGTGAAAATAAAAATATCGTATTTTTTCAACAAACATCATCTTTTAGTCCCCATTTTTTTTATTTTCCCAAGGGTAACAGGAGAAATTGGACCCCAAAAGTTGTTGTCCAATTTGTCCTGAGTACGCTGATACCTCATATGTGGGAGAAAACTACTGTATGGGCACACGTCGGGGCTCGGAAGGGAAGTAGTGACATTTTGGAATGCAGACTTTGATGGATTGGTATGCGGGTGTCATGTGCGTTTGGAGAGCCCCTGATGTACCTAAACTATTGAAACTCCCCACAAGTGACCCCATTTTGGAAACTAGACCCCCCACGGAGCTTATCTAGATGTGTGTAGAGCACTTTGAACCCCCAAGTGCTTCACAGAAGTTTATAACGCCTGGGCGTGAAAATAAAAAAAACATTTTTTTCCGCAAAATTATATTTTTGCCCCAATTTTTTATTTTCCTAAGGGTAACAGGAGAAATTGGACCCCAAAAGTTGTTTTGTAATTTGTCCTGAGTAGGCTGATACCCTACATGTGGGGGTAAAACACTGTTTGGGCACATGGCAGAGCTTGGAAGGGAAGGAGCACCATTTGACTTTTTCAACACAGAATTGGCTGGAATTGAGATCAGACGCCATGTTGCCTTTGGAGAGCACCTGATGTGCCCAAACAGTGGAAACCCCCAATTATAACTCCAACCCTAACCTCAACACACCCCTAACCCTAATCTGAGCCCTAGCCCTAACCCTAACCCTAGCCCTAGCCCTAACCCTAGCCCTAGCCTTAACCCTAGCCCTAACCCTAACCCTAATCTCAGCCCTAGCCCTAACCCTAACCCTAGCCCTAGCGGGAAAATGGAAATAAATACATTTTTTTTATTTTATTATTTTTCCCTAACTAAGGGGGTGATAACGGGGGGTTTGATTTACTATTTATGGTGGTTTTTATGTTTGGCGGCTGTCGCACGCTAAAAGACGCTTTTTATTGTAAAAATAGTTTTTGCATCACCACATATTGTGAGCTATAATTTTTCCGTATTTTGACCCACCGAGTCATGTGAGGTCTTATTTTTTGCGGGACGAGTTGACATTTTTATTGGTACCATTTTCGGGCACGTGACATTTTTTGATCGCTTTTTATTCCGATTTTTGGGGCGCAGAATGAACAAAAACCAGTGTTTCATGAATTTCTTTTGGGGGGGTGCGTTTACACCGTTCCGCGTGCGGTAAAATTGATAATGCGTTTTTATTCTTCGGGTCAGTACGGTTACAGCGATACCTCATTTAGGTCGTTTTTTTATGTTTTGTCGGTTTTTTGCAATGAAAACAATTTTATATAAAAAATAATTATTTTTGCATCGCTTTATTCTGCGAGCTATAACTTTTTTATTTTTTTGCGGATGATACTGTATGGCGGCTCATTTTTTGCGGGACAAGATGACGTTTTCAGCGGTACCATGGATATTTATATGCGTCTTTTTGATCGCGCGTTATTGCACTTTTTGTTCGGTGGTATGATAATAAATCATTATTTTTTGCTTCGTTTTTTATTTTTATTTTTTAAGGGGTTCGCTAAAGGGGTTAACTAATGGGACAGTTTTATAGGGCAGGTCATTACGGACGCGGCGATACCAAATATGTGTACTTTTATTGTTTTTGTTTTTTTTATTTTGAAAAAATGGATTTATTGGGGAATATTTTTTTTTTTTTTTACTAATTTATTTAGCGATTTTTTTTTAATTATTTTTAACACTTTTTTTTTTTTTTTTTACTTTATTACCTTGTCCCAGGTGGGACATCACTGTCCTGTGACAGATCGCTGATCTGTCACATCACAGATCACTGTGACAGATCAGCGATCTGACACAGGCACTGCTGAAGGCTTCCTCATGCCTGCGCTTTGCAGGCACTGAGGAAGCCAGCTTCCTCAGGCCCCCGTCGCCATCTTGGATTCGGGGGCCTGGAGGAAAGGAGCCCCCCGCAGCAGCGCTGCACATTGCGCTGCCGTGGGGGGCTCAGGGAAGCACGGAGGGAGCCCCCTCCCTGCCGATGCTTCCCTTTAACCCTCGGTACACCGCGATCACGTTTGATCGCGGTGTGCAAGGGGTTAACGTGTCGGAGGCGGTCCGTGACCGCCCCTGACACATTGTGCCGGGTGTCAGCTATGATAATTAGCTGACACTCGGTCGCGATCAGCGGCGCTCACCACGTGGGCGCCGCTGATCGCGATGACGTAATATTCCGTCCATGGTAATTAGGTCCATGGTCACATGGACGGAATATTACGTCAATTGTAGGTAAGGGGTTAAAAAAAAGGTAGAATTGCCCTTTAAGGAGAAGCTTTTAAGATTATATAAAGTCACAGTAATTGAAAGAATTCCTACTAATTAGAGAAATCCCAAAACCCCATCAAGTGAGTTGGTCTCAAGAGCTGAAGAAGAAAACCCTAATTTACCTTACGCCTTAATTTAACCAAGAATCCAGGCAAAGAATGGTATAAAATTGAACTATAGAAGTAGGAAACTGTGGTATTTACATGGGAGACCTTAACAATGATGCAAATGGATTAAAGGTGATTTAACGATGATAAATGTAGGATGGAAATAAAAGAAAACGTGAATCTTAATACCGTCTCTGCAGGTGTGAATCGCTGCGCCGCTACATCGCAGTAAACAGAGTGGTTGTCTACCCGAGTGTGACCGGCTCCTAATTAGAAAGCTATTCTACTGTAGCAAGCTTTGGGTCATCTTTCAAACACCCTTCTCCTGCAAAACAACAAAAGCCAAGATTAAAAGTGATTTTGGCAGGAAAAAAGAAAGGAACGATCCACAAATTAAATTATCGAAACTGTGTCTGCGAGAGTGAAACGTCTTTCGTTTTTTGCTGTTTTTTTTTTTTTGAAAGGTTTTAATACTTATTTCGTTCATGCAGATGATACACAGATCGGCTCCTGGAGGACGGATGTGTAGTGTTCGTTTCGAGGAGCAACAATACAGGTTGCAATTGCCTGAAGCTAGGTTTATTGACCCCCAAGCCTCAGAGGCATTGCTATCGGTGGTTGGTAAGGCATCGAGTGCCCGAGAAGAAGCCAACAAGCTAAAGGGAGAAGATCATATTTTTACGAAAAGAAATCCCAACCACCTACCTTCAAAAGACTTGATCATTGTGAATTTTTCAAAGTCCAACCATGGCAACTTTTTGAAATTCCTTTCCAGAAAATTAGGGACTTCTATAAATGTTGTCAGGAACACCGCACTGCACTTGCTCACTGAGCCAGTGCGGGTGTCCTGAGTACAAAGACAGTACTCAAAGATACCTGTGGAGCAGGGCAGCAGCGGTGACGATGCGTGCTTCAGAGTATCAGGACCTGAAGCACATGACTGCTGGGGGCGTGGCCTAAGCTCCACAGATCTAGGAGCTGCAGGGAAACTCCTAGAAAGGTAACTACGGGACAATGTTACCAAGGGGCATAGACAGAGACAGAAACCAGATGAAGCCAGGGTCAAAGAACAAGATAGAAATACAGTACCACAGGGTTTAGACAGAAAGGATAGTCAGGACGTAGCAATAGGTCAGAAAACCAGAAAGGGCAATAGACGGTACAATAGGGACAAACTGTAACGGAGTAACGATAGCCAAGCCAGGAGGTCAGAACCAGAGAAGACAATAGTACCAAAGCGAGAGACGGAGTACAGAGTGAGGGAACAGGCCGGGTCATACACGGGAAGCAAACAAGCAATGCAGAATACACGCATACCAGGGGTCAGACACACCAGAACAACAATATAGCTGACAGAGAACCCTGGTAAAGAGTGAGTATAAATACCCCTCCCAGATCCAGAAAGAGGCCACGAACACTTAACCCTGTGAGTGCAGGGCAAGAACCCTGTTCAAACCATGACAGTACCCCCCTCTTAATGGGGGGCCACTGGACCCCCAGGCTTGTCTGGGTATCTGGCGTGGAAAGCCCGCACCAGACAATCGGCATGCACCGAACTGGCCGGAACCCATGACCGATCCTCCAGAGAGTACCCCTTCCAGTGTATCAGATACTGGAGTCTCCGGCGCACCCACCGGGAGTCAACAATGCGCCCTACTTCATACTCCAGCTGCCCCTCTACCAGCACTGGCAGAGCATTTGATGAGGGATCCTCTCTCACCGTCCCCACAGGCTTTAACAGGGACCTGTGGAAGACATTAGAAATTTTAAAGGAGGTGGGAAGCTGCAGTCGGTAGGCTACTGGGTTAACAACCTCCACAACTTTGTATGGGCCAATAAACTTGGGGCCCAGCTTTATAGAAGGTATCTTAAGCTTGATATTGCGGGTGGATAGCCACACCTTCTCCCCTACTGCAAATGCTGGACCTGGCCCCCTCCTCCTGTCAGCAAACCGCTTATAGTTTTCCTGGGCCTTGGAAATATTCCTCTGAACCTCCCTCCAAAGAATTCTAAGACGTTGTGTCACATCCTCAGCACCAGGACAACCTGAATCCATACGGGAAAACTCTCCAAAATGTGGGTTAAACCCATAGTTGACCTGAAAATGAGACTTCCCAGTAGACTGACTCACACGACTGTTGAATGCAAACTCTGCCATGGGCAATACCTCACACCAGTCCTCCTGCCTGGAAGAGGCCAAGCATCTCAGAATCTGCTCCAACGATTGGTTTGTGCGCTCCGTCTGTCCATTAGACTCTGGGTGGTAGGCAGAGGAGAAGGACAACGAAATCCCCAGCTTTTTGCAAAAAGCCCTACAGAACCTGGCAACAAACTGTACCCCTCTGTCTGACACCACATTCATAGGCACTCCATGTAACCTAATTATATGCTGCATAAATAAGCGGGCCAGGGTTTCAGCAGATGGTAATGCGGGGAGAGGTACAAAGTGAGCTTGTTTTGAAAACCTATCCACCACCACCCATATCACCGAGTTGCCCCTGGAAGGAGGAAGATTTGTGATAAAATCCATGGACAAATGTGTCCATGGTCTATCCGGAATTGGCAAAGGCACCAATTCCCCGGCCGGCCGGACCTGAGAACTTTTAGAATGAGCGCACACCCCACATGCAGTCACAAACTTTTTAATATCTGTTACCATAGAGGGCCACCAGAAATCCCTCGCAATTGCCCCCCGGGTAGCTGCAATCCCAGGATGAGCACTCAACACCGAATCGTGAAATTCCTGCATAAGTCCGAGACGGAAACGTTCCGGTACAAACAATTTACCTGGGGGTTTACCACCAGGAGCCCGAGCCTGGGCCTCCAAAATCCCTCTCTGTAACTCAGATGAGATTTCGGCCACCACTACTCCTGGCTGAAGAATGGAGGAGGGAGGTTCTGGAGGGGACACCGAATCAAAGCTTCGGGATAAGGCATCAGCCTTGATGTTTTTAGATCCCGGGCGGAATGTGATGGTAAACTGAAATCGAGAAAAAAAAAGCGCCCACCAAGCCTGTCTGGGGGTCAATCTCTTGGCAGACTCGATATAGGCCAAATTTTTGTGATCAGTGATGACTGTAATGGGATGAACAGACCCCTCCAAGAAATGCCTCCATTCTTCAAAAGCCAACTTTACTGCCAACAACTCTCTATTGCCGACATCGTAATTTCTCTCGGCAGAGGAAAATTTTTTAGAGAAGAAGGCGCAAGGCCTCAGGTTAGTAAGGGTAGGAGGGCCCTGAGACAAAACTGCCCCCACCCCCACTTCCGAGGCATCAACCTCCACGACAAAAGGTCTTGACGGGTCGGGTTGTACCAATACAGGGGCTGAAGAAAAGCACTTTTTTAATGTCATGAAAGAGTTTTTTGCAGCTACAGACCAATTTTTTACGTCAGCTCCCTTGAGAGTGAGGTCCGTTAGTGGCTTTACCACCTGCGAGAAGCCCTTAATAAATTTCCTATAAAAGTTGGCAAAGCCCAAAAATCGTTGCAACCCTTTCAAGTCATGAGGTTGCACCCACTCCGTAACAGCCTGGACTTTCTTAGGATCCATGCGGAACCCCTCCCCTGACACAATCAACCCCAGAAAGGATACTTCTTGCATGAAAAATGAGCATTTTTCCAGCTTGACATACAAATGATTCTCCCTCAGTCTCATGAGAACCATCCGCAAATGGTGCAAGTGAGATTGACTGTCCACCGAGTACACCAGAATGTCGTCCAAATAGATAACCACAAAACGACCGATTAAATCAGAGAAAATTACATTAATAAAATTCTGAAAAACAGCAGGAGTGTTGGCATAACCAAGTTTTCGAACAGCCCTTAAGTCGTCAGGAATGCTGTTTTCCATTCGTCCCCTTCATGGACTCTTATAAGGTTATATGCCCCACGTAAATCCAGTTTAGAGAACCACTTGGCCCCGGTGAGTTGGTTACATAGATCAGGAATTAGGGGGAGAGGGTATGTATTTTTCACAGTAATTTTGTTTAATTCCCGAAAGTCGAGGCACGGCCGCAAACCACCATCTTTTTTCTTAACAAAAAAGAAGCCCGCTGCCACAGGTGAAACAGAAGACCTAATATGCCCTTTGCGGAGACTCTCAGTAATGTACTCCTTCATGGCTAGACGTTCGGGCCCGGATAAATTGAACAGGCGAGCCTTGGGTAACTTGGCTCCAGGGACTAGATTAATGGCACAATCAAAGGGTCTATGTGGTGGTAGCTCCTCAGCCTCACTTTCAGAAAATACGTCTTCAAAATCTTTCAGGCACTCCGGAATGCCTTCCAGATCGACAGACGACACTGACACAGATTTTACTGGGGTGACAAGGGTTGTCAAGTTACAACATAGACCGTTAACCATACAACCCCACTGAATGATCTCCCCTGTGACCCAGTCAATAGTAGGATTATGACGTTGAAGCCAAGGCATATCCAGTATCAGTCCAGCCGGCAGATTATTTATGACAAAACATCTTAATTTTTCCACGTGAGTGGAACCCACTTTCAGAGAAAAGGTGTTAGCACCGCAGACTGTGAGAAGGAATACCCTGGAGTGGACCCTCTGGACCGTGGCACCGAGGGGCCCCGGACGAGCAACCAGGTGAGACCGACCCCTATACAGGGATCGTTAGGCGCAAGACCGGAGACTCGAATGCCACGGCAGCCGGAACCAAGATGGGCGGCTCTGAATGGATCACAGGGCGTGAGCAGGAACAGACACAGGACTTGAACAGGCACGGATACCGGACTGGAGCAGGCACGGACACAGGACTGGAGCAGGCACGGGCACAGGACCGGAACAGGCACGGACACAGGACCGGAACAGGCACGGACACAGGACTGGAGCTGGCACGGACACAGGACTGGAACAGGCACGGAGACAGGACTGGAGCAGGCACGGACACAGGACTGGAACTGGCACGGAGACAGGACTGGAGCAGGCACGGACACAGGACTGGAACAGGCACGGACACAGGACTGGAACAGGCACGGACACAGGACTGGAACAGGCACGGACACAGGACTGGAGCAGGCACGGACACAGGACTGGAACAGGGCTGGAAGCAAGCACAGAGATTAGGCAGAGAGCCGGATTCCCGAGGAGTACACAGGGCCTGAGGTGCGGTAAGAAACAACCATGGTCAGGCGCCTCCACTAGGGGAGGGCGGCCTGATATGGCTGCCGCTGTGCCCCCATTGGTCCGGCGGTGCAATCGGGGCAGGGCACCGCCGGAGACCAGCTTAGTGGCGGAGGACCGGCCACGACCTACCGCGCATGCGCGGGACCCGCGATGACGTCACCAGCCGCGGGCCGGAGGAAGAGAGAGGCCGACGCCGGGGCTGGAGGAAGCGAGGCTGCTGGAGGGAGCGCAGCTGCCGGGCGAGGTGAGTATAGCTGCGCGCACGGGGCGCAGGGCTGGGAGCGAGACAGGGGGATCGGGGGCCGTGACAGTACCCTCCCCCTTAAGCCGCCCCCTGCTGCGGCTGGCAAAAAATTTCCTGAGAATGTGGGGGGAGTTGATGTTCTCCCGGGGCTCCCAGGATCTCTCCTCAGGACCAAACCCCTCCCAGTCAACAAGGAAAAAGGTCCTCCCTCTAACTCTCCTCATGGCGAGAATATCCCTCACCTCGAAAGTATCATCCGAGCCCACAGGCTGAGGGGCTGGAGTGGGTGAAGGATGGAATTGATTCAGGACCACAGGTTTCAAGAGGGAGACGTGGAAGGTGTTCGGGATACGGAGCGAAGCAGGCAACCTCAATTTGTAGGCAACTTCATTGACTCGATCCAGGACCTCAAAAGGACCTATGTACCAGGGGCCCAGCTTGTAAGAGGGTAGTTTTAATTGGATGTACTTGGATGAGAGCCAGACCTTATCCCCAATGTGAAACGGTGGAGGATCCAGCCTCCTCTTGTCTGCGTGGTTCTTCATTCGCTCACTGGCCCTTTTGAGAGCGGAGTTGGTCTCGGACCAGATTTCAGAGAATTCCTGGAACAAGGAGTTGGCTGCCGGTACTTCGGAGGTTGGAGCGACAGGAAGAGGTATGTTAGGGTGTTTGCCGAATACCACAAAAAAGGGCGATTTAGTAGAGGGTTCACCGGCATGGTTGTTGTAGGCGAATTCCGCCCAAGGAAGCAGATCAACCCAATTATCCTGGTGGCCGTTGGAAAAATGCCGAAGGTATGCAGTCAGGAACTGGTTAGTTCGTTTCCCTTGCCCATTGGTCTGTGGATGATAGGCAGAAGAAAAATCCAAGGAAATATCCAGAAGTTTGCAAAGTGCTCTCCAAAATTTAGCCGTAAACTGTACCCCACGATCAGAGACAATTCGTTCAGGTAGACCATGTAGTCTGAAAATCTGATGAACGAAGATCTTGGCTAATCCGGGTGCGGAAGGGAGGCCACTTAACGGAATGAAATGCGCCATTTTAGAAAAGCGGTCCACTACCACAAGAATCACCGTACAGCCAGACGAGCGGGGCAGATCCGTGATAAAGTCCATGGCGATATTCTCCCAAGGCGACTTCGGTACCGGCAAGGGAAGCAGCAGGCCAAATGGAGGACGACGGGGTGTCTTATTCCTAGCACAGGAGGAACAGGAGGCGACGAAGTCTGCCACATCTTGACGAAGAGTGGGCCACCAATAATACCGCGTTATGAAGGCCAGGGTCTTCCTAATTCCAGCATGACCAGCCAGTTTGGAGGAATGCCCCCACAGAAGAACTCTCCTCTTGACGTCCTCTGGTACGAGAGTCTTGCCCGGAGGTGGCGAAAGCAGAGACAACGGAGCCACTGTGATTATCCTCGAAGGCTCGATAACATGGGAAGGCTCCTCCCCAGATTCAGTTGGTTGAAAGACTCTGGATAGAGCATCGGCTTTAGCGTTCTTGTCTCCAGGGCGGAAGTGCAGCTCGAAATCAAAGCGGGCAAAAAACAGGGACCATCTAGCCTGTCGAGGATTGAGTCTCTGGGCGGTCTGGAGGTAGGCTAGATTTTTGTGGTCAGAGTAAACAACAAAAGGGTGAACTGCTCCTTCCAGAAGGTGACGCCACTCCTCCAATGCCAATTTCATGGCCAGAAGCTCACGGTCGCCAATCGAATAGTTACACTCAGCCGGCGAAAAGGCTCTGGAGAAGAACCCACAAGGGCGTAGGCGGCCCGAACCGGTCCTCTGGGATAAGACAGCCCCGGCGCCAGTCGAGGAAGCGTCCACCTCCAGCACGAAAGGCTTGCCGCTCTCAGGACGGATTAATACGGGAGCCGTGGAAAAAGCTTGTTTTAGCAACTGGAAGGCCTCTTCGGCTTCGGGTGTCCAGAAGTTGGCAGAGATCCCCTTTCGGGTAAGGGCCGAGATCGGTCTGGAGAGCGAGGAGAAGTGCGGAATGAACTGCCGATAGTAGTTCGCGAAGCCCAAGAAACGTTGAATGGCTCTTAAGCCAACGGGGCGAGGCCACTTGAGAATGGCGGACAGTTTCTCGGGATCCATCTGTAGCCCGGCATCGGAGATGATGTAGCCCAGAAAAGGGAGTGAAGTCTGTTCGAACAGGCACTTCTCCATCTTGGCATATAGACGATTCTCTCGAAGACGCCGAAGAACAAGGCGGACAGTCCTCCTGTGGGATGGAAGATCTGGGGAGAAGACCAGAATGTCATCCAGGTAGACTACGACACAGGAGTACAGGAGGTCCCGGAAGATTTCATTGACGAACTCCTGGAACACCGCCGGGGCATTGCACAGACCGAATGGCATCACCAAGTACTCATAATGACCGTCACGGGTGTTAAAGGCGGTCTTCCATTCATCGCCGGCACGGATGCGGATGAGGTTGTATGCCCCCCTGAGGTCCAATTTGGAGAAGATGCGTGCCCCCCTGAGACGGTCAAACAACTCCGGGATAAGAGGAAGTGGGTACCGGTTTTTGATAGTGATGTTGTTCAATCCTCTATAATCGATACATGGGCGCAGCGAACCGTCTTTCTTTTTAACGAAAAAGAACCCGGCGCCGGCAGGAGATGAAGACTTCCGAATGAATCCCTTGGCAAGGTTCTCCGTGACGTACTCGGACATGGCTGCGGATTCTGCAGGGGACAGCGGGTAGATCCTGCCCCTGGGAGGAGTAGAACCGGGGATAAGCTCACTCGGGCAGTCGAAGGACCGATGCGGTGGGAGAACCTCCGACTCCTTCTTGTCGAAAACGTCTGCATAAGCCCAATAGGCTGAAGGAAGCCCAGAGAGATCCTGAGGTGGGTGAACGGGAACCACTGGCTGAATGGGGTTCAGACAGCGACCAAGACACGGGTCACCCCAGCGCAAGACCTCCCCGGTCGACCAGTTGAGTACCGGCTGATGTGTCCGTAACCACGGGAGACCGAGGAGAATGGCATGAGACAAGTCGGGCAACACGTAGAAAGCTACTTTTTCACGGTGGAGGGCACCGACTTGCAAGATTACCTCTTCTTGTGACGGTGATGGATTCCAATAACGGTCGGCCATCAACGGAAGCGATAATCCGGGGGTTCTTCAGGGTGACCACGGGAATCCGATATTTGTCCACAACTTCACGCCGGATGAAGTTGCCTGCTGAGCCCGAATCCACATAGGCCACCTCGGACCCACGCCTCTCCCCTGAAAGTAGAAGAACAGAAAGTGTGAGGGCCTGAGAGGAATCATAATCACCTAGGAAGGCCTCTCTTACCTGGCCTAGGTGGAAGAGTTTCCCGGTCTCTCAGGACAAGAGCGGATGAAGTGGGGTGCCCCTCCACAATAAAGACAAAGCCCTTGCTCCCGTCTCTCCCTCTGACGTCTCTCAGCCATCCGGACCCGATCTACCTGCATGGGCTCAGGAGGCGGAGTATGTACAGGACCAGGCGGACGAGGATTAAAGGACCGGCTAGCGATCAGGGCCGGCCTAATGGGCCTCCTATCCCTCGCCGTTTCCCGGGCGCGCTCCTGGAACCGGAGGTCAATTCGAGTGGCCAGGGAGATGAGGTCCTCGAGGGTGGTGGGAGTATCACGCCCCGCCAACTCATCCTTAATTCTGCCCGACAACCCACGCCAAAAGGCCCCGACCAATGCCGCGTTATTCCAACCCAATTCGGAGGACATGGTGCGGAACCGAATGGCGTATTGACCAACAGTCAGGGTGCCCTGGTGAAGGTTGAAAAGTGATTCGGTAAGCGAGGCTACCCGTCCAGGCTCATCGAACACCTTACGAAAGGTGTCCAAGAAGAGCGGGATGTTAGAGACTATAGGATCGTCCCTCTCCCAGAGCGGATTTAACCAAGATAAGGCCTCTCCCTCCAGATGGGACATGATAAAGGCCACCTTGGCCCTATCGGAGGGATACTGATGAGGTTGAAGCTCAAAATGCAAGCCACACTGGTTTAGGAACCCTCTACACTGTTTGGGGTCCCCAGCGTATCGGGGTGGTTTGGCAAGGCGAGGAGAGGGGAACGGAGCGGGCCTGACCGTACTGTTAGCACCGCAGACTGTGAGAAGGAATACCCTGGAGTGGACCCTCTGGACCGTGGCACCGAGGGGCCCCGGATGAGCAACCAGGTGAGACCGACCCCTATACAGGGATCGTTAGGCGCAAGACCGGAGACTCGAATGCCACGGCAGCCGGAACCAAGAGGGGCGGCTCTGAATGGATCACAGGGCGTGAGCAGGAACAGACACAGGACTTGAACAGGCACGGATACCGGACTGGAGCAGGCACGGACACAGGACTGGAGCAGGCACGGGCACAGGACCGGAACAGGCACGGACACAGGACCGGAACAGGCACGGACACAGGACTGGAGCTGGCACGGACACAGGACTGGAACTGGCACGGACACAGGACTGGAACAGGCACGGAGACAGGACTGGAGCAGGCACGGACACAGGACTAGAACAGGCACGGACACAGGACTGGAACAGGCACGGACACAGGACTGGAGCAGGCACGGAGACAGGACTGGAACAGGGCTGGAAGCAAGCACAGAGATTAGGCAGAGAGCCGGATTCCCGAGGAGTACACAGGGCCTGAGGTGCGGTAAGAAACAACCACGGTCAGGTGCCTCCACTAGGGGAGGGCGGCCTGATATGGCTGCCGCTGTGCCCCCATTGGTCCGGCGGTGCAATCGGGGCAGGGCACCGCCGGAGACCAGCTTAGTGGCGGAGGACCGGCCGCGACCTACCACGCATGCGCGGGACCCGCGATGACGTCACCAGCCGCGGGCCGGAGGAAGAGAGAGGCCGACGCCGGGGCTGGAGGAAGCGAGGCTGCTGGAGGGAGCGCGGCTGCCGGGCGAGGTGAGTATAGCTGCGCGCACGGGGACGCAGGGCTGGGAGCGAGACAGGGGGATCGGGGGTCGTGACAAAAGGTATCAGTCATGAAACAAATTCCCTCCTGGGTGATAGGAGAAGAATCAATTGCCACGATTGTAACAGGATTTTTTAACCTGACTGTCCCTATCTTATGAAAAGTCACAACTTTGGCATCGATCAGATTAATAGAAGAACCACAGTCAGCAAAGGCAGTAGTCCCAACTGGACCGCCTGTAAGTTCCAGTTCCACCGGAAGCAGAATTTTAGTAAGTGAGTAAAAGGGTACCTGGGAGTCTGGGCAACCTCCTCGATTGTTACCCAGACTCAGTCGTTTTCCTGACGGCTTCACTGAAGAAGGGCAAGAAGGACAGTTCCTTCTCCAATGTCCAGCGGATCCACAGTAAAAGCACAATTGGTTGTTTCTTCGGTGTCTCCTCTCTTTTTCCTCCAATGACGTGGCACCAACCTCCATGGGCTCAGGACTAGATGCAGAGTCTCTCAGATTGGAGAATAAAGGGGTCTCCTGCAGCATGACCCCTCTTGCCCGCAGCCTACGGTCCATGCGGACAGCCTGGATCATAGCGTCCTCCAAAGAATCCGGTGGAGGATGAAGGGCTAGGGCATCTTTCAAACGTTCGGACAGGCCTCTACAGAACAAACCCCGGAGGGCAGCATCATCCCAGGAGACCTCCGCTGCCCAGCGTCTGAACTCAGAGCAGAACCATTCAGCAGAGTTCCTTCCCTGTGTCACACTCATCACCATATCCTCTGCCAGACGCACTCTATCAGGCTCATCATAAATGTGCCCCAGAGCTTCAAAGAACAAATTCACAGACATGCGTTCAGGAGCAGAGGAAGAGAAAGAGAAAGCCCATGCCTGTGGAGCCCCCCAAAGTAGGGAAATGACGACCCCCACCCTCTGGAACTCATCCCCGGAAGAGCGGGGCCTCAGAGAGAAAAAAAACTTGCATCCTTCTCTAAAAGACCTGAACTCCTTTTTATCCCCTGAGAAAAGGTCTGGCAATTTGACCGGAGATTCTGGGAATGCCAATGACACATCTCTGTCCCCAGCGCTAGGAGCCCCTGCAGCGACAGCCCTCTGCACAGTATCCACCAACTGTTGCTGGGTCTGGGCCATCGTGCACTGTTCCACATTAAGTTTGTGGAACATTTGGGTCAGGTGCGTGACCTGATCAGCCAGAGCTTGTATGGGATCCATGAGGATAACACACTTTTTTTTTTTTTTTCCTCAGAGGGGGAAAAAAAACTGAAATGGTCAGCTATAATGTCAGGAACACCGCACTGCACTTGTTCACTGAGCCAGTGCGGGTGTCCTGAGTACAAAGACAGTACTCAAAGATACCTGTGGAGCAGGGCAGCAGCGGTGACGATGCGTGCTTCAGAGTATCAGGACCTGAAGCACATGACTGCTGGGGGCATGGCCTAAGCTCCACAGATCTAGGAGCTGCAGGGAAACTCCTAGAAAGGTAACTACGGGACAATGTTACCAAGGGGCATAGACAGAGACAGAAACCAGATGAAGCCAGGGTCAAAGAACAAGATAGAAATACAGTACCACAGGGTTTAAACAGAAAGGATAGTCAGGACGTAGCAATAGGTCAGAAAACCAGAACGGGCAATAGACGGTACAATAGGGACAAACTGTAACGGAGTAACGATAGCCAAGCCAGGAGGTCAGAAACAGAGAAGACAATAGTACCAAAGCGAGAGACGGAGTACAGAGTGAGGGAAGAGGCCGGGTCATACACGGGAAGCAAACAAGCAATGCAGAATACACGCACACCAGGGGTCAGACACACCAGAACAACAGTATAGCTGACAGAGAACCCTGGTAAAGAGTGAGTATAAATACCCCTCCCAGATCCAGAAAGAGGCCACGAACACTTAACCCTGTGAGTGCAGGGCAAGAACCCTGCTCAAACCATGACAAATGTGCCCTCTTTTTGACAGTCTACATCCCATCCAAGCTTGGTCTTGCCAGCTGAAGCCGTTTACCGGAAAAATTGTAATGGAAACCTTGGAAAAGTGCAGTCTTTCCAAAGGTTTTTACAGTGCCCAAGAGACTTCCCCAACTCTTCTTGAATTCCGAGAGATGTCCTCTTTTTTAGAGTCTCCCCGATATGATCTGGGAGTTGTCAAATATGTAATTGTTTCTGCCCATACCATCTACATAGAGCTCTGCTTTTTTATGCAATATGTTATTTATCAGAGAAAGAGCTCTATATGTAGGTGGTACTTTCTTAGAAGGCTCTTTTTATTTTCTCTCATACAGTAAATGGATAATGTATTTTGATGTCTTTGGTGATTAGGTGCTGGGGCTTGACTTTGGAATGGATGGGAGCGACCTTGCTGTGATGCAGTAGAACTACCTTGTGTCTTGTTGCTGTGTTCAGTCTTGCCATGGTGTATGAGCGGTGACAAGCAACTTGTCTTCCAAAACCTCACCTTTGTAGCAGTTTCTTTGTTCCTCACCAAGTTTTGAGCCACACAAAAGTATAGTATAAAAATGAGAATCTTTATCTACTGTTTGGTATAATTGGTTACTCATATACCTGACTATAATCCTTCAAAGTCCCTGACTTCATTTAATTGTACCTAGAAGAATTGACCTAGTTAGACAAAAAGAATTCAAGCCTTGTCTTCTTTGAACAATTGTGTAGTGTTTGAGGTCCAATTTGAGGACTATGGCAAAAAGTAGACATACTGTCTGGGCAAGCTATATTTCGGTCCTAAATTAAATGGGCCATTTAAGGATCTTGTGTGTGTATTGGTAGCAGGAGTGTATCTAGGAATAACTGGCAGAGCTTGTGTCCCAGGTTAAGGATAGCAGGGGTGGCTTGACCATGCCATTATGGCTTGACCAGGATATTTAGATGATGGGCTAGTGAACATTTGGTGAAGGAAATCTACCTATGCCTTTGACTTGAGTCAAGAGGCACACTGTACTGGAGAAAATTCCTTAGCTTGACCAGCGTTCCAACATACTGAGCAAAACTCACTGTCTTCACTCATTAAAGTTTTTTTTTAAGGTTTCCTGAAGATTGACAGTTTAAGCTGAACCATTGGCCATATCCGTACCTTCTCCGATGCTGCAAGCGTTCCCAGCTTTCCCTCTGCAAGCACATGTTCCTTGCCTAGGGCATCAGCCACCTCTGAGATTGTAACCTTGGCAAAGATCAAATTACTTCTGTTCTTGAGAGCTAAATTGTAAAGTTGCTTGTTTTTAAAAAGATTTTGCAATTTTATCCTTTTATTAAGATGAAACTGGGTCGCCCTCCCAGGGCTGTGGGGTACTCAGTCCCGGGCCGGTGTCAGCGGGATATGTCACGGCAGCTGTGACCCGATCCGTGGCCCTGAGCGCCCAAATCAATGGTGGTTTGTGATATAGTTTATTTTGTAGTTCGTGACGCCACCTGTGGTCTTTGGCAAGCAAGATGTTAAGCCAACGCTGTGTGCAGATCCTCTGGGGCTGATGGTGTGTTGCAGCATAGATGGTGTAGCTCACCACAGGTGAAGCTGTAACCCCAGGGCAGTGAATAGGCGCAGGCGGTGTGAGGAATGTTGGTACCCAGATGTAGCAGTGCTGACGGTGTTGGCGCACAAATGAATGGAAGACACCAGGGCCTACAGTTCCAAAGCTTTACTCACAGTTCGTGGTACACACTGGTGCCTGCCTCCGTGCCGTGGCCTCCGGGGTAGAGACTCAATCAACCTCCTGGGCAAGTCAGGATTCTCCTCTCCAACACCCCGCCAACATGTACCTCTCCTGAACGACTCCTCTATTGCGCCTTAAGGTGTGAAGAGCTCCAGTACCGTGGTACTCTGAAGTTCCTCCTGTCAGATGTTCCTAACAACTCTACTTGTATGACAGACAGCTGTAGCCTCTCTCGGGGACTCCCTGCTCCGGAGTCCTGGCTCTCTATTCAGTTGCTGTTGTGCCCCAAGTCTTGAATTGGAGTAGTGCATTTACAGCCAACTACTCCACCGGTGTCTGCTGCAGAACCATAAGTGTAGAACCATAAGTGTCCATACAACCTCGGGGACCGGGCCACGGCCTTGCGCTGAGAACCTATAGGCAGGGTTCCTCTTCCAACCCACAACTCCTCTCTGTTCTCCTACACCTGCGTTCCGCACTGTTCCTTCTCTCTCTTATGGAAGCTTAGGTTGCAGTTCTACGTCTTTCTCCTTCTGTTCCTTTCCCGTGCCAGCTGGCTCAGGTCACTGAGGCAGCTGCAGCACTCCTTCCTCCATTCCTTCTTCCAGGGATCCCCACTCCTCCCGAGTGGCTTCCTTCCTCTCTGACCCTCTGTCAGACCGAACCTCCAGACTGAACCCTTAATTCTAAACCTTCCCAACCTTTTATATATCTCAACTCCACCCACCTCCCAGCACATCTCGTGTTACGAAGCAAGGACCCACGAAAGGTGCTCTGCTACCCTCTAAGCATGGAGCCGCAATGTGGTCCTGCTGAACTATCCTGTGTGTGGGGTGCGAGTGTTGGAGTGTGGAAAGGAGCTCCCAACCTACCTAGTTGGTGGGACACTACACCTTAGGAGAAGGTGCAGTACCTCTGTGGCGACTGAGCCTCCGGGAAGCCACAAAACAACAATTTTAATACAGTACCATGACACACTATCAACATTGTTAGATGTTCTACCAAAGTTCTTCGATCTTGACATACTATCAACATTGTAAGGTATTCACCAAAGTTCTTTGGTCTTAGAAAAGTGGCACCAAGAGCCTTATTAATTCTCAAACTAGCTCCTCTGTAGAAAAGTAGGTGACTACCCAGGGCTCCACAAGATGTTCTGTATATTTTTCCACCATTTAGAGTAAATTAAAGATGGCATCCTAATAGGGATGAGTAAATCGATTCATAGAGAATAGAAAATAATTACAAATTTTCGGAAAACTTCGGTTTCGTCAAAATCTGAATTTTTTCGATTCCAATTCACAAAAATCTTGCATAAATTGCATCCAGCCGCCATTTTTCTGTATTCTTCGGGACACAAAAAATAATAAAATACTATCCGATTCCTCACCTGTCCAAAACTGTCCCTTCATCTAGAAGACTGAAGAGAAGACTGAAAAAAGACTAAAAGAAAGCAAGCAGACTACTGTGCGGAGAGCTGCGAATGCGATGGCTGGACATGGGAGTATAATATTTAAATTTTTAACCATTCCCAGCCCTCCATTTATTATTCTGAGCTCTGTAGAGACCTTAAAGCATAATATATGTTTTTAGGATGAAGATTTGATTCTAGTTGAATTTTATTTGGACCGAATCAAATCTGCAGGCGGATTAGAGTGAATCTGCCCAAAACAAATTTCGGGCAGATTCGCTCATCTCCATTTCCTAATGACTTCTAATAAGAAACTCAGCTTTTGTCATTAGCCTTTAAGAGATGGCAACACAACACAAATTATTATTTGGACTGAATCAAATCTGCAGGCGGATTAGAGCGAATCTGCCCAAAACAAATTTCGGGCAGATTCGCTCATCTCTATTTCCTAGTGACTTCTAATGAGAAACTCAGCTTTATCATTCCCTTTCAGAGATGGCATCACAACACAAATGATGACATCACTATTTCCAGCCCAGAGGCTCAAGGCGATCTCATTCAACATCTAAAGTCATTACAAGAGATCTTATTACAGCGCTCTTCACATACGACTGACGGCAAGTTCTAGAAATGCCGCTAATGAATAGATGAATATGGGACTGTCTGCTCTTGAGTCAATTTCCGTTTCATTACTGTAGGTCACTGGCAAAAATCAATTTGTGGATGAACGTCGGGAAGAAGGAAACACCAAATGCATTTGTCAGCCAGCAGAGGATCTGGACTCCGTGGGAGCAAAAGGACAAGTGTTTGCATAAATTGTTATATAATTATATTACTGAAATATATCATGTGGGGAAACAAACATGAGGACAGCGCGGAGGGAAAAACAACCGCTATACCACGTGCAATCCGGGAGTTTATGGAGTTATTTGTACTGGTTCGATGTTTAATAACTGACCATGATACATTTTGATATCAGTCCGTGGAACGGTAGCAGATATGTGCTCATCAACTAATCATCATGACGCCTCCCCACGTTCAAGAAGTTGACCCCTTCTATATCAAGATTCATACAGTGTACAAACAAAAATAGGGTATAACATAGTGCATAATTATAAGCCTCATATAGTATAGTCCACCAAATTATATGTTTAGTTATGCAATAACACAGCTGCTGGCTATAATATTGTACTGCACAATGGCTGAATAAAATCCCGCCATACAGTGCTGAAACAATTCTCAATACAGTGCTCAAAAAACAGCTGTGGATATACCAGCACCAGTTCTATAGGATAATAAATACCGCTATAATGGTCACAGGATTTGTCGCCCTAGGGAAAGGCAGCTAAATGCACAAGACCAGTGCCCCTTACTCTGTGACCCACAGTGCTCCTTTAAAGGGTTTATTCCACCATGATAACTGTAGCATTGGCAATACGGAGCTGATTGATGGAAGTTTAATCACTTAGACCTCATCAATTCTGGGCTTAGGAGTCCCACATCTAAATTAAGTAATAGTTCCTCTCTGGAAATAGATCGAAATAGGCGACTACCCAAGCTGTCGGACCCTCAGCAATCACCTCTTCTGGTTATGCTTTTAACATCCTGCTGTGGATAACGTCTTCTCTTCTGCGTGCCATGATGACCTGGAGTGCACTTCTGACATCATGCCCTGCGGCCTTATAAGCCGGCTCAGGCAGGCGATTACCACCTGAGTATTCCAAAACACTACTTTAGACTCATGCCGCTACGTGCTGTCTGACATACCCAGTTCTGCTTGCACATCGCTACAACAAGTCTTCTGGCCAACTCATCTATGCTACACAGCTGGACTCTGTTACATCGTTACAGTGAGTTTCCAGACCTACTCAACGCTGCTTCATCACTGGGCTCTACTATCTAGCTACAAAAAGTCTCTTGACTGTACCAGCTTTGCTTCATCACTGGGTTTGCCTAAATGGCTACAGATATAATACAGACCTACTCAAATCTGCTATATCACTGCTATATCACTGGGCTCTGTTTATCACTGCAGGGAGTCGAGGCTCGAGTCCAGACCTATTCAACGTAGCTGTATAACTAGGCTCTGTTTCATCAGTGCACTGAATCCCCTGATCAATGTAACTCTGCTACATCTCTAGCCTTTGCTTCTTTGCAGCAGCGAGTCTACTAGCCAACTCTCATCTACTCAGCTTCACCATAGGTCACCGAGTCTTTGCCGCCTTGCCTCTTCAACAACCTTCTCATGCTGAGTCTCTGATTTCCTTGTGATATTTTGCTCCAGCTCTCCATCTGCCATCCAGACGTTTATCCATACCATAGTTTCAACTCGTCCTCCATGCTGCACCATCATCATCTGCTCTACAACTGCTCATGCGAATCGAGGGCTTTGAGGCTCCACCCAACAAGTGCCAACCAATTATGTCACTGGTAAAGTCATTTTGTCAACCAACCAAGTGATTTCTAAAATGCAAACTTATAGTCTTGGCCCCGAGGGCACATACCCTGGAAGTCTCCACAACCTGGAGAACCTGTAAGGCTCCATGCTCATTTGAGGTCTTCTACTCCAAAACTTGCTGGCTGTCACTAACAATGTAGGAAATTAATTTACTGGGAACACACACTAAATCGCATATACCGAGGCCTTCAACTTCTCAGTGGCCACCATTCTTCGACCAGATCTTCCAATTCTGAAGAACATAAGTATCTCCTGATGGCTATTAGACAATCCAATCCAGCCAAAAAGGCTTCTCTTTTCAAGTTCCAGTCTCCATAACACCCATTGGTTTTAGTGGTGTGAACCATTGGTAGTTATGATAGGGGGTTCAATGTGGCGGAGGTCCCAAAGGGGGATAAGGACTTCCAGAGGTCATCCACTAGTCTGCACCATTGACTATAACAGATGTACCGAGAATGGAGCAGACACAATTCGGTGATACTTTACTACCGGCCGGCTGCCAAGAACTCTCATCATTGTTTTGTTTGCCAGGCTCCGCTTCACCATATTGTTTTACCGGAGCGTGGAGCCATAAGTGGGTAACACCTCATCTCTCATCCTATAAACAAAAATTACACAACATATTTCTGCTCAAGCGTCTTTATCCGGCCTTTGGAGGAACAACGTGCCAAGAAATGCTGTATGAGCGACGTATACGGTAATTAGTTTTATGTAAGGAAAATAAACACGGCTGACAGATGTGGTTTTGTCATTTTATGAATCCGCCGCCCGCATTATCAGCCCGGTAACTACCATGTTATTTTTTATATATTTTAATGACTGTTAAGTGACAGCGATAGGAAGACGCGACGCGGCACAGAAAGTCATGGTCAATCACAGGAACCGAAAGCGAAAAATTCATTAACTAAAGTTCACACTCTAGTCAGTTAACTCCTTATAGAACAGAAAAGCTAAAAATCCAGAAAATGTATTGAATATTTAGACTAAGGGGATCGGGAACTGTCATGTGGGTAACCTGGTACAGTAGATGGATATGATGGAAGATGGATATACTGGTAGGTGTACGAGGCTCATTAAAGTAAGGTCGGTGTCATTAATCTCCAAAAAAATAATAGATGCTGTAGGTAGATAAATTCAATAGATAGATAGAATTGAATGGAAGGAAGGATAGAGGGATAGATGGATGGATGGATAGAAGGAAGGATAGAGGGATAGATGGATGGATGGATGGATGGATGGATGGATGGATAGAAGGAAGGATAGAGGGATAGATGGATGGATGGATGGATGGATGGATGGATGGATAGAAGGAAGGATAGAGGGATAGATGGATGGATGAATGGATGGATGGATAATTGGACGGATGGACAGTTAGTGTTTTCCAGCTGTCCTGGATCCAATGCTGGGCTTTACTCCTTTCTAGAGTTGAGCGAATTTTTCAAAATTCGTTCCGATTACGATTTGTGACGAATATTGTTAATGCAATATTCACTCAACACAGCCGAACGTCATTGGAGTCAATGGGAGTAGAAACTATCGTCAAACATAAATTCGACACGAATAGGGTACCAATATGGCACAAATATGGCAAATTCAGATTCGGTGACCGATTCTGAATATATTTGCTCAACTCTACTCCTTTCCCCCATGTCCAGCTCCTTTTGTGCTAGCCCATGCCAGGTTACAAGGTTATGTGGCAAGCCTCACTGATATCATCACCCAAAGCCTTTTACGGACAGTTCAGGTTGCTCTGCGCCGCCTGAGTATTCAAGTAGCTAGTGCTCTTTGCTACCACAGGCTTTCCTGGAGTTCAGCCACATTTCCCATTTGATTGTGCTCAAACCAAGTGTCTGATTCAGTTTAGCCGCTCCAGACAGCCATCCAGCAAGCAGCTATTCTTGGTGTTGCCATCATGAACTTGTCTGTACTACTGCGGTGCCGTTCACACCTTCATCTCTGCCGCAATAAAGAACCTTATAACAAGCTATTATCTGCCGTTTCTATTCTGCCCACATGTTTGGCTCTGCTGTTCTAGTGCTTCCAGCTCCATTTATTCAGATAGATAACAGACAGGTAAGTGCACTAGTTAGATACTACGGAGAGTGAGACAGATAACAGATAGTTTAAAGAGTATCCAGTCATAACCAATGTATGACAGTGTGTAACCTTCTGCCTGTTCTGCAGCACTTAGCAGGAGCTGCTACACATTGAGTTAAACCTACGTTTCACAGCTCCGTTCCATCTGCTGCAGGAGCAAATAATGACGGATCACATGTTACATCCGAGATTTATAAAGATCATTATTTTTTTTATGATAATAATAATAATAACAATAAATCTCTAATCGCCGACCATTACATATTAGAAAAAATAATAGTTTTATTGTTTATGTTACTATTTAGTTTATTTTTTCCCTTTACCAAGTGTCAAAAACTGGGATTCATCCAAGAAGGCATCTACTTGGCATTCCTCTGATGTCCGGCGCTCCTGGTCCGGTGCCAACTCTAATCCTTGACTGTTTTAAGACGGATGAATGTAACAAGAAACTACGTAAGGCCACAAGACGGAGGAGGCCGATGCCACATCATCCCTGCGGGCAGGCATTAGAGTCTAACAGGCTACCTGTGGGGAGAGATAATATCGAGCTTGCTATGTGACCCATGTCACATTATATTAACCTTGATCTTTATATGTACGCTGTCAGCAGAAGCTGCAGGAAAATGGATCTTCCCCATATTTCACCGTCGTTTCTACCTTTTAGCTATTTTCGTGTAAAAGCCTCAGCAGCCATGGCACAAATTATTTTTAGATGAAAATATATGGATTTAAAGGGAATCAGAAAATAATCTCTTTTGTGTTAAATGTATTATTTTTTTCTTTTTCACTTTTGGCATTTTTTTTTTTACAATCTTTATTAAAATCAACAATATTCCTTTTAGGAAGAGTTTCCAGCAGTCTCGTTATCATCAGAGGCTGGATTAAATTGAAAGGTAAAACCTCTTTATGCAGCTGATAACACAGGATCCACCAACCACAGTAGATGATTCAGGAAACCACATGTTCATGACTCTGACCCCATAGTTTGTATTGAAGCATTTAATGAGCGTGTGCAAAGGTCATTGTGAAGGGAAGAGGGGGAGCAGAGTCAGATTTGACGTTGCCTATTGAGAATGGTGGATCTTGTGTTATCAGCTGGGGATGAAGGTTTTACCTTTCAAACCTTTTAATCCTGCCTCTGATGATAATGACACTGCTGGAAACTCTTCCTTACAGGACATGCGAGTCTAAAATAGTCCCAGTGGCCGGTTTGAGAACTGCAGGAATAGTAATTTTGTTTTTTAATAAATCATGATCATGATATAATTATTTTGTTTTTAAAAACACATGTAACACAAAAATCTGTTTATATCGTGTCATTTTCACTTCTTTTCAGGGAATTCCTATCAACCATTTGGGAAAGAACAAATTGCCTACTGCTTCAGCCTCATGATTACGGACTCAAAATAGTCTGAAACGCGTAGGAAAAGAACAAATGCTATACTGCTTGGACTCCATGATTAAAGACTTAGAATAGTCTAAACCCTGTAAGGAAAGAAGAAATTGTGTACTGCTTCAGCTCCATGATTAAGGACTCAAATAGTCTGAAAGGAGTAGGAAAGGAACAAATTGCATACTGCTTGGACACTGATTAAAGAATTAACATAGTCTGAAACGCGTAGGTAAAAAAAATTAATTGCGTACCGCTTCGACTCCATGATTAAAGACTTAAAATAGTCTAAAACATGTAAGGAAAGAACAAATTGCCTACTGCTTCAGCTCCATGATTATGGACTCAAAATTGTCTGAAACACCCAGGAAAAGAACAAATTCCATGCTGCTTGGATGTACTGGTAATACGGCCAAAGTTTTTTTGGAATAAAGTGTCGGACACTTTTTAATACAAAAAATGGAATGATCATATCAGGATCCTGACAGCGCTGGCATACAACCTCCGCTGAGCAGGGACTCACCCGCACTGTAGGGACCCCTGGGGACAGGAACAGCCAGAAAGTACAGATGCACAGGACCTGACTGCTGAAGGTTAGCAAACCGGCACAGGACCTATGGTCATGTGATTGCAAGGGGCGGGGCTTAGCATTCAGCTTTCAGAGAAGATAGAAAACTCAGAGTCGGGCAAAACGGAGTTCATACACAGTACGGGCAAACGAGGTACAGGAGAGATAAACAGACGGGAGGTCAGACAAAGCCAAAGGTCATACACAAGAGGGCGGTGCGGTACCAAAGGGACGAGAAGAGAGTAGTCGAGTCACAAGCAGAGAATCATACACGAGAGAGCGGTGCGGTACAAGAGGGGCAGGAAGAACTCGTAACAGAGACAGAACCGGATCACAACCAAACAAGCAACAAGTTATCAGGCACAAGGCAGACGTACACAAGAGGTCAACTAACTGAGCCAAGGGCAGGAGTATAACTGACACCGGACCTAGGTCCAGTGAGCATTAAATAGCCGCCCTCTGACAGAGAGAGGTAGAACAATTAACCCCCAGTCTGACCAGGACGGGTCAAAGCGAAACCCCGTCCTGGATCATGACAGATCATCTTTCATTGTTCATTCAGTCTTGGCCCACATTGAGCAGGGGTGGCATTTCTAGGCCAAATCTATTCAGAAGCCTCAATTTGGGTGAGCTGGTCTACATCTGCACTAGGATTTTGAATTTACCATTTCACCCCCGTTAAATCAACATTGGGACAGTTTTGCAGACTTGGATACGAATTGTGTGGCGTCCTAGATCTCAAATACAAAGGGATGAGGCCAATAGCCCACATGGGCTGCCTCCATGGCAAGTTTGGCCTCGTTTGACCCTACTGAAGCATCCTTGAGTGTTTCGAAAGAGAGTGGCTAGATCACATTTATGCCTCCAAACCAATGTTCTTGGAATCCTTCCCTGAGTAATATCTGTAGCCAACTTCCATGCTTTTTAAGGGAATCCCTAATTATCCTTGTGTCGTATCTTTACCCTTTCATAAGAGGACCTGGTATTATAATGAAAGGTGGGAAACGTTTCCCGCGATATGACTTGATGGTCACCGCCGGCCGGCCCCCATTGCCAGTCACAATAATGTCAACATATCTTGTATCAGCCGTAATTGCTTCGCCGCTGTTTACCCCATTCCTAACAGCGGCAATAATTAAACGCAAATTGATCAGCACAAGTGCCAACATGTCTTGGTGGGATTTCTTCAGATAGGTCACAATTTTATCTATTTTTAATTTTGAGAATGTAATTACTTTGGAAGCAGCGTGCAAGGATCTTTAAATCAATGTAGCTGGCAAAATGAATTATAGAGCAAAACTGCTTTCCTCAGGGAGAGACATAAACTTCGCTGTCAGAGAGACATTTTTAGCCGAAGCATCAGCCGTGACTAGTAAAGGGGTGAGTGTAAAAAAGACCGCTCTGGGACAGGAAGTCTCCCGCTGACGTTAGTGAGATAAAAGAGATGCAAAAGGTCCAAGCCTGAGCATACCACTGCACCCCATACATAGAAACTAAGGATTCCCATACCTAGGGCACCGATTTTGTTTGCTGCCCATAAATGGGGTTGTCCAATACTAGGACAACCACTTCTAAAACTAAATGTTATTTCCTGATAAAATAATAAAGCCTATAATCCAGCGGTGTCGGCACTTGGGGTCCCAGGGCTGTGACATGTGATGCCCAGTGCCCAATCAGGGCTGATGGCACTGTCTCCACCTTCGGACAAACCTCTTCATGTTCAGTTCGTACGAAGGCGGAGATGATGACACCAGCGCTGATTGGGCAACGGCGTCACGTGTCACAACACCACATCACAGCCCTTGGGAGAACGAGTGACAACACCATGGGTACGGCGCTGGCATGGGAGGTGAGTGTGGGCTTTATTATTTTACCAAACATTTAGTGGGCAACCCCTTTAAATACTATTACCAGTGCAGATTGGCAACCAGGACACTTGTAGCCACAGCCCAGCCGCAAGGTCACATTTGCCTACTTTTCATTATTCCGATCTTGGAAGAAAGCAAAAATGTTCCCTTATATCCATTGCCTCAAAAATTAAGCAATCAAGTTTGCAGTTACGTCAGTAGTCCATGGCCACCAGGGGAAAGTCTAGTGACAGGTAAGGCGCTCCTAACAAAAGAGCTATAAATCTTATAGCGGAGATGGGGTAGTGCTATGTAAGTCCTCAGATTGTCCTCTTCCCTAAAATAATCACCTATTGACCTATGGGATAACTCACACCACTATGTTCTATGGTCAAGTAGTATTCAAGCCTACAACAGGATATTTGCCCACTGACCCTATAATAATCCAGGGTAAAGTCACACAAAGTAGGAAGATAAAAAAATTAAGATGCAGCATCATAATCGAATCAACCAAACCATGATTGAGTATTGTCCATGGGAGTCAGAGGCGACCCACAGACCCGTGATCTATACAACATGTATTACAGATAAGACTATAGAGGAGTTTGGATGATTTCTAAGTGTTAGGAACGGCGGAACGCACTAAATAAAAATAAATAATAAAGTGCGTTCGCCGCTCGGGGTCCAACGTGCAGTAGATGTTACACCGCTGCTAGGTAATGACAGACGAGCAATATGGCGGTATAATGCGCACGGGTTAGACTTCACCCGAAGTGCTCAAAGCGGGCTCTGTTCACACACAGAGGCGCCACAACAAAAACATACAAAAACGCTGAGCCTGTTAGTGACACTGACCACAGGGAAATGCACACATGGTATCTGGTCACAGGAGCAGGACCCAAGGCAAAGGAGCTGCGTCGACTAGACCTACCGTGTGTGCGGTGTTGCTACTGCAGACGCCAAGGAAGGCTGCACCTGCAGCGCGGCGTATGGCACGGCCACTAGTCAACAAAGCTAGGAAGCAGGAGCAATGTCGGACGCTAGAGTAGAGGTGCGGTGTGCACAGTGGCCTAAGGCTTGCCACTGACTGGCGCTGACTGCTGCACTAATTTCCTATCCACATGCGTAATATCACAGGGAA